>NW_026652277.1:117350599-117950599 GCF_009828535.3 Hylobates moloch | reverse complement strand
TTAGTAGCTATTAGGGCATATTTAATTTCTTCTGAACTCTTACCCCCAGATTTTACTGCTCTCCAAATGTCATTGTTTCATTTGTTCCTTTTTGACTTCATACACGAAATATTCCCAAACCAATAATAAATCAAACATTTAGCCATGGAGATTGAACGCACCATCACCTGTCTCCAAAGTGTAACTGTTAAAAGAAAGGAACAACCTGAGGGGCCCAGATTTTAAGAGGGCTTACAACAGAGTGGCTCTCGAAATATGACACAATTTGCCTTTCAGTGGTACTTGGTGATCACTTACTAAAAATATTCACTTCACATTGATCTAGAAGTCATTTATGCTAGTTTTCATTATATCTCATTTACTAGTCTATATTTTATTTGATTCCCAGTTTTAAAAATGTAGGTGTGCAGAAAAACAAAAAACTAAAACAAAACAAAAAAACATGGTTTATCTCCCTGCCACCCCAGTTTTACTAATGAGCATTGGATTCAAGTTCTTAAAAAACTAACTTTTTATTTATACTCTGCCTTATTTCACAGAAAAGACTTAAGGAGTTCTATAAAGATGCATACATTTTGGTAATATAAAATGCATTTAAGTAAATTGGGGGAAATCAAAGAGAACATAAGGAAATAAGTTGGAAACAGATATGATGATGTATGCCACCCGTGCACACACTCTTGCTGGAAGCAGGTCATAATTGGACTCCAAGCTGAGTTTTTGAATTCTAAGTAACCCAAACAATGTAGACCTCATCTTTTCCACCTAAAAACTGGTGAGAAAAAATGTTTACCAGATACTTACTTAGGATAAATAGAAATAATATCAAATAATTTTTAAATGGCTATGACTCCTTTAAAGGAAAGACAAAGGCTTATATTGTAAAGACTCCTGCTGCTCTCTACCGCCCTTCTGTCCCCCTCCCACCACCACCAACCTTCCCATCCTCAAGGTCTAATTTCTCAGTAACAGAAGAAAGTGTCAATTATATACAGAAATTCTCATCTGCTTTTAAAAAATTATTAGGGCCATCAAGTTGTGCACTGCCAAACTCTAGGGAGTACTGTTCACAGACTACATGCTAGAAATTCTAAAAATTAGGAAACACAACATAAAAATTGGAAAAACTCTTATAAAGAATATAAGAAGAGCATAAACTGTATCTTAATTACACAGAGATAGCACCTGTTAACACTTTGTTTCCTTCCAGTTTTATTTTTATAGGACAAATTCCTAAAAGAGAATTTCTTGTGTCAAAAGATATGAGATGTTTAAAACTCCTGAGACATTTTGCCCAATTACCCTCCAATCTGTAGTGTATATGAATGGCTATTTCAGTACACCTTTGTTATTTTATGGGCTCATTCCCTCATTTATTACATGAAGATAATATTACCTTCTATTAATGATATTAATATACCACCTCGGGTTCCTCATTCATACAACGAAGATAGTAATACCTAGCAATAACCCTATTTCCTCACAGGATTGTTATAAGTGTTAAATAAGTTAGTAGTATAAAAAGTACTTAAGGCAATGTCATACACAGTTTTGCTATTATTATTTGCAAATATGGTAAATAAAAGCAGTTTATTTCATTTTGTTTTTAGTTATTAAGAATATGGAATGTATTTTTATATATTTATTAAACATTTTTATTTCTTCTTTCATGAATTGTCTATTCATATCTTTAGCACAACTTCCCAATTAGTGTTTGGTTATTATTTATGTACTCTTTATATACTAAGGATATTAACCCTGTGTCTGGCATAAATGTCTTAAATATTTCCCTCAGTTGTCATTTAATTTTGGTTATTTTTTTTTACATACAGACATTTAAGTTTGTTATTAAATCAAATAACTAACCTGTATGTACAGGTTTTTTTTTCTTTTAATATTTAGGAAATGTATTATTTTTCTGTGGCTGATATAACATATTACCACAAACTGGGTGACTTAAAATAACAGAAATTTATCTCTCATGCTTCTTAAAGCTAGAAGTTCAAAATCAAGATCTTAGTAGGGTTGGTTCCTTCTGGGGGCTGTAAGAGAGAAACTCTTCCATGCTTCTCTCCTAGCTTTTGGTGCTGTCGCCCACCCTTGACATTCCTTGGCTTGTAAACGCACCACTCCAGTTTCTGCCTCCGCTTTTACACGGTCTTCTCCCCTGTATATCTGTGACTCTGTGTCCAAATTTCCCTCTTCTTATAAGGACACCAGTCATATTGGATTTAGGACACATATCTATCCAATATAACCTCATCTTAATCTCTGCAGATGTAATCTGCAGAGACCAAACGACGTCGCATTCACAAGTACAGGTAGACATAAATTTTTAGAAATAACATCAAATTATTCAACCCAGTATAGGAAGTAATTTTATATTCCAAAACCACAAACGTATTCAGCTATATGTTCATTTATATATGTGTTTATTTATTTTTACATTAAATTCTTTAATGTTTCTGGATCTCCAATGTTTTCTGATATAATTAGTAATTAATTAATTAGACTGAAGTACATTACCTTGAAATTTAAGAGTCCTCCCATCATACTACCTGACTTCAAACTATACTACAAGGCTACAGTAACCAAAACAGCATGGTACTAGTACCACAACAGAGACATAGATCAATGGAACAGAACAGAGCCCTCAGAAATGATGCCGCATATCTACGACTATCTGATCTTCGACAAACCTGACAAAAACAAGCAATGGGGAAAGGATTCTCTATTTAATAAATGGTGCTGGGGAAACTGGCTAGCCATATGTAGAAAGCTGAAACTGGATCCCTTCCTTACACTTTATACAAAAATTAATTCAAGATGGATTAAAGACTTACATGTTAGACCTAAAACCATAAAAACCCTAGAAGAAAGCCTAGGCAATACCATGCAGGACATAGGCATGGGCAAGGACTTCATGTCTAAAACACAAAGAGCAATGGCAACAAAAGCCAAAACTGACAAATGGGATCTAATTAAACTAAAGAGCTTCTGCACAGCAGAAGAAACTACCATCAGAGTGAACAGGCAACCTACAAAATGGGAGAAAATTTTCACAACCTACTCATCTGACCAAGGGGTAATGTCCAGAATCTACAATGAACTCAAACAAATTTACAAGAAAAAAACAAACAACCCCATCAAAAAGTGGGCGAAGGACATGAACAGACACTTCTCAAAAGAAGACATTTATGCAGCCAAAAAACACGTGAAAAAATGCTCATCATCACTGGCCATCAGAGAAATGCAAATCAAAACCACAATGAGATACCACCTCACACCAGTTAGAATGGCCATCATCAAAAAGTCAGGAAACAACAGGTGCTGGAGAGGATGTGGAGAAATAGGAACACTTTTACACTGTTGGTGGGACTGTAAACTAGTTCAACCATTGTGGAAGTCACTGTGGCGATTCCTCAGGGATCTAGAACTAGAAATACCATTTGACCCAGCCATCCCATTACTGGGTATATACCCAAAGGACTATAAATCATGCTGCTATAAAGACACATGAACACGTATGTTTATTGCGGCACTATTCACAATAGCAAAGACTTGGAACCAATCCAAATGTCCAACAATGATAGACTGGATTAAGAAAATGTGGCACATATACACCATGGAATACTATGCAGCCATAAAAAATGATGAGTTCATGTCCTGTGTAGGGACATGGATGAAACTGGAAACCATCATTCTCAGTAAACTATCACAAGGACAAAAAACCAAACACCACATGTTCTCACTCATAGGTGGGAATTGAACAATGAGAACTCATGGACACAGGAAGGGGAACATCACACTCCGGGGACTGTTGTGGGGTGAGGGGAGGGGGGAGGGACAGCATTAGGAGATATACTTAATGCTAAATGACGAGTTAATGGGTGCATCAAACCAACATGGCACATGGAAACATATGTAACAAACCTGCACATTGTGCACATGTACCCTAAAACCTAAAGTATAATAATAAAAAAAAAGAAATTTAAGAGTCCTCCCCTTTTTTTCAAGCAGTAAGGTAAAGGTAAAATACCAAATGTACCATTTAAGTCAAACCTTAGAAGTTTCACACACAGAGAAAAAATAAGAAAATATTTTAAAGGGGCAATTTGATGACCTAGAACTTGCCTAATATTACCTGTTGCAAAATAAGTACTTCTTCTTTTGGAAATCTTCATATTTACTAGATAATTCTCATGCCTCCCTTCCAAGGATTTATATCGTTTTATACAGATGAAGTTATGCCCTAATTTATCAGGTGCTGCTCAGCTAAACAGAAGATATTTGTATCACAGAAAGCCCTGCAGCATTTTTTTTTTTTTTTTTTTGGTCGTCGATTACCCCATCTGTTCGCTTTCATGTCACATTTTCTCCGAGATCTAGCTTTCAGATGCATGAACCCTCCACCAAGTGCTTTGACTTTATTCATTTCCATATTTATCCCTCCTCATCCTGGAGTGGTTGTACTGATAGGACCCTGTTTGTTCGCCATATACTTTTCCAATAGTCACATTTGATTCTTTAGTGATTATCAATTATATTAGCTTTCAACAAGTTTCCTTCTTGGGTTGCCTTGCTGTCTGTGTAATGTTACAGTCTGCAATACCTTGTGCTTTGATTCTCCACAATAGTAAAGAACACATATATTTTGGCCACTAAGACTATGATCCTCTCTATCCTGCCTGGAATATCTGTGCATAGACTGGTATGCTAATTTATCCTGTATCAGTTATCTCTTTTCTGGAGATCTCTGTACTTCTACTAAAGATTTTAGGTGGCCTTATACACCACTAAAAATTACTGCATTGAAGGCATTTTATCTACTGCAATATTTTCTGTGTTGTGTAAATGCCACTTAATGTAAAGTTTAAGCTGTTCTTTAAATTGATATATACATCCTATATTAATCCACCCAAAAGTGAAGTTGGAAAAATTGTTTTCAATCAGTTGCTAAAGATGCACGAATAAAAATATTCCTTCTGGATATGAACTTCTGGGTGCTGGGAGGAAATAAAACAAATCAATAGACTAATATTTAATTAAGGAAATATCAAAACAATACAATAAAAATTATTTTTTGGCAGAATGAATCACCATATCTATAGCTTGTATCTCATATATAGCTCAGTTTAGAATGTAAGTGGCTAACCAACATTAGGACACATGGTCATTAGAACTCATTGGGTGTTATTTTATATATAAATATATATAAATATTGTTATCATTGTACACAAAGTATACACAAGTATGCCAGGCCCCATTCTATTTTGTGTCTGCAAGGCCACTGCAAAATTGTCCCACATGGAAATGTTATCATGAACTCTCTGGGCTTCCCTTAGTTTTTCTACATAATTATTATCATCAAATAGTCCTAAGATCTACTGGGGGTGTTTCTTTTGAAACATGCTTTTATTGGACCACAAGTATAGTTGCTAATAGAGAACTTTGCTTCTGTGTGAGTCAAGAGGTCCTAATTAGAATATTTAGCCAAGAGTTGTTAACAGATGTTAACAGGTTTCTGACCTGCAATCATTGCAATGAAGGCCTGGCTATTATCATGAGCCATCTTTTTTATTCATCTGACAAATAATTATAGGGCACCTACTATGCATCAAATCCAATTCTAGGCATCAGTAAACAAAATAGAAAGTGATTTTCTGTTCATATGGAATTTACTGTACAGTACATCCTTTGCAACCCAAATTGTAAATTCCACAGCTTCCTAAGACTAATGTTCCAAAAGGGATGTTAAGAATAGCAGAAAGGCCAGGCACGGTGGCTCACGCCTGTAATCCCAGCACTTTGGGAGGCCGAGGGGGGCTGGTAACCTGAGGTCAAGAGTTCAAGACCAGCCTGGCCAACATGATGAAACCTCATCTCTACTAAAAACACACAAAAAAATTACCTGGGCGTCGTAGCAGTCCCAGCTACTCTGGGAGGCTGAGGCAGGAGAATTGCTTGAACCCAGGAGGCGAAGGTTGCATTGAGCCAAGATCGCGCCACTGCACTCCAGTCTGGGTGACAGAGGGAGACTCTATCTCAAAAAAAAAAAAAAAATGAATAGCAGAAATAAACTAACTTTTTACTGAGATCCGGTAAGAATGACATTTTTTCATAAACTGGAATACATATGAATTCTCAATTTAGAAATGCAATAGCGTCTATATTAATACAATAATAACACTGGGAAAAAACTATTATAAGGTAGGGTGTTACTGCCATTGGGATGAAATGAATGTGAGGGCCATTTGGATTCTCTTTAGTAGCTGTTAAGTCTAGTTCATTAATAGCAGAGCTTAAAAGCAGCCGTGCATAGCACAAATTAGGCAGCTTTGGACTGTGCTTTCTTGAAGTTCTAGACTAAAGGTAAGAACAGTACCAAACCAAATACTGGGTTCATTCGGTCCTTTAATCTTTTTGTTCAGCAGTGGAATGCTAAATGACAGGAGAATGCATCTTCATAAACAATAATGATTTGTGTCTGATGTCAGCTGCAAAACCGTCTAGAAACAAACCACAGCCTTGCTCAACTGAGCAGCTGCCATTTCCCTGGCCCTGCTTTTATTGTTGCAGAGCTGGGAAACACAAACAATGGTCCTGCACCTGCTGTCAGGCCTGCCAGAGTGATGATGGTGCTGTCATTCAGGCCAAGAGGAAAGGACCATAAAAACAGACACATGCCCTCACAAGCTCAGCTGCTCCCCTCCCTGGTGCTGCCGTCCTGCCAAACCTATGGCCAGTCCAGGTTGCCGCCCAACTGTGCAGACCATTGCAGGAGACAGACAGATTCTCTGGGGAGGCACAAGTAAATTTGGTCAGGTTGGACTCAGCTTTATTAACTTCCTGTGGGAGAAAAAGTGTAGCCTGAGTGTTAGAGAGGGGCACATGTGGGACTCCCTAATGAACCTGACTGTTCTCTTTGTCTTCTTATATTTTTATCTGTCAATCCCCTTCATCAACACAATGGTGATGAGATATAGCCTGTTTGCCATACCCAGAAAAGGGAGATAAGAGTCTTTTATGATAGCTTATATCTTCTCATTGACTTTCTCCTCCTGGATGATTTAGGCTTTCACCACTACTTCTCTTGGGATGACTCTCCCAAACCATCAGTTCAATATGGAATCCTGGAACTTTAGTGCTAAAAGTTGCCACTGAAATTGTCCTGTCTAACTTCCAAATGTTAAAGTTAAGAAAACTGAAGCTCTGAAATGGCAAATGACTTTCCAAGATTGTACAAAGAAGGGGCTAATAAAATCAGATTAGAGCCGGCCTCGACTCCCAATCTAGTGCTCCTTCCACCACTCCATATCCTCTCTAATGCCTCCTACAACATCTTGCCCTTTCCCCTTACTTTTATTTCTACAGTTGATTTTGTATTCCAAGTAGTTGTTAAGTTTCACACAGCTTTGTAATAGCTTCCTGGCTCATATCCCACCTGCATGCACAAATCTCTTCTAAGATAACCACTGCAGATTACATGTTAAAAATGTATTTAAAAGTGCTTTTTTGATTATTTTAACTAAGGCTTCTTGTTGCCTCAAATGAGGTCAAAGTAGATCCAACCCACCTTGCCTGCCTATCTCCAAAAGGCTACTATGTCTCTCTTATGCTCTAGCCTAAACTGACAGTTCCCTGTTCTTGGAATACTGCCCATATTTTTCCACTTACTGCTCCTTCCGTTTGGAATGGCCATCCAAAATCTCTGCCTGTCAATGTGCGCCCCAGCCTTTAAGACTCAGATGAGACGTTACCTCTTCCATGAAGCCATCACTTAGGCCCCAAACTCTTCCTTCTGTATTTTCCCATGATGTGTAATTCCTCTTTTATATACCATGTGAAAGTGTAGTTATTAGTATATATATTTTATCCTTTCAAGTAGATTTAAAATTTTCCTATGCCTGAGATTCTGTCCCATACAGTCTTCTACCCTGCACCCCCTCCCAACAGTATCTAACATAGTGCCTTGAATATAATCGATGTTCAGTGATATTAATTGAATGTTACACTATTTGGTCAAGGTCTGACAACAATATTTTTACTCTAGCTTAGAAAGTTCATTTTGGAGCAGAGCACAGTGGCTCATGCCTGTAATCCCAGCACTTTGGGAGGCTGAGGTAGGCAGATCAGGAGGTCAGGAGATCGAGACCATCCTGGCTAACAAGATGAAACCCCGTTTCTACTAAAAATACAAAAAATTAGCCGGGTGTGGTGGCGGGAGCCTGTAGTCCCAGCCACTCGGGAGGCTGAGGCAGGAGAATGGCATGAACCTGGGAGGCAGAGCTTGCAGTGAGCTGAGATCCCGCCACTGCACTCCAGCCTGGGCAACAGAGTGAGACTCTGTCTCAAAAAAAAAAAAAAAGGAAAAGAAAAAAGGGAAAGTTCATTTGGACTTTTCAAACTGTATCTATTGCATCATGGCATCTTGGAATTAGAAACCAAAGACCAAGAAAGATATTTAAAATTACAGTAAAACATACATAACAGAATATCGACCTTTTTTTTTTTTCTGTCTCTTATACTTTATTGGCCAACTCTAGGCCTGTGTGCGGCTGGGTGGGCTTGTAGGAGGGCATCACTATTCACCAGTTCCCAGGTGGAGGCATGAGAAGGCCTTGGTCTAGCCTTCCAGGGTCCCAGACTGTGGACTTTGGAGGGGCAGGTCTGGCCTTTCCTGGGTCAGCACAGGGCACCCAGGTGGCGGCACTGGTGGGCAACCAGCACAGGCTCCTAGGTAAGGGCACAAGCTCACTATCCGTCAGCCAGCCTAATTGTGTTTGGACACATATTCCTTGCTGTCACCCATGTTGGGCTTAATCGTGTCACTGCCAGGCTTCCAGCCAGCGGGACAAACTTCCGCGTGCTCTTCTCTGTACTGGAAGGCCTGGACCAGCCGCAGAGCTTCATCCATGGAGCGTCCCACAGGCAAATCATTAACAGTGATCTGGGAAGAACACCCTTGCCATCATTGATAAAGCGGCCCCTGTAGGCAATGCCCCCATCTGTTTTCAGCACGGCGTAATCCTCAGACAAGCCTCTGGTCACCTCAGCAAGCAGGGGGATGTTCAGGGGGCCCAAGTCTCCCTCCCTCTGGGGGTTGTTGATCCAAGCCAGGTGGGTGAACTGAGAGTCCACTGAGATGCCCAGCACTTCGCAGCCCAGCTTGCGGAAGTCCTCGGCATGGTCGCTGAACGCGATGATCTCCGTGGGGCACACAAAAGTGAAGTGCAGAGGATAGAAAAAGAGGACCATGTACTTCTCTTTGTAGTCCTACAGCTTCACTTCTTTGAAAGCGCCATCCATCCACCACGGCAGTGGCCTTGAAGTCAGGGGCGGGCTGTTCCATGTGCGCGATTACGGAGGCCATGACTGAAAGCTGCGTGGGCTAAGGCTGGACTCACGGGCAACCAGACGCGTGGACTCACGTTCTCAGGACCGAAATTGACCATCTTAACCATCATTTACACGTAAAGTTCAGTGGTATTAAGTATATTCATATTGTTATGTAATTATCACTACTATCCACCTTCAAAACTTTTTTCATTCTGCAAAACTGAAACTCTATACCCATTAAACAATAACTCCCCATTCCCCTTTCTTCCCAGCCCCTGGGAACCATAATTCTAATACCAAATTCTATGAATCTGACTATTATAAGCACCACATATAAGTGAAATCATACAGTATTTGTCTTTTTGTGCTGGCTTATTTCACTTAACATAATGACTTCAAGGTTCATTAATATTGTAACGTGTCAGAATTTCCTTGTTTTTAAAGGCCGAATAGTGATTATATAGAGAGAATATTTTGTATATATATTATATATGTATTATTCCATCTCTCTCTCTCTCTCTCACACACACATACACACATACCATGTTTTAGTTATCCATTTATCCATAAGTGGACACTTGCCTTGCTTCCATTTTTGGCTATTGTAAATAATGTCACTGTGAATATGGGTGTAAAAATCTCTCTTTGAGATCCTGCTTTTAATTCTTTTGGGTACACACACAAAAGTGGAATGGATCATATGGTAATTGTATTTTTAATTTTTTAAAGGGATCTCCGTGCTGTTTTCTACAATTCTACATTAAAAAGTTGGATTCTAGGCTGGGCATGGTGGCTTATGTCTGTAATCCCAGCACTTTGGGAAGCTGAGGCGGGTGGATCACTAGGTCAAGAGTTCAAGACCAGCCTGGCCAAGATGGTGAAACTCTTGTCTCTACTAAAAATACAAAAATATTAGCCGGGTGTGGTGGCATGCGCCTGTAATCCCAGCTACTCAGGAGGCTGGGGCAGAGAATTGCTTGAACCTGGGAGGCAGAGATTGCAGTGAGCCAAGATTGCACCACTGTACTCTAGCCTGGGTGACAGAGTCAGACTCCGTCTCAAAAAAAAAAAAAAAAAAAAAGTTGGATTATTTAAAAAAAATCTTCCAAAAGTATAAAATGTAAGAGAATATCTGTAGTAAGAAATAACAGAAACTACAGCAGAGCACTGCTATCTATCCAAGCTACTTTAGTCAGATGAATCACAGCTGGTGTTCAGAAGCCAGTTCAGTGTAAAAAATATGACACACATCCTGTGGTTCCTGAGCCTGACTGTGCATGAGAATCTTCACACCAGATAGTTGAAGCTAGAACCTCTGGGAACTTGGAATCACATAGAGCTCCTCCAACAGTTATAGTCCTTGTCTGGCCATATGTGAGGAGTCTTTTCATGGATTATGAGTATGTCCACAAACTTGGACTGATAGTATTGGTGCAATTAATATTTACTTAAAAATATCTAGTTGTTTAAATAGGTTCACATCCATGGACATACCTTGAGGCAACCATGTACACCCTCAGGTAACTCCAGAGTGGTAAGGCAGATAAACTGGAGACAGGGAGATAGACTGTGGAGCCAGACCCAACAGGAAGGAAGTGGACAAGAAAACAGATGAGTGTGCAGGAAATCAGTAGCTACAGATTTCATTGGCCCTACATATGGTAGTCAGGGAGATGAGAGAAGTCACAGTATAAAAGAGGATCCAAGAGTAGGCAAAACTTGGAAACCAGGTATTTGGGAAGGCAGTTGGCATCAGGGAAGTCCATCAGTAGGGGGCAAGAGCAAGGGAAAATAGGGGACAGGGAAAAGACACTAGGCTTAGAGGAAATAACATGTTAGGCAGTTCACAAAATTAAAAAGAAATTAGGCACAAATGAACAACTAGGGCATAAAATAAGAACAAATATCAAAGGCAGCATCCCCTCTTTCTGCCATTTCTTCATTTTGTCATTCTTTCATCCATTCAGTGGCAATTGCTGTAGACCTACTTGGTGCTTGGCAATATGGGTCCAGACTGCTCTTCTGGAATCTTTAATCCCTTTTGTTTAAGATAAGGAATAGTCCAAAAATCCTACCACAGAATGTCATTACTAACAACGTGTACACTGGTTGCTTCCCTTACTTTAAGTAGTGTGCATATGCATGTTTTCCAAACAGCCTGGGTCTGTAAATAAAAAGTGGTCACTCTTTCAGTAGGTATCTTAACAATACCATTAAAAGAGGCTTTTCACTGTCAGCATTGTTTTGAATTCCAATTTTGCCAGTGCTTTCTTCATTAATTTAAGAAGTGATTACCCAGCCAGTAGGCTATTTTTTTCCTGATGTTCTTTTTTTTTCCCTCTTCTCTCTCCTGTGCTATGCTTTATGAACTCTCATTGCTCATTAAATTAATGTGTGAGCAGGAGTTGGAAAAATAACTAAATTAAAATTAGTCATGTTTTCTAGTTTTTAGCAGTAGTGATATGACTTACTAGAGAAGGAAATTAGAACTGTGAACTAAATTAAGCTATTGAATTATCTGAAGATTTCATTCGTCCTTGTTATTCCCAACCGTAGGGAAGAACTCTGTTCACCATGAGTGGGGAAAAAGTTTCACGCAAGAACATAATCTAGTTTTAAATGCTTTTTCTGAATTCTGAACAAGCATAAATTGTCTCTATTTCTTGAAATTTAGGTTAGCAATCTTAATTTAAAATATGCTGCCCATAATTTCATCATTTGTGTATGTGTTAATTAAACTGGTAATGTTATCAAAACAAAATTGAGTTTCAATTTAGTTTTGTGAATATATTTTTCATAACTAAAAACAGTTTTATAGTTAATGTAGGCATAGAGCATTCTTCGAATAGATAATCATCATTACCCAAATTAAGCAAGTGTTTGAGTGTCCTTTCAGTCCTCTCATGGCACATTATTTCTGACTGTAACATACCACTGACTTATCTGCCCCTCAGCAAATGACTTACTTTATTGCATCCATTGTTCTTTCTGAAACTGTGTTCTTTTTTCTTCTTGCTTTGTTTTACCTTCATGATATCTTTGTTGTCAAACAGGTATTTAAGGTTATCACTATTTTTTTAATTATTATTATACTTTAAGTTTTAGGGTACATGTGCACAATGTGGAGGTTTGTTACATATGTATCCATGTGCCATGTTGGTGTGCTGCACCCATTAACTCGTCATTTAGCATTAGGTATATCTCCTAATGCTGTCCCTCCCCTCTTCCCCCACCCCACAACAGTCCCCGGAGTGTGATGTTCCCCTTCCTGTGTCCATGAGTTCTCATTGTTCAATTCCCACCTATGAGTGAGAACACGTGGTGTTTGGTTTTTTGTCATTGCTATAGTTTACTGAGAATGATGGTTTCCCATTTCATCCATGTCCCTATAAAGGACATGAACTCATCATTTTTTATGGCTGCATAGTATTCCATAGTGTATATGTGCCACATTTTCTTAATCCAGTCTATCATTGTTGGACATTTGGGTTGGTTCCAAGTCTTTGCTATTGTGAATAGTGCCGCAATAAACATATGTGTGCATGTGTCTTTATAGCAGCATGATTTATAGTCCTTTGGGTATATACCCAGTAATGGGATGGCTGGGTCAAATGGTATTTCTAGTTTTAGATCCCTGAGGAATCGCCACACTGACTCCCACAATGGTTGAACTAGTTTACAGTCCCACCAACAGTGCAAATAAAAGTGTTCCTATTTCTCCACATCCTCTCCAGCACCTGTTGTTTCCTGACTTTTTAATGATCACCATTCTAACTGGTGTGAGATAGTATCTCATTGTGGTTTTGATTTGCATTTCTCTGATGGCCAGTGATGATGAGCATTTTTTCATGTGTGTTTTGGCTGCATAAATGTCTTCTTTTGAGAAGTGTCTATTCATGTCCTTCGCCCACTTTTTGATGGGGTTGTTTGTTTTTTTCTTGTAAATTTGTTTGAGTTCATTGTAGATTCTGGATATTAGCCCTTTGCCAGATGAATAGGTTGTGAAAATTTTCTCCTATTTTGTAGGTTGCCTGTTCACTCTGATGGTAGTTTCTTTTGCTGTGCAGAAGCTCTTTAGTTTAATTAGATCCCATTGATCAATTTTGGCTTTTGTTGCCATTGCTTTTGGTGTTTTAGACATGAAGTCCTTGCCCATGCCTATGTCCTGAATGGCATTGCCTAGGTTTTCTTCTAGGGTTTTTATGGTTTTAGGTCTAACATGTAAGTCTTTAATCCATCTTGAATTAATTTTTGTATAAGGTGTAAGGAAGGGATCCAGTTTCAGCTTTCTACATATGGCTAGCCAGTTTTCCCAGCACCATTTATTAAATAGGGAATCCTTTCCCCATTGCTTGTTTTTGTCAGGTTTGTCGAAGATCAGATAGTTGTAGATATGTCACTCAGATTCACACAAAACCAAAATACCACATTGAACTAGGCAAAAGAGCAATTTCACTTTACTCACATCACTTCCTTCCTCAGGCACAGTTCAGTGTCAAGAAAGATTGCTTCAGCCCATGACTCCTCTCTTAGAGGGAAAGAAAGGAGTATGTACCCAACATTCTCAGTCTTTTGGGGTGCTAACTGAGAGATCTGTTTCTTTTCTACCTCACTCAGAGTGCTAAGGAACCCACAGTGTAGTTTTAACACCTAGGGACAGCTAAGAACAAAAAACATGGGGCAGAGAGCTTACTGCAGCCAGCATGGTTCTGCAAGATTGGGAGAAGGCATACAATCCTAACATTTCTCTCCCAGAAGATGAGGAAGAAGAGTGAAGCATGCATCCAATGCCCTGGTCTTTTATTGCACTTCCTTAGGGAAAAGGGGTTGGCAGCTTACCATGGCCAGCATCGCTTCTTGCAATTGAGACAAGGTGCACAACACTACAATTTATCCCTCAGGAGGAAGAGAGAGAAGTAGAAAATGCAATGCACATCAATAGAGAAGGTTTGGGAGGCTCCTAGAATCTGTAACCAGGTTTACTGGTGAAGATCTTTTCCTACTGAAGTCAGTCTTTAAAGAATAGGGGAGGTGGCTATTTCTTCAAATGTGCAGGCATCAACAAAAACTACAAAAAGCACCAAAAATTAGGAAAATATGACACAATCAAGGAACAAAATAAATGTGTAGTAAGTGACCATAAAGAAATAGAGATATATGAATTGCCTGACAAAGAATTCAAATTAATCATCTTAAAGAAGCTCAGTGTGTTACAGGAGAGCACAGACAACTAAATAAAATCAGGAAAATTATACATTAACAAAATGAGACTATCAACAAAGAAAACCATAAAAAAGAACCAAATAGAAATTCTAGAGCTGAAGAATACAATACCTAATATCTAAACTGAAAAATTCAGCAAATTAAATTGTAGACTTGATTAAACAGAAGAAGCAATTTAAAAACATGGGTCATTTGAAATTATCTAGTTAGAGAAACAAAAAGGAAAAATAGTAAAGAAAATCTAAGGACCTATGAGACACCTTCTAGCAAACTAGTTTATGTACTATGTAAATTTTAGAAGGAGAGAGAGAAAGGGGTAGAAAGTTTATTTAAAGAAATAATCTTGAAAACTTCCCAAATCTTGGGAGATATATGGAACTGCAGTTTCATTAAGTCTAAAAGACCCAAATAGGATTAAATCTACACCAAAATACATTATTATCAAATTGCCAAACATCAAAGACAAGGAATTTTCAAAGCAGCAAGAGAAAAGTGATTTGTCACATACAAGAGATCTTCTATCAAACCATCAGTGAACTTCTCAGATTAAGGCTTGCAGGCCAGAAGAGAGGAGAATAATAAAGAAAATAATGCTGGAAAAAAATGACAAAACATCAACCAAGAATACTATAACCAGCAAACTGTCTTTCAGAAATGAAGGAGAGGGAAAGACTTTCCCAGACAAACAAAAGCTGAAGTTTATCTCCACTAAACTTGCATCTCAAGAAATACTAAAGGGAATTCTTTAAATTGCAACAAAATGATGCTAAACAGTATCACAAGAACATGTGAAAGTATAAAACCCACTGGTAAAAGTAAATACATAGATAAATACAGAATATTGTAATACTGTACAGGTGGTATATAAATCACCTGTAGTATAAATGTTAAAAGACAAAAGTATTAAGAATAACTATAAAAGAAAAACTACCAAATTTTTTCAATGTATACACAACATAAAAAATGTAAATTGTGACATAAATAACATAAAGTGTGAGTGGTTGGAGAAGTAAAAGTAGAATATTTTGTGTGACAGTAGTTAAGTTATTATCAGTTTAAAATAGACTGGTACAACTATAAGATGTTCTATCTAGCCTCATGGTAACCACAAAGAAAATACCTATAGAAGATAACAGGAAGGCTGAGAGATGGTTCATGCCTGTAATCCCAGCACTTTGTGAGCCCAAGGCAGAGGATGATTTGAGACCACGAGTTTGAGACTAGCCTGAGGCAATATAGTGAGAGCCCATTTCTACAAAATAATTTTCTTTAAAAAATTAGCCAGGCATGGTGGTGTACCCCTATAGTCCCAGATACTTGGGAGGCTGAGGCAAGAAGACCACTTTAGCCCAGGAGTTTGAGGCTGTTGTAAGCTATGATTGCATTGCTGCACTCCAGCCTGGGTGACAGAGCGAGACCCTGTCTCCAAAAAAAGAAGCTACAGGGAAGAAAGATAAAGAAATCAAAACATATTATTATTTAAAAAAAATCAGTAAAGCACAAAGTAAGATAGCAGGAGAGGAAAAGAAGAACAAAAGAACTGCAAGATCAACAGAAAATAACTAACGAAATGACAATAGTAAGTCCCTCCTATCAATAATTACTTTAAATGTTAATGTATTAACCACCCAAATCAAAAGAGATAGAGTTGCTGAATGAATTTAAAAAAATAAAAACAAGGCTCAACTATATGTCTCCAAGAGACTTGTTTTAGATTTAAGGACACATATAGGCTGAAAGTAAAAAGATGTTGTATGCAAATAATAAATGAAAACAGGGATGGCTACACCTATATCAGAATTAAAATAGACATTAAGTCAAAATGCAATGTAGATTTCATTATTCCAAACACTGGCTAGATGATATCTAACAAATAATGCCAGATAGTTAATATTAGTGTGCCGAGGAAAAGGACAAGGGTGAAATATTTCCTGGGTCTTTAGGATCTTCAATCAATTGTAAATCAAATTTATATAGCTTAAAATTACTACTTGTTTCTTATTGAAAAAACAAGTACAGTCAGCGTTCCATATCTATGGGTTCTGCATCTGTAGGTTCAGCCAACCACTGATAAAAAATATTTTTAAAAAACCCACAACAATATACAAAGTAACAGTATAATAAAAAATTGTACAGATTTAAACAGTATAGTATGACAACTATTGACATAGCATTTCCATTGTATTAGGTATTGTAAGTAATCTAGAGATGATTTAAAGTATGCAGGAGGATATGTGTAGGTTATATGCATTTACTATGCTATTTTATATAAGGGCCTTGAGCATTTGCAGATTTGGGTATCTGCAGAGGGTCCTGGAACCAGTACTTTGTGGATACCAAGGATACGAGAATTAGTGTCATTTCTTTTTTTGACAAGATGAACTATTTTAAGTTCTAGTATTTCTCTTTTAAAGATGGTTACTCTTGCCAGCAAATTTTTGATAATTAGAACTGAAAAAGAATAGTTGTTTCTTCTCTTTTGTCATTTCCTTAAATCGAAATTATGTTTCAATGAAAATTTACTGTTTTCTTCTTATACAACTGAGTTCTTACTTTCCATTAGACTAACATTTCCATGGGCCTTTGGGATATCAGAGGAAACAGCATGGGAGAGGCAAGATTATGATACACGTATTTCTATCCCATCTTTGCTCTTGTGAGTAAACAACTCCATTTAGCTTCTCATCAAGTTTTCACATTGTGATAGGTAAAGCAACGAGATGCAAATGGACTTCAAAACACCTGGCCCTAAATAGGGGGCTTGGAAAATAAATTAATTTAGAATGTAAAAGCTAGATGTCACCTCAGAAATAATCCAATTCCAAAGCTCTCAATGCTGGCTGCAGCATAGAACCACACAGACAGCTTTGAAACAAACAAACCAGCAAGCAAACAAACATATGGCAATGGTTGAGGGCCCAGTACACACAGATTCATATTAATTAATTAATTAGTACTCCAGTGAAATCTGGAGTCTGAGACTTAATATTTTAAAGAACTCTCCAATGGTAGGGAGAGGGAGAATCAAAAGAGAAGTTAAAGTTGATAACAACTAATCCTCTCAAACTCCATCACATTCTGAGTGAGGAATTTCTTGAGCAAGTAAGCGATTTTCTTGTTTACTGTTGGAAAATCAGTTAGTCCATTTGAATTAGAAAGCAGATCTTCTTATCCTTAACCTGAGCACTTTCCAGCATATAGCATTGCCTTTCCTCACCATTCTCCTTAGCTACATGAAATTTTTTTTCATGGACAAGTCATACAACTTCTTTGATGTTCATGTTTTGCTTTACCTGGTCAACAGTACCCAACAGGACCATTTTAGGATCAAATAATAACTATAAAACATGACTGTTTTATATGTATTATTAAATGTATGTGGCATTGCTGATATATTACAAATGATCCAAACTACATTGTTCATTTACCCTAATTAATAGAATGTTTCCCGTCAGCTTTTACTTGAAGAAGTGTTTTCCCAATTTTTCTTGGAAATCTAAGACCATCTCTCAGCATGTTATTTACTCCCAGATTCAATCTCTTTGCTGAAGCTACTGAGTTATTTTCAACATCCAACCCACTCTGGGACATAATCCCTCCTTAGTGACTTCACAAAAAACAAAAAAACAAAATAAGAATTCTTAAATAAGTGACTAGCGCCATGTCCTGGACTGTAATAGTGTTTTGTTGCGCTACAAAATAAGAAGTGAGAGCAAGAGAAAGTACTTTCTCCACACCGGAGTCCCCACAGGGACGCAGCCAGCAGCCTGGCCCCTTTGGAATGGAATACCTGCCTCCTCTGCCTGCTGGGTCCCTTCTCCTTTGAGCCCCCACCTCACACAGCAGGTTCTACACCTGGCCAGCTGCTCCCTTGACTCCAGTGGAGCCTTCTTCACCAGTGGCTGTGCCTTACTTACACTCAGAGAAAGGCTGTAGGAAGGGGATGAAGGCAGGCTACCCTCATGATTGAATGCCAGGGCTGCTAGTATGTCTCCACAGAGAAGATGAGCTACGTTGCCTAAGAGCTGGAACTCCAGGTGGTTCTTGGGGTGATCTTTAAAGTCCCAGCATCATTTGAGGTCAATAGAGATAGATGGGTTGTTGAATAGGTGGTACTTTAAACTCCCATCCAAGGAAACGTGCAGAAAGTACCACTAATGAATGCCTAACTGGCCCCTGGGCATACTGACCAAGGGGCTGCCATGATTCCTAGGCCATCAGGATTTAACTTGATGTTCCACTGGGAATTGCAGGGCTGTCTGCCTAGCCTTCATTACCATGAATAATCAAAGTTGGAA
The DNA here is from genome assembly GCF_009828535.3 of Hylobates moloch. NCBI lineage: Eukaryota > Metazoa > Chordata > Mammalia > Primates > Hylobatidae > Hylobates > Hylobates moloch. Next base: position 117,931,739 of record NW_026652277.1, on the reverse strand, counting down.
GTATGTCAGAGGGCTTCTATGGACATTGTTTTTCACCTACCATAAGGTGACGGCAGTTTGCAGGAAAATTATTTCATGGAAAGTCCCTAGAACGTGCTGATATAAGCAGCTAACACCAGCTTCTCTAAATCAATCATGTCATGGTTTCAGCCTAATTACTAGAATTGGTGTTCAGACTAAAGAAGTCAGTAAATACCAGAAAGTAAATTTTATTGCAATACAGATTGCAGTTCCAGTAAAGTTGTTGTATATGAACAGAAACATGCTGCTTACAGATGTCCTTCAGCCCCAATCCTAAGTAATATATATTACAAAATAAAGGGGGAGGGTGCCCAAAAGTGGCAAGGACAGATGCTCCTAGCAAGGCATCACAAATCAAAAGCAAACCTAAATATTCACAAAACGTATGCCATGACTGGGTGGAATAAAATCGGACAGACTCAATTTTTAAAACTGCTTTAGACGACTGTCTTATCCAGGTGGAAAAAAAAAAGTGTCTTCATTTTTAATTCAATGCCTGTTTGCCTTGCATAGAGCAGGCAACCAAGAATGTGAATTAAATGAATCCTATAGATACGAAGGGAAATTACCCATTTCAAAGAGCTTTCTATCATCCTTATTACCAAGTTCTCTACTTCCAAATTGTAAGGAAGGAAGTCCTGTGACTGTCGGGGGGGAAATGTGGTGGGTTTACTACGGGAAATTGAATCAAGTTTCCCACACTTATGTCCAGTGTATTTATACAAAACAGGTACCCTGATCTTTTCCCCATTTATTCCCTAATTTCTTTACTCAGATGAGGGAAGATAATGGTTTCTTTGAAGCTGAGAATCTGCTAGGCCTTTTACCTTCAGGCTGTAAGCCTCTTTGAGGCGTATAACTGTATCTCATACCTAGCATAATAGATGTTCATTAGATAGTTGCATATTCATGACTTATGTAATGGCCCTGCCAATGAGGTCACTGTCAGCCAATAGATTTTTTTGATTCATGACTTTATATTCTGGACATTTTTCCATCTCTACAGATGGTACCTTCATCTGCAGATGGAATGACCCTTCATTTCTTTTTTAATATAGTCTCCACTTCTCTCTTCCAGTCCCTTCCTTCTCTTCCTCTGCCTCCCACCACAGTGTATGGTTCCAGGTCTGGTTGCTTTTGGGGAAATTATCCCTTACCTAATTTATATGATTTTAGCACTAGTGATAAAAATGTATGTACCTAAATCTGAAACCTTTAAAAAAAAAAGTTTGAAAAGTATAATCCTTTCCTCCAAAATTATTTTATTTTTGAAAAAAAAAAGTTTTTCAAAATGAACCTCAGTTGTACCAAATTGGACTGATCTAAATTCTTAGTTTGAGACACGTTGTCTATTGGTTCATGCATAGTCACACTTTTAAAACATTTTATTTATTTATTTATTTATAAACACAATGAACCCTTGTGAACACACTGCCTGACACAAACACTAGAACATTGCCAGTAACTTAAATAGATTAGCCTATGTGTTCCAGTTCCCCTGCCTCCAATGCACGGGAGCCACTATCCTGAACCTTGTCTTTATCTACCATCCCCATGCTTTTTAAAATGTGGTTTTAATCACATTTATGCCTAAATGATATTTTGTTTAATTGCTTTTTAAAAACTTCTTGGAAAGGATATCCTGTTGTCCAAGGTTCTATAGCTCTTGACTTTGTCATTCAATAATACATTCCTACAATTATCCTTTTGTCACAAAATAGAAAATTTTGTGAATCTCCTTTTGTCACAAAATAGAAAATTTGTCACTAAATTCAAAAAAGAAAGAAATGAAGAGAAAAGAAAGAAAGAAAAAGAAAGGAAGAAAACGCTTATATATTCTCCCACTGTGAATGGTATGACCCTAAATTTAGGTTATATTAAACCAGGCAACATCACCTGCAGAGTTATAAATCTAGAGTAAAACATCAGGAGTTCTCTCATTTATTCTCAATATCTTCAAGTAAGACTAACACAAGAATAACCCATTAAGATTCATCTATGTGTCATGTTGTTCAGTAATACTTTCCATCGTTTTTTAAATAAGGTAGAGTGCCAAAAATATTTTACATTAATCTATGCTGAAACTTACTGTGCATCTCTTTAATATAATATTTAATAATTTTATTCAAATAATGATTCTAATTGTTCCTTTTAGCCTCATATCTGGTTTTTCAGCTCATGTAAATACATCTAAGAAAGATATTTCTCCTAGCATTTCTGGCACAAACAAGCTCTTGAATTTTCTAGGTAAGTTTTCTAGGCTCAACATCATAGCAACTCAACATTAAACTCCCTGGACTCTTTTGGGGCTGCTCACAGGAACCCAGTCTTTGAATCATCAGAGACTCAAGCTTTTTTTTTTTTCTTTCTTTCTTTTCTGAGACAACAGTCTCACTCCTTTGCCCAGGCTGGAGTGCAGTGGCCTCAACTGGACTGACTCACTGCAACCTCCACCTCCCCGGTTCAAGCCATTCTCCTGCTTCAGCCTCCTGAGTAGCTGGGACTACAGGCACATGACACCAAGCCCAGCTAACTTTGTATTTTTATTAGAGAAAGGATTTTGCCATGTTGGCCAGGCTGGTCCTGAACTCCTGGCATCAAGTGATCTACCCACTTGGCCTCCCAAAGTGCTGGGACTACAGGTGCGAGCCACCATCCCCAGCCTCAACCATTAATAATCTAAGCCGATCCTCGCACACTGTAGTTGCCAACTCACCACTGAGCTGCAGCATCAAATCCAATCTGGCCATAGAGGTCCACTCTGCAAGCCCATGGAAAGCCAGGCAGCACCTTGTTCTCCAGCTGGAAGATTTGGACTGTCACGCACCATATCCCTCCTGCCAGGCAATTTGTGCAGCAGCATGGAGTCCTGGTTACTAAAAAGAAAAAAAAAAAATAAAGGCCTTTTGGATATCCTCCAAAGCTGATGTTGAAGTTCTGGCAGTATGGGAACTCCATCTGAGACATCAGAAATAAAAATTACAGGAGGAATTGCTAGAAAAATCCAGACTCCATTTCTTGTCCTAGTAACAGTATAGAGGAAGTGTTAAACAGAGGCTGTGATTCTAACAAAAAAGGGAAGGTTTCTTCGTTTCCCATAGCCTCAATGAGAAAGTGTAGCTAAGGAAGCAACTTTTAGATGAATTTCTTTGGTTATGCAATTACATACTCCTTGAATGTTTAGCCAACACACCTGTTTATCACTCAGCATTCTAATGGAAGCTGGAGATGACACAAAAAAGGAGGGAAACTCACATTTGCTATATGCCCACCACTGTGCTAGACGTTTTCTCTTTTATAAATGAAGTAACAGGGGTTCAGACAAGTTAGCTAATTGCCATGCTGTGTAGTGCCAGAGCCAGGTCTCAGTGCAAAGCCTGTGTTCTTTTCATAATAGCATTGCTTACCAATAAAAAAAATTAGAATCTAATTGAGAAGAAAGGCACAAGAATAAAAGAAGCATGGTGTCTCCACTGACAACCAGGGAAGTTGGACTGGAGGAAAATTGTCATCGGAGTGAAGCAAAAAGAGGTGGAATCCAGGGAGAAAGAAATGTAACCAGTGTTCAAGCTCAAGCTAGTGGTCATTAGGAAATAGTATACAGGCTTGAGTAGGATGGCTTCATTAGAGATAGATATTAGAGAAACTGATCTGATTACAGTGGCCCAGATTTGATAGCGGTGGTCATAGGAATGGAGAGGAAGTGTCCCACCGAAGACTCTGTTTTTGATTTCCCACAGCATGGCTAGAACATGATATATGGTAAATAAATTCTCTGCAATGATGGAGATACTGTAAAAGAAGGAGTGACAGAATACAATTTAAAAATATATAGTCGTTCCAAAAGTTAGAGAATTGTCTTGCTGTCGAAGAAAGGGAAAATAATAAAACCAGCTAACAGGCATTGTCAGCTATTAGCCAGGCCAGCTCAAAGTGCTTTTATATACATTAACTAAATTAATATTCATAACAGCCTGAGAGGTAGATACTATTATTATCCTCATTTTACAGGTGAGAAAACTGAGGCATGCGGAAATTAATAATTTGCCCTGATTTCATGCAGTTAATGAGAATTAGAACCAGGCAGTCTGGCTGCAGAGTTTCCATCTTAACTTCCATGTGCAAGACTTGATATATGAACACCAGGGCAGAGAAAGTCTCTCTCCTTTTGATGGGCTTCCAATGTATTATGGAAACTCAGAAGAGGGTTATATTTTATAAAGAGGTACAAGATATATAGGAGATATGTGGACATGCTATGGATATGCAATATAAGTGAAATATTCTAGGGACATATTCAAAGAGTGTGTTACTACAGCTGACACCTGGGGCTGGACACTAGCAAAAGACACTGGTAACTATGAAGCACGTTTCTCCATCCTCCATTGACTAGAGCCATTACAAAGCTTGCTTATAGGCTATGAAACACATTGCACAGGATACAGGTTTGTGAATTGCTTTGAATTGACCTCTAGTTTTGTTTATATGTTTATCACCCCCAGCTAAATTTTAAGATCTTCAAAGACAGAACCTGTTCCTTTGGTCTTTTTGGTATCCTCAGTGTCTATCACCAATCTATACACAGAGTTGGTAGTTAATAAATACTTTTCTATCCTACAAAATGTTTTTGCAGCATAACCTAGGAAAAGACTGTTTTTAATTATGCAACAGCAACTCACCACACGGTTACTGTTTATCTATTCTGTCCTCATCTGCCCTGCTGGTTGGAACAGTTGCAGTTAGAGAGATATAGAAGAGAGTGGAATTTCAAAAATTGTGGAGAATATAATTATTTTGGATTCCTTTTCAGGCAATTTCAGATCTTCATTTCTTTGGGATCAGTTACTAAAAAAATTATAGTGTTCTTTTAGTGGTGTCATGCTTCCTTGCTTTTTCATGGTTCTTATGGCCTTGCATTTGATGTCTGTGCATTTGATGGAGTAGTCACATTTTCCAGACTTCACAGTCTGGCTTCAGTGGTGAAAACTTTTACCTGCAGGTGGGTGTGAGGGTATTGGTTGGATGGGAGTGCAGCAGCTTTGGTTCTGAGTGGGCAGCTGCAGCAGTGTAATCTCTGTACAGCTTTATCAGCTGAAGTCAGTCCTGGCAAAGATTGCAGGTGTTTGTGACAGCAGCAATGGTAGCATGAGCTGCTGGGATCCTTTGTGGTAGAGATCGGTTGGGTTTTTTTTTTCACAATGGAAAATTCTAGCCAAGGGGATCCCTCTTGGCACCGGATCTGACATGGCCCACAGGTAGCCACGGCTGTACCAGGTTCCAGGGTGTAGGTTCTCAGAGGAGCTGCCAAGCTGGGGTCCTGGGCTCGGGAGCTTAAAGAACTACTGTGGTACTTGGAGCCCGAGGCATGAGTAAACTTTCCAAGGCACAAGCATGTGCAGATCCCTCATAGATCATCTTTGATCATTCTTCATGTATTATGATTCAACCTAGAATGACATCTAACTTCCTCTCCTCTTAGCTTTTTCTCTGCTTACATCAATGATAGCAAATGACATAAAAATAAATAAGGTTTCGTGGTAACTCTAATTCAGTCACTTGATTCTGATCACCAACATGTTTTCTGGCAGGTTTTCTGGAGTGTGAAAAAGAGTTGTGTGAGCAGCAGGGAAATCAATGTTCTCACCTCACTAGAAACTCTGGCCTGCTCCTGCATAGCTGCATGGCACCAGGATTTCAGGAGAACAACTTTTTGACTCCTACAAATGGGTCTTGACTTTCAGTAACAAGGGGTTAATTTAGACAGACATCAGAAACCAATTCAGGCCCCCAGTGAGTGAAAAAGAGCCAGGAAAGACTTCAGAACCAGCACTCCCTTCTGCAGAAGGCTGTTTCTGGTTTTCTACCAGTCTGTTTTTCTGTTGTGTTTTCTACTTTTTAATTTGCCCCTCTGCTCAAGCAGCCTACAGCCCATATGAATGAGAGAGTTTTTAAAATGTTTTCTTAAATAAACATTTTATAAGACAGTACATATAACTTCTGCACCTCGAAAAGCTTTACAAAATCTGTAGGCTTTGAGCATGCAGACTAACAGTAAGGCAGAAGTAAATAGGAAAGAAGGGGCAGGCTCTTTGCTACTCTCCCCAGCACACACCTTTTCTGATCTCTCAGCTTGAATCTACAGCCACTATGGAAGTGGGTAAAATAGAGCAGAGAACTTCTAAAATAGACTGTGCAAGGCACTGAGTACTGAATAATGGTATTAGGAAAAAAAGGAGGAAGAGTATGAGTGCAGTATTGCCCAGGTGCGTCTGTAGAAAATACTTGTGTTTCATTTATGAACTGTCTTCTAGTGAACTGCCACTGCAGGAATTCTGTTCCTTTTTTGTGTGTGTATTTTCTATAGCCTAATGTTTTAAAGGGATAAAAAACATATTATCAAAAAGGAAATAATATGCTACTTAATCAAGCACACATCTAGACCAGAGGATGGAGCAGAACAACCCTTTTCTTTTCCTCTGAAATTGCCTATCATGCTATACTGATGTCACCTCGGCTCGCTGTCAAGGATTCTCTTCTCTCTTTTTTTCCCATCTCCATCCCTTTTATCTGACTACACTTTCATCCCTCTAACCCCATTCCAAGGTACTGGATTCCAATCATGTTTTTCTATCTAGATTCCTCACCTGCTTCTCATAGAGCCAGGGAGAGTGAGGGAAAGTGGGAGGGCTTTAAGTTCTTCAGTTCCTTTGAAGTAAAATGTTTATTAGGTAAACACACTTCTGCCTCTTGTAGTATAGACTACTTCTTTCAACATAATGCTAGGGTGTTATTATTGTATGGCCCCTTTTCTCTGCTGTGTCAAATATCTACTTCTGTTGCTGTGGTTTGACATAGGCAACGCTCAAGGAGAGGAATGAGCCAGACCCTTTCCCCAACAAAGAAGGTGCAGATGTGGGAGGAAAGCCCTTCCTATCTGATGTACTCTGAATTCCAGTGCAAGTGTTTCATTAAAGTTCGCCAAATAAGATATAATTGTCATAATAGTTAGAAAATTCAGGTTGCCACATTTTTCCTGTGTGTTAATGCCAAGAAGACATGGAATATACTAGTTATGCCAAACAGACTATTTGGTCAAGGTGGTAGAAAAATGGAATTGAGGCAGTGACTGAAAGTGTCAATAGCCAATGACAGAAGCCATGGGCAATTCCCCTTTCTTGGGGTTTTAGCCTTTGCTGCTGAGAGGTTTTCCTGCCTTTTACCGTGGACCACATTTGTAAATCCCTGTGCAGTACCAGCAACTCAATACCCGTTAACTTCTTAATCAGTAGAAGACAATCTTTGCAAATTTGAAGGCTGTTTGGAATTAAGGGCAGTTATACCAAGTTAGAGAATATATCAACAAGCAGAAGTGGTATTAGAACAAACACTCTTTAAAAGGTTGGTTTCTAAATATCCTGTGTTTTTCCTAAGTCATAAAATTGTGCCATTTTTTTCTTCAGGAGACACATTCAGAAATAAATGTGTCTCTAAAGTAAATACTGCCTGTGAAGCTGGAAATACTAACCAAATCATCCTCTTTTTCCAGAGTCTCAAGGGGCTGAGGCAGTATCAGTAATGGAGACGCTCAGATATGGGCAAGACACACATTTAACAAGTCCTATGAAGGAAAGCATGTTTGCTATGTCACTATGCTCTTCAAAGTCAACTGCGATGATGGCAAAGGGCAACTGCCTTGAAATCCTTTATTTTAGTGCAGAAAAACTTCTTCAGTGGTCAGAATTACTCACTTGATTCAAGGATGTTTTCAAAACATTTCTAAATATCATAATTCACCATTATAGACTCCGTGTTATTAGAGAAAAGAAAAGTATTAAGATAGAATAAGAGGTCAAACTGTCCTGTATTAAACATGTCATAACAACAGAGAAAATGTTGCAGTAACCTGACCTTTTTGTTTCAAATGAAAATCAAATATAAGCTTTTTCTGTTACATTAGCAATCATGTAATTCTCTAAAGGTGGCTTTTAAAACATGAGAGGATTCAACATTTCCTAGTACATGCTAGGAACATTGTTAAATTGAATCTTTTATTTTTATGAATAGAATGACATTTAGTCTTCCTGAGAAATGCTGCTTTAGGGGCTGATGACCATGATGGGCATGTATTGGTTGACCAGTTTGTATAGAGAAAACATTCAACTTAATACGCATTTCTTGGTTCAGTATTTTTGGCCACCTACTATGTGCTGAACAGAGTGAGTGATAAGAAATGAGTGCAGGATTCAGGGGATGTTTTTTATAGTGAGACAGCCAGGTGGGAAGTGGTCCCCACAGAAACTCCAACCAGCCTGTGCACTGGGAGGAGTGCACACTTGGGCGGAGCCACAGAAGTTCGCGCTATTTGCAGTGGGGAGGAGCCTGGCCCCTCCTCTTCCTGGGTGGAAACTGGAATTCAAACTGTGAGGCGGGAAGCACACTAGCGGGACCCTAGCGTTGTGGAGAATTCATGTTTCCCTGTTTTTTCTTTTTCTTTTTCCTTTTCGCCCAACAAATCCCATTATTCTCACCCTTCAAATTGTCTGGGAGCCTAATCTTTTGTGGTCACGTGACAAGGACCCCATCTTTAGCCAAACTAAGGAAAAGTCCCTCAACAACAGGAATGTAATCTTGTTGAAAAAACAATAAATACCAAAAAAAAAAAAAAAAAGAAAGTAAGACAAGGTAGAATATGGAGGAGAAATAATAGACGCTGGTGGTAGATATTGCAATGAAGAGAGAAGGGATGTTAAGGGAGACCTTGAACTTGAATTTGGCAAGAGGGTAGGGAGGCCATCCTGAGTGAAATGTCAGAGGGCAAGATAGCATGGCAGATGATGGGACGCAGTGAAGAGCCTTGAGAAATGAGGTCCCCATGAGGAGGGGCCAGATGATAAGAAGTTTTAATCCTAGAAACGAATTTTTCAATCGATCTTATAAACAAATAGTCATGGTAGGTTTTTCAATCAGTGAAATGAATCATGCCAGTTGGGAGCAGTAGCATGTAGAATAGACTCAAAGAAAGAGCATCTGCAAACATGAAAATTTGGAGGACGGTTTTCACAGTAATATACCCCTTAAGTGATTAAGGTCTAGGGTAGAGTCCATGGAATCAGAAAGAAAAAATAAAACTGAAAACATGAGGCAAGGACCGATTTGACAGAGTTTGAAGAAAATAAAGTGCTGAAGATCAGGTCCCAGCATCGTGTCTGCCAGAGTGAATATTCAGTGGATGGTGTTTGAATGGGTGACTAATAGGTAAATCTCAGGTTCTGAGTCTAGGTGACTAAAATATTGATAGACAGACAAGAACATCATAAGCATCATAAGCATCTTCAAATAGGCTTAACTGTCTCGGAGACTACACAAAATTGACACGATGGCTACTCAAAGTCAGTTCATTTAATTCAGTATATCCAGTTTTTAAAAAATCAAACTAGTATGTAGAAGAGCCAGCTAGCTTTTGAATATTTCCTTTTTCATCTAGTTGTTTTTGATGTTGTGGAGACATTCAATGACAAATACAGAAAGAGGAGACTTATTAGGGTTTGTGGAAAGTGCTAACCTTTCCTATATTTTCTTTCATTACACAAAGATTGCTAGTTGATCTGACTGTATGTCCAATTAGTAAATGCTTTCCATAGGTTCATTTGCTAAGGCCAAAAATAAAAAGGACTTTTCAAAAAACATCATGCCATTTTCCCTAAACACAATAAGCTCTTTCTGCCGGGGAAGTCCTGCTCATCTTTCACAAGCCTTCTGAATGTCTGTTACTCCCTTCTCCCCTTCTGCTTCTGGCTTAAAAACACTTTTTTATTGTTATTACCTTGGCTCAAAGCTTCTGTAACGACTTCTTGCTTAAGCATAAGGACATAGAAATTAGAGCAATGGTCACAACAGCACAACATGGCTGATATGAAGGACTGGAAATGCTAGTTGGTAATGAGAAACAAGCAGACACAATGAATTATATCAATCCAGAAGTCACAGGTTATGACCTCATTCTTATAACTCTATGTTGTTTTAAGTCTATAAACTTTCATATTTACTTGCAAGGGAGTATTTTCATATGAAAGTCAAAACAAGCAATAGTCAGAGGCTGGAAGAGATCATTAACAATTTAATACATCTTGACTAGTTCCAGGTTGGAGGTAACATATAGGTGTTTATTCCTGGATCAATTGGTTTTTGGTAGTTACTATATTTTTAGTTCTAATTAAAAACACACTGGAGGAGGATTTGAAAGCTATGAAGGTGCTGCCACCTGGAGGATTTTTTCTGCCCATTTGGAGTTTTACCTTTACCAAGCAAGGGCAGACTAGTGGTAGTAATCACTCTATTCTGTAAAGAAACCGAGCTCTCCAGTTTGGGATATCACAGAACAGGGAGACAAGCAGCCTGGTAATTGATGGCACTTTACATTTTTCAGCCATATGTTTTAGTGTCAGATGCCGCAGGCACTGGGGTGAGGTGGCCTTTTGTACTCTCCTCACTGGTAACTGCTTAGACTCACATGAGCCTTTTACACAGTTCCACTTCCCGTGAACAATATAAAATGCCTAGAGAAAGAAAAAAGGTTTCTATTTCCTCGAGGTTGAAATTGACATGAAATGAGTAAATAACTTAAAATATAGACATAATCGAAGAAAAATAATTATAAAACCCTAACCTCTCCAACTCTCCCAAACTCTACCAATTCTTTCAACATTAATTCTGTATGTTAGGACAACAGTGCTCTAAATATCCTGCTCAGAAAACAGGAGTTAGGAATGGGTGGTATACTATTCTTGAATTTGTAATAAGGGGCGCAATGGTTGCCAAATTCATTATCATTTACAGATGAAAAGACAACACGAAGTATCACCAGAGGTGTTCTTTATTGACTGGTCCCCTTTGCTAAAGCTTTAGTTCTTTGTACATTAGATTGATATATTTTTAAAAAATAACCTTAAACAGTAGACTGTTAATTTGGGGTTTTTTTTGGGGGGGTATTCGTTGGTTTTTAGAAGCCCTTTCCATTAACCCTTTAGTGCGTTCTCCATGAATTCTTTAGTCTGATGTTCACCAAGGTGCCTGCTTCTGGCGTGCTGAGAAAAAGAGGACTTGAACTTCTGTTGAACCTGAGGTCTCAGCACATCTATGGGGCAGAAATGTTCCATTTCCCCATTAAGAAGCTTTCATTTGTAAGCCACAGATGAAATTTCATCTGCTTTGCATCAGTCTAGTTTATAACCCTAGAGAACTTGGCACCACAACCCTCAAACCCATTATTGGTATTTTCCCTTCTGAGGGGAAATAATACATTAACAGCTTGGTTTTTATTTTGTTTTTGCTTTTAAAAAAATGAAACATATTTCATGTGTTGCCCTCACATTTTTTTGTTTCTCATTCAAAGCTTTATTCTGGGCTCCTTTCAACTGAGCATCTCTGGAATGACAGCCATATGGGGTTTCTTGATTTGTTGTTGTTTTTCATTTTCGTCGGGGGGGGGTGGTTTCTGGTCTTTATTTGCATTGCCAAGCAACCTGGAACTCTGTTGACAGTTACAAAAGCTCTCTTGGATTGCTAAATTCATTTCCATTGGAAACACAGTTTTACATATAGGAAAATAAGATGGCATCTTTTAAGTTTTCCCTCCAGAAAATGTAATCATGAAAAAATATGCTCTCTCTTCTTGCTGATTCTCATACCAAAAAAGTGCTACCCAGTAGGCACTTAATTGACCCATAAAATGTAGATAAACTTGATGGGTCCAAAACCATTTTGATTGGAGAATGACAGCCATATGAAGGAGTCCATCAGGATCACTGCAAGGCACATCTATTCAATAATAAGCTTTTTGATGACAGTAACTGGTCTCTTGCATTTAGGAAATACTTATTGATTAAGGAATGTAGAAGAATGAGATAGAAAACAGGAGAAAGGAAAAAGAGGTACTTGCTGGAAAGTGGTTGAGAGCCACCAACAATTAACAGTGGCATTGCTAGAGAGCCCTGGGCCACTGTGGAAGGCCCAGGCAGTGGATGCCCATCATCAGCCCTTCACAGAGCAAGATTTTTCAGAATTAATCATTTTTATTTCTATAGTGTAGAATGTAAAAACGGTTGTGAAATGAATGCAAAATTAGCTGAAATAAACCCCAATCAACTCTCACAGAAATTTCTTTGCCTTTGCCTTTTTTTTGGCTTGGTTTATTTTTATTGAGCCAAGGACTTGTAATATGGCCATTCTGTTTTCTGATTCAACATTTGTGTGGTGAGTACAGAGAGATGGTTTGGCCACAAATTAGTTGGCTGAATTGAATATATTTTACCATAAAAGGAGGGTAAATTTTTGCCAAAAGTATAGTATAGACATATTCCTATCAAATGACACTTAAAAAGCAAAATGATCAGCTTATTCTGCAAAGCTAAAAAAAAAGGAAAGGGAAAAATGCAATTGTTGAGCTTCTCGACAAATTTAGTCACAAGATATAATGAATACTGAGACTCATATTCCAAATTGTGTTATGCCCCAATATCAGATACTTTTAAAATATTTTAATCTTTAACTCAATGACCAAATAAATTGTTATCCATTCTGTCTTTCTTCTTCATCTGAAAACAGAAATAAAATACGACATAGTGTAGCTGCCAATACAGACTTCTAGAATTATGAAAATTTCAAGATAAACAGTTAACCATATGAATGTGTATGTCACTAACCTTAAAAAGCAATAATACAATAATGGTAACTATAAACAAAGTACCATGTTAGATGCATTAGATACATCATCTCATTTAGTCCTCCCAGCCCATTCAGGAAGTCCTTGTTATTCCATTTCACCCTGACACTTACAGGGATTTAACTAGCCCAGAATTGTAAAATCTTTTGGATTCAGCAATTGTCTTACAGCCCACACTTTTGTCATTCTTTAATACACTAATATTAGAGAACATTTTACAAAAATAGAAGTAACAGGGATTCTTCTCAAGATATCGCTTCTGTTTCAATTATTGAAACCGTAGTGGATGCCAGATCAGAGTTCAAACACCTGGAGTCTAACACCAGAAATCACCCTGCGAACAACCACACAGTAAAGATCATCCTGTTGTATTTGTTCAATTATTCTATTTCCATTTCAAGACTCTGTTTACACTGATTATTAACCTTAGCACATTTTGTCCTGTAAGTAGTGAGTTTTGGTGTGGTGTCTGTAGTACCTAAATTTGCTTGAGGGATGTTCTAAAAGAATCTGCTCAGGTTTTTTGTTTTGTTTTGTATTTGTTTTTGTTTTCCAAGTTACATTGAACAAGTAAACAGAGTCATTTATACTACTTAACCTCTAAAAAGTAAAAAAAAAGATTATTTCAGATAAACCAAGTTGATAGCATAGTTTTAAGTCCAAAAAAAAAAGAATACAGAGTTAAAAAACTGGCAGTTGAGGAATATGTTCATTCTGTCACTCCATTAGAAAGCTTCCCCCCAGGGCCAGGCGTGGTGGCTCACACCTGTAATCCTAGCACTTTGAGAGGCTGAGGCAGGCGGATCACCTGAGGCCAAAATTTCGAGACCAGCCTGGCCAACACGGTGAAACCCCATCTGTACTAAAATTACAAAAAAAGTTAGCTGGACATGGTGGCGTGTGCCTGTAGTCCCAGCTACTCAGGAGGCTGAGGCAGGAGAATTGCTCGAACCCGGGAGGCGGAGGTTGCAGTGAGCCAAGACTGTGCCATTGCACTCCAGCCTGGGTGACAAGAGTGAAACACCATCTAAAAACAAAAAAACAAAAAAACAAAAAACAAAATTCCCCTAAAAAAAGGCTTAAGAAAAAAACTGGAAAATTTGTTTGGAGTTTCATAATATTGGCAACAGCTACCATCATTTTGGCTTTTTAACTGATTTTTGAGCCAAGAAAAAAGATCCCTAGAGCATAGTCCTATTGGTATTTGCAGCATGTCCCTTACTTTGTCATAGAAAAAACAAAGATCGCTACATAAACCCATTGCCCATGACTTACCCATATGAATCCTCATAGCCTCGATCTTCTTACAAATTCGTATCATGTGCTCTAATTAATGAGCAGTGTTGTCATTTGCCTTTTACATGTGTATCATTCATTGTAGATGTTAAGTACCACAACGAGCAAAGAGAGAGGGTTGAAAGAGTTCCATAAAGATTTTTCATGGTTCGCATACCGGACAGGCGTATGCAAGGTCGATTTACAACAGGGGGCAGAGGTTACAATGAGAGCCTTTCCCCTGATTTTATTTAAAAAAAAAAAAAAAGCACAGTGGAATTAGGAAGCCTTTTTCAATGATCTCATTAAAGGCTTTACTTGGTAGGTAGATATACAATATCAGTTTCTCTTCAACTAAACTAACTAATAAATAAAACCTTTTGGGAGTTTTGTTACTATATAATAAAAGACAAATTTATGAGGCATTTTTTTGTCTAAAAATGACCCACTTCATGCTTCTTACCCACTATAGGTCGTAAAAAGAAAGTTCCGATTTGCAGAGACTACACACATGCATATTTTGCATCGGGAAAAATAAAAGAAGCTTGAGACTCTTCAAAAGTAAGACAATAATTAAACGCAGAACCTCACATTGTTGTTCTTCTTAAAATTTCTATCTTGTTTACATTATACAGGGACTACCTTCTGATATTTCCCACAGAACCTCGGGAAATATCAACACTCCCGCCCTTTCTGAAGTTTCCTTGGCTTCAAGTGGCTTACAATTCTTTTCATGTTTCCCATAAGCCCTGGGAAAATATAGCAACATTTTCATCAACTGAAATTTGCATATCGAAGTTGTGAAGACCATGATATCATTTATAGACTGTGTATAAAATATTGGATTTCCTGAAACATTTGTCTATTTTAAAAATCACATGAATGCAGTCTAATTTGAAATTATACTTGGTCGAGGGTGCTTTGGGTTGCTTGGAGTTTTATTTATGTTCTAGCGATTATGGCCACAGTTTAAGTTTTCTTGCCTATGAAGAGCTTGGTCTGATGAAAGGGATAAATCACCTCTTATCCATGATGCTGCATACAATGTGACATAAGCCACCTTGCTGCTTATTCTGGGCACTTCATTATTCTCATTGCTGTCGGACTCCTTGGTAATCCTATTTTAGAAGCCCAAGCAAACTTGAAGAGTCACAGAGCATTGAAGAGGCAAGCCAACAAACTTGAAGAGACACTTCCCTGAAAGGTAGTTGGATAAGCTACTTCTTGTTTCAGACAAGTCTAAGTCACTTGGCCTATTCTTACCCTTAATTTGGCCATTCTTAGATGAGCAAACCCACCTTCCCTTCAGCTAGTTTTGAAGTGTGCATTTCCCCATATATTTACCCTGGCCCACTCATCAACACACTTTCCTTTCTGACAAAGTGTTGCTGCTTTTCCTCCAGCCTCCTGGCCCATATCCTGAGTTCTCCACAGGAAACGAATCCTGGGATGTTCAAAATGCGTGTCTGCCTCACACATAATTGCAAAGATCTTTTCTAACTGGAAAATATCTTTGAAATACTTATTCTAAAAGAATTTCGCTTAGAAAATAGCTAACAGCAACTTTCATTAGTAAGTTCTACTGAAATGTCTTTCAGCTTACTCAATAAAAGCAAAGAGAAAAACAAACCTTTTTCCACCAAAGACACAGATTAAACAACATCCATAAGAGGTGGTGGGATAAGGGTGTAAAAAGCCTTAAGTAGGACAAAGACCACTTATTAGACTGGATGACGTTGAGCAAATGTTTAAACTATGCTGTGCCTCAGTTTCCTCATCTAAAAAATGAGGAATTAGGCTAGGTAACTATGAGATCTCTGTCAAGCATAGTATCAGTATTAAACTTTATAAATACAGCAAAAAGCCCAGCTTTGATATTTGACTATGTCTCTTATGCACTCATACCTGTCCTTTTTTTCACGTATTTTCTGCAGCATGTTATGTGATTTTCTATAAAAACGCTTCTCTTTTAGTTCTTTTCTGATAACTAAATCATGCAGGTAAATCCAATTAGGGGCAAGCCTTCTCTCTCTGGGCACCAGCAGAGCAACCGGCTGCTGATCATTAGAGTCCCTCCAGATTCAGGTAGTTCTTCAAAAACTAATTAGAGTTCTTACATCAGAATTTTGAACAAAAAGATATTGTCTGAGAATAACTCCGAAGCAATATGGACAAAATGATAACAACCTTTATCAGACAGCTAAATAAAATATTGAACAAATTACAGTACCTGTAAGTGATTAAACAGTTGGCAGTTGCATTTTTTCCCTCCACATATCCCTCCTTGTTGAAGAGTTAATCCATCTCAGCCTATTTCTTCTGTCTTCTTGAGCATCTTCTTCACGAGACCCTCATGAGTTAGTTGTGCAGTAGGTTAGGTCTCTAGGACACTGTCTATCTGAGCTACTATAAATGCTGAGGACACAACAGATCTCTGCTCCACTGATAACTCTCAGTTCCCAGCCTTCATGATTATTGGAGCTATTGTCTTATAACTTCTATGCTTCTTCCTCCTATTCTGCTTTTGGGGTGCTCTCTCCTGTATTCTCTGCTCCCCTCTGCTTAGAATATCTAAGACAGTGCCTTCTCCATGCTGTGCACTGCCCTGCACGGGACAGTGGCTCCTTCAGCTCTCCTCTTTCCCTTTTCTTCAGCAGAGGCAGGTGATTACCCATAAAACAAGGGGCTAAAGTAGGTGATCAAGTAAAGAAAGCAATCATCTGGGGTTGCCTACCAATATTCTCTCAACTGTGTTTTTGGGGACTTACAGGAAGATGAGAAGCTACTTGCCAATCAGATGATGTTTTGTTAGGAAAGGACAAATTTGAGGAGCATGGCAACATGGGAAAAAATAGGAAATATAAGAAAAAATGGGAAAAACATAGGAAGCCAAAGAAAGTTTGTCTGTAATTCATTTTTCTTTGTTTGAAGCATTCCCAGACCATAGCAAAGCCCACTGACTCTTAACCCTTTCCTTACCAGTTAATTCAACTAACAATTATAGAACTGCTTATATTAATTATAGGGCACTTACGGAACACTTACTATGTACCAGGAACTATCCCGAGTGCTTTTATTCATTCTCACAACCATCCTTTGATGAAGGTTCCATTATTAGCCCCATTTCCCAGGTGGAGAGAATGTGGCCAGAGTTAAGCAATTTGTCCAAGGTGAAAGGGTAGCAAACAGCAGAGCTTGACTAGGAAATTAGGCAGCCTGGCCTCAGGGTCTACATCCTTACACTCTTTGCACTCTCCTGACTTTCCATATGGATTTCAGATGCATAGTTTGCTTGGAATCATTGTGTGTGCTGGTGGAGGAGAGAGAAAGGGAGGATGGAGATGATTTAATTTCATTGAGTAGCAAGTAATTGCCTGGATCCTCTTTCCTCTTTTCAAAATAAACAAATGATTGACATAAGCCCATCTTATGTGGGGAGGGAGGCTGTTTGTTTATTTGTTCTTATAAAGCTAACACTGACAGGTCTACTCCTCCAAAACTACATCTTTATTTGTGCTAGAAAAGTAAGCTTTTCATCTGCTTTGGTGATGGGTACAGCCACCTCAAGAAGGTTCCATGGGAATAATGAAAACTATTAAAACATGCATGATGAGAGCAGGAAAGGACTTGAATATATTATAGGAAAGAAAACTCAGGCCTAGGGAAATGAGGGGACCTGACCCTTAATTAGCAAAGTCTGTTTGTGATAGAACAAAATTAGGAACACTGATTTATCTTTCAGAGCTCTTTCTAGAAATAAGCAATTCCTGTTATCTGGTAGAAATGCCATTATCTAAAATAAATGTTATAGCCCCATCGATGGGCTTACATTTTTAATAACAATATATACACATATTTTTCCTTTCTTTTCTACCATCAACGTAAGAGGCAAAAGAAAATGTTGATGAGGAACCAGCAGTGGTAGCCATGGCATCTCTTTTGTCCCCAACACTGGGGGAAAATTCCTTTATTCCCTCGCCTGGCCCAGAGGTGCCATGGCAGAAATTTGAGTAGGGGGTATATGGTGAAGGAGGCAGAATCAGATTCACCGTCTGTGCATTAGCAGTTGACTCGCTCAACCTAGCAATATTCATGATGCCTTTTCCTTTAGAAATTTCTTTAAAGTAGAGTATTTTACCAGGCCCTTTAAAGTTATCCAGCCTCTCTGGAGTTGAATCTGGAGAGGAAGACATCTGTAAACAAATACTCTCTCTGTCCCCACATCGTTAGCCTCTGATTCCTAAGGGAAATAGGCAAATAACCTGGTCATTCAATCACTAGATTCTTCTGTGTACTTTTCCCAAAGACGGGCAATAAAACTCCTGATGTCAAAGAATACTTTTCTATTACGAAATTCTTTTTAGATTATTTGTCTATGAAAAAATGCCCTCCTCCTTTCTTTTTTGTATTTAAGCACAATAAAATCCCATGAGGTAAAAATTGGAGAGTTTCCATAATACATTTCTTTACATAAAGTGATGTAGTTTGAATAGACTATCTGGTTTTATATATATTAGGATTGATCTTATTCCGGTATAAAGGGTTGAACTATATTATCAAGAGTATTCTAATACTACTCAGGTCTTTTTCTTCATTTAAGTTTGATGACTTAATACTTTCTGTTGAACTGTACTGAATTGATCGGCATTTTTAAGGGTTTCATGATGACTACATAATAGAAAGGCATCAATCCACTGATTGACCACACTGTCTCTCCCTAAAAATTGACCACAGAGACACCTACGCTACAATAATTTAGGGGCTAGGGGTTAAACTGAAAGGTCAGATAGAAGCAGGGCCAGGTATAGTGACATGGCACATGAAAGCCAGAAGCAGGCCAAACGTTACGGGGAAACCCAAATTGAATAAATGAGGAAATACGACTTCAGACGAATAGAGATAGCAGTTCTATTGTTTCCTGAGTACTGTCAATTCCCAGCTCCCACTTTCAAAAATGCATCTTCTTTCTTCATGTTCCTTAAGCTATTGCTGTAGCTTTTAAATTACTCGTTGTTAGCTTAAGCCCGTGCAGTAGGCTTGTGGGTTTTTTTCGTTTTCTACCAAACTCTAACTAGAAAGTCTGTATTATCACCCATATAGAAAAATTTTGTTTGTTTTGTTTAATCATACTTTCACAAAAATAGTGAAACATCGGAGTGTCAATTGGGAAGAAGCAAAGAGTTAAATGCTTCCAGATTTTGGAAAGTTCTTTATTTGCAATGTTTCTGCACCAAATCTATGTCTATTTGTAAAATCAGATTAATTAGCAATATGCTCAGGTTGAGTTCTGCTACCATCATGGTGGTCATTTGCTAAGCAGGAAATAGATGCAATTTCAAGCTTGAGATTAATTATTTGGTCAATTTCAACCTGTAGTCATTAAATAGAGTCTCAACACTTGATGTTTCCAAACTTGAATACATGCTACATTTTCAAATTAGAAATATCTAAATGTACAAAGCAAAGATGCACACGCAGACAAGCCTACATATGCGCACACACCAGATACACACACACACACACACACACACACACACACACACACACACACGCGCGCGCGCGCGCGCGCGCGCACACACAATTTAAAAGTAAGCAGCACCACACAGTGGTCAGGTAGGGAATAGCTACTGTTTGATAGCAGCACCAGCATTTATTCCCTTGGAGATAAAGGACTGGTTCTTTGTTATTTTTCCAGAGCTCAGATGTGATCAATGTGGTGTTAATTTCTGTGAAAAAAAAAAAAAAGTTATGTTTTCACTTCTTAACCTCTTGAGAAAAATAATTGTTGGCTAAATTTCAACCTTATTTACAGATGAAAATGCTAACAATGAAAAAATAGTTGTCATATTTTACCATATGCGGTTGTGTTTATTACAACCAAATGCATTTCAAAAACCAGTGATTGAAAAAACACTATTGCCCGAGGACTTTCCTTTTATTCTTTACCATAGAGAACATTTTATTACTAAATTTAATCTGCTGAAAATCAAATTTTATAACTGAAAATTTGGCACAAATGTAACCATAGGCATTTTAGTGATTGCATTAAGTAAATGAAAGTAAAATACACCTCTGAAATTGTATATTTAGCTACAGCTCAGCTCATCATTTATTCTGTGTATGAAGTATAAAACAGTGATCTGAAAATCATTTCCATCTAGTTCAGTCTAAAGATATTCTTCAGTTCTTTGGAGTATGAAGACCCTAATTTCTAGAATGTATTCCGTTTGTGCCACAATGGGATGTTCATCTTTCCTCAACAATGCTTGATCTCTTAATACCATCACTGACACCCTCGGTGGACAGCCTTCCTAGGCATTGCTCCATAAGTGAAGAGTTTTCAAGAGAACTTCAGCAGGATCACTGGTGTCTAAAGAGTCATTTTCTCATTATTTAACTTTTTAAGCCTTCTTGCTATTGAAAAAACATGATTAGCAGCAGAGCTGCAAAATAATCTGTAGTTTAGAAGAATGCATTGCCAGCATCGGCAAAGCTCAGATAGCATCTTTGAATGGTTAACAGAGCGTAAAGGTAAAGACAGCCCTTATCACAGTTGAGGTGACATATTGAGGGATGTTAGCCCTGGTGTTTTCAATATTTTAATATTGAATATATTTAATATATTTAATATATCTCCAGAACACAGAGATTGGAAGGTACCATCTTAATTATATTTTCTAATTTTTTCTATTCTTAATGACCTGGCATCTGGAGCCTCACTTCCCCTATGGGGAGCCTTCCCCGCCTAGAACTAGCCAATTCCTAAAGATAGTAAAAACCTGATCTGCAAGTATGCCTTTCATGTGCAAACCAACCAATCCAGAGCCCATACCCCCCAACTACCTCCTTTACTGAACTGAACTGTCTTACATCAAGCCACTGCTTCCTGCCCCGATCCCCTCAGGACCAAGTATCAGACAACTTGGAACAGTCTCTCCACTCTCCACAAGCCCACTGAAATTATTCTGCTAGTCAATCCCAAGCCTGCTTCTCCTGCCTGTCCTATTTCTTCCTACAGAAACCACAATAAAGGCTCTTGCCCACACTTTCCCCTCACTCTTTCTCTGTCCCCTGACTAACCCTGGTTGCTTCCCCATGTGGCCTCGCGCGTGGTGTGCCAGGACTCCTAGAAAGTCAACATCATCACCCAGGACCTGTGAATATGAAACAGTCTTTCTTTATAGCAGCCGTTTCCATGTCTGTGTGTCTTACCATACCTCATCAAAACAAACACTGGGTACATTTTAAAACAGGTCCCTAATAATGTGGAGCTTTCTCATCTGCACCATTTCCATTTTCTGGCAGCACTTTATTCCCAGTATTAATGTGAAAGTATGTGTTGTCTAGCACTGCCTGTAAATTTTGAGGCATGAGAGATATATAAAGGGAAGACAATGACTGTCTTTGTTACTTTGTTTACAGGTCTTATTCATACCATTGAGGAATCTTTCCCGTAAAACTCAGCCCAACTCAGTCATTACTCTGGAACCATACTTTCTGGGACTATATGACCCAAACTTAATTGCTTACCTTGAAATTATTTGGTCTCTCTGTTTCTAACCCTTTTTTTAAAAAAAAATTGCACTAGATTTTAACTGATTTCAAAGTGCTAAAAACTAATACATATCTGATTAAACAGCCAAAGCCTTCATTTGGTGGTAATCAATAGTCATCACATTTATGTATTTGCCCCGTGTAGCTTGATGTGTTTGTCATACTATGACGTATTACATTTTGCCTAAATAATTAACTTCCAGTCGGCCTGATAAATTGCTTCACTCTTCTCATAGCTTGTGCCCAATTGACTCTGCTGTTCAATTTCCTCTACTGGAGTCACAGTGCCCCAGGGCTTAGCCCATTTCATCTGTGCAACTAAACCCTGTTCTCCAGGGTTATATTTAATTAAAACGCAGCAGTATTTAAGTGAAATATTTAACTTCTGAGGTCTAAACCAACTTTCACTACCATAATTACTTTGCAAAAATCACACTGTGGCAAGACAGGAAAAAAAATGCAAATTTAGAGTCACTGTTTGAAAGCTGAAGAACAGAATCATTAGGAAACAGCAGTCTTTTCTTCCCCTTGTTTCTACTTAATAAACCCATTCACTAAATATATCAGCAAAATGTCATCCACGACAGATGTGCAGGTCCAAGTGCTTTTGTAGTTTACCAACTAAAAGAAAACAGCTTTGGAATCTTGTATGTGAGTATGGTAGGTATGTATGAATATATATATGTGTGTACGTGAGTGGGTAAATGAGTGTGTGTATGGGGACACTATCATTAATTAAACACCTACTATGTACAAGGCTTAACCAATGTACATTTCTTCTCTTATTTAATTCTTACAATTCTAGTCACTCCTTATCCAAGGTTTCACTTTCTGCTGTTTCAGTTACCAGTGATCAACCACAGTAAAAAAAAAATTAAGATTTTGAAAAAGAGAGGGAAAGAGAGAGAGAGATCATAGCCACATAACTGTTGCTGCAGTATATTGTTATAATTATTCTATTTCATTATTAGTTATTGTTAATCTCTTACTGAGCCTAATTTATAAATGAAACTTTATCATAAATATGTATGTATAGGAAAAATCATAGTATATATAGGTTTTATTATTGTCTGTGGTTTCCAGCATCTGCTGGGTACCTTGGAACATATCCCTATGGGTAACAGGGACTACTGTATATATAAATACAATTCTTACAACTATAACCCTATATAATTAATTTATCCACTTTCAACATTCTCTATAATATTAAGATTATGTGAATAAATGTTTATGTTTTATTCATGGATAGAAAACTGTTAAAATGCAAAATGTTTTAGAAACTCTACTTACCTGATAGGCAATTAACATTTCTGTGCCAGGCCCTGTGTTAAGTTTCCTTATGTTTTCCCTTCCAACATTCCATGAAATGGAGCTTATTCTCTTTCTGTTATTGAGAAAATAAAGCTCCCTAGAGGTAAAATGACTTCTCAAGTTTATGTAGCTCTTTTCCTCTCTACAGTAATTTTTGTCCAGGGAAATCCCAGATGATGAGGTGGATAATAATTTGAGACATTAACTGAGGTTTCTTTTTACATACTTTCTTGGTTTGCCTGTGGTTTCTCTCTCAGTGAGTCAGTGGCATTCACTACCTGGCTGAGAGTGGGCAGATGCAACTTCCGAGGATAAAGCTGGGGGCAACACATGTTTCACAGAGAAGCCCCATGTCAGGTCCAACATGGTGCCTGAGCAGGAAAAAGCAATAGTCCAGACCAGGGCTTCTTAAGCTTACTGTGGTAAAGGAGAAGTTATTTTTTTATAAAAATAATAAAAATAAATGACCATATACATGAAATGAAACTCCCAAAGGTTTTTAAAACAAGCTCTTTAATTTTTAAATTCAAGTTTTAATTACTAAACTCTTACTGTCAATTTCTGTACTTAATTTCACAGAGAACAAATGTGATGCTCTGCATGTTTATGTCCCCCCAGAATTTTATGTTGAAATCCTCACCTTCAAGGTGGTGATATTAAGAGGTGGAGTCTTTGGGGAGGTGATTGGGTCATGAGGACAGAGCCCTCAGGAATGGGATTAGTGCCTTTGTAAAAGAGGCCCCTAAAAACTGCCTTGCCTCTTCCACAATGTGAGGACACAGTAAAAAGCACCACATATGAATCAGGAAATGTGCCCTCACCAGACACCACATCTGCCAGCACCTCAATGTTGGGCTTTCCAGTCCCAGAACTACAAGAAATAAGTGTTAGCTATTTCTTTCTGCCTAGACTATGGTATTATGTTATAGCAGTCCAAATGAGCCAGTAACTAATAATTTAAATAATTTATATACTAAGACTGGGTTTACATAGTACACTTTTTATAGCTCTCATCTAGGCCATCGGCCTGAGGGCAGCCACCCGGATTCCTATTCACCTCAGTTTGCTGTGGGGAAGCCAGTCAGAAGTTCCTGGTCCCTAAGAGGGCAGAGAAGTGTCTGAGAGGATTGACAGACTAAAGAGCCTGTGATTGGCTTGAGAAGGATACAGAATGCATGGAATAGGCAACTGGAGGTCACAGCAGGACTGCAAGCATCAGTGGCACATGGAATGAGGTGAAGTCAATACTCAAGGTCTAGTGGGACAAGTTAAACCTCAAGTGAAGGCCTAAGAGAGCAGGTGTACCATAAGCCAGACATGCACCCTTGAAAATGCACCACAATTCCTTCACATAAACCTCCATAAACCCAGATTTCTCTACAGAGAAAGAAGAAGGTGGGAAAGAATCTTGAATGTCTGAGTAGTGAGTCCCCCCAAAAAACATTAAATTTAAAATCAGAAGTGACAGAGTTATTTCAATTTGGCAAGATTCAATTTTTTGCTATTGAAGAAAAGCAGGAACTCATACACTAAAATGAATTTAGTTGCAGATATTTCTTAATTTCATTTTTGAAACTTGAATTGTATTTTGTTAAACATTATATTTTCTGAGTGGAATTATTTGCATTTTAACAGAAGACAATGTCTTAATCCAGAAAAGTGAATTTTTAACAGAAGAATTTCTGAAAATAGTCACAAGTCACTAGGAGAGATTTTTTAAAGGAGAACTTAAATCTCCTATGTCACAATGCCACAGAGAGTCACTGACCCAATGTGCTCAACTCTTTCAAGTTCTATTGACCCCCACAGAAATCGTTGGCAGATCTGTAATGATATATAACATCAGATGGCTTTTTGTTTTAGAAATCATGTAATATTCCATATGTTCACTTGAGAATTTAGAGTCATATACAGGTAATATTGGAGTGGTAAATAATCCATCCAGATGATGAACTGAGAATACTCTTTCCATTAAGTGTTTTGTTAACATATAGACCTCAGCATTTGTGTGGTACTGAGACATTCACCGCCTTACCATAGTTTTTGCTGCTCTGCTCTCCAGGCATGGGTACTCAACTGTAGTGCATGGCAGTGACCATCAAAACTTTTTAGCCACAAAGTTGAAAAAAAAAAAAAAAACTAGGTGCAGAATCTTAACATATAAAATTCGAATTTATAAACCAGACAAAAGAGGTAAAAAAGTGGAAACATATCCACTATTAATCTCTTCATCATGTCAGTCTGTGAAGCTATGCCAAATTCTGGGTGTCTGAGGAACAAAACTGGAAACTACTTTTGGGGTTCTAGCTGCTAGATGGCTAGCTCTTCCTTGAATAAACTAAACTCCGGGCTTTACATAGTGTATACCTCCTTCATATTTACAGCGGTCAATTATAACAGATGACTCAGTGGAAAAAGTCTTGCCAACAATTGACGCAGAGGACATCTCATCTCTGAAGACATGGTCTGTATGATACTGTGGGCTAGGCTTAACATAAAGCTACTTCTATGTGACCATATCTTTGGACCGTACTAAAAGATGTGGTTGGTTTTATTCACTGTGGCTTGCCAGCAAAGTAATACCTTACATTAGCAAACTAAAAAGTCTCAGGTTTCCAACTTTATTTGTTAACATTGACTCAGCTAAAACATCTTGTCATCATATCAACATGTTTTTAGTCACATATTTTCAATGAATATATCCAGATTTATCTGGATGACATCTGAAACAAATTTCGAAAAGTAATAACATGAACATTTTATGCTGTCTTCCACTTCCTTATACTTTAATCCCCATATTTAGGGTAAAGTTTCTTTCATGAATCAGGTTTCCAACTTTTGGTTTAGTTGTATAGGGTAATAACAACATATGGTAGCTATTATCACAATCAATAGCAAAAATAACCAAAATAATTTTTGCTTCCATTTAAATATGACCACTTTCTCAATCCATTGCTTTAGGAAGACATTTCTAAACCAAGAAGATTAAGTTATAGCAAATAAGCCATTATTAATTCATCATGTAACTTCTCATTAATTTATCTTTAAAAATGCATTTATTAAACACCTACTTGGTATGAAGCCCTGTGTTTTGGAATTACTAAAGTGAATAAGCCATGATTGAACTAATGACCTGACTACAGTTAAGTAGGATTGTCACATTTCTAGAAAAGAATGAAATATACCTCTGCCACTTCTTAACAGAACCTTGAGTCTCTCAGGCCTGAGTTTTTGTTGCAATTCATACCAGTTGTACCCCAAGGAAAACTGCTAATGGTATTAAACCATTTAGCATAATCCCATTCTTCTGACTTGGTCCCAGAATGAAACACATGATCTGATTTGTCCAATTAGAGTGAAGCCCTGCCTAGAGCTTTGTTCAAGGGGAAGGAAGGAGAAGCTTTCCCTTCCTCAGTAGGAGGTAACAGCAGGGGTGATGGATTGACTGTATTATCAGTCTATGAAAAGCCAGCTGGAGGGCAAAACCTACAGGAAGGAGAGCAGAGCTAAGAGAACTTGAAGAAACATAGCCAAAGTTATGATCAAACCAGCCCTGTAAGTTTTTTATTACACAGGCAACTGATTGTATGGGTTTTTTACCATTCGAGACAAAAGTGTTCCAACTGAAACAGTATCAAGAACCATCAACCAAAGAGAAGGTGAGAAGTTACCAAAACAACAATCTGAAGTTTCTGAAATAATCTTGCTAGTTTAGATGACATCTAAAATTAAGCTGAAGGTTCATCATCAATTCTAACTAAGTGATACATTTTCTTCTAAAAAAGAAGGAGCAAACATTCTGCTATCTCTTTGTAAAGGATTGATGTCTGTAAGGAATTAACTTTAGGATCAATTATTATTATTATTTTATTTATTATTATTTTTGAGATGGAGTTTTGCTCTTTTTGCCCGGACTGGAGTGCAATGGTGCAATCTTGGCTCACCACAACCTCGGCGTCCCGGGTTCAAGTGATTCTCCTGTCTCAGCCTCCTGAGTAGCTGGAATTACAGGCATGCGCCACCACACCTAGCTAATTTTGTATTTTTAGTAGAGACGGGGTTTCTCCATGTTAGTCCGGCTGGTCTCGAACTCCCAACCTCAAGTGATCTGCCTGCTTTGGCCTCCCAAAGTGCTGGGATTACAAGCGTGAGCCACGGAGCCCAGCCAGGATCAATTATTTTCTTAGATAACATCTTATCTTCAGGTAAGTGTTTTATTTATTTAAAATCTCTCCTCTGACTTTTGGAATAGTTACATGTGGTTGCAGAATTTGAAATCATGTGAACAAATAAGGAGGCTGGTGAAAAGGAAACAAGAGTGTGGCATACTTATAATGATGCTCATTATTCACCATTGTCCCTTATCTCCATTCAGCTAAGACACTCCATTTCCAGCAGTCTATGATTTTAAGTACTGTGTCTGCTAACAAGCTACTTTGAACTTGACAATGTGTGACACTCTGAATTCCAAACATTTCAGTTAAGTCTGTAGAATACTAAGCATGACCTAGGGGAAGCTTACTAAAAATAGCTGATTGGCTTTTTTTAGTTAAAGTTAGAAGGTTGGCTTTATTTAAGACATAAGTTTAGTTTGCTTAGAGCCCATTGATATGAAAAATTTGAGAAATAATATTGCTTTCATATTTTAAAATACTTATCCTTGTTATCACTTTATTTCTTAGAAAGGGTGGCCCAGATAAATTGCATAAACACTAGGTGGCACTATAGTTTGAAATAACATTCAGATCAAAATCTAAAACAGTGCAAATATATACGTGGTAAAACAAAAAAAGAAAACCAAAAGAGTGTAATAAATCCATATTCCAGAAAATACTAAATACTGAAGCCTTTTAGTACTTATTAGAGGAAAGAAACCTTATGCAGTTGATACACTGACTTAGTGAATTAACTTATATAACCTAATAGAAAAAACAGATAAGTCCTCCCACTCCACCCAACTGAAATATGATCAGTACTTGCTGGAAAGCAGCAACTGATTAAAATAGTTATAATTATTCAAAAATCCTTTCATTCATCCAGATGAAACCTCAATTTATGTTTCAGCATGTCCACCAAATTTTACAGCTAAATAATGTTTGTTTTTTCTCAGAAAACTAAAGCAAAATATATACTGGCATTGCATAATAATAAAAGAATAAGTTATGTGAGAAGTTAAAAATATGAGTTATTGTCTTTTCTACTGAAATCATTGTTACATAGGTAATTTATATCCGATAATCTCAATAAATTATACCTCATAAATTTAGGATCTTTGCCCAAAGTAAATTTTATATATAAAAATGCAGCATTTTGTTGGTCTTTGTAACCAGCCTGAAATTAAGGACCCTGAAAGAGTTCATGGATGGGGGCTGTCAGCAGCCTGAGTGAGTGGTGCATTTGGTTCCACCTTGTTGGGGACCCTGAGCCACCTGGAGACATCTCAGTTGGTTTCCAAACTCATGTCTTCTGTCCTTTGGAGCTGTCTACATATGTGATATCAAGGAGAACGCCTTCATGAAGTCAGAAAGTAACGCCCAATGGTGAAATAAAATTAATTTTTAAAAACGTCAACTGAATATTTGAGTTCATGTAACTGAAGTCTTCATAGAGTAAATGTAAATTTGTTTTCATCCCATTTGAGAGGATAAAAAATGTGCCCTTTATCCTGATAGATCAATTTATCCATCCTAGTACTGTTAGGTCACATTCTCTCTTGTGGAATACAGTCCTGTTAAGTGATTGGGAAGGAGTATTTTCAAAATAATTGGGTAGGTTCTGTTAGAGATTTATCTAAGACTGTCTTTTCTCATAAAATATTGCCATTGTGGCTGGATATGGATACATTCACTATTAAAGG
Organism: Hylobates moloch; assembly: GCF_009828535.3. Lineage (NCBI taxonomy): Eukaryota > Metazoa > Chordata > Mammalia > Primates > Hylobatidae > Hylobates > Hylobates moloch. Next base: position 117,903,000 of record NW_026652277.1, on the reverse strand, counting down.
CAGGAATACCGTTATCAAAACATAAATAGACCAAAAAAAAAACTAAAAATGCAGTTTTTAAAACTTAGACTAATATATTTTGTTCATGTCATTGTTTCAAGAGATGAAAATATTATATATTTGGAGACAGAAACTCGAATTATAAGCAACTAGAAAAGAATACAAGAGCTTTAGAGTAGGCAAAAATTACATATACTGAACTCATCTGTTTCTAGGGAACAGTATTAAGGATCATGTAATATAAAAATATATGAGATGGTTTCTGTTCTTTACGGGACTTAACATTTTAGAGGGAAAAGGTATGAACATTTGGAAAAGTAATTAACAATAAAAGATGTAGATAACAATTCAAGGCAGATATAGATGAGAAGTTAAAGGTAGTACCTAAGATTTCCTGAATGAGTGGTACAAATACAAAACTATAAAAGTTATTTAGAAGAAAATGTATTTATTAGTTGGGGTATAGACAAGACTACTACAAAAGAGAGTTCTAAAAATTAGACAAAACTACTGTAAAAAAAAGAAAGTTCTAAGAATTCAAAGACTTAAACACTACAGGAAAGACAGTCCAGTGAAGGTATGTAACTTGACTTCACCGGGTCATCCGGGGACCCGAAGCTCCTTCTACTTAGTTGCTTCACTGTCCTCAGAGTATTGTTTTGCTTATGGTGATACTAGCACCTGGGAATGCTAAATCAAACATCTCATGGCTCAACACACTCAGCTCTCTGTGCATTAAGTCTGGAGAGTGACCTGGGAGGGGCTGTGGGAAGTTTGGGCACCTGCTCCATGCAAACATTTGGAAACCTAGGTTGACTGAGGCTCTGTAATCTTCTATGTGGTTCTGGGTCCTGGGCTTGTGACATCCAGTATTTATTGCTTGTGCAAATTAGGAGTCTCAAAACATATTTTTAAATTTTTGTTTTACTTTAGTTGTTTCATAGACAAAATTCTCTCCATACCTTAGCAGGTTTCTAACTTATTTATTCCTGTCAGCTCCAGGGATAGGCAGAATTCTAAGATGGCCCTCAAGATTCCTGCCCCATGGTGTGCATGCTTTATATAGTGCCACCTCCTTGAGTTTAAGCAGACCTGTGAATATCATGAGGCATTATTTCCATGATTAGGTTACTAATCAATTGACTTTTGAGTTAATCAAAAGGAAGATTATGTTGGGTGTAGTAGCTCATGCCTGTAATCCCAGCACTTTGAGAGGCCAAGGCGAGAGGATCACTTGAGCCCAGGAGTTCAGGGCTGCAGTGAGCGAAGATCACACCACTGCACTCTAGTCTGGGTGACAGAGCAAGACCCTGTCTCTAAAAAGAAGAAAGGGGGAGATTTTTCAGGGTGGGCCTGACATAATCAGGTGAGTCCCCTCAAGGGCCCTTTCTAGAGTCAGAGAAGTTCCACATAGGGAGGATTCCCCACTGCTGGTTTTGCAGATGGAGGGAACCACCTGCAAGGACCTGAGAGCAGCCTCTACTTGCTGAAAGCAACCCTCAGCTGACAGCAAGTAAGGAAGTGAGGACCTCAGTCTTCCAACCTCAAGGAGCTGAATTCTGCCAACAACCAGTGATTTGGGAAATGAAACTTGAGCCTCAGATGAGACCAATATCTTAATTGTAGTCATGTGAGAGCTGAGCAGATAATCTAGCTACACTTCTGGTCTATGGAACTGGGACAAACCTTGTTCAAAGCTGCTAAATTTGTGTTAATTTCTGATGTAGCAATAGAAAGCTAATGAAATTCAAGTTTCTAGATATAATTCTCGAGCTCAGATTCTCTGTTTCTTTCCTCCTTACCCTCATACTTTTTTTTTCTCTCAATTTAAAGCATCTTCCTTGAGGGCACCAGACTTAGGACAAAAGGCCATCATCTTAATATGGTATTTTCCTCAAGGCTAAGTATTCATAAGCTTTTCTTACTTAAAAGCTTTTAAAATTTTGCATCTTCCCATTTAGGACCTATAAGTCATTGGCATTTCCAATCCCTCTAAGTCCAGTTTCTGGACTGACTTTATTCCCTATCCCTTCTCTTGCAAATGTGCTAATTCTTGCTTGTGTTCTTCCCTTTTCTTGTATAACCTTGTGTAATAAAGCCAGTTACAACTATACACACTACTAATATTTTATTTTCTAACTGCATTTGAAATTCTGAAAGAATAATTTTTAAGAAAAATATAAATTACAATAATTTTCTACTTTAAAAAGACTATAACTTGTACAAATTAATAATATAACAAAATGACAATTTTGAAAGAAAAATCTTGAAAACATAGCATTAGGCTCAGAGAGATTTTTGTCCAAATTCATTAAAACCCACAAAGAACAATTAGTCTCATGCTATTTGTACGTACTTCCAGAACAGAAAGGAAAAGGAAGCTTCCAATTTTTTAAAAGCAATTATAACCTTAATTCCAAAACCTGACAAAGAGAGAATGAAGATAAAGAATATAGAGATAAAGAAAAAACTTTTGAGTCTGGTGTATAATAAAACAAAATATATAGTTTTGACTGTAGACGCAAAAATCTTAAAATACAATTCTGCAATATAACAACAAAAACCCAATCACCACAAGAGATGTATTTCAGTACCGTTGAGTATTGTTTAATATTAGCATTGGTTAGTGATATGGTTTGGCTCTGTGTCCCCACCCAAATCTCACCTTGAATTGTAATAATCCCTACATGTCAAGGATGGGACCACGTGGAGATAACTGAATCATGGGGGTGATTTCCTCTATGTTGTTCTCATGATAGTGAGTGAGTTCTCATAAGATCTGATGGTTTTATAAGGGGCTTCCCCCTTCACTTGGCTCTCATTCTCTCTCCTGCCGCCCTGTGAAGGGGTGCCTTCCGCCATAATTGTAAGTGTCCTGAGGCCTCCTCAGCCACACAAAACTGTGAGTCAATTAAACCTCTTTCCTGTATCAATTACCCAGTCTCCAGTATGCCTTTATTAGTAGTATGATAATGGACTAATACAATTAGCAAGATGAAAATACATCTTATTACATAAGTGGGTGGTAAAAGAAAGCCAGATCTTGATAGATTTCAAAAAAAATGACATTTAAAATTTATATCTGATTAAAATTCTCAATAAAATAGAAATATAACATATTTCTTTATTGTGCAGAAGAGCTGGAAATCTATTTCCAACCAGCAGCCAATGTCACGCTTGACGGGAGGACACTGAGGAGAGTATCAGGAATATTTATCTCCATTATTATTTAACACAGTAATGGAAGCTCAAGTCAAAGTTATTTTAGACAAAAAGTTGCAAATATGATTATAATTTGCAAGTAATGTAATTACATACTTGAAAGCTTCCATTAATTGAAGAAATATTAAAAATAATTTATTAAAAAGTTATGGGTAAAACAACAGACTTTTTAAATACACAAAAATATTTTAAATATCAATATTAATTAGTCAAAATATAATAGTTAAAAGTCTTATTTATAACAACACAAAAATAAATACCTAAAATATACTTACTAAATGTGGAAAATGTATGATGATATAATGTTCTTTGGAAATCATTTAATAAAGTTTGAAGTACTATTAGCAACAAAAAGACACTTGGGACACTTTGCTAATCAGTTGGAAACCTCATAATTTTTACTATAATGTATTCCATCTTAATTAGAAATTAACTGAAAAAAAGTTAGAAAACTACAATAAAGGATTGATGAGTTTTTTTTTTTTTACAAATTTTAGTATGAGTATAGACTTCTTTAGCTTGACTTCAAAGGCCAGTTCCTTCAAAGGGAAAGATTAGTAGATTTTATTTTTAAAAATGTTAAAACAGTCATCTTCAATGGAGAGGAGGTAGGGGTCAGAAGGCTCGATTCTCTTCCTAAGGATGTAAGCATATCAGAATCTGTGTGTGTGTGTGTGTGTGTGTGTGTGTGAGAAAGAGAGAGAATTCTAAAATTACTCTTGTTTTGTGTAATTTTTAATTTTTATTTTTTATAACTGTCACTTATTGAGTGTTTAGTATGTTCCAGGCAATGTTCACATGAGGTAGGCATCATTATTTTCATTTTACAGATGAAGATTGAAATGTAGAGAAGTTATTGTCATCATTATTATCAGAACCAAGGTAACATTATTACTAGACTGCATATTCTGCATATTGTACTAAGTACTTTACAAAGATTCTCATTTATTTAATTCTCACAGTGATTATCTGAGCAGGAATAATTAATACTCTAATATTCAGATAAGAAATCTCAGGCTCAAAGAGGTGAAATAATTTGACCAGCTTGTAAGTGGCAGCCTATAATTAAAGCCTATGTCTTGCTTCACTCACCCCTCCTCCACCAGCCAGGGCTCTGAAGCATTAGTTATGCTACTGAAATTGTAATGAAAATCTCAAATAATCTTAAGAACAGAAATGAGATTTTTCTGTTTTTCAGAAACAGATATTTACTTAAAGGTGTTAAGAACACGTTGACTTAGAATTTCTATAAATTCAATACGTACCAATTACCAATGTTAAAATGTAATGTAACAATTGGAAAAAAAACTATTTGTAACATGTTTAATAATAAATATTAATTGAAGCCCAAGTCGTTCTGAATGCACAGCAAGGTTGGCAAGAATAATAACGGCAGAACAGTTCAGGGGGGTCTTGAGCTTCAGCTGAGCTGGGCTCAATATGCCCAAAGGGGCTTTCTCTGGAGGGTGGAGGGATGGTGCCAAAGGGGGAAGCAGATCCAAATGGAAGAGAAAAGGGGCTGGTACTTCACTATGGCAATGCTCTTCATCAGGCTAGATGGCATCTTCCTGGAGCTGGGCAGAGAGAAGCAGAAGAGGCTGCCCACCTTCAACTGCATGCTGGCCCTGCTCCAGCAAGTGCTCAAGTCTGAGGACCCCCCACTACCAAGCCCTGGCCTGGTGTTACAACAGAATGCTGCTGGAGAAGAAGTACCCCTTATCCATCACCACCATGGGCATCCATACTGCACTTGGGGATGGTCCCTCTGGACTGCTTTGGCAAGGCCTTTGAGATCACCAAGAACCAACCTCCCATCCTGTATCACCCGGCCAAAATTTTCCACTTAGGAAAGCAGGATATGGCCATTGGAACCTGCAACATGGCCCTGAATGTCCTACGAGATCCAGAGCTCAACTGGCAGACATACTGCACAAGAGCCGTGACAGGGTCCATTCTGTTGCCCAACTGGAGTGCAGCAGCATGATCATGGCTCACTGCAGCCTAGACCTCCTAAGCAAAAGTGATCCTCCTGCCTCAGCCTCCCAAGTAGCTTGGACTACAGAAGCACACTACCAAGACTGGCTAAATTTTTTATTTGTAAAGACAAGATGGGGTCTCACTATGTTGCCCGGGCTGGTCCCAGGCTCCTGGGCTCAAGCAATCCTCCCATCTCAGCTTCCCAAAGTGCTGGGATTACAGGTGTGTGTCACCATGCCCGGCCCTGTAAGGTTTTTGAGTGAAAGAATGAAGGAGCCTCCACTCGCTGCAGGAATCCCTTCTAGAATGCCTGCTCAATGAGCCTCTAGCCTCTTCTGGATTGGCATGGGTGGAGTCAGACTGACTGGAGTTGAAATCTGGCCTCTCTGTGTTGTGGAACTTGCAGCAAGCCACTTATCCCTCCAAACTTCAGTTCCGAAATCTGTAAGATATGGACAATAACATCTACCTTAATATGTTGTCAGTGGACTCAGTGAGGTAGCATCTGAAGCACAGTGCCTTGGACATATGAGGTGCTTCTGAAAGGCAGTAGAAGTTGTTTAATGTAGTGGATCAGAGCTCTGGCTGTGAACACAGACAACCTTGGTTCAAATCCCACATCACCACTTATGTGCTAGGAGACCTTTGGCAAAATACTATTGCCCAAATTTTGAGCCTCAGTTTCTTCATCTGTAGACGGGAGGTGATAGTATGTCTAATAGAGTTGTTATGATAATTAAATTAGATTCTGTATGTGTAACTCAGCTTCAAGCATACAGTAAGGGCTCATAAATAGCTGACTGCTACTATTAGGTACGTTTTCTAATTAACTAACCGTCTCTTGAGGCAGTCCACTGCAGTCATTCAGCTCTGCAAGTTACACTTGTAGGTGACAGCTGCCTCCCTCTACATTCTGGCACTGGCCCCAGATCTGCCCTCTGAAACCACCACAGAGCCCATTTACTTGGAGCACAGACCTGGGGCTCTGAGTTTACTTTGCTGCAAGCTGAAAAGTTCCCCCATCCCCTCCTTTACTTTACTACATTTCACATGACCTAGTGGCAAATCTGCTCCCAGTCTTGGTCTCAATGGCTTAATTATTTTGCCAGCAAGTATGAGGCAGGAGTGAAATCCTTCACTGTAGTTGATTTGGTTATTATTATAGATAATAATAAAATTAACCGTAATAGTAAATCATAAAATATTTCTTTTTTATTTTATTATTATTATTTTTTTGAGACAGAGTCTTGCTCTGTCACCCAGACTGGAGCACAGTGGCATGATCTCAGCTCACTGCAAGCTCTGCCTCCCGGGTTCATGCCATTCTCCTGCTTCAGCCTCCCGAGTAGCTGGGACGACAGGTGCCCGCCACCATGCCTGGCTAATTTTTTGCATTTTTAGTAGAGATGGGGTTTCACTGTGTTAGCCAGGATGGTCTCGATCTCCTGACCTCGTGATGCACCCGCCTCGGCCTCCCAATGTGCTGGGATTACAGGCATGAGCCACTGTGCCTGCCCAAATAATAAAATATTTCTAAAAAATAAGTATTAATTGAATGCCTACTGTGTGTGGACATTGTTTTAGGTACTGAGTACAGAGAGAAGAAACAGATAGGTCCCTACCCTTATGAAGCTTACATTCTGAAAGTAGGGTTAATACCCTTAAAATCATTAAAAAAAAGAGTAGCAACACACTTTCACTACTTCTATTCAACATAGTACTGGCAGGCCTACCCAGAGCAGTCAGACACACGAGAGAAATAAAAAAAAGGGCATCCAGATTGGACGAGTGAAAGTCAAACAATCTCTGTTTGCCAATGTTATAATCTTATACCTAGAAAACTCTAAAGACTGCTCCAAAAGACTCCTAGATTTGCTAAATGAATTTATTAATAGTAAAGTCTCATGTTAGGAAATCAGTGTACACAAATCTGTAGCACTTCTATACACCAATAACAATGAAACAGAGACTCAAATCAAGAAGTCAGTCCCCCTCTTCAAGGAGAACTACAAACCACTGCTCAATGAAATAAAAGAGGATACAAACAAATGGAAGAACATTCCATGCTCATGGGTTGGAAGAATCAATATCGTGAAAATGGCCATACTGCCCAAGGTCATTTATAGATTCAATGCCATCCCCATCAAGCTACCAATGACTTTCTTCACAGAATTGGAAAAAACTACTTTAAAGTTCATATGGAACCAAAAAAGAGCCCGCATCGCCAAGTCAATCCTAAGCCAAAAGAACAAAGCTGGAGGCATCACGCTACCTGACTTTAAACTATACTACAAGGCTACAGTAACCAAAACAGCATGGTACTGGTACCACAACAGAGACATAGATCAATGGAACAGAACAGAGCCCTCAGAAATGACGCCGCGTAGCTACAACTATCTGATCTTTGACAAACCTGACAAAAACAAGAAATGGGGAAAGGATTCCCTATTTAATAAATGGTGCTGGGAAAACTGGCTAGCCATATGTAGAAAGCTGAAACTGGATCCCTTCCTTACACCTTATACAAAAATTAATTCAAGATGGATTAAAGACTTATATGTTAGACCTAAAACCATTAAAATCCTACAAGAAAACCTAGGCAATACCATTCAGGACATAGGTGTGGGCAAGGACTTCATGTCTAAAACACCAAAAGCAATGGCAACAAAAGCAAAAATCGACAAATGGGATCTCATTAAACTAAAGAGCTTCTGCACAGCAAAAGAAACTATCATCAGAGTGAACAGGCAACCTACAGAATGGGAGAAAATTTTTGCAACCTACTCATCTGACAAAGGGCTAATATCCAGAATCTACAATGAACTCAAACAAATTTACAAGAAAAAAACAAACAACCCCATCAAAAAGTGGGCAGAGGACATGAACAGACACTTCTCAAAAGAAGACATTTATGCAGCCAAAAAACACATGAAGAAATGCTCATCATCACTGGCCATCAGAGAAATGCAAATCAAAACCACAGTGAGATACCATCTCACACCAGTTAGAATGGCCATCATTAAAAAATCAGGAAACAATAGGTGCTGGAGAGGATGTGGAGAAATAGGAACACTTTTACACTGTTGGTGGGACTGTAAACTAGTTCAACCATTGTGGAAGTCAGTGTGGCGATTCCTCAGGGATCTCGAACTAGAAATACCATTTGACCCAGCCATCCCATTACTGGGTATATACCCAAAGGACTATAAATCATGCTGCTATAAAGACACATGCACACGTATGTTTATTGCAGCACTATTCACAATAGCAAAGAGTTGGAACCAACCCAAATGTCCAACAACGATAGACTGGATTAAGAAAATGTGGCACATATACACCATGGAATACTATGCAGCCATAAAAAATGATGAGTTCGTGTCCTTTGTAGGGACATGGATGAAACTGGAAAACATCATTCTCAGTAAACTATCGCAAGGACAAAAAACCAAACACCGCATGTTCTCACTCATAGGTGGGAATTGAGCAATGAGAACTCATGGACACAGGAAGGGGAACATCACACTCCGGGGACTGTTGTGGGGTGGGGGGAGGGGGGAGGGACAGCATTAGGAGATACACCTAATGCTAAATGACGAGTTAATGGGTGCAGGAAATCAACATGGCACATGGATACATATGTAACAAACCTGCACATTGTGCACATGTACCCTAAAACCCTAAAGTATAATAAAAAAAAAAAAAAATCACACACTCGTAATGGATAGAATGCAGGTATATATATAAACAGTCACTTCTTTGAATGGCTCTCAAGTTAGATTTGTCTTTGGGTTGTATATAATTTATTTTTGCTTAATTTAACTTGCCAAGAATTATTGAGTGATTCGAAAGACTTTGCTATTCAAAACATTTTCAAAATTACCCTTCAACTGAGGAAGAACTTGTCACAAAATACATAGCAAGGCAAACATAAAATTGTACTTACGTAGTAACAAACATTGCTGAAAAGGAAGAAGAGTCACTGAGCTAGCAAGTTAACATTTTTATTTCTATTGCTATTATTTTCACTGTCTTACAACCAATCTCTTTGACACTGTTATTTATATCTTTTTCTAATTCTCACTTCATATAATAATTGTTGAAGCAGAAACAGTTTCTCAAGTTTGGAATTAAAAAGAATTGCCATTTCCTGAGTGCACATTGCTACCAATGTTGCTGTAAGGAATAAATAACTTTTGAATCAAAACATAGGAATCTGTAGCAGTTGCCACAAACCAAAGAATCCTCAAAATTTAATGTTTTCTTATTTTTGTTCCAACTTCTCATTCTGGGATAGAGGAATGCTGGGATATCCTATTTTCTGCCTATGATTTCTGTGGTCCTTTTTGTTTTTGTTTTGTGTTTTCTCAATACAGAAAATGTCTGATTAAAAAAAAAAAAAAAAAAAAAGAAGTCAGTCCCATTAACAAAAGCTGTAAAAGAAATAAAATACTCAGGAGTATGCTTAACCAAGGAGGTGAAAAAATCTCTATAAGGAGAACTACAAAACTCTGATTCAGGAAATTGTAGATGACATGAACAAATGGAAAAACATCCCATGCTCATGGATTGGAAGAAGCAATACTGTGAAAATAACCATATTGCCCAAAGCAATCTAGATTCAGTGCAATTCCTATCAAAATACCAATGTCATTTTTCACAGAATTAGAAAAAACAATCCTAAAATGCACATGGAACCAAAAAAGATCCTGAATAACCAAAGTAATCCTAAGTAAAAAGAACCAATCTAGAGGCATCACATTACCCGACTTCAAATTATACTACAAGGTGATGGTAACCAAAACAGCATGGCGCTGGTATAATGGACCAATGGAACATACCGGAGAACCTAGAAATAAAGCCAAATACCTACAGCCAACTGATCTTCAACAAAGCAGACAAAAACATATACTGTGGAAAAAATACTCTATTCAATAAATGGTGCTGAGAAAATTGAAAAGCCACATGCTAAAGAGTGAAACTAGATCCTAGTCTCTCACCATATACAAAAATTAACTCAAGATGGACTGAAGACTTAAATCTAAGACCTGAAAACGTTAAAGTTCTAGAGCATAATATAGGGAAAATTCTTCTGGACAGTGGCCTATGCAAAGAATTTGTGACTAAGACTCCAAAAACAAATGCAACAAAAACAAAAATAAATAAATGAGACTTAATTAAACTAAAAAGTTTCTGCACGGCCATCTGATCTTTGACAAAGTTGATAAAAACAAGCAATGGGAAAAGGACTTCATATTCAGTAAATAGTGCTGGGATAACTGGCTAGAAATATGCAGAAGGTTGAAACTGGACTCCTTTATTATACCATATACAAAAATTAATGTAAATTAGATTAAAGACTTAAATGTGAAGCCCAAAACTATAAAAATCCCAGAAGACAACCTAGGCAATACCATTCTTGTCATAGGTATGGGCAAAGATTTCGTGACAAAGATGCTAAAACTAATTACAATCAAAGCAAAAATTGACAAATGGAATCTAATTAGACTAAAGAGCTTCTGCACAGCAAAAGAAACTATCAACAGAATAAACAGATAACCTACAGATTGGGAGAAAATCTTTGCAAACTATACATCTGACAAAGGTCTAATATCCAGCATCCAGGAAATTAAACAAATTTACAAGAAAAAAAAAAACAACCCCATTAAAAAGTGGGCAAAGGACATGAACAGACACCTTTCAAAAAAAGACAAACATGCATGCAGCCAACAAGCATAAGCTCAGTATCACTCAGCGTCAGAGAAATACAAATTAAAACCACAATGAGATACCATCTTATGCCAGTCAGAATGGCTTTTATTAAAAAAAAAAAAAAAAAAAAAACAGATGCTGGTGAGGTTTTGGAGAAAAAGGAACACATACACTGTTGATAGGAGTGTAAATTAGTTTAACTATTGTGGAAAACAGGGTGGCGATTCCTCAAAGACCTAAAAACAGAACTACCATTTGACCCAGCAATATCATTACTGGTTATATACCCAAAGGAATGTACATCATTCTGTCATAAAGACACATGCATGTGTATATTCATTGCAGCACTACTCACAATTGCAAAGATATGGAATCAACCTACATGCCCATCAATGGTAGACTGGAATAATACAGAAAATGTGGTACATATACACCATGGAATACTATGAGGCCAAAACAAAAGAATGAGACTACGTCTTTTGCAGGAACATGGATGGAGCTGGAGGCAATTATCCTTAGCAAACGAATGCAGGAACAGAAAACCAAATACCGCGTGTTCTCACTTATAAGCAGGAACTGAATGATGAGAACACATGCACACATAGAGGGAAACAACACATACTCGGGCCTGTTGGAGGGTAGAGAGTGGGAGAAGGGAGAGGATCAGGAAAAACAACTACTGAGTATTAGGCTTAATATCTGAGTGATGAAATAATCTGTGCAACAAACCCCCATGACTCAAGTTTACCTGTGTAGCAAACTGCACATGTACCCCTGAACTTAAAAGTTTACAAAAATATTTTAAAAAGAATGGTCACATGTAGAGTTGGAGTTGCTGTGTAAACAATCATACATACTCTACTGGTCAGAGCACAACTGGGCCCAGAACTGGATGGATGTAAAACTGTGGGTACAGGACCATTACCATCTCTCAAAGTTAGACCTGAGCAACCAACAATAAGGGATCATATAATATAATAAAATTTACATGTAATGAAACATTCGGTCATTCAACATGAAGATTAGATTGCTATTTATGAAAAGGAAATATGGTTATAAGTGAATACTATCATTATGTGACTAGGAGACTTTGCATATCTAGGTTTTGTTGTTGCTGTTGTTATGTTTTTTGTTTTTTTGAGACAGAGTCTTGCTCTGTCACCCAGGCTGGAGTGCAGTGGCTTGATCTTGGCTCACTGCAACCTCTGCCTCCCAGGTTCAAGTGATTCTCCTGCCTCAGCCTCCTGAGTAGCTGGGACTACAGGCGCGTGCCACTATGCCTGGTTAATTTTTGTGTTTGTAGTAGAGACGGGGTTTTGCTGGGTGCGGTGGCTCACACCCATAATCCCAGCACTTTGGGAGGCCGAGTCAGGTGCATATCTAGGTTTTAATAATAATTTACAATTTCTATACTTTTTAGGCTGTATGTCTACCACACTAAAGCTCCGTAAATCCAATAATGAACCAGAGACTCCGTTCAACTATTGGAATCTTAGCAACAAAATGCTTACAGATGGAAACTTCCTGGTCTTGTTATTCTGCTTCTGCTCTCTGGCTAAATTCTATTAAACCTTTTATGTGCAGACACAGGTAAAATATACTAGAATTAGAGGGTATATTTTCAAGCCTTTTCCTCTAGAAAATAATGCAAACCACAATTATTTAACATTTGTTAGCTCCTAAAAATAGAGTCTTACTACTGATGTTTCAAATAGTCATTAAAGATGTGGAAGCTATGAGTCATGCTTGGAAGTTAAATATTTTATTTGCTGCTAGAACTTGGAGTATGTCTTTGTATTTCATCAGGTAAGCCAAATATGGCATCATGGGAACAGCTAATTCCCTCTGCTCTCCTGACTGCTGCTATTAAATGATATTTTTCATAACTACACAAGTGCTAAGGTACTAAGTGAAGCAATTACAACTTTGTTTATATTGGGACTAAGATAATTTGATAAACCTGGGACTTGCCTAACAGGGGTTACTAGTCTAAATATTATTCAATTGGCAGATCAACTTAGTATTTTCTTCCCACCAAATTGATTTTTTATAAATTGATCTTTTTAAAAAAGCTAAAAGATCTACCAATGGTATTGGTATTGCACAGGTAGTCTCAAATATTTAATTAACAAAAGCTCCTTTGAACCTAAAAAAGAGACTTTCTATTGGACAAATAATAGTGTATTGCCTATGTCCACTTTTTAGCTAGAGATTGCCACCTGATCTATGACAAGGCATTGGGTTTATGAAGGATGTAGTTTTTAATTATGGGAATGTAGAGTTTACCTGTCAGAAAAAGATAGATTTTTCTTCCATAATAAAAAGAAGCTTAAAGCTGAAAAACCTAGTATGCTTAAGCCTAGCATGCTATCAACAAGCAAAATTCTCAAAAATACACAAATTTAAATTTTGACAATATATAAATTAATATGGTAAATTACTATCTAAAGCTTTTACTTCACTGGTGTTTTACAGTTTACAAAGAGCTTTATGTAGTTCCTACTTAAGATAATTCATAAAACAACTCTTGCAGTTCAGGCTAAGTGCCCTACTCTAGACATTCAAATAGTAAACAACAAGGTTCAATTCAAATCCAGTTCTCTGGGTACATTTTTTGGTAATATTTTCAGTATAGTCAGTCATCTTTCTATGTACTATGTTTTCTTTGGACGAACTTTAACATGAGCACAACTTTGAGTAAAATGATACATAAATCTTCCATACCCATCACAACTTTAGGCATTAAGGAAAAGAGTGCAAATGAAACACCACTGACATTTACGTGGGCACTCCCCACTCTTTCCTGTCACTGGAGGTGGCCTCACAGTCCTTCACAATACAACTCTCCAAGCATCTACTATAAATTAGTTAGGTTTAAAATGCCAGAAGAGATCCAATTTTTTTCAATCCTGGAATATTGTTCTGTCAATAGAATGTTATTATGCATGTTATTCCATACTGTTAATTCTTGATTACAAAATCATAAAAACTACACAAGTGCTTCTGGAATTAGTAAATTTCTATAATTTTAATTATAGATTATCAGTAACTTTTAACTTTCTGATTTTTCCACTTCTCTCATTCTATCACAAATTTGTCTTCCTTAAATCCATTTTTACTAAAGTGCCTCTTTTTAAAAATCTTCTTTGCTCTTTCAGTGATTACTTAAGTCTAAACCCTTTGCTCTCACATCCGAGACCCACCACCATCTAGCCCAGTGTCTCTTTTTAGTCTCACCTAATAAGAATACCATTCCTAGACAACTAGAACCACTCATTTCCTAATACACACTCTTCTTCTTCTTCTTTTTTTTTTGAGACGGAGTCTTGCTCTGTCGCCCAGGCTGGAGTGCAGTGGCGCAATCTCGGTTCACTGCAAGCTCCGCCTCCCGGGTTCACGCCATTCTCCTGCCTCAGCCTCCGGAGTAGCTGGGATTACAGGCGCCCGCCACAGCGGCTGGCTAATTTTTTGTATTTTTAGTAGAGACGGGGTTTCACTGTGGTCTCGATCTCCTGACCTCGTGATCCACCCGCCTCGGCCTCCCAAAGTGCTGGGATTACAGGCGTGAGCCACCGCGCCCGGCCAATACACACTGTTCTTAACATCACCTTCTTTTCTTGATGAGCTCTGTCAGAGCCCTGTTTTCCTTCTTTAATCTTATTCCAACTGCTGGTCAAAATTTCTGCCAGTATTCTAGATTGACCAACTGCTCTCTGAGTTTTAATTATCATTCGTGCAATTACCAGCTGTATAAGAATGGTTAAGTTACTTCACTTTCCATGCCTCAGATTCCTCATTTATAAAATGGGTACAATAACTACTTTATGGGGTTGTTATGAAGATTACATGAGCTACTCTATGGAAAGGTCTTAGAACAATGACTGAAACATGATTAAGTGTTATGCAAGCATTTGCTATTAGTATCATGATTATAATTTAAGAAGTTGGTCTTATTAAACTGTAGTACTATTTGGTGTTATCTTGAGGTAAGGTACTTATCACACATTGCCTTGAAACATTAGCATATATATATTCTATGTTCTTTTCTAAATTTTAAGTTTCTTTAAGGAAGTTACCATGAATGTAACAAATTTTTGTATCAAAAAATCAAAAATATAGTGTCTTGAATATCACTGGTGATTGAGAGATATTAATTGAACCCAATATTTTGACAAAAGAATGCTATCTATTGAAATAATTTAATATGTATTACATTTTCAAAATTCATTGCATTTTTCAATCTTACACACAGTAACTAAGTTATTTGCTAGAATCTCCGAGCAGGCAATGAACTTCAAAAGGATTGCAATTCACCTTGTTACTTCCAAACAAATGACCACTTCTCTTCATTTAATTGATCTCAAATGACAAAAATACTACAATAATTCCTTTTGGCCCATTCCAGTGTTTGTTTAGCTTGATTTTTTTCTAGCCAAATTCTCTTGATACAGTGAGTGTCTCCCAAAGGTATTATCTTCTCAGTCTTTAACGCAAGTAAAGCAAGCTTATTAGCTTCTTCTCAAAGGATCTATTTCTCTCATTTTTAAATCAACTTGAATCCTGTGCCCAGATTCAGTCTCATTCCTGCACTGAAAAGAGAATATAGAAACCAGTGCCAAGAATCAAGGATGAATGATTTTCTGGATATGTTGAAATTTTATCTTGTATTTTTCATAAAGGCTGCATTCTTGCCTTGTGCTCACGGTGATTGATAAGACTCTCAGAACTTGGCTGCATATGTGTGGATTTTCTCTATCGCAGAGCGGTCTAAGTTAGTCCCTAAATGAACTGTTTTGCAACATGGTCTATAAACCATTCTCAAATATATCAAGGAAATTCTAGAAGGTGTTATGTGCCCCAGCTAATTTAGTGTCATGAGCAAATGTGATGAAATCTCAATTTCTTTATACAGGTCAGAGCTATTAAATGAAATCAGCCCTTGAGAGGCTCCTGAGGAGCAATTCTTAATGGGTAATCTTTCAGCTCGTTATGCACCCACTACCAGTGGGTAGGTCCAGACTTAATCTTTTTAGCTTATAGACAAAACTGCCAAGAGGTGAGTAGGTGGTGGTGGTGAAGGAGAATCTAAAGGCTTGTTAAAATCATCAGGGTATGCCTATTACTTTTCCTTGGTCTAAACACAGCTCACCTCTCATATAGCACGAATGCAATATTTTATAACATGACTCATTGCTCAAAGAACCATGGCTCTCGCATATAATACTTTGTTTTTATTTACATCACTGGAGTTTATCATTGGATCATTTTTAATAATTCCAAAGCTTTTTATATTACTTTTTAGGTTGTCCTAGTCTAGAAAACTATTTTAAGAATGCTCCTATACACTGTAGCAAAGACTAAGAAGTCTACAAAATAATGGGTGAACTTATGGTTGATAGCCTAAAGTGATAAATGATAACCACAAAAATCCAACATGTGAAGAAATACTCTGTTCTTTTAGGAAAGGGAAAGGCAGTAAGGGAAGATTAGATCTAAAGTTTTCCCAAAGGCTTATGTCCTGAAAATTGGAAAAAGACCAAACTCTGGAAACTGTTAAGATTTTTTTAAAAGGGATTAGGCCTGAAAGCAGGCTGAGGGATAACGACTCTAAACTGAAAGATGGATTCTGCCCAATTGATATCAGATGTCTGAAGTTAAACACCAAGTAATCTTTCCATTTTACTTTTCATAATAGTGACAGGCAAATCAGAATCTATTTTTGATGCTCTTTCATGGCAGATATTGGAGAATCTATCCTGCCTTTGTACATTTGGTGTTTGTGACAGGTCATATTTTCTTTGAAAGCCATAGGAATTGAATATATACTAACCCAGGAAGTGGCATAAATGACCCAATAGAGATGTTACCAGTCCTCAAATTGTTTCTATAGCTTTGAAAATCTGCCAAGAGAAGTTAAAAACATTTTAATACAGCTGCATTTTTACTTGAAATGAAAATAATGTATTGCTTTGCTCATTGTAAAGATTACAATTATTTACTGTTTAATAAAAAGATCAAAAAGGAAAATGACAAAAGATAAAAATCACTTGGCAGCTTTCCACTCAACCACTTTTAGCTTGTTTGTATGCATCCTTCCATCTCTGTGCATACATAAGCACATATAAAATTGCGTTTCCGAGTTTCATATGTAGGATCATATTATGCAATATATTTTCATTCCACAATATATTATGAATGTTTAATGTCAAAAATACGTTTAAATGACTGCATAGAATTATATTGGATGTATGTACATTTAGGTTGATGGATATATAATGTTTGTAATGTTTTGTTATTGTAAATAAAACTTCCATAAACAACTTTTCAGTATACATATTGACAGATTGGTGCAATTGTCTCTTGAAGATAAATTATTAGGTGTGGTGTTTCTGAGACAAAAAGACCATTCATATTTTTGAGACATATTACTTAACTGCCCCCCAGAAGAGCTTTTTTAGTTTACTCCCAAAACAATGCATGATTGACTTCATTTACTTTGCTAACACTGTTTACTGTTGCAAACACCAAGTTTCATCAACTTTTTCATTATTGCCCACCTGAGTGAAAATGATGCTTAATTGCTTTATGTTTCTTTGATTAATAGTAAAGCTTAAAATATTAATGTAAATTTTTAATCTTTTGTGAATTGTCAGTTTATTATATCCTTAGTCATCTTCTTTTCTATTATTGATTTTAAAGATCATATTTTAAAAAATACATATTAGGATGGTCAATTTTGTCTGCCATATTTAATTAAAATAATTTCCTGAATTTTTTACTTATCTTTCAGTTTTGTGTATCGTATTCTTTAATTGTGAAAATTTGTAGCTGATATAGTCAAAGTTTTATGTAGTCAATTTTGCACTTACAGCTTTTATGTCATAACATGCTTAGAAAAATACTCAATTCTAATAATTTTATTATGTTGCTTTTTGCATTTACATTTTGTGATTCATAAGGGATTGATTTCTGTATGACGATGGAGATAGGGATTAATTTTTTTTTCCAGTGGCTAAAATATTGTCCCAATATCCTTTGTTGAAAAAATCATTATTTTGCTCAGTTAGTTAAAATATCTGTCTTATTTTAGGCAAAATTTTTATATACACACGGTCATCTTTTTGCAATGTCTCTAGAATAATTGGCCTGTCTCTGTCTATAGTGGTAACATCAACTATAGCTTTTTGATATACCTTAATAGCTAGTGAGTAGAGAAATTTTATTACACTTGAATATTTTTAGTTCCCCTTCTAACACAGCGATCCCCAGCCTTTTTGGCACCAGGGACTGGTTTCACAGAAGACAATTTTTCCACGGACTGTAGGTGGAGTGGGGGATGGTTTTGGGATGATTCAAGTGCATTACATTTATTGTGCATTTTGCTCCTATTGTTTGAAATTGTAATATATATTGAAATAATTATAGAACTCACCATAATATAGAATCAGTGGGAATCCTAAGCTTGTTTTCCTGCAGCTAGATGGTCTCATCTGGGGAGACCCTGACAGATCATCAGGTATTAGATTCTCTTAAGGAACACGCAACCTAGATCCCTCACATGCGCAATTCACGATAGGGTTTGTGCTTCTATGAGAATCCAGTGCTGCTGCTGATCTGACAGGAGGCGGAGCTCAGGCTAACATGAGCGGTGGAGAGCAGCTGCAAATACAGATGAAACTTTGCTCACTGGGTCCACCACTCACCTCCTGCTGTGCGGCCCAGTTCTATGGACTAGTACAGGGTTGGGGACCCCTGTTCTAATATATTATTCTAGATAAAACACTTAGTCAAGTTCCAAAAATATTATTGGATGTTTAAGTGAATGACTAGGTGAATTTCAGTGGAATTAATTTTTGCCCTCTGGTGGCTTTGTGATGTGTCAGCTTGGCAAGGCTGAACTACACTTCCTAGAATTCCCTTTCTTATATGTTTTCAGGGAGATGCTTGGATGAGATTTGGGGGTGGAGGTGAAGCAACAGACATTTTGTAGCTCACACACTTTATCTCTTATCTGCTGGTTCACTCTGTTGGTATGAGGGAGGCAGCAGCTGGACCTACAACTGTTGCACCTTCTCCTTCAGCTTCTCGGACTCTTGGGCCAGGTGTATGTGACTCTTGGGCCATAATAAAGGTGCCTAGCTTCTGCAGGATACCATCAAACCCTAAGACAGGACCAGGACTACAGTGAGAAAAGCCAGGCACCTAGGACATAAAAAGTGGGCACTCACTTTTAGATTTGTGTAAGTTATTGCCCCATGCTTGCACAAACCAGAAAACGTGGACCTACCTAAATTTGCAACCTAGAAGCCACATCTACCTCACCCAAGTTTTGGCACTATATAATGCAATAATAATAGACCCAGGCTTTTGTTAGTCCCAGTGACTCCAGATTTTGCGTGTGGGTTCCATCTTGTTCTTGCTCTGTCCTACCTTATAGTCATCCTCCTGTCCCAACTGCCTGCTCTGTGGATTTCAAGCTCCAACATCAGATTCAGATGCTTAGCTCCCACAATTGCAGAGGGCCAAATTCCTCTAACAAATTCGTTTATATACATACATACACCCACATACATGCACACATACAATCCAGGAAACCATGGCACATAAAGTTGAACATCCCTTATATATAAAAATGCTCTTAAGAATCAATAATAGAAACATAGGCTGGGCGTGGTGGCTCACACCTGTAATCCCAGCATTTTGGGAGGCTGAGGTGGGCAGATCACTTGAGGTCAGAAGTTTGAGACCAGCCTGGCCAACATGGTGAAACCCTGTCTCTATTAAAAATACAAAAATTAGCCGGTCATGGTGGCACACACCTGAAGTCTCAGCTACTCGGGAGGCTGAGGCAGGAGAATCGCTTGAACCCAGAAGGCAGAGGTTGCAGTGAGCTGAGATTGTGCCACTGCACTCCAGCCTGGGCAAAAGAGTGAAACTCCATCTCAAAAAAAAAAAAAAATCAATAAAAAAAAATTGATGGACAACAATATAATAAACCAACAATTTATAAAAGAATTAAATTCAAATGCATATTTTGAGCTTCACTATTAATAAAAGAAATGAATATAAGCACAAAGTATTCTCTTAGATCGACTCTTTTTCCTCCTTCCTCAAATACCACAAATCCTATGATGTACCTTATATATGAATGCAACTCACTATTCCATCTTGTTACAGTCATCTACAGAACTTCAGTCACTCCTCTTAACTCACTGAAGATTTTATCTCCTGGTTTACCATCTTCTCTACTGCTAATTTCATCATCATTCTTGATGATGTTGCACAAATCATCTATTCATCCCTGGACGCTCAGTTCCTCAAAATCCTCACTCTCAAGGATCTCGCCGTCCATCTCACCTCAGCCACCATTTCTTATGGTCACATTCTGTAATGTGCTGTATCAGTGGGCACTGTCAGACAGTCATTAAGATGTCAGACATCTTATTGTCAAGTATCTCATTGTCACCAAAGAAGTGGACAATTGATGTATAGAAGAAGGGGTTTAAAAGTTTAAATAATATCTTCACAACAGAAGCATTTTTCCCACTAATGGTTTTCACTTATAATAATCTGATATGCATTTTAGTTCCCAGATTTTAGTCTCCAATACCATTCTCCCTCCAAAGGAACCACGTGAGTGTGACAGTGGCTGAATCTGTATTTTGAATGAGGAATATATCCAGATGGGTCTGTAATACTTTGTTGTTTCGAAAAGTCAAGAATACTTTTTTTAAAAGTGCTTAAATAGGCTGGGCGCGGTGGCTCACCTCTGTGGTCCCAGCACTTTGGGAGGCCAAGGTGGGTGGATCACGAAGTCAGGAGTTCGAGACCAGCCTGGCCAACAGAGTGAAACCCCATCTCTACTAAAAATACCAAAAAAAAAAAAAAAAAATAGCCACGTGTAGTGGCAGGTGCCTGCAATCTCAGCTACTTGGGAGGCTGAGGCAAGGAGAACTGCTTGAACCTGGGAGGTGGAGGTTGCAGTGAGCTGAGATCACACCACAAATCTCCAGCCCGGGCAACAGTGCAAGACTCCGTCTCAAAAAAAAAAAGTGCTTAAATAACAAAGGAGCTTCTTAAAGTTGAACTTGAAAGCTGTTTCCACAATTTGAATACCAAAGTAAATATAAGTGTTTGGAGCAAGTTGAGTCTATGAAAAACAACTAGTTTATAATAAATTTCATAAAAGGAAAAGTTAATATAAAGTGTATTTTTTAGAATAGTTACAATAAAGAAGAAAAGTGGCAAGAATTGGGCATGACTGCCTTTTTAACTTAATTTTAATAAATTTCAGGCCTTTCTATGGATGTTATTTTTTCTATACTTATATGCTTCTCTATGAAATATATTATTAAAACTTGAAATTACCAACATTTGGCCATTTTGAGTTACAAAAATGGCAATTTCATATGGGTCAACCAGTAAATATGCATTTGCCTCTGTCTGTGTAAGAAACAAATGTTGTAAACAGGTAACTGTGAAAATCATAAACACTAGAAACTATGCAAAGACCTGGAAGGAATGATTTGATCTAGAAGTCACTCAAAATAACTAGTTAGAAGAAGAGGAAACAACGAGAGGTCAAATAATGGATTAGCCCAATGTCCTGAAAGACATTCTCATTGCACCAAATTACCTCCTTATCCTTGGGATTGCCCTGCTATTAATAATGAAATAGTAAAAATGACCAACAAAGTAAACAGTGAAGGAGGAAGAACATCTGCAAAAAATACTCGATGGGGGTGAAAAAACATCATCAGATGTCAAGAAGAGATCTGCTTTACAGTGTCCCATGCAAGTGGCAACTGAACATTGACTACCACAGGCTTCATTTTGAGGTAACAACCAGGTCCTTGTAGGAAGTGGCTTTACCATAATGCCTTGGTGACCTTGAATTTTTCCACATAAGTTATGTAGACTGCAGTCTGGCCAGTCTTGGCAGAATGTCCTGCCATTTTTCATAGAGCAAGGGGTAATAAGTCTGGTGAGGAGCCGCCAGAAGGTTTCTTATCCCCATCTTGCAGGATATTGCTACATGGCTGTTTGTTGTCCATCTCCCTAATTTCAGTTGAGCACAGAACTTTCATCTTGACGCTCCCTTAGGGTACGGCTGCAGGCTTCTGTGTAAGTCTATAAAACTGCATGGTTGTAGTTTAGAGTTGGTCTACAACAGAGTGGCTCACCACTCATGCAGTTAGTCATCTGGCCTCTCTGGTTTGGTGCCATCTTGTGGTACAAGGGATGCAGGGAGCCAACACCATGCCACTTGCTTTTGCTTTCTGACTCCATCTGGGCTCATTGTATTTTTTTTTTTTTTTTTTTTTTTACCAGCTGAAGCTACGGAGGTATGTGGCAAGCCAAGCTAACAGGTACAGTAGTAATATTTGTGGCCCTGTTAGCCACTGTGCTGCTGCTTTGGGAATGCTTGACTGCTTGACACTTCTCTAGCCCAACCAAGAAGCAAATATTCAGTAGCTCAGAAATGAAAATCTCAGCTGGTCTGAAACATCCTTTTTTGTTTTGGACCTGGTGTGGTTAATGACACCTTAAAGAGGTAGAGAAAGAAGTACAATATAATAAAGAGATGAAACAAACCCAAAATTTTGTAACTTTGAAGTAGTATATGAAATAATAAATGTTTATCATTGAAATAATTGGTGTATATGTTTAAGATAGTAAAAGCACTTAAGAAATTTAATATGTTACATCATGTTTTTCCCTAATATTTAAGGATATTTGTGTTTGAAATCCACATCTAAATGTTTAAGATAAACTTATTTATAAAATTAACACATTTTGATTTATTAATAATTTGTTAATTGTGTAAGTAGTGTTTAAATGTTGACATTAAAAAATTTAACAGAATAAGTTATTGAATTGAAAATGGAAATATTTAAAATTATTAGCAAGTGTTCTCTTTCTCATACAAAGAAGCCTGGGCATGATAGATCCCAGCTACATAATTCTCTCCTCTCTATCCAGCCTTATTATGCTGGAACATACTTACAATTCTTTAATTTGATGGCACATGGAGTCTATTGATCTCACTAATTTATGCTGCCCATCACCCCCTTCATATTCTCACATCTCCTCTTCCTGGCTTAGAGTCCATGGTCCATCACCATACTCTCTCCTTTGCAAACATGAACCATTTCCTTAGTTTCTTTCAACACATACTAAACTCAAAACACAGGTCCAAATTAACCCAATTTTTTGCCTACTCCATGGCTTACCACACCTAGCCAACTAGTCATACTTTAAATTTATGACCAAAATTTCAAAAGCAGGACTTCAGTGTTGCTCAGCACTTCTAGAAAATTCACACTTTCTGATAACAACTTTATAATTTCTTCCCTTCTTCTAGTCTCCAATATCCTCTCCTCCATTCCCCACTTCAGCTGATGACCTTGGTTTTTATTTCACTGGGAAAGTAGAAGCAATCAGAAAAGACTAGCTCATCTTCCCACCAGCAAATCTCGTACATATTCATTTATGTAGCCATAAATTCTGCTTTCTTCCTATTGTTAGGGATGACTACCACTTCCATTTATTTATTGGATTGTATCCTCTCTTGCCTGCTCAAGGACTTTGCTCCTGAAATTATCTGCTTTTCCTTCTAAAATTACCTGATGTTCTTTCCAGTAGTATGAAAATGCACTGTTTTTTTCACAATGAAGAAAAATAGCACCACCCTTATTGACTCCAAATCCTCCTCCCAGCTAAATTTTTCTGGTTTGTTTTTCAGCAAAACTCATCATTAGAGTTTTCTCTACCAGCTATTTTTTTCTTATTAACATTCACTCTTTCCATTCGTTTAACCCAAATCACTTCACTGGAAGAGCTCCTGTCAAGGTCTACAGGGCACCTCCAGGAAACTTTTTTGCTCCTATGGGAGTAATTCTGGAAGCACCTGTATCTTCCCCTCAATGTTGCCAGTAAGAAACTGCTGTAGCCAATTTTCCCCATGTCTGAGGATATATATCCATTGAAAAGGGAAATTAGAAAAAGGAGAACTCAAGGGAAATGGCTCAGGTCACAGGTTAGATCAGCCTGCACCCTGCTCTGCCTCTGTGCTTCACTCATTTTTCATTCAATGATATTTACTGAGAACCTCCTATAAGGCACTGCTCAAGGTGCTGAGACAGCTGTGAACAAAAGGTGAAGTCTATTTTCATGAAGCTTACATGACAGTGGAAAGGACAGATGATTCTGAACAATAATTTAAGAAATGTAACTGAGTTAAGGCTAGGGGAAATGAAGCAAAATTAAGATGGTAAAAGCTAGAGTAACATGCGTGGGGATTTTTATGGCAGCAAACCTCTCCTCTCCTTCTTTTCCTGAATAGTATCACTTTTCCATATCTAAAGTGTGATTGATAATAAAGATGGGATTTGTCCTTATTCAGTCAGGAGCATTCCTGATGCTAACAGAATTGACTTTGTTGAGCTGCACTGACAGTATTGCAGGGCGATGGATATCTGAATAACATCCTCTTCTAGGAATGCAGAAGGAGACTTAAATATTAAGTTTATTTATTTAGTGTTAAAGATCATGGAACAAAATATGAATATCCAGGTATCTTTTACTGCTAAAGAAGCTTCTGCTGCCGAGTGTTCTCATGAGGGTCTTCTGTTGTTAGAGGGTTGTTTTAGCGATTGTTTACTTCCTTACTGACAAAATAGGGAACCTGTGGATAAATTATAATAAAATTTTATATCAGTGATTGTACTATTTGAAATAGCCTCCTAATTTGGCCTAATTTCCAACATTCTTGCTGGACTTAGATCCAATTTCCAAACAGCAGCTGAAGCAGTCTTCCTAAAAGGCAAACATGTCCACATTCTCCACTATGTACATACCTTTAGTGAGCTCCCCATTGCCTACAGAAAACCATCTGAAACCACAGTAAGAGCTACTAAGCCTTCACAACCTGGTTTGTACCTATTCTTTTAGCCTTTTAAAATCATTTCCTCATTTATTAGTTTATTATACATCTATTTGGTGCCAAGCTCTGTTCTAGGCACCAGACATACAACAATGAGCAAAACATAGATGGATGGAATATCTTATTATATCAGTGAATTTGTAGGAAAAAAACTAGGCATGCAAAGCCCAGTTCCTTCTGTTTCTCTAGTGGTCTAGTGCTGCCATGATAAGGAGGCCAAATTCTGGAATTCACATTTGGAAAGCCCAGTATCCTATAGATATAGGCAATCTACTTCAATAACCACTTTATCAGTAATAAAGGTGATATTTAATATCACATTCCCTAGTCTGTCTGCCTTTTAAATAGTTCCAAATTCATGTGGAGAAGAGGGATACCATTTACTGGATCTGTTTAAATTTCTAACACCAGCAATTTCACTCAAAAAAGCTCAGTACAAAGGCTATGACTACTCTGATTTAGATAGATTTAGGTATAAATACACTTGAAAGTATGAGAATTCCATCTATTTTTATCACTTTTATATTCATCCTGAAATACATGTATATGTATATCTGTTTGTCTATTACTGCCAAGTCTTTAAAAGTCATCCACAGTGGACTGTAGGTGAAATTAACATAGGTTGTAGAGCCACACAAAGTGCCTTAGGCTTACTACTTTATTACCCTAGTACTAAGTGTGAATATATTTTCTTCTACATCTTTTTAATTATTTTGAACACCACCAGTCTCTAGGATTTATTTACATGGATGATTATACATTAAAATTAAGCCTGCAATAAAAATCAGATTGAAAATTTTAATCTTCTAGGCAAAGAATAGAGTTGTTTGGCATCTCACACAAGTCAACAAAAAAATAGAAAAGCATCTGTTTAATGAGGATTTGCTAATTTCTAAATAATTAGATGCCAAACTGCTACCTCCACACCAAAAAAAGCTCTGCTCACATTAAGAGGATAGCACATACCAATGTCTATGGGAGTTTCATAAATATCAGCCCTTCCAGTTCGTTACAACTTAGTGGTTTCAATAATGAGAAAATCATGCTTGAGCAAAAAGAGTTATTTACAAATGCAAATCAGCCTCCAAAATGAGCTTTTCTGAAGATAAATTTTACCACTTCTCTAAGAGAATTTATATTAGCCATTTGACTTGTGTCCACTGATAATGTTCTAATACTTCCCTAAAAATACAAAATGTAAACTTCACTTGGCATAACTTGTGTTGAATTTTAATAACTTTATTCTTTGTTCCTCACATACACAAATTTTTTTTATAGAATACTATATCAAAGACAGAGATTTTCGTTCCATTTTTAACATCAGTCGTTATGTATTTAATTATTTTTATTTGCTCTCCTATCAAAAAGACAGTGGATAGTTTCAAAAAAATAAGTATAGTAACTTTCCTGACTACTGTAGGTAATCACTAAAGTGAATATATTTGACATTAAATGTAGAGGCTCCATAATGTAATTATATTTGTAATGTGGGGATATGAATTCATCATTTGGAATGCCTAAATGATTACGTTAACTAGTCAACCAATCAAAAATATTCATTCTTTTTAATAGGGAGAAACTCTGGCTGAGTCCAAGTTAACAATAATATTTTGATCCTTGGATTCAAAATGAAGCCACATGTAGTAGTGAAAATGTAGCTATCATTTATTGAGACTTTTATGTGCCAGGCATCTACCAGATGCTCAGTATATGTTATCTCATACAATTTAATCCCTACAATAATAACTGGGGTAGATAGCATTACAATTACACAGTTTTACAAGTATGCAAACTGAGTCTCAGAGAGTTTCAGCTTAACTAAGATCACATAGCTTGTAGGTAGCAGAGCTGGGATTTAAACTTAGGGGTGTCTTCTTGAAATGCTGTCCTTTGTCTCTACACTATGAAGTATTTCAGATGATGATCCATTTATGCCACAGTCATTATTTGTGAACTGGTTGGCCAGGTATGGGGCAGTGGTTTAGAGCACAGCCAGCCATTCAGTCTCAGGGTGGATTTTAAGATTTTTCCTTCATTAATATCATAAACTAAGTAATTGAACTAACTTGTCAAAGATATCCCTTATGTGAATGTAAATTTGACATAAAAACATAAACTCAACTCAGGTTTTTACAGATACCCTAAATATCTGAAGCATTTATGGCCGTTTATCATTGAATTAAGCTGTTCATACAAGCTGTACAGGTTGCTAATCTTATACAGGTATAGTTTAAGATCAATGCTTTATGGATAGAGAGGAAAATGAAGTGACAGCAAGACAAATAATCCACCCCTTCTCAACCAAAGATTCTTTCACATAGAATTTCTTGACATTAACAAGAAATAATATCAGAAGTGATATCAGCAAGATGGTGGAATAGGAGGTCCCAGGCTTCACTCCCTCTCACAGAAGATCAAGTAGCAATTATCCATGGACCAATGCACCTGGTGAAACCTCAGCATGTAAAAATCAACCCGAATTACCTGTGTGTTCCACGAAACTAAATAAAAACTTTCATTGAAAGGATAGGAGAAATGATCTCACTTTAACTACATTACTATTCCTCCTCCTCCAAGTTGGCACAATGCCACACAGAGAGGATTCTCCAGGACCTACGGTTTCTACAGTGGGAAAAGAGATCCAAGTAAGTGGGTATCCAGCTTCCCTAGCATTCTGAGATGCCTACCAGGAAGCTCACTTTGCTTTCACCTCATGGGGAACGGGGAACATTCAGAAAAACTGCACAGCTAGACTCCCTGGGGTCAAGGAAAAAACAAAACAATAGAGAGAGGCCACAGAGAGCAATGTGTCAATTTTGGTGAAAGCACAGTGTAACTGACAGCAGTGGTGTTCAATAAAAGGTACCAACTAACAGCATAGCTCATCCACAAAACCAAGTTGGTGACCCCAGAAAAGGTGAGAAGTGCTACATTGCTTGAACTCCTGGATGGTCAGCCCCTATAGCCAGCATTATACTCTACCCAAAATCGTTACCCAGGGAGGGAGAAAATTCCTGCAGTGAATTTTCAAACAAGTAGTATCTAGATAGGCCACACCTGAAAGCTTAATCAGTATTCCCCGCAACCTCAAAGCTCAACCCTAGACCCTGTCCAGGGAGGGAGGAAAACCTCAATTGTACATTTCTACTGAGCATAGCAGTTGGCCCATCCATCCTTATTTACTTAACCTCAAGGCTCCTCTGGCAACCCTGTGTAGCTTCTAAACTCAAATGACAGTACCTTATATCCTGAGAACACACTCTGTAACCTATCTCAAATTCAGAACAAATGTATCATCCAAGCCATCTAGAGAACCTGAAAGAAAGCTTTGCTTGCCAGTCCATCTAGAATCACAGGCTAGACTAACTAGTGAAGGTCTATCCTTGCCAAAGGAAGTCTCCTATAAAAGCTGGAAAAAGTGGCTATCCCTGCAAATGTGTAAACACCAAGGCAAGGACACAAGGATTACAAAGACTCAGGAAATCATGACACCTACAAAAAAATTAACAAAGCTCCAACAATAAACCCCAAAGGAAGGGAGATCTATGACATGACAGAAATAAAATTCAGAATAATCTTCTTTTAAAAAGTTCAATGAACTTCAAGAATATTCAAATAAAAAATTAAATACAACTTGGATAACAATACATGAACAACATGAGAAGTTTGACAAACAAAAAAAATAAAAAATAAACAGGAATTTTATAGTTAAAGAATACAATGATTAGCCTAAAAAGTATAATAGAAGGCTTCAATAGCCAGCTCAATCAAGCTGAAGAAAGAATCAGTGAATTCAAAGGTAGAACATGTAAAATTACCCAAGAGAGGAGGGAAAAAAAGAAACACAAAGAAGAAATGAAGAAAACCTATGGGAATTATGGAATACTATCAAGAGACCTAATCCACACAAAATTGGCATTCCAGAAGGAAAAGAAAGAGAATGAGGGCCAGAAAGCATATTTAAAGAAATAATAAATAAAAGCATCCCTAATCTGAAGAAAGAAGAAAAAAATTCAAGTACATGAAGGTAAGAAGTCACCTGTGAAATTCAATCCAAAGAGTTCACCAAGATATATAATAATCACACTACCAAAAATCAAAGACAAAGAAATCCTGAAAGTAGCAAGAATTAAGAAATACATCACATACAAAGGAGTTCCAATACATCTATCAGTGGATGTCTCAGTAGAAACCAGGAGAGAGTGTGATAATACATTCAAAGTGTTGAAGTGGGAAAAAAAACCTGTGAACCAAGAATACTTTACTCAGCCAACTTATATTTGAGAAATAAAAACATTTCCAGACAAACAAAAGCTAAGGGAGATTATCACCATAAGGCCTGCCTTACAGGAATTGTAAGAGGGTTATTTAACCCTTTTCCCATTTGCCCTAAGAACACTGTCCAGTGGTGGTTATGGCTACAGCATTTACCCTGAGATAACTTTGCCACAAAATATCTCACTTTTATTATTATTTTCACATTGCTCTAGCCTATTGACTTTGGGAAAAAAAAAAGCGTCATTCTGTTTATAGAATTCTGTTTTTAGTTGTGATATTTCCATTTACAAAATGTAATAATTCTAGATAGTTGAAAATGTCAAATCCTAGAAAATGTAGCATTCCTACAAGTGATGTTAACATCGCTCTCAAACAGTTGTTGGCTGAACATTCATTTGATAAATCTGATTTTTCCAAAATAGTTGATTCTGATTATTTAGATGATTCTGATATTAGTTCTGTTTAGAAATAATTCCAAGAACAGTTTTTATATTTTAGTTTTACATTGAAAATCAGTCAGATTTGCTTCAGCCTCCAAGAATGTGTTTATGTAAAATTAAATGAGTGCTTGCAATGAGCTGCACTTTTTTTCTAAATGGGAAAAGGCTTAAACTGAAAGGAAAGGCTGCTAATTAATAGAATAAACTTACAAAAGCACAGAGCCCAATGGTATAAGTGATACAGAGCAATATTCAGAATGCCCTTAAAGTGTAATTGTGGTACGTAAAGTAATTTTATCTCCAGTTCAAGGGTGAAAACACATTAATGAAAACTATAGCTGAATTAAATTTTCAACAGATATATATTATAAAATGATGTAAATTCAACCGTCAAAAATGTAAAATTTGAAAAGAGTGTAAAAGTGTAGCACTGTTGTATATAATTAAACTTCAGCTGTTATCGGATTAAAATAGACTAAGTGTACAATGTTCAATGTAAGCCTCATGGTAACCATAAAGCAAAATTCCATAGATACACAAAACAAAAATGTAAAATATTCAAACCATACCACTACAGAAAACCATCAAACCACAAAAGGAGACAGAAAGAAAGGAAGAAAGAAAGAAGGTATTTAAAAAACAAGCAGAATACAATTTTTTAAATGGCAGTAGTGAGTTCTTTGCTATCAATAATTACCTTAAATAAAAAAGAATTAAATTCTGCAGTCAAAAGACATGATGTGAATGAATGGATAAAATGTAAAAAAAAATCCAATTATGTTACCTATAAGGGATTCACTTCACTTTTAAGGACACACATAGACAAAGTGAAGGGATGAAAAAAGATATTCCATGCAAATGGAAATTAAAAGAGCAGAAGTCGTGACACTTAGATAAAATAGACTTTAAGTCAAAAACTGGAAAAAAAAAAGACAAAGAAGGTCATTATATAATGATAAAGGCGTCAACATCAAAAGGACATAACAATTGTAAACATACATGTGCCCAACAGTGGAGCACCTGATATGTAAGACAAACATTAAAGGATCTGAAGGGAGAGATAGATTCTAATACAATAAAAGTAGGGGACTTTAATACACCACTTTCAATACTGAATAGATCATTAAGAAAGAAAACTAGTGATGAAACCCTGGACTTGGACAACACTTTAGATTAAATGAACCTAACAGATACACATGGAACATTCCATCCAACAACATAATACACATTCTTCTCAAGAGCACACAAATCTTTCTCCAGGAGAATTTATAAGTTAGGCTACAATACAAGTCTTATCAAATTTAAGAATATTAAAATCATATCAAATATCTTTTTGAACCACAATAATATAAAACTATAAATGAATAACAGGAGGATTTTCAGAAGATTAGCAAATACATGAAAATTAAGTAATATGCTCTTGAACAACAAAAGAGTCAATGAAGAAATTAAAAGGGAAATTTAAAAATATGTCGAGACAAACTGAAATGAAGACACAACATCCCAAAACTTACAAGATGCAGCAAAAGTGGTTCTAAGAGGAAAGTTAATAGCAATAAATGTCTATGTCAAAAAAGAAGAAAGCTCTCAAATAAACAACTTAACATTATGCCTCAAGGAAACAGAAAAAAGAACTGCCTCCACCCAATGTTAGCAAAAACAAGGAGACAATAAGGATCAGAAAAATCATACAAAAGATCAATCAAATTGAGAGTTCATTTGTGAAAAGATAAACAAAATTGACAACTTTTAGCTAGACTAACAAAAGAAAAAAAGACTCAAAGTCAGAAATGTAAGTGGAGACATAACTGACACTATAGAAATACAAAGAATTAGAAGAGATTTTTATGGACAATTATTTGCCCCCAAATTTCATGACCTAGGAGAACTGGATAAATACCTGGAAACATACAACCTGTCTAGACTAAATAATTAAGAAATAGAAAATCTGAACAGAGCAATAACAAGTGAATAAGTAATAAATAAATAAATAAATAAATAAATAAATAAATAAATAAACAAACAAGTTTCCTATTAAAGAAAAGCACAGGACCTGATGGATTAACTGCTGAATTCTATCAAACATTTAAAGAACTACTACCAATCCTCCACAGTCTTTTCCACAAAAACAGAAGATGGTGGAATACCTCCAAACTCTTTTTCATGAAGCCAGCGTCACTCTGATACAAAAGCCAGACAAAAACATCACAAGAAAAGAAAGCTACAAGCAAATATCCTTGATAAACATACATGCAAAAATACTCAACAGGATACTAGCAAACTGAATTCAACAACACTTTAAAAAGGTTGTTCACCATAATCCAGGGGATTTATCCCTTGAAGGCAAAGATGGTTCAATGTTTACAAATCAATAAATGTGATACACCACATTAAAAGAATGAAGTACAAAAATAATATAATCATCTCATTAGATGCAGAAAAAGCATTTGAGAAAATTCAACATTCTTTCATGAAAAAAGTACTCAGCAATTAGGTATATAAAGGACGTACTTCAACCTGAAAGGTTAAAAACATGCAAACACATTTTTAAGTATAAAATTCCAGAACTAAAATAGTCTTGAGAGTGTATTTATTTCCTCACAATTTGATCTTGATTTTAAATAATAGCATTTATAGTTTCCTATTCTTGAGTTGTTGAATAGATGCTTACCTGGGGTAATCAAAATTGGTGAGACAGAAGGAAGCCTCTGGCCTTCATTTCTATTTAAAAATTAAGCACAAAGGCCACTTTGCAAAGGGTGGCTTTCTATCAGAATAAGCCACTTTATACTCCATCATTTGTGCATTGTACTGTGTAGTATGATGTTGAGCTTATCATTTCAACACTTGTGGTGTGGAAGGAGCTGATAAGAATTTTCCCTTTGATTAATCTTACGTTAAAATGCCTAATTCAGGCAGGGTACAGTGGCTCATGTCTGTAATCCCAGCACTTGGGGAGGCCAAAGTGAGCAGATTACCTGAGTCTGGGTGTTTGAGATCGCCCTGGGCAATAGGGAGAAATCTGATCTCTACAAAAAAATGCAAAAATTAGCTGGGCGTGGTGGTGCATATGGGTAGTCCCAGCTGCTTGGGAGGCTGAGGTAGGACTATTACTTGAGCCCGGGAGGTCGAGGCTGCAGTGAGCAGAGATCATGCTACTGAACTTCAGCCTGGGTGATAGAGAAAGACTATGTCTTTAAAAAGGCCTAATTCAAATAATAAACATTCAGCATCTACATTTCACAGTTTCTTAATGAACAACGAACATTAATAGAAGAATTGATGGATGTGAACATACTAACAAATAATTAACCTTTAAATATTGTGATCACAAACACCAATAACTATTAAGTATTGATTAAAATGCAATCAAAGACTCATAAATCTAAAAGTTTACCAGAAGACTTTGATACCCTGAAGTACCTGGAGCTCTCTGCCCTCTTTAACATCTAAGGTCAGACATGAAATAACTCCCCCACTAATTTCATTTTGTTATTTCCATCAAAGTCTTTCCTATATAAATCCCATTTCATTCTCTTTGATTTCTTGTAAATAAACAGAAAAACTCAGTTTGCTTCTGATAAAAATCTCCTTAAGTATTTCACAAAGGCATAAATCATCATTTAATTGATCATTCTTTTTTCTCATGACACCTAAGTTTCACTAGAGTACAGCTGGTGTAATCTTATCATGATCTACAGTTCATTTGAATAATAACCCCAAATATGTGTTTTCACTTTTGAAAGTGATTTATAACTTGCACTGAAGGCCCAGTGGTGTTGAATTTTCCATCGTTATGCCTCATATAGAGGTTAAGAGTCCTATTTCTTTCAATTCTTTTTGAGGAAGGGAAAAAAGAAGGAAGGAATGAACATATTGAGTGCTTGTATGTTAGGCATTGTGCTGGATGTTTTCACAATTCCTCCTGCTTAATTGTCCCAACAAATGACTGAAATGGTTATTATTTTCTTCATTTTGTAAGTGAGAAAACAAAGAATTAGAGTTATGGAAGTTGTTGAATATTGCACAGCTATTAAAAAGCAGGGGCTGAATTTCAGGCTCATAATATCATGAGTTCATAACACTAGTGAAATCCAACTCTTGGAATATGAAATTCCAGATGTAGCTAATATTCATTGCAACATTAATACCTCCAAAACACCTGTTCAATCCCCCTCGTACTTTCTGGCATTGCACACCTTCTACATTAGTACATATACTCAAAGAAAAACAACATTGACTTACAGTATCAAAACAACTTTATGCAAATATTCTGCTATACACAAGATCCACAATTCAGAAGTTTTTTTAAGAAAAAGAATAGTTTTGTTGCATGAGATTTCACTGGTAGAGCTAATATTCAGTGAAGTGTGAATAATAGAAAGCACAGACAAGACTTTCAGGAAGAGGTCACTCTTCATAGAGTATTTAATAGGTGCAAGTGTTTGATTCTAACCTACACATTTTATAGCTTTAACAGGAACTTTTGCATAAATAACTCTGATCATAACATTGTGGGGGTGCATAAAATAGTAAACAGGTCCTCTAACCTGGGTTGTGGTTAACTAAAAGATTTCCCAGGGTGGAAGTGGGAAAGGTGGGGGTTGAAAGTATACATTTAGGATAATAGAGAATGGAAACGATGAAGTTGGCAAGGGATACGGCATGACAAATGGAAATATCATGACCATAGGTAAGGATGACTAACTCATGTTAAAGATGTCCTCAGTTATTTGAGGAACAAGGCAAAACTTAAATGAAAGGCTTAATAATTCATTTTTTGAAGCCAGAATATAGTGATATAATATCATAACATTTACTAAGAGAAAGCAACATGAAGATTCTGCTTTAGAGACCTTGATTTTTAAAAAGAATGGTGAGATAAAGAGAGAGCACATTTGGGTTGAAACCTTTTAACAGAAGCTAGTCTGGCTCTGGAAAAAAAAAAATTTCTATCCGTTTTCTATTCAGTTCCTGAAAAGAGGATGCAATTTCACAAGTGTTATATGAATTCTTAATAGTTATGTATCTAAATAATTTTGTATATTTAAGGGGTAATTACAAGTGTTGCTGGAAGGGATTTTTGCTTTAATTTTTGAAATATGTATGGTTATTGTAAGAAATTTAAGCAATATGAAATAGTGTAAAAAGTGAAGTTAACCTCTGTACTGCTTCCCAGGCCCCTCATGCATAGCTTCAAGAAGTTAACACTGCTAACTCTTTGACAAACATCTGTTATGCAACTAGCTTTATTTTCTACTTAGTATTTTTCTTTCCATGTGAGTACAGACAAGTTCTCATTCTTCTTAACAGCTATGTGACACTCCATAACATCTACCATAAGTGGATTGTAATATTTACATACCAATTATGTATCAAATATTTTTAACCTCTTAATGAGCCTTTAGATTGTCTCCAATCTAAAGATTTTTCGCTATGGCAAACAATCTTGTATATGCGTGGAATTTTGAAAATTTTTCTTTGATGCTATTATGAAAGCTAAATTCCTTTGTTTGGCATTCCATTAATAAACTTAATGGCTGTAGGACAGTCATTTAGGAAATGTGATTTAAGTAGCAAGCAAGGGGGGCTTTCAGTGTGAGTGCTTGTGAATACATAATAAATTTCCACATGAGAAATTTTGGAGAATGAACCAGGTAGCTCTGTGACTATGGATTAAAAACCACATTTGGGAATTGTCTGTCAAACACATCAAAGCGTTCTGCATTAGTTACTTACTGGGGTTAGCAGAAGAAATGATTGCTGCTGCTTTCTTTTATGTCTTGGATGAAAGGGGAGCATAGAGGTAGATTTTGGTGCCTCTCTCCTTATGCCCTCAAATTTATTTTGTTTGGAATTATGTAGTGCTTGAAAAAGCACATTATTCCATTGAATAATGTTTTAGACTTACACACTGATAACTCAGTATTTTAGTAAAATAAATTTAAAATCTATTTTTAAATGAAAAGGCATAAATATATTTGTTTATGTACATAGATACCTGTAAAAGTGGCTTTTAAGAATCCTAGTACACTACCAGAAAACATTGAGGTCAATCTCCAGGACATCGGTCTTGACAAAAATTTCCTGAGGAATACTCTACAAGCACAGTCAACCAAAGCAAAAATGGACACATGGGATCACATCAGGTTAAAAAGCTTCTGCACAGTAAGGGACACAATCAACAGGGTGAAGAGACAACCCACAGAATGGGAGAAAATATTTGCAAACTACCATTCTGACAAGAGATTAATAGCCAGAATATATAAGGAGCTCAAACAACCCTATTGGAAAAAATCTAATAACCCGATTAAAAAATGGGCTAAAGATTTGAATAGACATTTCTCAAAAGAAGACATACAAATGGCAAACAGGCATATGAAAAGGTGCTCAATGTCATTGATCATTAGAGAGATGTTAAGTCAAAGCTACAATGAGATATCATCTTATCCCAGTTCAAATGGCTTTCATCCAAAAGACAGATAATAACAAATGCTGGAGAGGATGTGAAGAAAAGGAACCCTCATGCACTGTTCGTGGGAATGTAAGTTAGTACAAGCACCATGAAAAACAGCTCCAAATGGAGCTTTCTCAAAAAAGGAAAAATAGAGCTCCCATATGACCCATCAATCCCACTGCTGGGTATGTACCCAAATGAAATTAAATCAGTATATTAAAGAGATATCTGCACTCCCATGTTTGGTGTAGCACTGCTCACAATAGTCAAGATTTGGAAACAACCTAACTGTTCATTAACAGATGAATAGATACAGAAAATGTTGTACATGTACACAATAGAGTACTATTCAAACATAAAAAAATGAGATTTGCAGCGGCATGAATGGAACTGGAGGTCATTATGTTAAGCGGAATAAGCCAGACACAGAAAGACAAACATTGCATGTTCTTCTTTATTTGTGGGATCTAAAAATCAAAATAATTAAACTTATGGAACTCATGGAACAGAGAGAGTAGAAGGATGATGAACAGAGGCTGGAAGTGTATATGGAGGAGTTGGAAGGAGGTAGGGATGTTTAATGGGTACAAAAAATAGAATGAATGAGTAAGATCTACTATTTGATAGCACAACAGGGTGACTACAGTCAATAATAACTTAGTAGTACATTTTAAAGTGACAAAAAAAGTATAATTAGATTATTCGTGGCATAAAGGATAAATGCTTGAAGGGATGGATGCCCCATTCTCGATTATGTGATTATTATACATTGCATGCCTGTATGAAAACATTTTGTTTATTCCATAAATGTATACACCTGCTATGTACCCACAAAAATTAAAAATTAACAAGAAAGATTCCTAGCATTCTAGAACTGGAAAAAAATTGTGGGGATCATTTAGTCCATATACTATGGAGAAAATGAAGTCCCAAAAGGCTAAGATAGTTGCCTCAGGTTGTACAGTCAGTGTATAGCACAGGTTGCACCAGAATCCAGACACATGAACCCAGTCTAGTGTCTTTTTCATCTTTCCATTTGCATGAAAAGAATAATTGATAAAAATAAACAAATTGACCATTGTTAGTTTCTTTGCACTCACAGAGCTAGACACGAAGGGGAGTTGATCGATCTTTGGTTTATGTAATCAGTGTGACAAACTCTGAGTCTAGTATTGGGCCTGGATGGTCCTGATTTGTGCCTGACTGAAGAGGCTACCCTACCTGTCCTGCACTCCACATCGACACTCCCACCCAGGGCAAAATGCAGCTGCAAAATGCCAATGTCTTGTATCCATTGTTGGGCTCAAACAGAATTAGCAGCTGCCCAAATAATTAACTATTTATTAACAAGCAGGCTGTACAGAAGATTACTTAAGGAGAAATAAAGCCTGAGCCATTGTGACTCTTATTATTGCTGAGGGTGGCTCTGTTCTGTAAGATGTTCTGTCCATAAGATAGATAATTTGGAAATACCAAGAGAAATCCAAAGTAATTTTACTTTAAAACAATAAAAACAGATTATTTAACAAGGCAAATAATCTTATAGGCCATCATGATTTTTCCTGAATCCCTTATTTAATTTCTAGGTCTTCCTCCTCAACTTGAGGTGATAGATTTTCACATTACTCCAGTGCCCACTCTGACACGCAAATAACAACTGAAAGCAGGACCTAGGGTATTCAGAGTAGTATTTCTTAACTCATATCAAACTTCATCCTCCACTATCTAATGTATCCACCATCAATCCCAAAAATGAGGAGACGATGGAGAAAACAAAGGACAAAGTACATAAAATCCCTATTCTGGGAAATGACAGTAAAATTTCTGTTTAGCTAGAGAAAGCTTACTCGTTCTTCAACGTGCAATTCAAATGTTAACTCCTCAGTAATAAATCTTTGACTCCTCTTTTATCAGTCACTTCTACACTATGGTTTCCATTGTATTTGTATGTACATTAGAGTCCTGCTACATTTTATAAAAACCATACGGTTCTCTATCTCCCATAATTATGAATTTCTTGAGGACGTAAAACTGTGTCTATCAATGTTTGCCCACAGCTTATTACACAGCAGGTAATGAGCAAGTGTGTGTTAAATTTCTACAATCCCCTTTGTGTCGTCTGATTTGGTCAGAAAGTATAGTTATCCTGATTAAAGCAAAAATATATGTGCTCTACATAAAGAGTCAATGTTAATTTAAAAAAAATACACAATAAAATGCACTTAACACCTGATTTGCACTAACAGGTTTTCATTTTTCTTTGATAATTCACACAGCACTTACCATGTCTCAGGGTCATCATTATAAATGTCAATTGCTGCTCTGTGGAATATGTCCACACATGCCAGTTAATGCAAATCTCTGGCGAACAGAATGTCAGATAAACCACCTGTCTCTTCATTTGTTCTGCCTTCTACCAGACGTCACTTAAGCACCCACTTTGACAATGGTTAGGGCTACTCATGACTGATCCATATGTTCTATCAATTCTTGTTTCTAAGAATCAGGATTGGATGTCTGCAGGATTTTTTTTATCTTTCTTTCTCACTTAATATACAGCATTCCTCAGTGCACGCGCGCACACACACACACATTCACTCACACGTTCCGTATCACATTTTAATATCCATATTCAGCTCCGTAGGCACCCATCAGGTAAAAATGAATGTGAAATGAGCCAAATAAAACCAACAGCGCTCAGCTTATACAATTTTTTTTAAAATCTGATGTTTATTCAAGCACTGTCTCTGGTAATTCTCAGAAGATGTTAAAGTATATTCAATTACTAAGGTCATCTATGCAAACAGTAGAGCAATCATCTGATTTGGGGTCAATAAAGAATAGCAATCATAAAGGATTCAAAATTTCAGGTGTCCATCATTCTGGATTTGACTTCCAAAATGGAAGAAAAGCTAGTTTTATAATACAAAAGTATAATACAAAAAAATTGGAGAGGTCTTCTGACTTACCAAAAAAAAAAAAAGAAAAGCCAGCTGAACCTTACCTTGCCAGGCATTTGGTAACTGTTGAGGATAACATTTCAATAATTAAATAAACAACTCTTATTCTTCAGAAAAAGGGATGGTCTGCTTTTAACATGCTATAGTTACAAAATATTTGGGCCCAACGCACCAAGAATCCATCTTATAAATTAATAAACTGACAAGATTATTAAATTTTAATATTATGAGTTATTGACAGTAACAGTCAACTAATCCAGAAATGCTATTTCTCTTTAAAAACTTATGTGTAGCAAATAAGAACAGCCATGCAAAGTATGTATAAATTAAGATGGCCCTATTTACCAAAAAAAAAGATACCTAGTTTAACTTTAATTACACATAATCAACAAATAATTTTTAGTATAAGTATGTCCTATGCAATATTTGTATGTCCTGTATTTTATCTGGCAACCCAAATATAAATCTGCTAAGGAGGCCATTTATCCAGCAAATTTTGTGGCAGAGAAGGGAAAAAGACCCCTCAAATCTGGCTTTACTCAAATATTTCACTTATTTCTAAAAATAGGAATGGAAATAAAACTGAAGTAAATCTGTTTTGAACTTTATGCTTTTTAAGGTCTAGAAAGGTTCAACCATTTAGCAACATGTTTACTTTCCTCAATCACAGCATTATAAGTCTCAACATCATTGCCTAAGAGTTAGTGTGTGATCATTTTATTACCAAAAGATCTCTAAAGACTGAATCTCCTCTTGAAATAGTTGCATTGACTCTTGCTCATTCTTCTCATAAAGAGACCCAGAAATAAATTTCTAATCCTTTTGAAATTCAGTGTCCAGGATGACTCATTAAACATAGTGTGCTTTGGAATCAGGAAGTTTATTTTTGCAACTTATGTAGACTGCTATAATGCACTGAGACCTGACAACTTGGAATTAAAAAGATGCCACAGGGACTGCACACGGTGACTCATGTCTGTAATCCCACCGCTTTGGAAGGCTGAGGCAGGTGGATCACTTGAGGTCAGGAGTTCGACCTCAGCCTGGCCAACGTGGCAAAACCCCGTCTCTACTAAAAACACAAAAATTAGCCAGGCGTGGTGGCATGTGCCTGTAATCCCAACTAGTCAGAAGGCTGAGGCACAAGAATTGCTTGAACCTGAGAGGCGGAAGTTGCAGTGAGGTGAGAGGCACCACTGCTCTCCAGCCTGGGCAACAGAGTGAGACTCTGTCTCAAAAAAAAAGAAGGGAGGGAGGGAGGGAGGGAGGGAAATTGCTTTCCAGGTAAGGAGCCACTTTCTCATACCCAAGATGAACCTGTGCTCAGAAGTACTACTGCACTCCTTGTCTGGCATGAGAGACAAATGGTCTGTCACCTCACTCATCTTCTCTCAGAGTGGAGAGGACAAAGGCCACCAAACCCAGCCTCGAGGTCTCTTTATGCAAACCTGTTGGACTGCTTATTGCGTTTTCCAAGTATCATGACTTATTGGATATAGATTATAAATGAATTGAGAAGTATTTGAATTATTTTGTTAATAACATATTTATATTTGGTAATATATGCTCTCCTTTATTATTTGGTAACTTTATAATTAATTGGCAGTCTCTTTCAGGGCGGACACTGTTCAGCGTGGGACTTTTTCCTGATATATTAAGGCTTCCACAAGGCTCAGACTCTCCCAGGCATGCTTGAATGGCTCACCCACTAACCACGCCCTGCTGGTATGTTGGCAAGTCATTTTCTCACTTTATTCTTGACTCACAACACTGAGGAAGGGCTATTTTGCTATTCTCCTCCAAAAGATGCCTCAGCAGTGTCCTCATCCTAATGTCAGTTATGTAAACTTTGCAGCCACAGGGTCCTAATGGCTTCCACCCATGGCATTGCACTAGCTCAGAAAACATGAGACTGGTGATCCACCACATATCATTAAACTCAAAATGCCATTAATTGTAAGGCACATAAATACTTTATATTCCACTAAAAAATAAAATGCTCCCATTAAACTATGGCACATTCTACCAAAAAAATTAAAACTTATTAAAAATTTAGTAAAGTTACAGGATTCAAAATCAACATACAAAAATAAGTAGCATTATATATTCTGATAATGAACTACCTGGAAAGGAAATTGAGAAAACAACTCCCTTTACAATAGCAACAAACAAATCAAATACTTAGGTGAAAATTTAACTAAGGAGATAAAAGACCTGTATTCTGAAAACTATAAAACACGAATGAAAGAAATTGAAGAAAACACAAAAAAATCGAAAGAAATCCCATATTTATGGATTGAAAGGATTAACATTGTAAAAATGTCCATACTACCCAAAGCAATCTATCAATTCAGTGCAATCCCTATGAAAATTCAGTATCATTTTCCACAGAAATAGAAAAAACAGTCCCTAAGTTTATATTCAACCACAAAAGACGCTTAATAACCAAAACAATCTTGAGCAAAAAGAGCAAAGATGGAAGCATCACAATTTCTGATTTAAAAATTTACTACAAAGCTATAGTTATTAAAACAGCATGGTACTATCATAAAAACAGACATATAGGCCAATGGATTAGAACAGAGAGCCCAGAAATAGATCCAAACATTTATAATCAATTTATTTTTGACATAGATTTCAAGAACACACAATGAGGAAAGAACAGTTTCTTGAAAAAATAGTGTTGGGAAAACTAAATATCCACATGTAAAAGAATAAAAGTCAACCCTTATCCAATTTACAAAATAAGCTGTATACAAAAATCAACCCAAAATGGATTAATGACTTAAATATTAAAGACCTGAAACTGTAAAACTACTAGAAGAAAACAGAGAGAATGCTCTAAGGACATTG
The DNA here is from genome assembly GCF_009828535.3 of Hylobates moloch. Classification (NCBI taxonomy): domain Eukaryota; kingdom Metazoa; phylum Chordata; class Mammalia; order Primates; family Hylobatidae; genus Hylobates; species Hylobates moloch. Next base: position 117,861,159 of record NW_026652277.1, on the reverse strand, counting down.
GTCTGAGCAACATTTTTTTTGGACATGACCCTGAAAGCATAGGCAACAAAAGCAAAAATAGACAAATCGGACTACATCAAACTGAGAAAGTGCTTGCACAACAAAGGAAACAACAAAATAAATCCATAGAATGGGAGAAAATATTTACAAGCCATAATACAATAAGGGGTTAATATCTAAAATATTTAAGAAACTCAAACAACTCAATAGCAGGAAAACAAATAACTCAATTTAAAAATGGGCAAAGGGCTGGGCACAGTGGCTTATGTCTATAATCTCAGCAATTTGGGAGGACAAGGCAGGTACAGCACTTGAGTCTAGGAGTTCAAGACCAGTGTAGGCAAAATGGCAAAACCCCGTTTCTTCAAAAAATACAACAATTAGCTGGGTATGGTGGTGTGGTGGTGTGCACCTGTAGTCCCAGCTACTCAGTAGGCTGAGGTGGGAGGATCAGTTGAATCTGGGTGATTGTATTAGTACATTTTCACACTGCCCTAAAGATACTAACTGACACTGGGTAATTTATAAAGAAAGGGGGTTTAGTTGACTCACAGCTCCACATGGCTGGGGAGGCCTCACGAAACTTATAATCATGGCAAAAGGTGAAGGGGAAGCAAGGCATGCCTTATATGGCAGCAGGAGAGAGAGAGAGAAGTGCTGCAAAGAAGGAACTTCCAAACACTTTTAAAACAACCATCAGCTCTTGTGATAACTCCCTCACTATCTCAAGAACAGCATGGGAGAAACTGCCCCCATGATCCAATCACCTTCCCATCAGGTCCCTCTCTTGACATGTGGGGATTACAATTTGAGATGAGATTTGGGTGAGGACACAGAGCCAAACATATCAGAGGTCAGGGCTGCAGTGAGCTATGTTTGTCACTGCACTCCAGAGTGAGACCCTGTCTCAAAAAAAGGTGGGGGGTAAAGGATCTGAATAGATACTTCTCAAAAGTAGACACATAAATGGCCAACAGGTATATCAAAAAATACTCAGCATCACTAATCATCAGGGAAAGGAAAATTAATACTACTATGAGATATCACTTGACATCTGCTAGAAACGCTTTTATCAAAAAGATGAAAGATAACAAAGATGCAGAGATAAGGGAACTCTTTACATTGTTGGTGGAAATTGTGTACAGTTACATAATGGTGTAATTGTTATGGAAAATCATATGGAGGTTTCTCAAAAAAACTAAAAATAGGACTCCCATATAATCCACTAATCCCACTTCTGGGTATATATATCCGAAGGAACTGAAATCAGTATGTCAAAGAGATATCTGCACTTTCATGTTCACTGTAGCATCATTCACAATAGTCAAGCTATGACTAATCAACCTAAGAGTTCCTTTAATGGATGAATGGATAAAGAAAATGTGGTAGGGTATATGCACAATGGAATACTATTTGGCCTTAGAAAGGGGGAAAATCCTGTCATTGGTGACAACATGTGGAATTGATGAACATTATGCTAAGTGAATAAGCTAAGCACAAAAAGACCGATGCCACATTCTACTCCCTACTTCTGTAAGTTCATTTTTTTATTTTTTAGTTTCCACATATAACAGCTCAGCCTCCCCAGTAGCTGGGATTACAGGTGCATGCCACCATGCCTGGCTAATTTTGTATTTTTTGTCGAGACAGGGTTTCACTATGTTGCCCAGGATGGTCTCCAACTCCTGAGCTTGAGCGATCCACCTGCCTCAGATCGCTTGTTATATGTGGAACAGCTAATCTGTTGTATGTGGAAACGAAAAAAATTGAACTTACAAAAGTGGAGAGTAGAAAGAAGCTTACCATAGGCTACTAGAGAGTTCAGGAGGGGGAAAGAAGAATTGCTGGTCAAAGGGTATGAAGATTTAGATAGACAATAGTAGACAATAGTAATAGATTTTGAGACCTATTGCATAGCAGAATGACTATGGTTAATAATAATGTATATTTCAAAATAAGAGAGTAAACTTAAAATGTCTCACATAAAAAATTATAGGTAAAGCTGGGCATGGTGGCTCACACCTGTAATCTCAGTACTTTGGGAGGCCAAGGCAGGTGGATCACTTGAGATCAGGAGTTGGAGACCATCATGGGCAACATGGTAAAACCCTGTCTCTACAAAAAATACAAAAATTAGCCAGGCATGGTGTCATGTGTCTGTAATCCCAGCTACTGGGGAGGCTGAGGTGGGAGAATCACTTGAGCCCAGGAGGTGAAGGTTGTAGTGAGCCAAGATAGCGCCACTGCACTCCAGCCTGAGTGACAGAGGCAGACCTTGTCTCAAAAAAAATAAATAAATAAAAGATAGCTAAGAGAGGTGATAGACATGTTAGCTTGATTTAGTCATTCCACATTGTATACATATATGGAAACATTACATTGTTTACCATAAATGTATATAATTATGATTTGTCAATCAAAAATAATATTAATAAGTAAAATAATTTTTAAAATAAACTGACACACACTTTTTTTGAAACTTAGATTAAGACTGACAATAAGACCCATTGGTTACTTCTTCAAACATAGGCTTTTACAACAAGTTATTACTCTAGGGCATACATACAAAAACAAGCAAAAACATTCCATTAAGGTGCTCCTAAAATTTTTTCATATTCAGAGTTCAATTCTTCTGTACAGACCCACCACTAACATTGGGAGAGCCTGGGAAAAAAAGGCCAACATGCTATATTTCTAAATAGTTGGAAGTTATAATTTAAAACTATACCACAGCCCAGACCTTGTTCCCACCTATGTTCTCCAGGAATTACCCTACCCAGAGGCTAAAAGAGCCCCCTTATCCCACACCAGGTTTGCCTCCTATAAATCAGAGACTAGCTAGGCCAGGGCAGAGTGGAAGCTGGGGCCAGACTCCTGGGTAGTGAGTAGACCTGTCCCAACCTTGTCAAGCTCCCCAGGAGACAGGAAAAACACGTTCCCCTTCCCCAGCCTCACTTTTCTTCAGGATTTCCAAGATGTTCTCAGCACCTCCCAAAAGCTAGAGGAGAGAAAGACACCCTGTTTTCCCGGGACCCTGCCCTGCCTAGACACCCACACTGTGTGGTGTGGAGGCACCAACTTAAACCAAAACGCTACTCTTTCTCTGGGTTCCCAGAGTAGAATCTAGAACGCTTTCCCTCCACCCTCAGCCCCACTTCCTCTAGAAAGTGTGTGGGCACCAGCCATAATTCCGGAAAGTTCAGTTGCCAAACTTTCCAAAGACTTACCTACAAAGTATAAAAAAATAAAATAAGACACATTTGCGTCTCAATGTGTGCAAAATACGCAGTCCTCTCAAGAGCAGGACCCACGGTAGGGCCCCTCTAGCCTGGGTCGAAGAGCAGTCCTGCTTCTGAATCACCTTTCTCCCCAGAGTCAGAGACATGCTTATTATCCCCCAAGTACCATCCTCTGTGCACCAAAAGCAATGATGATGAACATTTCTTTAAAAGTGCTCTACTGTTTTCACCAGGAGATTTCCTAAGCCACTAATCACTAAGCAATGTTTTCAGATGATTAAGCAAAAGACAAAATGTTGACATATTATTTTAGTACATTTGTCCAATTTCAAGTTGACAGATAAATACACGTGATTAAATCTTAATATTTCTGTTTTTATTTATCGATAAATGCCTCAAAATTTTCTATAAGAAAAACATATTTATTAATGCTTAAAAATTCAGCCTATATATTTTTTCTTCTCACATACTCTTTAACTTCTAAAACTTTTGAGAAAGAAATCAAGAAAAAATATTTTTACCATATGCTTTTCTCATCCTCACTTGTACATTTTCATTTCAGAACAGCAGCTTAGAAGGAAAAAAAAGATGGTTGTTTTAGGAAGAACAAATTGTCTTTATCCAGCAATAGAAGAAGTTAAATTTAAGAATAGCTCATTGCCTGTCATTAGTTTAGGTTGCTGGAAGGTAAAGACTGCTCAGATTCACTTGTCAAAGTCTTCTCATATTTTTTCTTCTACCTTCTCTAGTTGTAGGGTACAGGGCAAATTGCCCCTTCAAAATACAAATATAGCCATGCTTAAAATATCATTTTTGTTTTTAGCACCAAGTTATTGCTAGAGGCATAATTATCCATTAAGATAACTCAATTCAAATGAGTTTCCCTGGTTACTATGCAATTCACAGAGTCACAATTATTTTGTAATAGAAAAATAAGACAATGAAAACCACAAAGGATATTGCTAAGCTTAATCCAGGTGATGGTATAGTACTCACCTCTATTTAAAAAGAAAATATTGGGGAATTTGGGAAGTAATATAGGCAACTATAGTAAACCCTTTCTTTGCATACAGAAAATCACAGAAGGGTTATTTCAACATGAATTCTATATATATTATACATATATAAGATTGATGTCCTCTTATGAAAAATGAAGAGACTGGCAACTAACTCATTTACTAATAGGGTTGCCAGATTTAAGGAGGATAAAGACAGGATGGACAGTTAAATTTTGATTACAGTGAAATATTTTAGTATTAGTATATCCCAAATATTACGAAGGACATACTCATACTGAAAAATTATTCATTCTTTATCTGAACAATCACATTTGAACACATATTCTGTATTTTACCTGGCCATCCTATTTACTCATAATAACCCCATAAGGTTGGTTTTATCATCCTCATTTACAAGTAAGGAAATTGAGTCTCAGACAATTTGAATAGATCAAGATCATACAACTAGGAGGTAGCAGGATCCATATGAGAATCTAAATCCCTTGGTGTGATTCCGTCCTGCATGGCCATTCTCTGGAGCAGTAGTCATTTATCTCTGTCTGCCTTCTCTCCCACCTAAGTGCATGCCACCATCCCATGGAAGATTTGAGGGACATAGACATGAGGCCGCAGAACTATCTTTTCAATTGTGAACTAAAGGCCAACAAAGATTATCACTTTAAGGTGGATAATGATGAAAATGAGCCCCAGTTATCTTTAAGAATGGTCAGTTTAGGGGCTGGTGCAAAGGATAAGTTGCACATTGTTGAAGCAGAGACAATGAATTATGAAGGCAGTCCAACTAAGGTAACACTGGCAACTTTGAAAATGTCTGTACAGCCAACAGTTTCCCTTGGGGGCTTTGAAATCACACTACCAGTGGTCTTATAATTGAAGTGTTGCTCAGGATCAGTGCATATTAGTGGATAGCATTGAGCAGTTGTGGAGGAAGATGCAGAGTCAGAAGATGAAGAGGAGGAGGATATGAAACTCTTAAGTATATCTGGAAGGCGATCTGCCCCTGGAGGTGGTAGCAAGGTTCCACAGAGAAAAGTAAAACTTGCTGCTGATGAATAAGATGATGATGAGAATGATGAAGATGATGACGGTGGTGATTTTGATGATGAGGAAACTGAAGAAAAAGCTCCAGTGAAGAAATCTATAGGAGATACTCCAGCCAAAAATGCACAAAAGTCAAACTAGAATGGAAAAGACTCAAAGCCTTTTGAGTCAACACCAAGATCAAAAGGACAAAAATCAACACCAAGATCAAAAGGACAAGAATCCTTCAAAAAACAGGAAAAAACTCCTAAAACACATAAAGGACATAGTTCTGTAGAAAACAAAGCAAAAATGCAAGTATAGAAAAAGGTGGTTCTCTTCTCAAAGTGGAAGCAAAGTTCATCAATTATGTGAAGAATTGCTTGTGGATGACTGACCAGGAGGCTATTCAAGATCTCTGGCACTGGAGGAAGTCTCTTTAAGAAAATAGTTTAAACAATTTGTTTAAAATTTTCCATCTTATTTCATTTCTGTAACCGTTGATATCTGGCTGTCCTTTTTATAATGCAGATGAGAAATTCTCCTACCGTGTTTGACAAATGTTATTCAGGTACCATTGCCAAAAATGTGTTGTCCAAAATGCCTGTTTTAGGGAGGGGAACATCACACACCGGGGTCTGTCGGGAGGTAGGGGGGAAAGGAAGGGAGAGCATTAGGACAAATACCTAATGCATGCGAAGCTTAAAACCTAGATGACGGGTTGATAGGTGTAGCAAACCACCATGGCACATGTATACCTGTGTAACAAATCTGCATGTTCAGCACATGTATCCCAGAACTTAAAGTAAAATTTTAAAAATGCCTGTCTAGTTTTTAAAGATGGAACTCCACCATTTAGTTGGTTTTAAGTATGTACGGAATGTTATGATAGGACACAGTAGTAGTGGTGGTCGGACATGGAAATGGTGGGGAGACAAAAATATACATATGAAATAAAACTCAGTATTTTAGTAAAGTAGCATGGTTTCTATTTTTTAAAAAAATCTAAAACACATGTTTCAATCCTACATTCTGTTCATATACTAACTGAATTTATCTAATGTATTTAGCAAACATGTAGGCCAAGTTCTACATGCCTTATAAAAATTGATTTAGTTAATTCTCACTACAAACCTATGAGGTAGGCGTTATTATTATTTCCTTTCTACACATGAGAAAAATGAGGCATGGTGAGGTTAAACAACTTTCTTAGGCTCACATAGCTAGTAAGTGATAAAGTCAAGTTTCAAATCCAGGCAGTTTAGCTTCAGAGTATACCCTCTTCTCTCCATCCATCCATAGGTAGTGTCACCCTAATAAAGTCTCATTTTTAACTTTTGAATAAAAAAATGGACACAACCAAGCCTTAGAACACGGTTTTGGAATACACTAGAGAAACCTAGTTACAAGAACATAATGATGTTTCAGGTCATATAAGACATCAATGACATGAGTAGAATAAAAGTAATTTGAACTTAGATTTTTTTTTTTTTTTTTTGAGATGGAGTCTCACTCTGTAGCCCAGGCTGGAGTGCAGTGGAGCGATCTTGGCTCACTGCAAGCTCTGCCTCCCGGGTTCACGTCATTCTCCTGCCTCAGTCTCCCCAGTAGCTGGGACTACAGGCACCCACCACCATGCCCGGCTAATTTTTTGTATTTTCAGTAGAGACAGGGTTTCACCGTGTTAGCCAGGATGGTCTCAATCTCCTGACCTCTCCGAGATCCGCCCCCCCTCGGCCTCCCAAAGTGCTGGGATTACAGGCATGAGCCACTGCGCCCGGCCTGAACTTAGATTTTTCAAAGACCAAGAAATATTAAGAGTTTAAATGTATTTATTGAATTAGTTAAATATTAAGACATTGAGCTATTTTTAAAGTTCTTTAATGTAATAGATTTTGAAGATAATTTAGCATCACATCATTTCTAAGGCAAAACTTAACTTTAAGGAAAATATTTTCCATGAGGTCATGTTTCCTTATTGGCAATAGTGTGAAGTAAATGAACATATCTGCAATGCCCAGTCCTTTTCCTTTTTTGCCCTAGATACAGCTCCAGTTGCCCATGGCACCATTATTATGCCTGCACCATCTCTACCACTCTCAAAGCTCTACTCTTAGACTCTTATTAAGCAAACTTACTTAGTTCACCCTTATGGAGCATATATATCTTAATAGAAGCATTTAGAAATAATGCCTTAATGCCAAAATAACTTAATTTTAATGTTGAGAATTTCAGGCATATGGGCAAGTTGTTAGGGGAGAAAGTTTTGGATTAGTCCACTTTTTGGATTAGCATTCATAGCTTTTATGTGACATATCAGTTAAAATTATATTCAGCTGCATGTAACAGAAAGAAAAAATAACAGTAGCTTAAATAAGAGAGAAGTTCATTTTATTCTAATCTAAATGAAATCCAGAGATAGAAAGTCCAGGCCTGGTTTGGCAGCACAGGAGATGCACAGGAGATGGTGAAGCGTAAATATTAGGAGCCCAGGCTCCATCGTCTCCTGTGCATGGTTTCCATATTCAAGGTCCCTTCAAAAACAAGATAGTTGCTAGAGCTTCAGCTTTTATGTCTACATTCCAGGCCAGTACCTATGCTTTCAAAGATCTTTCCTAGAAGTCTCACATGCTTCTACTTACATCTCATTGCCTGGAATTTAATCATATGGTCACATAATGCTGAAAGAGAGTTTGGGAAATACAGTTGTCCTAGGTATATGGTATACGTGGGATTGGCTCCAAGACTCCCCCACCCCCAATACCAATATCCACACATACTCTAGACCCACATTTGCCCTGCAGAATCCATGAACACAGAAAGTCAGCCCTCCCTGTACTCAGGTTTTGCATTCTGCCAATTCTTTATTTTCCATCTCTGTGTAAGTGCAATTGAAACCTGTGTTGTTCAAGAGTCAACCATACAGTCTTTTAGCTGGCCACATTTTTCAAGGTTATGCTGTAAAGAAAAATTGGGGAAATGTACATTAGAAGGAATGAATGCATGCAGAGTGGGACCAGTGAAGATGAACTTCCTGTGACAATCTAAAGTCTAAGATCAACTGGGTATTTTATGGGCCCTCTCAAACCCAGATAGCCCCTGAGCTTTACTAAGATCTCCAGCTATTAAAGAATGATGCAAGGTGGTCATTTAACAAAAACACATCCCTTTAGATTTTGTTTTGGGAATTTGTGCATGTGTTTGTATACACAATGGAAAGTTATCTTACTGAAGCATTACTTGACAATGGCAATAGCTAAACATTCAAATGGAATTTCTCAGAGACTCTCTAAGAGGTGATTCTTGAGAGATGATTAAACATAGCACAGACATTCATTATGCTGAAGAGAATTGAGAGGAGAGTGTGGGGCTAATTGGGGCAGGGACATGATTCAACAAAGTTCTTAGCTTTGTCATGTTATATGTAGATTCCAAGCGAATGATTGACATGTTTTTAAAAACAAGTTCTTTACAATATAATATTGGATAATCAATTTTCAAAATCATACATAAAGGCGTTTACTAAAGCTAATAAATACTATTTTAAAACCTAGGCTCTTCGGAGATCTATCAAAATGTGCAAGAGCTCTGTTGTCACTGTCATATTCTAAAATCTCAATATAAATCTATATGCTTAACACATTTCATGTGAAATGAGCATAGAGTTGCCCTGGTTTAAAGACTTTAAATAATTTTATTTCAAGCCTGGTTTTAGTTCTCCATGAACTACTTCTTTCTCCAATCTTAGTCTGATAATGATTGACATCTCAAAGTTCTAGGCCACCTGTGAACAGAGTTTTAATATCACCTTTTTGAATTAATTATGCATAAAGCTCAAAATAGGTTTGGAAGGTACCTACTGAAATAGAATTAAATCAGGAAAGAAGTGTGGCGGCTACAAAACTGTGTTTATCTTTTATATAGTAGGCAATTATCAGCATTTTTATCAGCAACAATAAATTAAAATATGCACAATTAAATTCACATATTTTGTGCTACGTATATCAGTTTGTGAAATATTAATGTATGAATATCATGTTATAACAAATAAATAAATACAAATTAAACAAAAATAATGATCCTTGTCCTCCAGAAATCTGCAATATGCTAATAGAGAATCATAAACATGAAGGAAATGCAAACATACAAACCATAAGCACTTAATTAACTTAGATCTAATTCATTCATGTCTTAAGGAAATCAAATACAATATAACAAAATTTTTGGAAGAATGTCTTAATTTGAATTTATATTTTTATATGTCTTTTTCATAATGTTCTCATAAGTTACTTGTTTTCATTGAATTTTATCTTAGCTTTAACATGTACCTTTATTACTTGAAATCACACTGCTTTAGTTTATAGTCATACTTCTCATGTCTTTAGATAGAATCTTATCTCCTCCACGCATTCATATTTAATCAACATATATTTATTGAGCTTACTGTGTACAAGACATTGTTCTACGGACAAAGAATAATTAAGTTTTATTTTATGTCCTGTCCCGTATGTAGGAACAAATCCTATTGTTGAATCATTGATGAGCCATCATCACACCCCAGGAAATTTTTAAGTCATTAATTTACTTACTTCATTTCATTCCTCAGTCTATCCTATGGCTTCAAATCTTCCCTCTAAGAAAATAATCTCTGATTCTTTTCATCTTTGATTCAGTTCCACCTAACTTTTATTCTCTTGTCACTAAATGCATAAAAAACACTTCCCCTCCTGTTTTGTATGGTTAAAATAAAGAGATAATTAAAGCATGATTTCACAGATCACATGATTTATTGCCATGTAAAGAGATTTCTTTTCTTTTGGTTCACAATGCTTAAAGAGAGGGTGAATTATGTAAACAAATTTCACAGAGAACATACTTGATAGACCAAATACATTAACAACATTGTGAGTGAGTTCCAAAATATTATAGTTGCTTTATTAGGATGGATGCAGGCTTCTGTGGAAAGAAAAGTCTGTGGAAATTAAAGTTTGAGGTGTACCTTTATATGGGCAGTTCTCCACGGACACATAAGATTCCTGTATGCTAGAGGGCAGTGCCAGTACTAGAGGGCGATGCTTTAGAGGTTAGCTCAGAGGCTAACTGGGTGTGGTCCTGTCAAAGTCTGAGCTCTGGGTCTTCTTAGAGTTGTTAAGTGTAACCTGCCACAGCATAAGCTCACAAAGTGTCTGTCAAACTCGAGTTTATTTGTATTTTTTTCAAGCTTTATTTTTATTTATTCATTCATTCATTATACTCTTAGTTCTGGGATATTTGTGCAGAATGTTCAGGTTTGTTACATAGGTATACATGTGCCATGGTGGTTTGCTGCACCCATCAACCCGTCATCTACATTAGATATTTCTCCTAATGCTATCCCTTCTCTTGCCCCCAACCCCCCTACAGGCACTGGTGTGTGATGTTCCCCTTCCTGTGCTGATATGTTCTCATTGTTCAACTCCCACTTCTGAGTGAGAACATGCGTTGTGTGGTTTTCTGTTACAGTGTTAGTTTGCTGAGAATGATGGTTTCCAGCTTCATCCTTGTCCCTGCAAAAGACATGAACTCCTTCTTTATTATGGCTGCATAATATTCCATGGTATATATGTGCCACATTTTCTTTATCCAGTCTACCATTGACAGGCATTTGGGTTGGTTCCAAGTCTTTGCTATTGTGAATGGTGCTGCAACAAACATTCGTGTGCATGTGTCTTTATAGTAGAATGATTTATAATCCTTTTGGTATAGCCCAGTAATAGGATTGCTAGGTTAAATGGTATTTCTGGTTCTAGATCCTTGAGGAATCACCACACTGTCTTCCACAATGGTCGAACTAATTTACACTCCCACCAACAGTGTAAAAGCATTCCTATTTCTCCACATTCTCTCCAGCATCTGTTGTTTCCTGACTTTTTATTAATCACCATTCTAACTGATGTGAGATGGTGTCTCATTGTGGTTTTGATTTACATTTCTCTACAGATCAGTGATGATGAGCATTTTTTCATACGTTTGTAGGCCTCATAAATGTCTTCTCTTGAGAAGTGTCTGTTCATATTCTTTGCCCAATTTTTGGTGGGGTTGTTTGTTTTCTTCTTGTAAATTTGTTTAAGTTCCTTGTAGATTCTGGATATTAGCCCTTTGTCAGATAAATAGATGGCAAAATGTTTCTTCCATTCTGTGGGTTGCCTGTTCCCTCTGATGATAGTTTCTTTTGCTATACAGAAGTTCTTTAGTTTAATTAGATTCCATTTGTCAATTTTGGCTTTTGTTACCATTGCTTTTGGTGTTTTGATCATGAAGTCTTTGCCCATGCCTATGTCCCGAATGGTACTGCCTAGGTTTTCTTCTAGGATTTTTATGGTTTTAGGTCTTACTTTTAAGTCTTTAATCCATCTTGAGTTAATTTTTGTATAAGATATAAGAAAGGGATGCAGTTTCAGTTTTCTGCATATGGCTAGCCAGTTTTCCCAATGCCATTTATTAAATAGGGAATCCTTTCCCCATTGCTGGTTTTTATACGGTTTGTCAAAGATCAGATGGTTATAAGTGTGTGATGTTATTTCTGAGGCCTCTGTTCTGTTCTGTTGGTCTATATCTCTGTTTTGGTACCAGTACAATGCTGTTTTGGTTACTGTAGCCTTGTAGTATAGTTTGAAGTCAGGTAGAGTGATGCCTCCAGCTTTGTTCTTTTTGCTTAGGATTGTCTTGGCAATGCGGGCTCTTTTTTGGTTCCATATGAACTTTAAAGTAGTTTTTTCTAATTCTGTGAAGAAAGTCAATGGTAGCTTGATGGGGATAGCCTTGAATCTATAAATTACTTTGGACAGTATGGCCATTTTCACAATACTGATTCTTTCTATCCATGAGCATGTAATGTCCATTTGTTTGTGTCCTCTCATTTCCTTGAGCAGTGGTTGGTTTATAGTTCTCCTTGAAGAGGTCCTTCACACCCTTTGTAAGTTGTATTCCTAGGTATTTTATTCTCTTTATAGCAATTGTTAATGGGGAGTTCACTCATGATTTGGCTCTCCGTTTGTCTATTATTTGTGTATAGGAATGCTTGTGATTTTTGCACATTGATTAGTATCCTGAGACTTTGCTGAAGTTGCTTATCAGCTGAAGGAGGTTTTGGGCTGAGACAATGGGGTTTTCTAAATATACGATCATGTCATCTGCAAACAGAGACAATTTGACTTCCTCGCTTCCTGTTTGAACATCCTTTATTTATTTCTCTTGCCTGATTGTCCTGGCCAGAACTTCCAACACTATACTGAATAGGAGTGGTGAGAGAGGGCATCCTTGTCTTGTGCCAGTTTTCAAAGGGAATGCTTCCAGTTTTTGCCCATTCATTGTGATATTGGCTGTGGGTCTGTCATAAATAGCTCTTATTATTTTGAGATATATTTCATCAATACCTAGTTTATTGAGTGTTTTTTAGCATGAAGGGGTGTTGAATTTTATCAAAGGCCTTTTCTGGATCTATTAAGATAATCATGTGGTTTTTGACATTGGTTCTGTTTATGTGATGGATTACATTTGTTGATTTGCATATGTTGAACCAGCCTTGCATCCCAGGGATAAAGCCAACTTGATCATGGTGGATAAGCTTTTTAATGTGCTGCTGTATCAGTTTGCCAGTATTTTACTGAGGATTTTCACATCGATGTTCATCAGGGATATTGGCCTGAAATTTTCTTTTTTGTTGTGTCTCTGCCAGGTTTTGGTATCAGGATGATGCTGGCCTCAAAAAATGAGTCATGGAGGAGTCCCTCTTTTTCTATTGTTTGGAATAGTTTCAGAAGGAATGGTACCAGTTACTCTTTGTACCTCTGATAGAATTCGTCTGTGAATCCGTCTGGTCCTGGGCTTTTTTTCGTTGGTAGGCTATTAATTACTGCCTCAATTTTAGAACTTTTGATTGGTCTATTCAGGGATTCGACTCTTCCTTATTTAGTCTTGGGAGGGTGTATGTGTCCAGGAATTTATCTATTTCTTCTAGATTTTCTAGTTTAGTTGTATAGAGGTGTTTATAGTATTTTCTGATGGTAGTTTGTATTTCTGTGGGATCAGTGGTGATATTCCCTTTATCATTTTTTATTGAATCTAGTTGATTCTTCTCTCTTTTCTTTTTTAGTAGCCTGGCTAGTAGTCAATCTATTTTGTTATTGTTTTCAAAAAACCAGTTCCTGGATTCATTGATTTTTTTAAGGGTTTTTTGTGTTTCTATCTCCTTCAGGTCTGCTCTGATCTTAGTTATTTCTTGTCTTCTGCTAGCTTTTGAATTTGTTTGCTCTTGCTTCTCTAGTTCTTTTTTTTGAGACAGAGTCTCACTCTGTCGCCAGGCTGGAGTGTAGTGGTGCAGTCCCAGCTCACTGCAACCTCTGCCTCCCAGGTTCAAGTGATTCTCCTACCTCAGCCTCCCGAGAAGCTGGGACCACAGGTGACTGCCACCACACCCAGCTAATTTTTTGTAGTTTTAGTAGAGATAGAGTTTCACCATGTTGGCCAGGATGGTCTCAATCTCTTGACCTTGTGATCCACCTGCCTCAGCCTCCCAAAGTGCTGGGATTACAGGCATGAGCCACCACACCTGGCCATTTCTCTAGTTCTTTTAATTGTGATGTTAGGGTGTCGATTTTGGATCTTTCCCACTTTCTCATGTGGGCCTTTAGTGCTATAAATTTCCCTCTAAACACTGCTTTAGCTGTGTCCCAGAGATTCTGACATGTTGTGTCTTTGTTCTCATTGGTTTCAGTGAACTTATTTATTTCTGCCTTAATTTCATTATTTACCCAGTAGTCATTCAGGAGCAGGTTGTTCAGTTTCCATATAATTGTGTGGTTTTGAGTGAGTTTCTTAATCCTGAGTTCTAATTTGATTACACTGTGGTCTGAGAGACTGTTATGATTTCTGTTCTTTTGCCTTTGCTGAGGAGTATTTTACTTCCAATTATGTGGTCAATTTAGAATAAGCGTGATGTGATGCTGATAAGAATGTACATTCTGTTGATTTGGAGTAGTGAGAGTTCTGTAGATGTCTATTAGGTCTGCTTGGTCCAGAGCTGAGTTCAAGTCCTGAATATCCTTGTTAATTTTCTGTCTCATTGATCTGTCTAATATTGACAGTGGGGTGTTAAAGTCTCCCACTATTACTGTATGGGAGTGTAAGTCTCTTTGTAGGTCTCTAAGAACTTGCTTTATGAATCTGGATGTTCCTGTATTGGTGCATATATATTTAGGATAGTTTGCTCTTCTTGTTGCATTGATCCATTGATCCTCCTACCATTATATAATGCCCTTCTTTGTCTTTTTTCATTTTTGTTGGTTTAAAGTCTGTTTTATCAGAGACTAGGATTGCAACCCCTGCTTTTTTTTTTTCTTTCCATTTGCTTGGTAAATCTTCCTCCATCCCTTTATTTTGAGCCTATGTGTGCACATGAGATGGGTCTCCTGAATACAGCACACCAATGGGTGTTGACTCTTTATCCAATTTGCCAGTCTGTGTCTTTTAATTGAGGAATTTAATTTAATTTAGTTTGAGGAATTTAATTTAGTTGAGGAATTTAATTGAGGAATTTAGCCCATTTACATTTAAGGTTAATATTGTTTTGTGTGAATTGATCCTGTCATTATGATGCTAGCTTGTTATTTTTCCCATTAGTTGATGCAGTTTCCTCATAGTGTTGATGGCCTTTACATTTTGGTATGCCTTTGCAGTGGCTGCTGTCGGTTTCTCCTTTCCCTGTTAAGTGCTTCCTTCAGAAGCTCATGTAAGGCAGGCCTGGTGGTGACAAAATCCCTCAGCATTTGCTTGTCTGTAAAGGATTTTATTTCTACTTCACTTATAAAGCTTAGTTTGACCAGATATGAAATTCTGGCTTGGAAATTCTTTTTTTTTAAGAATGTTGCATACTGGCTGCCCACTCTCTTCTAGCTTGTCAGGTTTCTGCAGAGAGATCTGCTGTTAGTCTGATGGGCTTCCCTTTGTGGAAACCCGACCTTTCTCTCTGGCTGCCCTTAACATTTTTTCCTTAATTTCAACTTTGGTGAATCTGACAATTATGTGTCTTTGGGTTGCTCTTCTCAAGGAGTATCTTTGTGGTGTTCTCTGTATCTCCTGAATTTGAATGTTGGCCTGCCTTGTTAGGTTGGGGAAGTTCTCCTGGATAATATCCTGAAGTGTGTTTTCCAACTTGGTTCCATTCTCCCTGTCACTTTCAGGTACACCAATCAAAAGTAGGTTTGGTCTTTTCACATAGTCCCTTATTTCTTTCAGGCTCTGTTCATTCCTTTTCATTCTTTTTTCTCTGATCTTGTCTTCATGGTTTATTTCATTAAGTTGATCTTCAATCTCTGATATCCTTTCTTCTACTTAATCAATTAGGCTATTGATACTTGTGTATGCTTCATATTTCCCTTCTCTACTGCCCTAGCAGAACTCCTCCATGAAGGCCCCACCTCTGCAGCAAATTTCTGCCTGGACATCCGTACTTTTTCATACACTCTTTTAAATCTAGGTAGAGGTTCCCAAACCTCAATTCTTGACTTCTGTGCATCTGCAGGCTCAACACCACATGGAAACTGCCTATGCTTGGAGCTTGCATCCTCTGAAGCAATGGCCTAAGCTGTACTTTGGCCCCTATTAACCACAGCTGGAGCAGCTGGGATGCAGGGCACCAAGTCACGAGACTGCACATAGCAGGGGGGCCCATGAAACCATTTTCCTCCTAGGCCTTTGGGACCATGTTGAGAGAGGCTGCTGTGAAGGTCTCTGACATGCCCTGGAGACATTTTTCCTACTCTTTTGGTGATTAACATTCAGCTTCTTGTTACTTATGCAAATTTCTGTGGCAGGCTTGAACTTCTCCTCAGAAAATGGGTTTTTCTTTTCTATTGCATTCTCAGGCTGCAAATTTTCCAAACTTTTATGTTCTGCTTTCTCTCAAATGCTTTGCTGCTTAGAAACTTCTTCAGCCTGATACAATAAATAATCTTTCTCAAGTTCAAAGTTCCACAGATCTCTAGAGCAGGGGCAAAATGCCACCAGTCTATTTGCATAGCAAGAGTGACATTTACTCCAGTTCCCAAAAAGTTCCTCATCTCCATCTGAGACCACCTCAGCCTGGACTTTATTGTCCATATCACTATCAGAATTTTGGTCAAGGCTTTCCAACAAGTATGTAAGGCGTTCCAAACTTTCCCACATCTTTCTGTCTTCTGAGCCCTCCAAGTCTCTAGGAAGTTCCAAAGTTTCCCACATGTTTTCCGTCTTCTTCTGAGCCCTCCAAACTGTTCCATCCTCTGCCTGTTACGCAGTTCCAAAGTTGCTTCCACATTTTTGGGTATCCTTATAGCAGTACCCCACTCCTGGTACCAATTTACTGTGTTGGTTCCATCTCATGCTGCTAATGAAGACATACCTGAGACTGGGTAATTTATAAAGAAAAGAGGTTTAATTGATTAACAGTTCCGCATGGCTTGTGGAGGGGGGCTCAGGAAACTTATAATCATGGCCGAAGGGAAAGCAAACACGTTCTTCTTCACATGGTGGCAGCAAGTAGAAGTGCTGAGTGAAGGGTGGGGAAGCCCCTTATAAAATCATCAGATCTCATGAGAACTCACTCACTGTCATGATGCCAGGATGGGGGAAACTGCCCCCATGATTCAGTTATCTCCATCAGGTCCCTCCCAAGACACATGGAGATTATGGGAGCTGTAATTCAAGATGAGATTTTGGTGGGGACACAGCCAAACCATATCAGTCAGTGAGGAATCTACTGGAAAACTCCAGGAAAAGATGATGGTGTAGCACAAAGTTGCAGTAGGGAGGTTTTACAGGATGAAGAAAGCAGAAATGACTTGTCTTCCAGGCTTAATTTAGAAGCTGAGCTCTTAACCACTGTCTGCTGCCTCCCACTGAGACCACTTTCAGCTCAAAAAATATCTAAGGAAGTAGGTATAAACTGCCTTTATAATGGCTGATCATTTCATGAAGTGAAGCTTCAGACCGTTCAAGGGAAAACTATTTTCATAGCCAAATTTCAAGTCCTTTCCACCCATCAAAGCCTTTATCAAGTTTTAAGAGTTATTCTGGCTCTAACTTGAAATCCTGTTGCACTATATTTAGTACTGCATGGTCTCTTTCACATCTTTATGCAGGTTTTTATGATTCCTCAACTGTATTATGAACCCTTTAGGGAGGAAGACAAGATTGCATTTATTCCCAACATTGCCTGAAATAACATAGATGTCCTAAAATAAAATAGATGCATTGAAATTTTTAAAGATTGTCTGATTGATTGATTTTCACTGGAATCTCACCTTGAAAGTGGCCTACAAGTAGTGCAGATGTAAAGTTATTTTTAAATTCTGATATAGAAAGAAAAGAAGAAAATAAAATGTTTGTGCTGTATGTGTAAATACATGCAGAACAATAGGAAGAGGAAATAACAATATGTGATAATTAAAAAAGAATTTATTATAAAAGTAAAATTCTTCATATTTATATAGCACATTATTGTTTACTTAGTCCTTTTATTCAAATTATTTAATTTTATCACTGTAGCTCCCCATGATTTTATTCTCATATTGATATTTTTTTTGACAGGATCAAAATTATCTGATGAAAGATACCTAATGTATTGAGGGAAAAATCGATCTATGTATTTAAATTTCATGCAGTGTAGCTTTAGGATTTATATTTTATATTAACTAGTGAAAAGCAGAAAAGATAATTAAGCAAGAGTGCATTCTGCTGACCTGAAAGCAGTGTTAGTTCTACTGTAAATATTTTTACTTTCTTCAGATATGTTCCATGCACAGATCTGCACACATTGGTTCTCACAGGTGAATTAAGCACATCCTTAAAGATGATCTATCTGTCCTTCTTCAGGACCTCACCACTTGGTGTGGGTTTTAAATGTAATTTACTATTATATCCTTTTTTTCCTCAACCACACAAAGACCATTAATTATGCTCATCTGTGTGCAACATTGCACAGTGTCATATTAACTCCTATGCATGCCTGTAGCTCCGATGGCTCTCAGATAGAATTACCACATCTAGAGTCTCAACACTTCTTCAGCTTTTCACCATGCATCGCTTCCATTGAACTCTTAATCCCTTAATACAGCTCTCTCTCTATTATCTGTGCTAATGACATAGCAGGGTAAGTGACAGCCACAGAAAACTTGTAACCTCAATTTAGCCTTTGATCCTCCCCCTTACTGCCCTTTACATGAGTTGCTAATGAGCAGTGAAGTTGACAGATTGAAATATCACCTTTTTCTGCCCTCTGATACAAGTGTTAATAAAAATGAATATGACAAGGGTTTAACAGGACATTAGGAAGAGGAAAGCAAAGTCCTGGCTGACCTATATGACTGTCAGCTCTCTTTCATAATTAAGTTTATTTTAGATATTTCCTTTACAAATTATCCCGTAAGTTGGGGTTGAATATTGTACTCTTCCCGTTTCTGACTCTGTGACCGAATAAGTCATTGAGTACTTTCAAATCACAGATTTTTCATCTATTCAGATCAGTCAACTAAAATATTCATGGCAATTTCATGACTCAAAAGTATAGGACGTAGCTTTCCATTTCAGATTTGGTCTCTTCCAATTTCTCACTAATAGATTCATAAAAACACAAAAATGGATTGCAAGTCATAACAGAAAATCATGACTCAAAGCCATCTTATTGCCAGGAAATGAGAGGATTTTCTACTAACTGCATGATCAATGGAGCTGATTCAGAATCCCACATGGCTGCTTATGCATATTTTGCTGCCATAAGTGGAACATATCTACCAGGTTAAAGACAAAGAAAGGGAAATGTTGTACCCTCATAACTCCCAAAATCCTTCACAGAGACTCAGAGTATATCGCAACAGGAAATTCAACAGCTACTCTTCAGAACAGGATACTTTTCGAAGCAACCCACTTCCCTAATGCCTCTTTTTCTACTTCTCTTCAGAGACTGACCTGGAAACCAACACAACAGGAAATACGAAGTAAAGAGAGCTAACAATGATTTACGCCACATTAGAGATCTAGCATTTTACTTCTTTGAGTCATAACAACACACGGTAGAAACAGACTCTGGAAACAATACATATTGATATGTACAAGGCCCCTCTCAGGAGAAAATACCACTAAATTCAGAGCTATTCTAAAGTGATGCCTGTTGGAAGATGGAATTTGAAGAGAAACTATAAAATACCAACCTGTCTTCCAGTTGAAGATCTGAGAAGGTGATTTTATCAAGGTCCAAGTAGCCAGGAAGCTAGATGGGGAAGAAACCACTTATCCTGCTTATTGGTAAATGTCAGGATTGGAGACAAGTCATGCCATTTCAGCACGAGTAAATGAAAATAACACGGAATTCTGAAAATATGGAGCAGCAGAAGAAAGGGAAGATCATCCTGAAAATTTAGAGTAAAAGATATTTTTCAAAATAATTTGCTACCATAACCAGAGAACATTTTTTAAAAGAATAGTATTATCAAAAGAGGTTGTAAGATTTTATGATTTCATTTATGAAAGAAAATCATGAAAAAAGAACATGTCGATTGAAGACAACACAATAAGTTATAAATACAGTATTCTGAGATATATTTTCTGATCTGAGTGAAATAAAGAAGGATTAAAAGGAATTAAAAATGCAAAATGAGAAAGAAGATGATGCTAAAAAGAAGAGACAATAGAGATTTAGTCCTCAAGTGATAGGTATTCTCAAGGAAGAAATCAAGATATTGATGAAGAGGGAATCCCTAAAACTGTAAAACATTGTCTAAACGTGTCAATTTAAATCATTTATCTTATTTCTTGAAAAATTATTGAGAATAGACCCATATTGAGATACATGTATTACTTAAATGTTTTAAATATAATACTTTAAATATACAAAACATAAAATTATTATAGTGAATACCTTAGTACCCACTACGCAGATTTGGCAAAAGCAAACATTTTGCTGCACTTGCACAAATACTTTTCTTTAAGAAGTAAAGCTTTATATGTACTATTAAAGCTTCCCAAACTTATTTCCTTCCTCCTCAGAAATAACAACTATCCTAAAGTTGATATGTATTCATGTTTTATAATGTCCTATACATATATGAATTCATAAATCATACACAGGACTGATTTTTATATTTTAACATTACATAAATATCATCTGTGTGGTCATTGTAGATTATTGTAAGAATTTCATTTTTCATGTTGAATGAGTTAAGAAACCATTGGAGGGCTTTGGGCAAAGGAATAGCATGCTCTCACTTAGTTTTAAAAAGACTGTCTGACAAACTAGGAAGCTAACGGTAGAGGCGGATGAGATTAGCTTGGATCAAGAGTGATACAAGAGTAAGAGTAAGAAGTGAATATATTCTGAATCTATTTTCAAGATACTGTCAAAAGCATCATTTCTAGCTTATTCATACTTGTATCCCCAGTGCCCATCACAAGGTATCGCACACGGTAGGCTCGAAGTGTGCTATGAATCAATACTCCTTCTATGCTACCCCAAATTTTCAACCTACATGTGGTAGGAAGGATTAGCAGGAGGCAAGAACTGCTAACTGTAATGTAGTCTGCATCACACATTGATGTAGGTAAACTTTCTCTTAATTATAGTCTACATAACAATGATACTATCCGATTATATTGATTAATTATTTTGTGGATAAGCTGACTGTTTAAATTAGATAAATTAGAATATTCAAAATATACTTTATGTAGAATCAATTCTCAATGATGACTGTATAGGTTAGCTGGCTGTAGTTTATCCTGGCCCTTAGGCTCTTGGAAATGTTCTGTAGTCTTGATACTTGAAGCTTGATACTTGAGCTTGGCTGAATATATAATCTCGTTCATACTCTTTTTCTCTTGAGTGTTTTGAAAAGGCTGCTTCGTTGTTTGTTTTCTTACTTTGATTTTGAGAGGTCAAATGCAGTCTGCTATTTTGCCCTTACAAATTACTTACTATTTTTTTTTTGGCCTGGAGAAGCTCATGTCATTTTTAAAGTCTAATAATTATATTAGGATACGTCTCAGTGCTGATCACGGCAGGTCAATTTTCCCTGATACTGGGCCTTGTTTTGTTTTTTTTTTTTTTGTTTCGTTTTGTTTTGTTTTTTTTGAGAAAGGGTCTCACTCTGTCACCCAGGCTGGAGTGCAGTGGTGCGATCTTGGCTTACTGCAGCCTTGACCTCTCGGGCTCAAGCGGTCCTCCCACCTCAGCCTACCGAGTAGCTAGGAACACAGGCACGTGCCACCAAGCCCAGCTAAGTTTTGTATTTTTTGTAGAGATGGGGTTTTGCCGTATTGCCCAGGTTGGCCTTGAACTTCTGGACTCAAGTGACTCACCCGCCTTAGCCTCCCAAAGTGCTGGTATTACTGGTGTGAGCCACTGTGCCTGGCCACTTTTCTCTTTCATAAAACAGAAACAAAGAAACAATTTGTAACTTCAGATCTTTAAGGAGAATGTCACAAAATGCACTCACAGAAAAGAGCAGTGACAAGAAAGTGTCGGGAATGAGCATTGGCTGTTTTCTGGACAGGACCAGCCCATGAGTGAAACATGGCTCTGAAATGAGGCAGCATCTTGGAAGAGCAATTATTGAGAAAATGGAAGTTCCTGTCATTAGAAGAGAGGAAAAAAATGCTAATTTTTTATTCAGACTTAACATTTTCTTTCCAAAACCACAAAGTTCTGCCTACTTAGCATAATTGGGTTTATCACATCTTATTTTTTAATACAAAATTTAGAAAAATCATATGTATTTGAAAAAGTAAAAACCATAATAAAGACCAAGATAGAAAACCCTCTAATGTCTTATTTAATAAAGTTTATCGCACATAATTTTTAAACATTTTTTCAAGTTCAAAGAAATTCTTCGGTATAATATCTAATTTGTGGTGGCTTTTAAAAAAAATCTAGTGAGATAATTGATACCTTTAAGAGAAATACTGGATTTTTCTGCATTTTTTAAGTGCTTTGGGTTTGTTGCTGCATTTATTAGGTTCTTTTCCTAGCATTGCCAACTCCAAACATTTACTTAAAATATGTAACTCTCCCCAGTAAACTATGCTTAGTCTTTTTTATTGTGGTAAAATACACATTACATAAAATATACCATTTTAACCATTTTTAAGTGTACAGTTCACTGGCACCAAGTAAATTCGCATTGTTCTATAGTCATCACTGCCATTCATCTCCAGAACTTCTCATCTTCCCCAACTGAAGCTCTGTACCAATTAAACACTAGCTTCTCATTCTCCTCTCCTCCAGTGCCTGGCAACCACCATTCCATCCTGTCTGTGAATCTGACTACTCTAAGTATCTCATAAAAGTGATATCATACAGTATTTGTCTTTTTGTGACTGGTTTATTAACTCAGCATTATGACTTCAAGATTCATCCATGTTGTAACATATGTCAGAATTTCCTTCTTTTTTAAGGCTGAATAACATTTCATTGTATATGTATATCACATTACATTTATCCATTCATCCACTGATGGACACATGGGTGGTTCTGCCATTTAGCTGTTGTGAGTAATAATACTATGTACATAGGTATGCAGATATCTGTTTGAGCCCTTGCTTTCAGTTCCTTTGAGCATATACCCAGAAATGGAATTGCTTAATTGTGTAATAATTCTGTTTAACTTTTCTGAGGAATCATTATACTGTTTTCCATGCAGCTGCACCAGTTTATATTCCCACTAGCAATTCACAAGGGTTTCACTTTTTCTATATTCCTGCCAATATTTGCCATTTTCTAGTTATTTTCCTTAACAGCCATCCTAAAGGGTATGAAGTGGTTAGTCTTATATCTTAAATGCCATTAATAGTCATTAATATATCTATTCAAGTTTACATGTAATTAAAAATTCTTACAAGATAGCTGATGACTTTTTTTAATTTATGGAATTGTATTATTAACTTTAATTGAAATTTACTCAACATTGAACCACATTTACTCCAGAACACTGCTATTCCAGATCTACCAACGATATTTCTGAAGACTAAGCAGACAAAAAAATTACTTATGGCTGTCAGAGAGAAGGTTACTGAGGCATCAGTGCCAGAATTCTTGCTTTGTTAATTTAATTCAATAGGCAAAATACACTCGGGGTGAAATGAAGCCAATGAAATCCTAATGTTTCCTTTCTGTGACATGAGAGAGAATTCCCAATTTAATCCTAATGACTATATTTATTAAGACATTCCCCCTCTTGCTATCATTATTTATTTTCTATTCTTTTCCCAAACTCTTTCCAAAGTCCAAGTCTCAAAATTGGCCAGACTTTGCCTTATTTCCACCTTAAGCCCAAATGGTTTTTTAACTAGAGAAAGAATGACTGTCAAAGCTGAGTTAAGGAATAGGCCTTTAAGGTGAACTAAAACACCACCTAAATAAATTAAAATGATGCTTTCACATCACTTAGTTTCTTCATTGACTTTCTTACATAAAGCTGACAAATTGTAAATTGGTTACTTTCCTACCAAAGTATGTGGCACTCTTGAGTTGGGGAGGGAAGGTAGTGGCTCTAAACTCTCTCTGCTGAATACTCAATTTGATATTGGCAAAAGTCAATAGCTGCAGTCGATTGAAATTCTGAAACCAAATAATGCATGACATAAACCTGTTTACTGGTGATTCAGTGGGATATTTGTTATATAAATCAAAATTTAAAAGGCTTTATTACCCTTCCTTAGAAGTTTCCTGGTTTCACAAAAGAAACTGAAGAGATTAAGAGACACGAAAATATAGAAAATGTTTTGCACACATGGAAGCCAGAGAAAATATGATTTAGACATGAACTTGATTTGAAAATGACTTTGTAACTAAGGTCATGAAGGTCACTATATCAGTTAAAGTCCATCAGGAAAGAGACTGCACACTCAAATTGGGTAACTGAAAAGGATTTAATAGAGGGAGTATCTACAAGTTGTGAGTAAGATTTAGGGAAGCCAATAAGAGACTTTGCCATCCAGTGAGGCATCATCACTCCTAGGACTGCATGGGCAATGAAGGAGTGTTTTCCAGAAACCAGGGCAAGGATGAAGTCCCTCTGCAGCAATCAGCAGGGAGTAATCCAGGGGAATAGGTACCCCAATTTTTCCTTTTGGTCTCCCATTAGCTGTTGATGCTTCCTGTTGTCTGAATCTAATTGGAAGCTAGAGGACAAAGTAGCCCATGGATGTAGTCCATCAGCCTCCTGTAGCAAAGAGCAAGGGGTAGAAGTGTGGTGAGTGTATCCAACAGGGCTGCCTCTGTTTTTAGAGATTCTGTGTAATTAACACTATTCAGTTATACGTAATAATTGAGAAATAACTACTGAGAAAAAAAGACTATCGAAATAAGTTAAAATATGCTTTATATTGCATGGTTACTATAAATTTAAAATGTTCAATACAAAGAGATATGTAACTTCTATCACATAAAAAAAATTTTTTTTTCTCCCACTGGTAAACAAATGTGAAACCAATATCTAAGAATGGAAATTAAAGAAAGTCTCAGTTACCATTCTGCCTGAGACTCTCATCTACTGAAATCCACTTCTGGTTGGGCTGATCTAAAAACAATTGGATGGCCCTTCCACTTACTTCTGATAAATGCAGGTACATTGTTTTAGCACCTTTGATGTAGTGAGGTGAATATTTTTCATAAATGTTTGTTAACAGTAACTCCATTTTGATAGACCAACAACATTTCTTCATTCTTAGTCTATAATAAAGTTTCACCTTAGACCTTGTGGTTTGCATCTCTAGATGTTTAATAGGGCTCTTCTCTATATCTTCTGTCTCCACTTAAATTTTTAAACACATAGAATACAATTATAATAGCTTTCAATGTACTTGTTGGCTAATTCTAACATCTGTGTCAGGTCTGGTTTGGTTTCAAATTGACTGGTTATTCTCAATACGGGTTTTATATTCAAATATTTATACCACTACTTTTTGCATGCTAATAATTTTTTATTGGATGCCAGAATCTGTAGATTGTAACTTTGGGGTGCTGAATATTCTTACACTCCTATAAATATTCTTGAGCTTTGATGTAGGATATAATTAATTTACTTGGAAACAGTCTGATCCATTCAGATCTTGCTTCTCAGCTTTATTAGGTGGGAACAAAGCAGCTTTTAATTTTGATCTAATTTTGCCCCACTACCGAGGAAAGACTCTTCTGAGTATCCTACACAATGTTTGATTTATGAGGTTTTATACTCTGGCTGGTGGGAAAACAGGAATTATTCCTTGTCCTGTGAAATCTCTAAAGATAATTACTTGTAGTTCTTTCCAGCAGTTCATGTCCCAGCCTTGGTGTTTTCCTCACAAGTGTGTGATGATCAGTCTTCAGATGAAGACTCAGAGACCCTCTACAGCTCTCCAGGGTGCTCTGCTGTGCAGCTCTCTCCTTTCCACTGCTCTGCAAACTCTGACTACCTTGGCCTGCCTGGAGTCCCAGCTCCATCTCCTCGTCCCAGGGATACTGCTGGGCTCCACCTGGGTCCCCCCTCCCTGAGCCACGGCCTCGAAACTCTCATGCAGAGGGGTAGTAAGCTGGAGAAATCATGCCTCATTAATTTCCTATCTCTTTGTGATTGCTGTTCTTCATTGTCAGATGTCTAAATTCTTGAAAGATAATTGTTTCACATTTTTCCCAATTTTCTAGTTATTTTAGGTGTGAGGATAAATTTAGTCCCTGCTACTTCGTGTTCGCCAACGGTGGAATTTCTTGCCACTGTTAAGCACTGCTTTTATTTCTAATTAGAAGAGGATTTTTAATATAATTATCAATATTTATTTAGGCTTCATATTTTTAAAATATGATACAAATTACTTTTCCCATGGATGACTTTTAAACTACAGAAAATAAGTACTAGTAGCCATTATTATTGGATTTCAAGTCATTTTTATATAAATGTCAATCTGAGGACATTAACTTTTTTCTGATAAGTACAATAAAATTATGCTGCTTCTATTTCCAATATTTTAGAACATTTCATTCAAGCAATATTTCTGAACCCAAAGGAGAAATTTCGAAATAGATGCCTTTCATCTTTGTGCCTTGACCACAGCCTTCACCTTCACCAACATCACTTTTATTTACCTTAAAGATAAATTGTCTTCTGGTTTGTGGTGCCTGTTTCCACTACAAGTAAAAATTAGAGCTCTCACAGTCTTTTCCAACATGGCACTAGCTGCAACTGTAGCCAAAGGACAGTTTAACACTTCAAAGTAATGCCAACTAATTACATCATGGGTTAGCCAACAATTCAAACATTCCATGCATCCCTTCTTCTCTAACATTCCAGTGTGTACTGGGACTTAGAAAGTATAGATGTGGTCTGTCCTGGAAAAATGCCAGGTGTGTATAATGATATACATTATTCAAGAATAAGCAATCTTTATGTGAACACTGGTTCTAAATGATGCTTAACTACCTGCTGTAGTCAATAAACACAGGATGTGCTGTATATATATCAGAACCACATCCATAATCAAAATTCTTTAGTTATATCTACTATAGTATTAAAGATTTTGCCTTTTACTCTAGAGCTCTGAGATTATCAGGGATTCTTCAGGAAAATCTACCTATTTTAACCAACACATGGCATTAATTAGGATTAAACTATTGAAGATGATTGGAAAATAAAACAAT
Source organism: Hylobates moloch (assembly GCF_009828535.3). Lineage (NCBI taxonomy): Eukaryota > Metazoa > Chordata > Mammalia > Primates > Hylobatidae > Hylobates > Hylobates moloch. The sequence goes on along the minus strand of NW_026652277.1, from coordinate 117,834,205 downwards.
ACATTTTCTACTAAAAAAGTACACAATTTTCTGTTAAATTTCTCCTTTCTATGTTGATGGAATCATAAGAAATGAAAAAATATTCAGTTTTGCAATAAACACTGGCTAAGGGGTGACTGGATCTCTTCTTTGGTAATTAACAGGAAAATCCGAATTGTCCAGTTCTTTAAAATGGGGCCTGCTTAATTTCCTTATTTGCTTAAACTCTAAACAGAATTTTTTACATGTAATAAAATCTGTATTTTACGTTTGCATGGAGTAGGTAACTATCTTGCAAAATAAGAAAACAATTGAGGACGCAAGATAATCAATATATGTTCTGAAATTTCAATAAATAATGTTTGCTAAATGCTTTAAAATAAGACAGATGGAGAAATGATTATTTTTCTGAAAAAGAAAAAAATGATATTGGAATCTATCAATCAGAGCTTTTCATCTGGCAAATTTCTAACAGAGTTTCCTTCCTCCCTGATGGGGTAGACCAGGCTTTCCTTCCATATGATGTGTGTTCTGACCCCCACATCACATTCCCTTCCCTCCCTCTTCACTCAGCCTCCCAGGGAGCTTCCTAGTCTCAAGAAGTCGGAACTGACACAGCCTCCACCCCTCTTCCTGGCTGAATGGGCTAGTATCCCCAGTTTGATTGCTTCCCATTCTCCCTTTTTCATCCCTTCAGTGCAGTAGTCAAATGTAGAATTTTCATAATCCTGGCCCACCACCTCACCCCCTCTACTTCTCCACCAGTACATCACTGACTACTCAGTCACCTATTGTCCATTGACAATTAATGCTTTCAGAAATTTTATCATTGTTCAGTTTCCCGGGGTATATGTAGATTATTCCCTTCATAAAAATCTCATCCAAATTCCACCATTGCAGTTGTAATAAAATTCAGAAGTATACAAGTGAGACCAGAATGCAAGTGTCCGGGATGTCCCAATTTATACAACTCAAAGGTCATCAAACTATAGGCCTCTTGAGGACATAAGTCAGTGGCCAATGATAGCTGTTGAATTATGCAATTAAAACCAATAATTTAATACTTTAGTTTTCATCTAGTTATTGGCATGTAAACACTGAATTAGATTGATGCAATAAAATTTTATAAAATTCTAGTTAAACTCTAACACCTAAAATAGCTTAAGCTAATTAAAACTTGATACATTTCAAAATCTCCAAAGACATTCACGCATCGTAAGAAACGACTTGAACAATGCTATGTATGTGTAAGTCCGTAATTAGGACAAAGATTAATTTGTAGTTATTAAATATAGCATTTTTCCCAAGTAACATAGAGAACATTTTTTTTTAGATTAATCTCTCTGCCTCAGCTCTTTGGCCTCTTCATTTCCTGGCATTTCCAGGCTCTAGTGTCTATATTCAATAAATTATTACACTCTGTAGAGTGTCATCTATTCATTTTGTTTTTCACAGTAGTATTTTTTGCATCATTAGAATTAGTATTCCGTTTTTTCAATCTGGCTAAGATAATTCCTATTTTAAATTGATCCTATACAGCTTCTATATACTATATTAGCTGTTAATTTCCTATTAAACTTTTCATAAAAGTAGCAATAACCTTCCATGTGTCTTGGTTTTCAAAAGCACCTATGACAGTACACACCTCACTCCAGCCTTACTTGCATCCTAGCTTATAAATGATTCATAAGCGGGGCTAGGATGGTTGCAGGTCAGCCTGGACTCAGGGTTTCCATGTCAAAGTACTCATCTGTAACCAATACAGTGCCATGCATTCTCTATACTTTTCAATCAATGTCTGCTAACTGAATTAAAGGGAAACACAAGAATTTCTCTCATAAAGCAATATGCAGAATTAGGCAGTATGCAGAAATTTATCAAAGCCATATGCAAAAATGTGTAGTGTAGAATGTGCTTGTTTCTTAGGGCATTAAAGAATACTGCCTTACTAGTTAATTAAGGAGAGTGGAAAACTTTGAAGATATAATTTTTATTATGTTGATGTTTAAATTCAAGATACTTTCTGGAAAAATTACGGAAAAATAAGTGTATCAATGTCAAGCTTTTGACTATGTGCTTTCCTGGAGCTGTGACGTATCTATAAAGCATTGTTCTGTGAATATATAACTTTATGCTTTTAGATATATGAAGAGTTTTCAAATGTACCCAACACTGCTCAAATGGTTTATATGCAATAATTTTTTTTATATACATGTTGCTCTGCCTAAATGATTTCTATTGTAAATATTCAGATCTCAAAAAAGTCATTAGAAAAAATAACCTGTTGACATTGTAATTAATGTTAATAGTCTCTGCTATAAATAATTAACTTATATTACTAAAGTTAAAACCACAGATATTATTATTACGGGTTATTCTAGTAAAACTGCGCAAACTACCTAGAGCAGAATAGGTGGCCTCTAACTTCAGCACAGCCCCTCCAGACCACAGGCAGACAGGAGATATGCCTTTAATCTCCACAGCTGACATTTGATATTTTTTTCACCTCAAGAGTTTCTAATTTATTTATTTTTATTTGTTTTAATTTTTAATTTTTGTGGGTACATTATATACATAATACATATATACAAATATCCTATGTACTCTCTCTATATATTTTTTGATAAAGGCATACAATGTGTAATAATTACATCAGGGTAGGTGGCATATCCATCACCTCAAGCTTCTTTTCTTAACAAAAATCCAAATATACTATTTTAGTTATTTTAAAATGTATAATAAATTATTGTTGACTGTAGTCATCTTGTTGTGCTATCAAATACTAAGTCTTATTCATTCTATCTAACTATATTTTTCTACCCACTAATGAGCACTATTTCCCCACCATCCACTACCCTTCCCACCCACCACATTTCTGTGATGATCAATGATGTTGATCATCATTTTACTCTCTGTCTCCATGAGGTCTGTGTTTTTAATTTTCAGTTTCCACACTTGTGAAGTTAGTTTGCCTTTCTGTGCCTGGTTTATTTAACTTAACAAAATACATCCCAGTCCATCTATATCGTTGCAAATGACACTATCTTATTGTTTTTTATGGCTGAATAGTACTCCATTGTGTTTATGTAACACATCTTCTTTATTCATTTATCTATTGATGGACATTTAGATTGTTTCCAGATATTGGCTGTTGTCAATAGTGCTGCAATAAACATGTAAGTGTAGACATATCTTCTACATTCTCATTTCCTTTCTTTTGGGATATACCTAGCAGGGGATTGCTGGATCATATGGTGTTTTTTTGAGGAACCTCCAAACTGTTCTCCATAATGGCTTTACTAATTTACATTCCTACCTCCAATTCTCTTTTCTCCACATCCTAACCAGCATTCATTATTCCTATCTTTTGAATAAAAGCCATTTTAACTGGGGTGAGATGATATCTCATTGTAGTTTTGATTTGCGTTTCTCTGATGATCAATGATATTGAGCACCTTTTCATATACCTGTTTGCCATTTCTATGTCTTCTTTTGAGAAATGTCTATTCAGATCTTTTGCCCGTTTTAAAATCAGATTATTAGATTTTTTTCCTATAGAGTTTTTTGAGCTCCTTATATATTCTAGTTATTGTTCGTTTGTCAGATGGGTAGTCTGCAAATATTTTCTCCCATTATGTAGGTTGTCTCTTCACTTTGTTGACTGTTTCTTCTGCTGCACAGAAGATTTTTAACATGATGTGATCCCATTTGTCCATTTTTGCTTTGGTTGCCTGTGCTTGTAGGGTATTTACTCAAGAATTCTTTGCCTAGACCAATGTCCTGGAGAGTTTCCCCAAAGTTTCTTGTAGTAGTTTCATTGTTTGAGGTCTTAGATTTAAGTATTTAATCAATTTTGATTTTTTTTGATATGGTGAGAGATAGGGGTCTAGCTCCATTCTTCCGCACATGGATATCCAGTTTTTCCAGAACCATTTACTGAAGGGATTGTCTTTTCCCCAGTGTATGTTCTTGGCACCTTTGTCGAAAATGAGTTCCCTGTAGATGTATGAATTTATATCTGGGTTCTCTACGCTGTTCCGTTGGTGTATGTGTCTGTGTTTATGCCAGTCCCATGCTGTTTTTGTTACTATAGCTCTGTAGTATAATTTGAAGTCAGGTAATGTGATTCCTCCAGTTTTGTTCCTTTTGCTTAGGCTATCTTTAACTATTCTGAGTCTTTTGTGATTCCATATAAATTTTAGGATATTTTTTCTATTTCTGTGAAGAATGTCATTGATGTATCTTTGTATGGTTTTGGTATCAGAGTAAAATTGGCCTTGTAAAATGAGTTTGGAAGTACACCCTCCTCCACTATTTTTCAGAATAGTTTGAGTAGGATTGATATTAGTTCTTCTTTAAATGTTGGGTAGAATTCAGTAGGCCCCAGGCTTTTCTTTGCTGGGAGACTTTTTATTATGGCTTTTATCTCATTACATGTTCTTTGTTCAGGCTTTGGATTTCTTCAGGGTTCAATTTTGGTAATTTTATGTGTCTAAGAATTTATCTATTTCTTCTAGATTTTCCAATTTCTTGGCATATAGTTGCTCATATCAGCCTCTAATGATCCTTTAAATTTTTGTGGTATCAACAGTAATCTGTACTTTTTCATCTCTGGTTTTATTTGTTTGGGCCTTCTCTCTTTTTTTCTTGGTCTAGCTAAAGTTTTGTCAATTGTGTTTATCTTTTCAAAAAAACAACTTTTCATTTTATCAATTTTTTATTGTTGTCTTTGTTTCAATATCATTTATTTATGCTCTGATCTTTATTATTTGTTTTCTTCTACTAATTTTAGGTTTAGTTTGCTCTTGCTTTTCCAGTTCTTTAGATGCATCATCAGGTTGTTTATTTGAAGTTCTTCTACTTTTTTAATATAGGTGCTTATTGCTATAAACTTTCCTTAGTATTGCGTTTGCTGTATACGATAGGTTTTGGTGCATGGTTTTTCCATTATCATTTTTTTCAAGAAATTTTTAAGTTTCTTTCTTAATTTCTTCTTTGACTCACTGGTCATTTGGGAGCATATTGTTTAATTTCCGTGTGTTTGCATAGATTCCAAGGTGTTTCTCCTTCATGATTGAAGGATATTTTTTCCAGATATATTATTCTCATGTAAAAAATTTTTCCTTCAGCACTTCAAATATGTCATGCCACTCTCTCCTGGCCTGTAAAGTTTCCACTGAAAAGCCTGCTGCCAGACATATTGGAGCTCCATTTTATGTTATTTTTTTGTTTTCTTTTGCTGCTTTTAGGATCTTTCTTTATCCTTGACATTTAGGAGTTTGATTATTAAATGCCTTGAGGTAGTCTTATTTGGGTTAAATCTGCTTGGTGTCCTATAACATTCTTCAACTTGAATATCATATCTTTCTCTAGCTTTGGGAAGTTATTCATTATTATCCCTTTGAATAAACTTCCTACCTCTCTCTCTTTCTTTACCTCCTTTTTAAGGCCAACAACTCTTAGATTTGCCCTTTTGAGGCTTTTTTCTAGTTCTTGTAGGCATACTTCATAGTTTTTAGTCTTTTTTCTTTTATCTCCTCCAAATGTGTGTTTTGAAATATCCTGTCTTCAAGTTCACTAATTCTTTCTTCTGCTTGATCAATTCTGCTGTTAAGGTACTCTGATGCATTCTTCAGTATGTCTAGTGTAATTTTCAGTTCCAGAATTTCTGCTTGATTCTTTTTAATGATTTCAATCTCTTTGTTAAATTGAACTGATAGGATTCTGAATTCTTTCTCTATGTTATCTTGAATTTCATTGAGCATCCTCAAACCGCTATTTTGAGTCATCTGTCTGAAAGGTCACATATCTGTCTCTCCAGGATCGGTCACTGGTGCTTTATTGAGTTCATGCGGTGAGGTCATATTTTCCTGGATGGTCTCCGTGCTTGTGAATGTTTATCAGTGTCTGAGCATTGAAGTGTTATTGAAAAGTTATATTATTAAAGGACTTCAGGGAAAAGAAGTTTTTGTTTAGTAATTCAGTGGGAGAAAATTGGATTGGAAGAAACTAGAAAAATGTAGGATCCAGTTCAGTCTATAGGTAGATAATAAAACTTGAAAACATGTTTCAGACTGTAAGCCAATAACAAGAACATTGTATTCATCTCAATTTTTGCCAAATATAATCAGATTAAGACTAATTTGCTCTAAATAAATATAATTTTATGAGATTTGGTCTTATTATTTACATAAATGTAATAATAATAGTGACTAGATTTCATACTGGACTTAAGAAAATTTTCAAGTCTAGGAAAACAAGTCAAGGAAGGCTTTAGGTTTTATCTGTAGTACCTATAAACTGTTTTCTGTTTTCTAAAAATCTTTTTTGTGATTATAATTTATATACCATAAAATCAACTGGTTTAAAGTATACAATTCCATAACATAGTACCTACAAACAACTTTAAATATGACAACCTAGTTAAATCTTGCTACTATTTTAAATTATATCTTGTTATAAAGAAAACATTTGCATTGAACTTATGTAAATAAATATAGGGTCATAAAATAAATATAGCCACAAATAGTTTTTGAATTTTGAAGGGACCAGATAGAGAGAAAAGGCAAATATTTTAATTCTGTTCACAGTATATTTTACCAAATTGTTGTACACTGGAGGGACCTTATGAATTTCCTCAAATCTGAAAACTAAAGAACCATAATTCATTACAGAACCATAAATATTTTAAATAAATATGATAAAAATCATATTCCTTTATCAGTTTAGTCCATATAATTAATTCTTGCTTTGTCTGATCTTGGTTAGCAGTTTCATGAACTCCTCAATTATTTTTTATAAGCATTTTGGACATTTTTATTTCATGCATTGATTTTAAAGTTTTCAGAAACTGTATTCAAAAGTACTTGCTAGAGTATTTGCTATGAATCTGATTGGAGATGGCTTTAGAGAAAAATCAAAATTGTAAATGACAAAAACTTAAAATAGCCATGGTTAAAAATCTGACGAGAATTCTTTGTAACTAACACAAGGAAATTTAGTCACTTCTACTGTATTTTAAGATGACCAGAATTATGACTGACAGTGTCACAAAAGGACTATCAGAGCTTTATAAATTTTACATAATTTTTAAAACATCAACACATCTGCATAAATAAATTTTAAGAAAGATTTACCATCACTAATTAGAGATGATTCAGTTTTTCTAAGTAATCAAAAACCTAATAAGGACAGCAGAAAGCACAAGAAACTATATGAATAAAACAAAAAAAAATCCTGTTTCTTAGGCTTATTACTTAAAACATTAAAAAACAACCACACGCACACACACACACACACACACACACACACCCCTCCTGCAGTATTAGTGCTTCTCTTTATTGGAAGCCCATTTAGATAACCTTGAAGTAGAAACCTGTTGAAAAGGTACTTCAATTAAATTGGACACTGAAAGAGTATATGTCCATGATTATGAGTGTACACCATATTATAAAATAACAATGCAAACAAGAGAACCATTACCTTGAGCAGGGGAATCTACAGCTTTGAGAAAAAGTAAAAGCATGTGAAATTGTCTGGTTACATAGAACAATTTAGAGGCATCAAGAAAAGCCAAGAGTGTAGAATCAAGTTATAATGGAAGAAATATTGTTTTCTTAGTCCTTTAAGACAAACTTTCTCAGTGTTAGACCACAATAGCAGAGTCAAACCTGGAAAAAAGCTACAGAAATGGATGAAAAGGTTAAGGAAGAAAGTAACCACTCTAGTTAAGCAAAAATATGTATCTTATTTTCAAGGAGATAAGGAAGAAAAGCAGAAAGCAATGATGCATGACCTGCAAATCACACGTAGTGAGATGCAGTAAAAAGCCAAACCCTAGGCATATGAATCTGAAAGGCTTTAAGAGGAAAAGTCTACCCCAAAAATGTAATTATCATTTTAAGTGAAAACAGCACTTCCAACTTGAAATTAGGTAGAAGCCGTAAAACAAGGAAAAGCTGTAGGTCAGAAGATGGTTGAAAATTTAAAGAAATGGATTTGAGAATTAAAATCCAAACCTCTTGCAATTTTTTTTTTTACTAAGAGTAGATCAACATTCTAGGAAAACCTTGTTGCTTCAAACACAGAGAATCAGATTCTGGTCCTGTATCAGTGTACCCCTGACATTAATGCTCAGTTCTTAGAAAAACTTATAAGCAATTCCCTTCTAATCCCAGCCAACCCAATTACACACAAAATTCTCTTTACAAGATTTATAAACCCCCCATGACTTGTTTATACTTTTCATTATTCTCTTAAACCCCAATCTTTGTCCTATACTGTGACAATTCATAAATTAGAACTGTATAGGTCTAGATTTCTTAGTAAAAAGAAAATATTTTCTCTTATCTATCAGAATGGCCAAACCACAAACTCATGAGAGAAATTCAATCAGTAGTATTCTAAGGACTAACCTGATTCTAAAACTCTGGTCGTGACTTACTGGGTACTCCCATAAAGACAGAGTTTTAGATGAAATGTCTATTTGCATTTGGACTTTTTGGTAGAGTGTAAGCAGTGTGAAAGGAAAAAAACTTGGGATCCCAATTCACTATGCCAAAAGGAAAGAATTAAGCCAAAAGCTGTCATGCAAAAAAACCACCTTTCCTAGGGTTCCTAAGCAGATAGCTACGGATAAAAGGTTAAATATCTGCACAGGTAGCTACTCAATGTTCACCTTATCTTATGTAAACTGCCGATTTACTGAGCGTGAGACTATTACATAATTCACGATTCCCCCGTCTGCTTCTTTTCTCTAACAACATGTGGATTACTGTACCCCTCCTCTTTCTCTCCAGCCTGCTTTTCCCCTTTAATTACTGAAGCCCTCAAAATCATCTTTGGAGAAAGGCACAAACCACAGACTGTTTCTGCGATGTTATGTTCTTTTCTTCCAGGTATGCCCTTAACCTTGCAAAATAAACTTCTAAATTGATTGAGACCTGTCTCAGATACTTTTTGGTTTAGAACAGAAAGGCATTTATTAACACTTCCACCTTGTTTCTGAGTTATTCCCAAACAAAGCCACAAATAGAGTTAGAATCATAAGAACAGTTAAAAACGTTTTTAGTGATTTTTGTTTCACATGTGTATGAAGTGAGGCTCAGAGACACAAGAATTTTGGTGCCACAGTCATCCTGGAAGTAAGTGGAGCAGGACCCCTCAGCCAAGGCCTCTTACAGGTGGTAATATCCCTTTGAAATCCTGTAAGAGTAATGGGAAGAGCAAGGAGATTTAAGGTGATGGCACTTTTTGCCGACTTGGTCAAACCTTTGATTAATCTAAAACATGGTAGTCACTAAAGTCTTATATCTAAAGGATTTCGCCTTTGTTATTAAAAATCAGAATAAATGATGGAGATATCTAAAAGGAAAGGTGCAGACAAAATAACATTTATCAGTTCCATTATCAAAAAGATAAAAAAAGATCTGAGTGTTTGAAATTCTAGATTACAAGTCAGCCCACTTTCTTTTGCACAGCATTACTTCTTTTCCTAAATGACAATATTTCATCTGTAAGACACCCTTAGGTCTCTCAATTGCACATTACAATATAAATCCTCTGTGGTGTAAGAGACAGTACATTCTGAACTGAAGATACTCCACTTGGTCACTTTGCCTACTCCCAGTAATCTCTGGTCTGCCTCAACTCCACATGTGAATGACAGGAAAGACAAAGGCAAGCCAGGGGGTTGAATGGGAAGTACGGCTAAATAGTTGTGTTATTTGTCTTCACTTTATGTCTATGGTTAACAGAAAATGTAGCTGTCCTATCTCTTGGATTTAACTCTTTCACAACTGAAGTGTTCCTTCACTCCATAATCCACTCTCCTACACCGACTGGTTATTTATCCTTCTGTTCCCTTTGGTGACAATGGGGCTCAGAGGAGAATGGTTAAGATTGCCCTGAAGGAAAACAGTCAAGAATACCCTGGAGGAAAATGGTCAAGATCTTTCTAAGGTGGAAGTAGGATCAGCTACAAGTCATGCTGGCTCCTCCACAACTGGCTGAAGGAGAAAAAGAGAAACTACCTAATAAGATTCATAGGTGTACTTTGGGAGGTCGAGGCAGGCAGATCACCTGAGGTCAGGAGTTCAAGACCAGCCTGGCCAACATGGTGAAACCCCGTCTCTACTAAAAATACAAAAATTAGCTGGGTGTGGTGGCAGGCGCCTGTAATCCCAGCTACACGGGAGGCTTAGGCAGGAGAATCGCTTGAACCCAGGAGGCAGAGGTTGCAGTGAGCCGAGATCGCGCCACTGCACTCCAGCCTGGGTGACAGAGTGAGACTCCATCTCAAAAAAAAAAAAATAATAAAATAAAATAAAAAAGATTCATGGGTGGAAGATGTCAGGGGAGTGGAGGAAGCTCTTGTGTGTATTGGCTGTGATGGGCTGAATAGGTGACACATTCTAACTTTCTGTAGGTAGGCAACACAGTCCAAGAGGTGCCCATCTACTGAGTTAGACAAAGCAGCAGGTTCCTCTAGCCCTTAGCTGTATGATAAACAAGCAATCTCATGATTCATGATAGTCCAGTGATTTGGTAGTTTGGACCCACATTCAGGCCACATAGTGGCTAACATGAAGAAAACATATCCAGCCCAGGGGAGGGAACCAACCAATTAGAAGGCAAGATCAGATCTGAACCTAGGCCCTGAAAAACTCCAGGATCACTATCAAATTATACTCTATGCAAATGAGCTCACATCAGCCAAAGGGAGATTGAATCTAATGAAGAAGAGCAGATCAAAGGACTGGAAAGCGTAGGAGAGATGGGTTCCTGGTATTCTCTTATTCAGACATACAGTATACCAGACTTAAGACTATTTTTGGAGACCACCGGATCCTTCGTTGATCTAGAAAATTGAATTCAATATAAGGACTTATCAAAGGTTAATAAAAAATAAATAGGACATTGATATAATAGAGTATTAAAAATATATCATCTTATATTTAGTGACTTTCATTAATTCAACAAATATTTATTGACTATTTCTATGGTTCCAAGAACCGTCCTAGACAATAAGATACAGGATGAAGAAGAAAGATAAGGTCTTCTCTCACCAGAAACTTCTATTTTAGTGGGGAGACACTAAAAAAAGGAAATAAGATTATTTTAGGTCCCAAATCCTATGAACAAAACTAAACAGGTTAGTAGTATACAGAGTGGCATTGATCAGAAGAAAAATGAAATGGAGTAGTTAGGGAAAAGTTCTTTGAGGAAGCAACATTCGAGTTGAGACCTGCATGAGAAGAGGACATCGGCAATTTAAGATCTGAAGGAAGAGCATTCTAGGCAGAGGACACAGCAAGTGTAGATCTGAGATTAAAGTAAACCTGATGAATTTGAGGCATAGAAAGAATTCATGGGTATCTGCAGTGTAGTGAAAGAAAGGGTAGGTGGCAGCCACAGAGGTCAGAGAAGTTAACATCTCATTATATAGCATCACGTCCAATTTAATTAAGAAGTTATACTTTATCCTAAATTCTTAGCAGAAAATTTTAAGCAAGGGTGTAACACAGTCTGATTTATGTTTTGAAAAGATCACTTTGTCTATAGTATAGAGAATAAAGCCATTAGGAACCATTATAAGAATGCAAAAATGACTTAGAAGGGATTTATTGGTCCATGTTACTGAAAGTTCAAAGGAAGAAAGGGATTTAGGGGTGGTTTAGTTGGGGATTTTACTCCACTTCTCTGAGATTCCAGTGGCTTTGCCTCCTACTTGGTGGCTTCTTTCTCAGGCTGTCTGGGCAAAATGGCTACCAGTCTGTATACTAAATCATGCTTTCTCCTTCACATCCAGGAGGAGAGAACAGGACGGCTCCCTCTATCCATTTGACAAATGCCCTAAGATTTGCACAGTTGAACTACCTTGAACCAATCCTTTGGCCAGATAAATATCAGGAGCTGCTTGGGTTAGTCCTGGGTTGTCTGAACCGAGTGCTGCAACAATAGCAGGTGGATTTTCCTGATAGGCTTTAAGCCATCAGGGTTTTCCCTAGAGATGGTGGTGGGGTCAATCCCACACAAACCACACAGCTGCCACAATACAGAGTTGACTGGAGGCTGTCAACACAATCACCATGTCTACTACAGGGAGGAATGGCAAAAAAAAAAAAAAAAAAAAAAGCAGAATCAGATAGAATACTTTTGACACAGTTGTCCATTTACAAGATAAGAGTGGGCCAGGCATGGTGGCTCACACCTATATTCTCAGCACTTTGGAAGGCTGAGGCAGGTGGATCATCCGAGGTCAGGAGTTCGAGAGCAGCCTGGCCAACATGGCAAAAACCCGTCTCTACCAAAAATACAAAAAATTAGCCAGGCGTGGTGGCAGGCACCTGTAATCCCAGCTACTTGGGAAGCTGAGGCAGGAGAATTGCTTGAACCTGGGAGCTAGAGGTTGCAGTGAGCAGAGATCATGCCATTGCACTCTAGCCTGGGTGACAGACAAAGGCTCTGTATAAAATAATAATAATAATAATAATTTTTTAAAAATGACCTGGACTGGTGGCAGTGGAGGTGGAAAGAAGTGAATAGACAATATATTTTGAAGGTAGGGACAAGAAGACTTACTGCTGAAACTTACTTGAGAGTTTATGCTAAATTTTTAAGTATGAAAAAGCAGGTTAGAAAACACTGCATCTCTCCCACATCTACTCTAGTTCCTCTTTCAGGCCAAATAAAGATCAGGAGAGCAATGAATGGCAAGCCTAGGTTCCAGCCTACTGACACCAGAGAACAAGCTTCTGCACTTGCCAGTCCAAGTCCCTTCTAGGCAGCAGTGTCAACAGACAAGTCAGGCATGAAAAACTTAACAATTGGCACTTGCTATATCTTTAAAACAAAGGAAAAATAGAATGTGGGTTTTACTAAGAAATTCTTGATCAAGCAGGCTCAATTCAGCCCTATTACACACAGCACAGGTTATTTTCCTCATGACCTAGGTCTCTCTCTGAGCCACAGACTCCTTTGATTTTCCTCCTCCAGCCCCATCTCACTGTTACCACTACAAGGCTGAAGCCTTAATGAATTAATTACATCCCACGTGCCAAGCTCCTTGCTGGAGTTTGCATACATTGTCTCATTAATTTGAATACTGCCTCTATAAGTGTTATCTCCTTTCCAAAAATGAGAAAATTCAAGGTGTGTGGGCTGCCGATTTTGAGCAAAGTAAACTATTTTCTAAAAGCCCCCTATGTATTGCTTCACACATTCTATGTTACACAACTGACTAACAATACTAAGATTGTTACACAAATAGGAAAAATAAGACTTGGAAAGATTCAGTAGTGTGTACCAGGTCACACACCAAATTAAATATTGATGTGATTTTGCTCTGTGTCCTCACCCAAATCTCATATTGAACTGTAATCTCCAATGTTAGGGGAGGGACCTGGTGGGAGGTGATTGGATCACGAAGGTAGATTTCCTTGTTGCTGTTCTCATGATAGCCAGTGAGTTCTCAAGAGATCTGGTTGTTTGAAAGTGCGTAGCACCTCCCCACTCACTCTCTTTCTTTCTCCTGCTCAAGCCATGTAGAACATGCCTCCTTCCTCTTCGCCTTCTGCCATGATTTTAAGTTTCCCAGGGCCTCCCCAGCCGTGCCTCCTATACAGCCAGTGAAACTGTGAGCCAATTAAACCTCTTTTCTTTACAAATTACCCCGTCTCAGGTATGTCTTTATAGCAGCATGAGAACAGGCTAACACAAGGTGGAGTCAAAATTCCAGCCCTGCTGTTTTATCTGTTTTTGGAGTCTTTCCACCACCTCACAATGTTTCCTGGGTGGGGATGCACAGCACCACTAAGTTGGACGGGAAAATACTGAACTGGGCTTCGGTGGATGTAGAGAGAGTGAGAAAACTCCTTTAAGAAGCCAATAGAGCCGCCCTCTTTCCTGACTTCAAAGTGTCCCAGGCCATTCTTGGGAGATGTTCTGACCCTAGTGAATAAACTTTCATCCTTTCTCCATCCATGGATGTGAGTCATATACAAATATATGAGCTGAAGAGACAGGTAATAGTAGTAATAACACATTTTTTTTTACCTTCATACACATTCATTTTCTCATTTGATTTTTCAGCAACTCTGAGGGATAAACATGGTGAATATTTTTACTCATTCTCCACTTATGAGGAAACTAAATCTTAGAGAGGTGAAGGGATTGATTCAACACTGTTTGATGCCAGAAGGGATACATTTTATCTAAATGTATGCAAATATATGCTACACGGTAAGACTTCCATGTAAACAAAGAAATTGAGTAATTTTAATTGTTTTCCTCCTCTAACAACAGCATAATAGGTTAGGTAGTTACTTCACGAGCAGTGTTTTAGAGAAGGATGGGCATGTAAGTGGCATTATAATTATCATAGAAACCATCTAAAAATCCCCAGATTTCCCATCTGCAGATGACATTGGAGGAGTCAGCGATTTGGTGTGGATGGCTCTGAATGCTAATGTAGTTATTGTTTTCTACTCCCGTGCACATCCTGGGACCCACCACCCCAGCACGGATGTGCTGGGGGTGCTGTGTGAGCCGCACAATCCCGCTGTCTTTCAAGGGCAGCCTTAAGGTCACAGTATTCTCCATCAGGCTGGCACAGCTTTTCTTCTCACCCTGCAGGGCCTCACACTGTCATCTCTCAAGAGCTTCCTCCACATTTCAATGCAGATGAAATTTACTCAGACCATGTGTGACATCAATTTGAAAATAGCAATATGCATGGAACAAATTTGAGTTCATTTGTGCAAAAGGCATTTATTGAGTGCCTACCATTTTCTGTACAAATTCTGAAAGAAGACTTAACGTCATGGATAATGAAGCATTTATAATAGTATCATACATATATAATATGTATATATATGTATATGTATATATATAAAATATATATAGCATATATATAGCATATATATAAAATATTTGATATATACCAAAAAGCGGGAAGTGAAAGAACATGTATCAGCATGTTTCTCTTATTTATACTATTAGAAAATATCTTCCAAAGCAGGAGCCATATTTGCTATCTTTTCTTTACCTATTCTCAGCACCTAGTAACTGCTATTCATTGATTCAATGCAACGAATCAGTCTATTTTAATGAAAGGAGAATCGATTTGGATTGGTGCCTATGCCTGCTTTATTCCCTGCCCCCCCCAAAAATGCACAGTTAATTTCCTAGCAAGAGTGTATAGAGAAAATGGAGTAAAATTTAAAATACCTCTTTATCACCCTATTTTGTTGTTTATTAGCACAAATAATAATTAACATGTGGTAGCAGGTCATTTAACTTTAAATGTACTCACATATAATGTATGTGGAAAACCTAAATTAAAATCATGCCTTCAATGTGTAAAATATTTCTTTTCAAATGTAGTTATTGTGCTTCAGAAATTGCTTGATGGAAATTTTACCTAATATTTTTGAGGAGTAATTATCAATGAATTCTAAATGATTACTTCTTCAGTGAAATAGCTGGATTTTTTTCCTTGACTATATGGAAAGGAGCCCCTAAGTCTTGTATGTCAAATGAAATATCTCCTCATTCTCTAACTGGCATTTTTGCCTAAAAGCCCATCTCCCTAAATCATCCTTGTCTAGTAAAAGGGAACTTGACCACATGTTCTTAATTCACTTTATAACATTTTAAAAACTAAAGAGTAGACAATAGGCCAGTCTGCAAGACTTGTTGAAAAAGCTAGTGATGTGAAAAATGAACAAAAGAAGGCAGGGACTGTTCTAGATTAAAAGAGATAAAAGAGACACAGACAAATGCAATGCCTGAAACTTCATTGGATACAGGTTTAAAGCAGCTAAAAATAATATCTGGGGGACAATCAGGAAAATCTAAGTGCATGTTTGACAGTATAAAATTATTAATTTTCTGAAGTGAAAGAAACACGGGTGTTACCTATATTCTTCTTTCAATTTTTTGGTAGATTTTAAAAGCTTCAAAAGAAAAAAATTGAGGCTATTGGAATCCCAAAAGGAGCAAGCAGCTGTGAGAGATGAATGAGGCACTCCACTCTGCACCTGGGTTTCCACCATGCAGCACCTGTTTAGGGTTCACCCAGGTGTTAAAGGTCCACATGCCGCTAACAGGAAAAGCATTCATGTCAAGCTTTGCTACTGCTTACCTTTCATTAGTAGCAGCACCATTTAACACTCTGCAGGACAAAATGTACATTCATTTATTCATCCCTTCAACAAACATGTATTAAATATCCCCATGCTAGATGCTGAAGATACAACAATGAATACGAAACTGTTGCCTGTCTGCAGGCTGCTCAAGGATATCTTTATGTTAAGTGACCATAGAATTTATCCACGTGAAAGTGTGTTTGAGAGTGAAAGAGAATATGTTAACACAATCATGAAAATTACATAATTAAAATATTTATTGAGCAACAAATTGTGTTTTTACTATGTTGGTCCTATTGTATTACATTGGCAATTCTATTAAAAATTTTTAAAAAATAAAATTACTTCTAAAAGTTGAAAATAACATACATTCATGCACCTTAAATAATTTTTTAAATTATTTTGTTATATTGACTACCTGAATGCTTTAAAAATGAAATAAAACAACGACTGTGGTGCATATTCAGTTGCTTAGCTGCATCTGTCTCTAATATGTTAGCAGTATTTTCTTGACGAGTGCATTTTTTTAAATAAGTATCTTATTATTTTTAATTTGTTCATCAAATTGTAATCTGCAAAGTGTTATTTTGGTGGTGAAGACATTTGAAATTGTTAACACCTGAAATTGATACTTCTCTATTTTTTCATTTGGATAATATGTTCTCTCCATAGGCACTGAGGTTCCTGGCAAACTCAGAGCCAATTATGAAG
Source organism: Hylobates moloch (assembly GCF_009828535.3). NCBI lineage: Eukaryota > Metazoa > Chordata > Mammalia > Primates > Hylobatidae > Hylobates > Hylobates moloch. The sequence continues at coordinate 117,817,367 of NW_026652277.1, read as the reverse complement.
AATAGTCTCAATTCTAATTTCTTCTAATTGAAATGTATAAATGTTTTACCCCAATATTGTCACAAGCACTGCTTTTTGCTTTCCTTCAGAGTACAGTTTCTTTGACAAATTATTTTGTAGGAAAAAAATAACTTCTAAAAAAAATAGGCTGAATTTATATACTTTTGAATTTTTTGCCAAATATAAATCCTGCAAAACCTAAGAGTTCTCGATATCTTTCAATTCCAGATGTCAATATAAATTATCCAATTAAAAATTGGAGCTCCATCAAAATATTCTTTCTACAAGTCAAGATATTCAAATGTATTCTTGCACACACTGTTTGAGTTCCCCATAATTTCTTCAGTTTCTCCTTGGTTTTGTAGAAATAAAGTTTTTTGGTTTTTGTTTTTGAGACAGGGTATCGCTCTGTCACCCAGCCTGGAATGCAGTGATGTGATCTCAGCTTGCTGCAGCCTTGACCCCCCAGGCTCAAGTGATCCTCCCACCTCAGCTGCCTGAATAGCTGGGACCACAGGTGTGCACCACCATGCCTGGGTAATTGTTAAAATTTTTTTGTAGAGATGGCATCTCCCTATGTTGCTCAGGCTGGTCTCCAACTCCTGGGCTCAGGTGATCCTTCCACCTTGGCCTCCCAAAATTCTGGGATTAATACATTTAACATTTTCCATATTATAGGCTTTCTTTTTTAAATCAACTTTTTCTTTTAGAATAATTTTGGAGTTACATAAAAACTGTAAAAGTAGTACAGAGAATTCCTGTATATCCTTCACCCGGTTTCTCCTTTTGTTAACATCATGCTTTAACCATGGTACACTTGTCATAACTAAGAAATCGACACTGGTACATTGCTATTAACTAAACTCCACCCTTTATTCTGATTTCATTAGCTTTTCCCTAATGTCCTTTTTCTGTTCCAGGATCTCATCCAGGATACCTCATTACATTTAGTCATCATATCTCCTTAGTCTCATCTTAGTCTGTCTTTATTTTTGATGACCTTAATAGTTTTGAAGAGTACTGGTCAGATATGTTATAAAATGTTCTTCAATTTTTGTTTGATGTTTTTCTTATGGTGCACTGGAGTTATGGGTTTGGGAGAATACCACAAAGGTGAAATGCCTTTCTCATCACATGATGTCAACATGCCATAGCACTAGTGATGTTAACCATGATCACTTGCTTAAGGTAGTGTTTGCCAGGTTTCTCTACAATAAAGTTATTATTTTTCTTCCCTTTCATGCTCTATTTTTGGAAGAAAATCATGAAGCCCAGCCCATACTCAAGGAGGAGGGAATTATACTTCCATTGCAGGGGAATTGTATATATGTATTCAGTGCAGATTCATGTATAATCATACTATGCTTTCAGTAATAATCCAACATTATTATTATTTTGTTTTTCAAATTATTCCAGTGTGGCCACTGGGAGCTCTTTCAGGTTGGCTCTTTTGTCCCTTCGGCATGCCTTTATCCTTTGTTTTAGGGGTTCTTCCTTGCTTCCTGGGGCTACAAATGCTCCAAGCTCATCTTATATTTTCCCTGTTCCAATCCTAGCCGAAACTGAGAGTTGCTGACATCAACCATTTCTCTAAGGACCCCTGGTTGCTTTTATTGGAGAATGATATTTAGAAAGCAACATCTGGTATCTGGGTGCAGACTTTCTTTTTAATAATTTCAACTCAGTAAATGCTGCCAAAGCTGACTTTTTGGCATTACGTTCACAAAACAGTTTAATGATTGATAGATTTACAGTTGACTTTTTAATATACTAAAAGGTTAAAAAGCTCATTTACAAAAAGTTGAACGCTGTTGTAGAACATTAACATCGACTTGCAAAGTAGTTCTTCAAAGGCTGAAACACTTGTAAATTCAATTGATGATGGGAAGAAAAGAGATAAAGTGCAATTTGCCATGTCAAAGCTTGTTTTATTATTCAACCTCAACTTCATCGCAAATATTTTATGACATTAACCATGTAAGATATGTTAAACTCTTTAAACTGCGACAACTACAGACTCTATTTTAACAGATATGATATCATAGTTTGTTTGAATACAATTATGGTTTATCTATACATGACAAACAGCTTCAAATTTATTTCTTCTCCATAGATTTTTATATTAATACAAATGTTATATTTACCACAAAGCCTTGCTCCACCAAAATTTAAATTCATGTCATTACCACAAAACAAATAGTTTCTCTGTAATGTTAAACATTTTATCTAAGTTTCCAATAGCTTCAGAAAGTTGTCATTTGTTTCACTTTTTCAGAATGCACTTCCAAAACTTTATGCTTAGGAGTTTATGCTGAATAATATGAAAAACCAAAAATGAATTTAAGCAAATCAGATCTTCCTGTTTGAAATTCCCTCTTGCAGGAGTTTGGAGAATTGGTTTATTGGGAGAAGGAATGAGCAACTTATTCAGTAATTTATGGGGGAAAATGAAGACAGCCTGAGCTAAGACAGTGGCTACGGAGATGGAGAAGTGAACTATCTCAGTAGATGTAAAGGTACTACATTTAACTGAATTTGGTGCCTACCTAGATGTGTGAAGTGAGAGAGAGGAAGGAGTAAATCCTGACTTCTAGGTTTCCAATTTGAAAACTAGGTGGTTAACAGAACCATTAATGAGATGAAGAATAAAGGATGAGAAGACTTGGTAAAAGACTGTAATCTCAGCACTTTGGGAGGCCGAGGTGGGCAGATCATTTGAGGCAAGGAGTTTGAGACCAGCCTGGCCAACATGACAAAACCCCATCTCTACAAAAAGTTCTGGCCAGAGCAATCAGGCAGGAGAAGGAAATAAAGGGTATTCAATTAGGACAAGAGGAATTAAAATTGTCCCTGTTTGCAGATGACATGATTGTATATCTAGAAAACCCCATTGTCTCAGCCCAAAATCTCCTTAAGCTGATTAGCAACTTCAGCAAAGTCTCAGGATACAAAATTAATGTACAAAAATCACAAGCATTCTTGTACACCAATAACAGACAAACAGAGAGCCAAATCATGAGTGAACTCCCATTCACAATTGCTTCAAAGAGAATAAAATACCTAGGAATCCAACTTACAAGGGATGTGAAGGACCTCTTCAAGGAGAACTACAAACCACTGCTCAATGAAATCAAAGAGGATACAAACAAATGGAAGAACATTCCATGCTCATGGGTTGGAAGAATCAATATCGTGAAAATGGCCATACTGCCCAAGGTAATTTATAGATTCAATGCCATCCCCATCAAGCTACCAATGACTTTCCTCACAGAATTGGAAAAAACTACTTTAAAGTTCATATGGAACCAAAAAAGAGCCCGCATCACCAAGTCAATCCTAAGCCAAAAGAACAAGCTGGAGGCATCACGCTACCTGACTTTAAACTATACTACAAGGCTACAGTAACCAAAACAGCATGGTACTGGTACCACAACAGAGACATAGATCAATGGAACAGAACAGAGCCCTCAGAAATGATGCCGCATAGCTACAACTATCTGATCTTTGACAAACCTGACAAAAACAAGAAATGGGGAAAGGATTCCCTATTTAATAAATGGTGCTGGGAAAACTGTCTAGCCATATGTAGAAAGCTGAAACTGGATCCCTTCCTTACACCTTATACAAAAATTAATTCAAGATGGATTAAAGACTTATATGTTAGACCTAAAACCATTAAAATCCTACAAGAAAACCTAGGCAATACCATTCAGGACATAGGCATGGGCAAGGACTTCATGTCTAAAACACCAAAAGCAATGGCAACAAAAGCCAAAATTGACAAATGGGATCTCATTAAACTAAAGAGTTTCTGCACAGCAAAAGAAACTATCATCAGAGTGAACAGGCAACCTACAGAATGGGAGAAAATTTTTGCAACCTACTCATCTGACAAAGGGCTAATATCCAGAATCTACAATGAGCTCAAACAAATTTACAAGAAAAAAACAAACAACCCCATCAAAAAGTGGGCAGAGGACATGAACAGACACTTCTCAAAAGAAGACATTTATGCAGCCAAAAAACACATGAAGAAATGCTCATCATCACTGGCCATCAGAGAAATGCAAATCAAAACCACAGTGAGATACCATCTCACATCAGTTAGAATGGCGATCATTAAAAAATCAGGAAACAACAGGTGCTGGAGAGGATGTGGAGAAATAGGAACACTTTTACACTGTTGGTGGGACTGTAAACTAGTTCAACCATTGTGGAAGTCAGTGTGGCGATTCCTCAGGGATCTCGAACTAGAAATACCATTTGACCCAGCCATCCCATTACTGGGTATATACCCAAAGGACTATAAATCATGCTGCTATAAAGACACATGCACACATATGTTTATTGCGGCACTATTCACAATAGCAAAGAGTTGGAACCAACCCAAATGTCCAACAACGATAGACTGGACTAAGAAAATGTGGCACATATACACCATGGAATACTATGCAGCCATAAAAAATGATGAGTTCGTGTCCTTTGTAGGGACATGGATGAAACTGGAAAACATCATTCTCAGTAAACTATCGCAAGGACAAAAAACCAAACACCGCATGTTCTCACTCATAGGTGGGAATTGAACAATGAGAACTCATGGACACAGGAAGGGGAACATCACACTCCGGGGACTGTTGTGGGGTGGGGGGAGGGGGGAGGGACAGCATTAGGAGATACACCTAATGCTAAATGACGAGTTAATGGGTGCAGCACACCAACATGGCATATGTATACACATGTAACAAACCTGCACATTGTGCACATGTACCCTAAAACCCTAAAATAAAAAAAAATAAATAAATAAATAAAAAAATACAAAAGTTAGCAGGGTGTGGTGGTGCACACCTGTAATCCCAGCTACTCGGGAGGCTGAGGCACGAGGATCACTTGAACCCAGGCGGCAGAGGTTGCAGTGAGCTGAGATCATGCCACTGCACTCCAGCTTGGGCAACAGAACGAGACTTTATCTAAAAAAATAAAATAAAATAAAATACTTGGTAGAAGACATGAAGGAATGGGGAGTTCAGGTTTAGACCAGCTGCCTAGAGATATTGTTTCGGGAGTATATTCTTCAGTATATAATTGATAATTGAAGCCATAAAAGAGGTCACATGGGGTTGTATAGAGAGAAAAGAAGTCTAAGGAAGAATTCCAGCAACACTTAAAGGGTTGTCAAAGGAGCCTGGGAAAGAATGAGCCAACACACAGAGAGGAAACGTCTCTGAATGAGTTAAAAAAAAAAATAAAAAATGAAGGTATTTGTGTCCCATCTGAATGCCTGCCAAAGGGTAACCTCTGCAGAGGAGAATTTTAATAATCAAGTAGGTAGAATGACCTGTCGTGTGGATGCCAGCCAGTCTCTTTCTTTCCTGCCACTTCTGTCATTGGTCAATGGGCTCATTAACAATGTGGTCATGATGGCAGAGATGGTGGTTATGCATGAGCTCGGCAACATGGACTTTTACTCACCAGAGTCAACTTGGATATGGCCACAGTTGAGTGCCCAATCTGCCAGCAGCAGAAACCAACACTGAACACTAATATGACACCATTCCCCATGGTTATCATCCAGCTGCCTGGTGGCAAGTTGACTACACTGAACCACTTCCGTCATGGAAGGGGCAGTGTTTTGTCCATACTAAAATACAAATTTACTTTGGATACAAACTTGCTTTTCTTGTATGCAATGCTTCTCTGCCAAAACTGTCATATATGGATTTACAGAATGCCTTATCCACCATCATAGCTTTCGACACAGCATTGTTTCCGATCAAGAAACTCCACAGCAAAAGAGGTGCAGCAATGAGCCCATGCCATCACCGACGCAGGTGGACACTAACCCATTCACTGAGGGCTTGCACAGAACAAATAGGTGGACTAATGGTGAATTCACTCTCCCCGTTTGAGCTGGGGCATCTGTCTTATCCTGCCCCTGGACATTGGAGCTCCTGGTTCTCTGGCCTTAGGAATTAGACCAGGAGTTACACCACCAGTCCTCCTGGTTCCCAGCTTGCAGATGCCAGCCAGACTGTGGGACTTTTCAGTCTCCACAATCATCATATGAGCCAATTTCTATTATAAGTCTTTATCTATCTCTATATCAATCTATCTCTAATCTATCTAATCTATATATCTATCATCTATATTCTATTTATTCTGTTTCTCAGGAGAACCCTAACACAGAAGGGTTGCAGGATGGACTATGGAACCTGGAAAACAGGAAAAAAGAGAAGGGCTCAAGAGACTGTAATCTCTGAGAAAACACACCTTTGCTGTAACAGCAAAGAGGGAGAGATAGGCCGGGCGCGGTGGCTCACGCTTGTAATCCCAGCACTTTGGGAGGCAGAGGAGGGCGGATCACAAGGTCAGGAGATCGAGACCACGGTGAAACCCCGTCTCTACTAAAAATACAAAAAAATTAGCCGGGCGTGGTGGCGGGCGCCTGTAGTCCCAGCTACTCGGAGAGGCTGAGGCAGGAGAATGGCGTGAACCCGGGAGGCGGAGCTTGCAGTGAGCCGAGATTGCGCCACTGCACTCCAGCCTGGGTGACAGAGCGAGACTCCATCTCAAAAAAAAAAAGAGGGAGAGATAGATGTTTGTGGTCAGAGAACAGAGTTTAAGATTTATGAGGTGGAGAAGTTCAGGGTAATAACCAGTTCTGGGATAGGACCTGGATTATGTTTGACCTATGTGTGATGTCAAGATAGAGATTATTAAAAGACACTGAGGAAATTGCCATTATTCACCTTTTCAGGTGTATCCTAACTGGGGGCCTAACCTAATGTCATAAATTAGGGTAAGGAATGTATTTTAAAATTGTTATATAGCCTCTTTGTCAGTAAGCAAAGTTTACCTTAGCCCATGTGATTGACCAAAAACCCCTTGTAGGTCCTAAAATTTGAATGAATAGAAGTTAGGAATCACATGCTTGTGTGCACGCCAATGGCTTGAGCTGGCACTTAGTTGGCACTGCCACCAAGTGGCCAGTAGGGAGAACTGCATTTGGTGCTAGAGCTAGTTCTCAATGAGGTATTTGCCGTTCTGAGATCCAACTCTCAAGCTCTGGAGCTACCAACTCTCCAGGGGAATATTTGTGTGACAGCTTTCTAGTGAAATGTGCAATCTGTCAATCCTTTAGATGAGAAAGTACTTAAAGGATGTAGCTTGATGGATGAACTACTCTAGCATAGTCACAATTTTTTCTTTGACAATTTGGGAAAAGGTTGTTTTCAGAATAACTGTACACTTATAAAAACAGAGACTCCAAACATCGAAAAACAGAAAAAGTATGTATATTTGATGATACCCTTTCTATATACAGACCTGAGTCTTCAGATCCTTGCAAATTTCTCAACGGGGAAGGACATTGCAGCATGGCAGACCACATAGATATACACAGGGAAGCATCATGAGCATGGCCTGTCCATTGCCTTTTGCCTGTGTCTTGTGTAATGGAGCCATTTTTACCAAATACACGAGGACACTGTGTACCTTTGAAATACATATTCGAAAGACAAAAAGGTGAAATTGGTCAGGATTGAGAAGCAAAGAGTAAACCAGTGGACCCGGTCCAATATCTCCTTGACTCTACTGTGGATCTTCATTAAAATTAAGAAAAAAAATGGTGATTGGGAGATGAATAGCTACCTTCATTTGCTAAACAAATTCCACAACTATTAATATTTATTGAGTATTTACCACGGGCCAGGTAAGTGCTTCCTGTATAAGGTAACATCCGTAGTGCTTACCATGTTCTAAATGATGGAGACACAGTAATAAACAAAAGAGGCCAAAGTCCCTGCCCTTGTCGAGCTGACATTCCAGTAGACTGAGGTAGATATTATTACCCCTGAACCACAGATAAAGAAGCTGAAGCTCAGAAATGTAGCAAGTAATTGACCGAATAAGGTATTAGGCACTTGTCTGTTCTACAACAAAATCTGTGCTTGTTATTTTTATACTAGGAGCAAGGAGGTGTAATCTCTGACCCTTTGTTACACCTGAGAACTGTGCCATAATGATCATTACAGAAGGCTTTCTGACATACACAATATCGTTGGCACCTGAAATCTTTCTTTAAACTTACCTTATGAGAGTCAGGTTTGCTAAGTGTCTCCACATTCTTCTGTGACTTTTTAAAAAAATTATACTGTTTATTACATTATATTGAAATTAACTTGTGTATGTCTGTCTCCCTCATTGGATTGTGGGCTCTCTAGAGCAGAACTGTGTCTTATTTATCTGTATAACCAAATCAAGTTCAGTCACTGGCAAGAGTAGGAACTAGTGGTGCAGAATTTGCAAAGACTAGCATCTTTGAAATGCCCCATTGACTAGCAGTTTCTGCCCACCTCAAACCCATTGCTGTATCCTGATCAATTCTTGGCAAATTCTTGTTGGCTTGAACTTGTTTGAGCTTTAGTCTGTATAGGGGGAATGGAATTGCCAATGGAAAGAGAGATAGGCTAAGAAATCTCACCTTTCAAGTGGATATCTTTTCTTCTGTGAGTATAATACCTCTAAATAGCCTGAAGGACAGAGCTCTCTGCTACCACTTATGATCACATATTGCTTTGCATTTGATAAGTTATTTTTACATTAATCACATTTGTTTGCCTTATGAAGTGGGTAGGGCAAGTTTTACTTTCCTCATTTTATCCATAATGAAGTTGAGGCTCACAAACATTAAATGACTTCCCTCAAAGCACACAACTTACACAAGGGGCCTTTAGACTTGATTCCAATCCATACCTAGACCCATTACATAGATCTGTCTTCCCTACTGTACTGCTGCTATGAATTTTATCAATTCCGCTATAAACATGTTTTATAATCTCGAATTTGTCAAATAAAGTATGCCTTTGTTATTAGATAGTGGAGCTATTTTTACTCAATACACAAGGACAAAATGTATCTTTGAAATAAAGAGATGAAATTCACCAAGATTGAGAAACAGTAAACCAGTGAGTTCTCTTCAATTTCCCCTTGGATTTATGGTGGTGCTACACTAAAACTGAGTAAATTAAATCATTCTCTGAATATCTATTCCGGTAAAATAAAGGTCATTTATAAATTATTTATAAATCATTATAATTCAAAAATAATTCAAAAAACATAAATGTAAATATTAAATGCAGGCATTTAAATATTTCACTCTCAAAGAATGAACGCATGGGGGGGTGAAGGAAATGAGGCTAATTTGATGGGGACATGAAATGGTAAAACCTTAGAATTCTGAACTACTGCCCCCCAAGAAAGATATTAATGTGCACACAAGGAGTTTCATGGCACCCACATTTCTGCTCTGTTTTTAGCTGTTATCTCAAAGACAAAGAGAGCAGACTATAACACTCCCATCCCTTTTCCACAGGGTGAGAAGGAAGGACTAATAGGTGGCTGCCCCATTAATCCATTACACTGGCATAAGATACAACTAATAGTCACACCAGAACAGCAGGCATTAATTGGGATTGTCCCAGATAAACTGAGATATATAGTAACCCTTGTAATAAAAGCATGCATTTCCCAGATCATTTGGGGAGGCAATTATCCCTACAAACTCTGAAGCCAAAGTGAAACTTGTGCAAATTAATTGAGACTGAAAACCAGCCCTGGCATTTCTACCTTAGCCCAAGAAGCACTGGAGACATAGCAGAGAGTTACGGAACCTGATGCAGCGGGAGAAATACAGATGGATTAAGCCAAAAACAGTTCATTTAAATTTGTTTCCTCAAAGTTTCTCATAATTCCTAAGGATGGAGTTGGATATTAACATCCACTTTCTCTTTTTATATTGTATATAGTTTATTATCTATAACTAGGCTTAGGAAAACTATTTAGTAGAGTATGCAGTTCTCATTCCAAATATTAAAGGCAGTAGTTCACAGTGAATCTTGGTGATTGTCTCTCTTAGAACCCAAGGCAAAGCATCCTTCATGTTTTTTCAAAGAATAAAAACTAGACTGTATACCTCAACTCACTAACCCGTCACAATTCTGCTACTCAACATGAGCAAACTCATAAAAATGACTTCCTGTAAGAATACTCAATTAAAATGTCTTACTTCTATCTTAAGAGTGCATATCATACTTTCATTTCATTTGTACTGTAACTATTCATGTGTTTATTTTCACCATAAGATTCGAAGGTCTTCATTGGCAGGGATAATATCTTATTCATCTTTGTATCCCTAGTATCTGGAATAATTCTCCAAGCATTTTATTACTGGGAATAATAAATGTCTTTTAAAAGTACCACTTTTAAAATGAAAGATTTTTAAAATGAAAGAGTTTTACTAACACTTTAGTTAATAGATAGCACCTTACCATAGACCAGCCAGCCAGGGGCAAATACAGTGAGAAGAAAGAAGTCCACTTAGAAGAAGGAAAAAGTATAAAAGGTCAACTGATTTTTCGCTTAGTTTCAAGACATTCCAGGTCATAGTGTTTTATGCTTACTGAGACAGCTTATATGATGAGCTATGACCATTCTTCAAGAAGTTGGAAAGAAATAAATTCTTGTACAAACATCACTCCCAATGGTGTTGAACATGAGCACCTGTGTTTGAAATGAAAGCACAGGCCAAGGCCCCTTAAGGAATATAAACAGATATCCACAATGATTCATAGTTACCAAATTAAATGAAAAAGGAGGTGTTTTCTATATGTTTCCTGAAACCCGTGTGTTTTCTTTTGTGCTTGAAAGCAGTCCCAAGCCTTGGCATTGTGACTAAGCTTGAAAAGTTCTACTGAAAGTGCTCCCCATTTCTCAAAAATTAAGAGAAAGGCAGATCATCCAGTATTTTAGGTTATTCATTCTCATTTTTAACACGAACATAGCTGCTAACTAACTTTAATAGCAAATATTAGATATGTTATTTGGAAAAAATGAATTTAATTAAAATTGATCAATATAATTCATTGGTCATTTACTTAAAAAATAAATGTTCTTTATACTGATTATAAAATCATTCTGAAATTTGGCTAGCACCAGAAGTGGAAAATAATTCTTACTCATTTAGAAATTTAGAGCCATACCAGACAAGTCACTGATGTGAAATTCAGCAGCCATGAGAAGGTAAATGGGGATTTACTAATAAGTAAATTTTTGAATCTGATTGATCGGCAAGGCTTGAAAATCATTGTCAGTTGTTCTAAGAGTTCATCCACATTTCTTAATAGCAAGTTGAGGACTTAGGCAAACTGCTCTTTGTTTTTTTTTTTTTAATCCAAATTGTATATTTTATATGATATTATTATAAAGGTAAAAAACGAAATGAGTTTGGGAAGTAATGAATTAATGCAGTCCTTCTCAAAGCCTTTAATATATTAATGTGGGTTATGACTCTGAGAAGAGGGAGTTATATGTGTCCTAAACTCTTTTGACTATTATATTAGTTATCTACTGCCACAATAATTCCAGATGGCAAACCACACCAAAACTCAGTATCTCAGAACAATCATCATTTGTTCTCACAGAGCTGAAGTTTCACTGGAACACTTCTGCTTCAAGCAACAGGCCTGGGAATTTGTGTTTTCTTTTTTTTTTTTGAGACGGAGTCTCGCTCTGTCGCCCAGGCTGGAGTGCAGTGGCGCAATCTCGGCTCACTGTAAGCTCCGCCTCCCGGGTTCACGCCATTCTCCTGCCTCAGCCTCTCCGAGTAGCTGGGACTACAGGCGCCCGCCACCACGCCCGGCTAATTTTTTGTATTTTTAGTAGAGACGGGGTTTCACCGTGGTCTTGATGTCCTGACCTCGTGATTCGCCCGCCTCGGCCTCCCAAAGTGCTGGGATTACTATGCTTCTCTCATCCTCCTTGGCCTAGCAGGCTAGCCAGGACATGTTCTTCTTGGACAATGCCAGAGGTACAAAAGAGGCAGTGAAAATGCACTAAGTTTCTTAAGTCCTACTCCTAAAATTGTCATACTGTGTCTGTAATCCATATTCAACTGGACAAAGCAAGTCACACAGCCAAGCCCAAAGTCAGGGAGTGATGAAATATGCTCCATCCGTGATGAGGCCATTGCAAGGAGTGGATCCAAGGAGGGGTTAAAGAGCTAGGACCAACAATTCTCTCACAACAAAACTCTTTGTTTATGGATCATCTCATGGAACTAGTGGTCCACAGAACACGCTTTTGGAAACACTGCAATATCTCAATGCTTATGTTAGTGGGCACAAAATGACATCTGACTAACTTTCTGAGAATTTCCTAATTCAGGCTAATTTCCTGAGATGCTGCAGCCTGAGAGACATTTTAAAATATTATAATCTCAATGGAACCCACTACTAGATTCCTAGCAGAAATTCTTCTTGTTAATAGGTCTTTAAAATCCCTTCTGTTGTCAAAATCAATGAAAATTCAGCTTATAGAGTCAATATGGACACAGCGGGTTCAGTTTAGAGAGAGATCATTTTCCTAGAGAGCCCCAGTCAGGATTCTGCAAAGGATTTTGGAGGGAATCAGATCCTTTGATAGGAGTGGATGATTAAGACTAAGTTCTCAGAGACTGTGCTTTGAGGAAGTGCAGCGCCAAAGACCAAGCTGGGTAGCAGATGATTGCAGAGACAAGTAACATCCCAGCCCAGGCCAGTAAGGAGCTCAAGAACAGCCTGGGTCCTCGGAAGAAAGCCATGCCAAGTCAGCACAGAGATGTTCCTGAACAATCCCTTAATGAGAAGGAATAGAGATCAGGACCCGCTGCGGACACTCTGCAGTCCATGGTATATACACGTGTGGAACACAATAAGCCTCATTCTCATCAGCACGAATGGTCAGTCATTGCACCAATCTCTTTTATTTTTATAAAACCAGAATTAATGAGACTCACCAAAAATCCTTGAACCAAATGAAAGTTTTTCTGATAAGCATAGTCAGAAGTCTGTAGCCATAGTAGGACAACACCAGGTCAGCAGGCACTCCACCCACAAAGCCACCTCCCAGCACATAAATTGCCAGTAACCTGAAGAGCTTTGTCTGACAAACTTCCCAGCTTCCAGCTGAGGAAAAAAGGCAGGGACTTTACAGGGGTGGGGTTTTAGCTGGGCATTCTGGCTCTCCTACGCTTATCTAAAGAAGGTGACCTCATCAGAAAGCTCAAGGTCCAGGGTGAGAATTAGGTGGGATTCTATTTCTGGTTCAGCCTCTGTTTCACTGTCTATGGTTTATTTTAACTTTTAACCTCAGTTTCCTTATTAGTAAAATTGGATAACACCCATCTTGTGTACCTTCCAATTATTATAAAAATAATGTAATGATACTTTTTAAAGTATACATAAAAAGTGGCACCAAAATGTAAGGTGAGGCCACATATCCTCCATTGACATAAGCAAGGATGCAATTAAGCCTTATATGCTAATATTTTCCTAAATAGTGATCTCTAGCACAGGCTTTTTAGCCACCAATGCTCCATAAAACACAATACAATATATTGGGATAGAAAAAAAAGTATTCTTCACTTTTCAATTTGGCAACAACAACAAAATGAGATTTATTCATCCTTCATTTAGAGTACACAACTAGATAGAATTTGTCAACATCATCATCCTCATCATTATCAATCACTGGAACAAAGAATTGAAGAAGCAAAAATTGGCATTGCCAATATCCCTGTCTTTTTTTAAAATGGATTGCCTACAAGTGAGAACTTCAATGAGTTTTCTTTGAAACCACTTAACATTTGGTCAGGGATAGGAAAGTTGAACAGGAAAATATACTTCAAGATTTTAACTTGGAAAAAAAATAAGGTGTATAAACTCATAGTGGATTGAATTTTTATATTATCAGAGAACTAGAAAAGGCTTTTCCACAAGGGTACTGTAGAGGGGGTTTAGATAATCAGCCTAATAATTGGGTCAAGTGTTTCTTCTTGTTTTTCTTTCCTAAGAGATGCTTTGAAATCTCCCACTTTGAAATCCAAATTCTTTTTAAATTTAATCTCCCATACTCATATCTCCTTGATTTTTCTGAGAGATTTTAGAAATGATGTCTTTTTGCACAAACACTAACTCTAAGGCGACTTCCAGTTCTGAAATGTATAATCATTGACTCTACACTTGCTTTTAAAAATTCTGATCTGTTGAATTTTGAAATTTTAACCAATTTCACTAACCTTTCAAGTTTTTCTTATTTTCCTAACTTAATGTGAAATACAGGACATTTTGCCATGCCACTCTGACTACTCATATTATAGATGAAGGAAGGATTCTGAAAGGTGCTCTAATGACTATAATTATCATAGGGACCACATATTGAGCACTAACTACATGGCAGGCCTGATTTGAGAGCTTTTGCATATGTCAAGCCAGTGAAGCCTCTTAGTATCCCTGGGAGGGAAGTTTTACTATTCTGCTAGTACCAAATGAGCAACTGAGGATTAGAAACTTTAAAGAACCTGCCCGAGGTCATAGGCCTAACAGTAAATGATAAAGCTGAGGTGGAATGCGGGGCGGGCTGCCTGTCTCCAAAATCGTATGAGGCTCCCTTGGGTGGAAAGTGATCCAACTCCAGCTTCGTCCTTGTCACCTTATTTGCTAAGTAGCCACTAAGGCCAGCAGATTTGATCAGGGTGCAAGCATGAAGCTCAAGATCATTATAAAGCAGTTGTACTGGGTGGATTAAAAGTTCGTGAAAACAAAACAAGTTCCTCGGTGGTATTACAGGTTTCTTCTTTCCTCTCTCCTTTCCCCCTTCCCTTCCTTTAAACCTTTGGTACATCAATAAACATTTGTTCATATAAAAAGAAGGTCGAGTTTCTATTACTGCTTGGCCGAAAACACCTACAAATGTTCACAGGAACTTTAGTGACTACCAGAGTCAAGATAAGCACTTGAAAATAAGAAAAAACAAGTTCCGCGAGAGCAGAGATGCCTTCAGATTTTATTCGCGAAGGCACCCCACGCTCCTAGAAAAGAGCACGATGCACCCGATGTTCGGATTGGATGAAGTGGCAAAGGAAACCCCGCTGGTTCGGGCGTTCGGCTGTTCCTGTGCCTTGACCCCCGCTTTGGAAACGGAGGTAGGGCTGGCTCCCGACCTGTCTCAGAGACCCTCGCACTCCTCCCCCACCTTCCGTCTGCTGGGACCCGCTGCGAGCCGTTTTCGGCCACGCGCGCTTATCGGATAGACCTGCAGTCCCGCAGAGAGGAAGGGCGCCCGGGCTGTCCGCCGCGCGGGGAGGACGCGAACACCCAGGTGACGTCCCGCGGGCCGCCGCGCGAGGGCCGGGCTCTGGCGTGGGCGCGCCCCAGGGCCCGTGAGCTGAGCGCCAGGAAAGGTCTGGCGCCTGCTCCACCAGTCGCCCCTCCCCGGGGCTGGCTCGCCGGTAGTGTCTGATTGTTGGCGGATCCCCCTCCATCCCCAGAAGGTACAAAGTTTGGCTCTGTGGAGGCACCTACGAGACGGAGCGGGGCGGGTGGGTGGCCGGCTGGTTTCACACTCAGCAAAGAAAATGGAAACACAGGTGGGAAAAGAAAAAGGGAGTGGCTTTCCGGGAAGCAGCGGCCCCGACGGAGACCGCTGGAGCGCGCGGGAGTAGTTCATACCGGCCCTCTATGGGGACTAAAGAGGCTGAACTGAAGTGGCGAAGGCGAGGAGGCGATCACTGGCTTGTTTGCTAAGAGTTCGGGAAGCCGTTTTTGAACTAGAAAAGACAAATTCAGTTCTTCCTCCAGGTAGATCCCCGTGTCCCCTGTACGCGCCTCCGGACGGCCTTCTGTGAAGCCCCCCTTCCCGCTTAGTTAACTTAGTTAATATTATTCCTCTGTCACTGGACTCCTGCACGGTCAGGTCATCTGAACTCCTCAGTGGCCCTAGGGAAGTTAGCAGCTGTCAGAGAACTGGGGAGAGGAGGCAGGAGGTAGCCTGGGCCCTTTGCAACTCAGCTGGGGCTTCTGACAGCCTTTGAAAAATTCTTTCTAAAAATGTGCGTCTTGTATTTTTTAATGAGGCTTTACCCCAAAGCCTAATATCTTTGTTTGAGGTGGAATCTTCTTATTAAAATGGCCCTGAAGCTACCACTAAAGAATCAGGCATGAACATAAAATCGTCTGGATTTGAGGAATGCGCAGTTCTAATTTCATAGAACTTAGCGCAAATGCGGAGGCAGTCTGTTTTCAATGAATGTTTACTAACTTCTTAATAATGCATTTTCCTACTCAAATAATAACCTGTTTGTTAGTATAACTTAGTGGGTAGAGATGGGGGGGTGGGGATGCTGACTGGCTGGAAATGACCGGATTGGGTTGGTAACCCATTATTTGTGTTTCATTTGGATCACGGCATATGTTTAATGTCACAATTGAATTGGCCTTTTGCAGAGCAGACATGCCCGCACTTACTGTCTTATGGCTATGACAAGATAATTACAAGGGCAATGTTATTCGACTCTTAGCCTAACACAGACTATCAGACTGCACAAAGCATTCCAATTACAAGAAAAAACTTTTTCAAGCCTGGGGAATAAAGTACCACCAATGCACAGGCCACAGAATGTTTCTAAAATATTAATGTAGATAGTTAAACAGAGATTGAATAGGGAAGGAGAAGCCACCAGGCACTGTAAAGAGGAGCCAGGAACAATCCTACGGGTCCAAGATGCTGTGAGAGAACCAATTTCATTTTTAGTGTCGGCCTGGCTCTCCTCAAAAACTAGAAATAGATTTTGAGGGGAGGTCTGTTGTGTATACTGCTAAGTCCAGTGTCTATTTTGAGAGGCGAGCCTGTAGATTTAACCCAAGTCGTGGGCTAAATGCATAAGAGGCAGCAATTATCCTACCAGACCCCCAAACTCCCCAGCCTAGCACTTTAGTCCTAGAGTCAGGTGTGCGGGAGGGAGCCTTCCTCTTCACAGGACCTTTGGAAGCCCATTAGAACTATGGCTCAGGACAGTGTCTAGTCAGAGGTCCTAGATGCCCTGCAAGGGACAGTCACAGCTCCCACTCCACAAGGGATGGAAAATGTCCCTGTGCCCTGAAGATGCCGGGATGCCTCTGCCTTCCGCAGTGACACCCCCTCACCCAACATGACTCCTCTTCCTTCAACCCAGCTGGAAGAAACCCAAGCTATCACTTATTCAGCCTCCAATTTACTCACCTCCAATCCCTTATGCATTTATTTTTAACACTCTGATTCTCAGAAATGAAATGAAATATATACACCTGGGGAAATTAGAGCAAAGCTGGAAATGAGAAGAAGAATCTTCTTCATGCCTCAGGGCTGAAGAAAAGAAAAACACTTTTGTCAAGAGCCTGCTCTGTTTCAGGCAATGTTTGCATGCCTCATTTCTTTTTTCTTTTTCTTTTTCTCTCTTTTTTTTTTTTTTTTTTTTGAGACAGAGTCTCACTCTGTCACCCAGGTTGGAGTGCAGTGTCGCGCAGTCTCTGCTCACTGCAAGCTCCGCCTCCCGGGTTCACGCCATTCTCCTGCCTCAGCCTCCAGAGTAGCTGGGACTACAGGCGCCCGCCACCACGCCCAGCTAATTTTTTGTATTTTTAGTAGAGATAGGGTTTCACCATGTTGGTCAGGATGGTCTTGATCTCCTGACCTCATGATCCACCCGCCTCGGCCTCCCAAAGTGCTGGGATTAACAGGCGTGAGCCACCACGCCCCAGCCTCAGATGCTTCGTTTCATTAAATCCTCACGATAACTATGTAGAGAGTATTATTCTCACCTCACCTATGGGGAAACTGAGGCTCAGACAGGTTGGTGACTACCTAAAGTCACACTGCTAAAAATGACAGAGCCAAGATTAGGTCCAAATTTATCAAATTCTTCTAGGAAGGCCAGTATGCTTTGCTGGTGAGGGCTGTCAGGAAAAGCCCAAGCAGCTCTGTCCTCCAGCTCCATCTGTCTCCCAGCTTCCCTGAGGAGGATGCACTGAGGCTAAATCTTCCAGAAGCTGTGCCTGGAGAGCAGGTATTCACCTCTAGGGTCTCCTGTGGAGGTCCTGGGCCCCACAGGCTGCTCTGCTCCCCTCTTTTCCCCACTCTTTATCTCCATGCCCGCACCTTCTCACTCCTCTGACCCCAAACTGTTCGATGCTACAATTTCAGAACCATTGGCATATGCCCTTTCTCTCCCTGGGGTTACCACCCTTTCACTACATGCCTGGGTTTCTTCTTTCTGTCCCATCCCAACATTATTGGGAATGTCATAAAGACCCCTCCAAATAAAGCAGGAGATGCATATCTAAGGACATACTAGATGTGGCTCTGAGGTCTGAAGAACCGAGGGCCTGGAGCTTCCAAGCAGCTGATACCCTGATCAGGGTGGGAAGGAGGAGAGATGGACACTGAGGCCTTGGGCAGGGTCCAAGATTGGGGCTCCTCTGTCTTGGTGAAGGGCAGGAAGATAAGAAAAAAAATGTAGAGAGAGACAGAGAGAAGAGGAGACAGAATTATGTAAATGGCTTTTATCCAGGGAAAAGTTTACGATTACAGAAAAGTTTTTAAAAATTAGATTGTGTAAAATTAATGCTGATGAAATGACAGTCTTTGGTAAATTTCTTATGACTTACAGCTAATTGCCATGCAGCTCAGTAACAATTGTGTATTCCATTAAATACAGTTCCAAATAACTTTACTGTGCATTTTACTTAATTAACATACATTTTTAAATCTTTCTATACTCTCAGGACTAATAAAGTTTCTCTTGAATACTAGCTTCTGGCATGATTATCAGATCATCGTTGAAGTAAGTGAATACACACGCACACATACAGGGTAAATAGTGTGTTTATCCTATGACTCTAACATTCAGAGAGACATAGATGGAAACCACGTTTTATGAGAAAAAGTTTTATCTTTGGGATTTGTATTAAGCGTGTAAAATACTGGCAAAGCTTTTGCTGTGCTTAACTCAAGTCTGACACATTTAGTAGCTTATTACTCCAATTTTAATGTAAGGTTGCAAAACACTGAAATCTCATCACCTGGGTCCCACCTTGTTCTAAATATACCTGACATCCCAAACCTTCTAAATAATTGAGCTAATTTGTTTACAATGCTCTGCTCACTTTCATTAAGATGGAATTTAGTTTTTGTTTTGTTTTTTAAAGCCAATGAACTTGCAAGTTTACTTGGTTGAAAATGCCTTTTAATCTTAGAAATGTAAAAAGATTATATATTGCTACTTAAAAAAACTAGGTGAATTTTTTCTCCAACTAAAATTCTTCAGAAATTTAAAAGAAGCTGCTCTCTTTGAGGGAGATTATTTCACGGAGCACATATAAAAACATTTTTTCAAATAAAAATGTTATAAAATTGTGTACTATTAAGGCATTTCATTGCATAAATTCTGCCTAAAATATTTTATATTTTCAAAAAGTGGAAGGTGAGTACAGTTTGTTCTTTATAGAGAGCCTCTGTATCAGAGACTTATGTAATGTTCTCAAAATATTTCTTGATTCTTTCAAGCAGCATTGATGACTTATTAAACAAGGTCTATGTAGCTCTTCAGGAGCAGTTTGGGACCCTAAAGAGAGAGGAAACATTTCAGGGGGACCATTGTTCCCATCGTCTTCTCAGGGTAGAGGTCAAAGGTCAACACATAGTTTTAGAGCCTGACAAAACTGGGTTCGATTTTTGGCCCTACCACTCACTTACAGACGAACCTGAGCAATATCCTTACCCTCTTAGCCTTGGTATTCTCTTTGGCAAAATGAAGATAATAGTAGTTTTGCCTTTGATCTGACTGTGAACTTTAAATGAGGTAATGTACATAAGGTACTTAATACAGTATCTGGCACATTACAAACATTCTATAAATCTTGCTTAAAATTGGTACTTTACCTCTTTATCTTGGTTTTCATGTCTTCCTTCATGAAAATCTAGGCAATAATTTTTTTTTTAATTTGATACAGGGTCATGCTTTGTCGCCCAGGCTAGAGTGCACTTGCACAGTCTTAGCACATTGTAACCTCAAACTCCTGGGCTCAAGTGATCCTCCTGGTAGGTAGTAATTTTAAACCTGTGGTGTATTTCATATGATCTTAAACCCTCTTTCAGCCATTGGAAGTGCTTGTTCTTAACCTGTGTTTAATATTTATTTTTCTCATAGGAGTCATAGGTGTTTTCATAAGTATGACTATGTACATGCGTGTGGGTAAATATCCATTTAGCTCATGGAGACATTCAGGCTGGTCTCTTAATTGACTCATAACGGCCTTGAGAAGCTAACATTAGTCATAAATAAATACTACCTGATGGCCATTCTGGAAGAGAAACCCAGTGTGCCATTCATTATATGGAAAAAGTTATATGCCTGCTGGTAGCAACTTGTGCCCGGTAACAATCAACTATTAGAAGATGCACGTAAAAAAGATGGAGTGATGTGTCTTCTAATCCTCCATAGTATTTAAGAATGTTCAAAAGTGAGAGGTAGAGGGTAAAAGGAAGGTCTTTCTGTTCTATTTTTACCTATGACAAATGTTGTCGATTGATTATCTCGTTTTTCCTTGCCTTGAGTTTGGTTGGCTCTGAGTTTCAGGCAAGTCTGTGTCCATTTCTAGCCCTGTGAGTGGGGGGATGAATTGAGATTATTTTAGACCAATTACTGTAATTGCACTCCTCCTACCAATGCAATGATTGGTTTGACAAAGAGCATGTGACACAATTCCAGCCATTGATACTTGTGGGCCAGTGTGCAAAAGAGGCTGCTGGGAAAGGACTGCACTTTCTTTAAAATGTCCACAAAGAAGGGATGGTCCTTTCTGGCTTTTGTTGTGCTTACATGAGGATGAGGACTAGCTGCTGTAATCATCTGGCATCCCTGTGGGGACCATCCTTGGAAAAGATTTGTATACTGAGGATAGCTGCAGTGGAAAAGAAGGAAAAGACCTGGACTCTGATGTCACCATTAGGCCACTGAAATGAGCAATCTTGAAAGTACCACCCTGTCTTCCCCTGTGAAAGTCCACTCTATGGACTTCACTGTTATGTTTAAGCTATTTAGGGCTGGGTCTTCTGAAACTGACAGTTGAAGACAACCCAAATGATTTACACACGAGCCATAGAGAACCAAATCAGGAAACTCTTGCAATGAATCCATCCCTTGAGGCATCAAATGAGTTAAATATTCTGAAGTCTATGGCTGCCTTAGTTCCAGAGACGCAAATAATCCCTAATGATTTTTAACTTAGCCTCCTGTTTTAAAGCCTTTTTGAAAAAATGATTAACCCTCTATAGACTTGTTGGTCTCTTGTTTCCTTTTCTTTTCTTTCAATATTGGCCTGCCAATCTTATCAATAAAAAAAATAACCTTTTGTGCCCACTTGAAAAATTTTAAAAGTGTTTATTTTGGGGTGCTAATGAAGTGACTTTAGTCACTTTTATATGTTTATCCATTTATTTCAATTTTTATTGTTTTTTAACTCTTAATTTCTTATATTTTGCTTACTTTTTCTGTGTACTGTTTTGATCTCTTTTGCTTTCAGTGTAGTTTAAGCATATGTCTGTATGTGTGTGTGTATGTAGACTGTCGGAAGAAGCATAATGTAGTGGAAAAAGCATGGAATGTTATGTCAAACTTTGGTTTAAATCCTGACTCTGTTATCTAATTTTTGTATAGTTTTTGACAAATTCCTTAACCCAAAGCAAAAAGAACGGCAGCGAGCATGGAATGTGTTTAATTGTAGAACTAATCCTAAAGCAAGGGTGGGGATTTAGATGGCATACTATATGCTGTGAAAAATTTTAATTACATACCTATCCAAAACTGGAAGAGGAAGAGGGAAAGAAGGTGGAAGGTAGTGTAAATTCACTTATGGCCTCGTGTAATATATCTGAGTCAAAGGATATATTATTCAACCTTACAAAACAAGTATTTAAAGTGTAAGGATTAGCCAGGTGCAGTGGCACGCACCTGTAATCTGAGCTACTTGGGAGGCTGAGGCAGAAGAATTGCTTGAACCCAGGAGGTGGAGGTTGCAGTGAGCCGAGATCACGCCGCTGCACTCCAGCCTGGGCAGCAGAGCAAGACTCCGTCTCAAAAAATAAATAAATAAATACAACACAACACAACACAACACAACAAACACAATAAAATAGAGTATAAGAACATTAAAATGTACAAAGCTAAAACTAAAAATATAATTTGTTGACCAAAATTGAGCAGTGGAGGGCCAGAAGAAAAAAGCAAGGAAGGGGAAATATGCCGATGTTATCATTTCCTTTTTTATATTTTTATATACTACAGGGTCCATGTGCAGTTGTGTTACATGGATATATTTCATAGTGGTGAAGTCTGGGGCTATTAGTGTACCTATCACCCAAATAGGATATATTGTACCCAATAGGAATTATTTCATCCCTCATCCGCCTCCCACCTTCCCACCTTTTGGAATCTCCGTGTCTATTATTCCTCTCTGTACCCATTGTTTAGCTCCCACTTATAAGTGAGAATATGTGGTTTTTGACTTTCTGTTTCAAGTCATTTCAATTAGAATAATGGCCTCCAGTTCCATGTATGTTGCCATAGACATTATTTCATTATTTTTTATGACTGAGTAGGATTCCATAGTATACATATATACCACATTTTCTTTATCTGCCCATCAGTTGATGGACACTTAGGTTGACTGCATGACTTTGCTAATGTAAACAGCATTAGATAAACATACAAGTGTAGGAGTCTTTTTGATACATGATTTCTTTTTGGGGGGAAGATACCCAGTGATGGGATTACTATATCAAAGGTAGTTCTTTTTTCACTTCCTTGAGAAATCTTCATACTGTTTTCTGTAAAGTTGTACTAATTTACATTTCCACTAACAATGTGTAAGTATTCCTTTTCTCTGCATCCTTCCCAATATCTGTTGATTTTTGACTTTTTAATAATATTCATTCTGGCTGGTGTAAGATGGTATCTCATTATGGTTTTAATTTGCATTTCTCTGATGATTAGTGATATTGAGCATTTTTCATATGTTTTTTGGCCATTTGTATGTCTTCTTTTGAAAAATGTCTGTTCATGTCCATTGCTTGCTTTTTAATAGGGTTATTTGGTTTTTTTCCTGTTGATTTGTTTCAGTTCCTTGTAGATTCTGAATATTAGCCCTTTGTCAGATGCAATGTTTGCAAATATCTTCTCCTATTCTGTAGGTTGTCTGTCTACTCTGTTGATTATTTCTTTTGATGTACAAAGGCTTTTTAGTTTGATTAAATCCCATTTGCCTATTGTTTTTGTTGCATTTCTTTTTGAGGACTTAGTCATAAATTCTTTGCCTAGGCCAATGTCCAGAAGAGTTTTGCCTAGGTTTTCTTCCAGGATTTTTGTAGTTTCAGGTCTTACACTTAAGTCTAATCAATTTTACATTAACTTTTGTATATGCTGAGAGATATGGGTCCAATTCCATTCTTCTGCATATGACTATGCAATTTTCCCAGTACCACTTATTTAATAGCGTGTACTTCCCCAGTGTATGTTTTTGTCAACTTTGTCAAAGATTATTGGTTGTAGAGGTATGTGGTTTTATTTCTGGGTTCTCTGTACTGTTCCATTGATCTATGTGTCTGTTTTTGTGCCAGCATCATGCTGTTTTGGTTACTATAGCCATAGTATAATTTGAAGTCAGGTAATGTGATACCTCTAGATTTATTCTTTTTTGTTTAGGACTGCTTTGGCTATTCGGACTCTTTTTTCATTTCATATGAATGTTAGCATTGCTTTTTCCAATTCTGTGAAGAATTATACTGGTAATTTGATAGGAATTTCATTGAATCTGTAGATTGTTTTGGGCAGTATGGTCATTTTAATGATACTGGTTCTTCCAATTCATGAGCATAGGATGCTTTTCCATTTGTTTGTGTCTTCTCTAATTGCTTTCATCATTGTTTTGCAGTTCTTTTTGTAGAGATCTTTTAACTCCTTGGTGAAATCTATTCCTAGGTATTTTATTTTATTTTGGTAGCTATTGTAAATGGGATTGAGTTCTTGATTTGGTTCCCAGCTTGATCATTATTTGTATAGAAATGCTACTAATTTTTGTACATTGATTATGTATTCTGAAACTTTACTAAAGTCATTTATCAAATCTAGGAGTCTTTTCAAGGAGTCCTTAGGGTTTTCTAGGCATAAGATCATATCATCAACAAACAGAAATAATTCAACTTACTTTTTTCTGATTGAATGACTTGTATTTCTTTCTCTTGCCTGCTTGCCCCAGCTAGGACTTTCAGTACTATGTTTGAATAGTAGTGGTGAAAGTGGGCATCCTTGTATTGTCCCAGTTCTAAGGGGGAATGCTTTTAACTTTTCCACATTCACTATGATTTTGGCTATGGGTTTGCCATATGTAACCCTTATTATTTTGAAGTAAGTTCCTTCTAGGCCTAGTTTTTTGAGGGTTTTATCATGAAGGGATGCTAGATTTTACGGAATGCTTTTTCTGCATCTATTGATGTGACCATAGGGTTTTTAAAAATTCTGTGTATGTGGTGAGTCACATATGAAAGAACTAAAAGATATTATCTAAAGAATTAAAGTCTGAAAGTAGCATGTAAAATTAAACAAATGTAACCTATAAAACAAAAATATACATTTTCCTAAACATTGTTAAAAAACAAAAAGATACAGTGAAAAATGTAGAGAAATAAATGTTTCTCTTTCATGTATAAGTGTATATATATGTATGTATATATGTGTATGTGCATGTATGTGTGTATAACAGAAGACAAAATATGAAATACTTCTGGACTTCTTTATTATGAAATGATTCACCTACCAGCTAAAGGATACCTAATCAGAAGCCCCTTGTAAAGAGTCCAATCCTTCCTTCCAGAGCTAAAAACAAACATATCTGTCATTATGATGGATGTAAAGGAGTTAAATTCTATCTCTATTATAGAAAAATAACTTCAGATTGGCTTATAACGGAATATCCAACCCTTATGCTGTAGATAAGAAACATCCCTTAAATAAGACAGTTCAGAAAGGTTGAAAAATAAAAATATAGGCAAAGGTGTATCCGATAAATGCAAACATTGCCACACTTTTTTAATAACAGGTGAGCATCATGTCAAGGAAGTCAAGAGAAGAGAGTGTTTCGAGGAAGAAATATTCAATGATGTTGGATGTTGCCAGGAAACCAACTAAAATAAGGACAAAGAAGAATTACTTGGATTTAGCCAACAATAAGATTAAGTAACCTTGAAAACAATGGTTTTATTAGAGTGGTGAGGCAAAAGCTTGAGTGTGACAATTTCAAATTCTTTTTTGGGGAACAACTGGGATCAGGCTTGCTTTAGAAAGTTCAGAGTAGTGGGCAGGTCCATGTAAAAAATAGTATGTATAGGGCCTAGTAAAAGGAAAGATGAGTGACATGCATATTTGGCTTTTTGAGACCTAATTCTGCTTGTGACATCCTCTATAGACAAACATCTAAGTATGAGGACTCAAGAGTGAAAACAATTCTTTTCCAAAAGTTGTTACTAACCCCATGGCAGGGGCTGGGCATGGTGGCTCACACCTGTAATCCCAGCACTTTGGGAGGCCAAGGATGGAGGATCACTTGAGCCCAAGAGTTTGAGGCCAACCTGGACAACATGGTAAAACCCTGTCTCTACAAAAATACCACCAAAAAAAAAAAAAAAAAAAAAAGAAATTAGCTGGGCATGGTGGTGCACTCCTGAAGTCCCAGCTACTCAGGAATCTGAGGTGAAAGGATTACTTGAGCCTGGGAAGTTGAGGCTGCAGCGAGCCATGATTGCACCACTGCACTCCAGCCAGGGCAGCAGAGCAAGACCCTGACTCTAATAATAATAAGACAAACAAAACAAAACAAAAAAACAAAAACATCATGGCTGGCACCAGCCACATATACCTTAAGAAAGACCACTCTCACCAAGACAGTGCTCTGTCTTGAGTCCAAAAGGGAGAAAGGGAGCATCTAGTGTCACTTTTCATTTGTCTCAGCATCTAAATAGTAACTTCTTTCCCTAACGTCTAATGTTTGAGTGCTCAATTTGATCAGCCTGCATCAGAGGTTTAGGGAGAAATGGAAAAAGCCACTTCCCCATCAAGAGTTCATCCACCCAACTCATATGGCACCTATATTAGCACCCCAATTAAAATTGGGTGTGGTTTTTTTTTCTGGAAAGTAGGTCTTACTCTGTTGCCCAAGCTAGAGTACAGTGGTGCAATCTCAGCTCACTGCAACCTCCACCTCCCAGGCTCAAGCGATCCTTCTGTCTCGGCCTCCTGAGTAGCTGAGACTACAGATGTGCACCACCACACCTGGCTAATTTTTTTGTTGTTGTTGTACAGGCAGGGTTTCTCCATATTGCCCAGGCTGGTCTTGAACTCCTGACCTCAAGTGATCTGCCCGCCTCAGCCTCCCAAAGGGCTGGGATTACAGGCGTGAGCCACCGTGCCCAGCCCCAATTAAAATTCTTTCATATATCAATGTTAGATTTCTGAACAGCCATTCTGAGTAGGGTTGGGGAAGGTGGGCTGATGTGAGTCATTAACTGAGGCTTAATTTAGGAGGCAGATTTGAAACGGACCACAAAAGACTGAGAAGTAATTTTGTCGAAGTGTGAGACAAGGCTGCCATAACTGCAGTGAGAAGTAATAAAGGAAGCAATGAAGCTGTGAGGAGGAAAACCTGAAGTTCCATCTGAATAGAAAAGAGACAGATAGGGAGCGGGGGGTTTAGGGAGCTGTGAAATCAGTATCTAGAATATGGAATTAGATGCAAGATATGTGGGAAGTTGTCGGGAGGGATAAAGGGTTGGAGAGTAAAACCATCACCTCAGTCGACAAGCATTGTGTTGAGCTTACACTAAATGTTTACAGTCACTAGCAGTTTTGGGGAAGTGTATGTAAACACACAACTAATAATTATGAGGTATGTATAAAGCCTGAGAGTATACAGAAAGGGGAGACTCACAGAGCTGGAATTAATCACCGACTGTTTCTTAGAGGTGAGCCATTTCTGAAAAGAAGAGCTTTCCACATCAACAAGGAGGGAAAGAGACTTTCATGCAGAGAGAACATGAGAGAAAGCACAGATATGAAATTAATAGTAACAGCAATGGTAACCAACACTCATTTCCTAGTTGCTGTGTGCCAGCTGCCTTACATCCTCACAACAGCCTTATGCAATGGGTTATATTATTCCCATTAAACAAATAGGAAACTGAGGTTACAAAAGAGGTTAATGAATTTGACCCCATTCTCAATCCCTGTAGGGTAGAACCGGATTCAGTCCCAACATCTCCATGTTTAACCACCATACCACTGGCCAGATCCCCACAGAGAAAAAGGATTTTCCCAGAGGCCAGACTCCGGTGACCGGAAAACAGCTCCAGTCAGAAGCCACTGTCCAGTAGTGAAACATGTTTTTTCTTATGGCCACCCTCTTCTTTGTGCTTGAAACGCTTACCCCACAGGGAAGTGTTTAGCAGAAAAGTGCCAGTCAATTTTATCTCAACTCTAATAAGACATCTTTGTGTTTTGCCTTCAGTCTAGAATGTTACATGATAGACATAGGATTGCTACGTTAATGTTTGGACCACAGCATAGGACAATCTGTACTTTTAAAGTAAAAATAGTAACAACAATAATAATAATTAATTAATAAGCAAAAGGATTGACAGAAAAACCTCTAGATGCTTATTTTTACTGTGGTAGATTACTGATTGTCAAAGTAAAATGTCTCTTATTTTATAAGCATTTGACCTATTTGAAAGACATGAAGATTATCTAAGATTTTTCCTTTGTTAAATTTGCAACCCTGCTTTGACATCCACTCAAATATGTAATAACTTTTTATCATAAAACCTGCAGCAGAAATGAATGCTAATATTTTCATGCATCCTTCTGGGATTGCAGTGTCTGAATGGATATATCTTTTCTTTGATGTTTTTGGAGCTTGTTTCATGTAATCAGTACCTGTCAGTGGAGCACTGAATATTGGCAGAATACAAAATTATCCCACATTCTCATTGCTATTAAATACCTCACTCCCAGTTTTAAGTCATCCATGATTTGATTCAGAAGTGAAAATCCCAATATAGAGGGTATTTTTTTGCCAATGGTAGTATCTAGTCCTTGGAAAGGTTATATCTCGAAAATTTCTTTTCTGTCTCTCTCTGTCACTCTCACGCACTTGAGCGCATGTATGTGAGCACACACACACACACACACACACACACATATGCTTTCACATGAAGTTTCTCAAGTCCATCCCATTGACTATTTGGACAGCTCTTCCCTGCCTCTCAGGAAGCCAATGGATGAACCACAGTTCTATAGAATTATCTTGACCTCTGATAGCTTCCGCCAGGCTCTCAGAACTGGATCCAACCAGGACATTAGCACAAACAACTTCCATCTCAGCCTGCCCTGACCTGGCAACCAGATGGTCCCAAGTAAGATTATTTTTCCTTAAAGTGAGCTTAGTCCAGATTCAGTGGAGCACATTGCCTTCTTTTTTTTTTTTTTTTTACTTTTTTAAATTTATTTATTATACTTTAGGTTTTAGGGTACATGTGCACAATGTGCAGGTTTGTTACATATGTATCCATGTGCCATGTTGATTTCCTGCACCCATTAACTCGTCATTTAGCATTAGGTATATCTCGTAATGCTGTCCCTCCCCCCTCCCCCCACCCCACAACAGTCCCTGGAGTGTGATGTTCCCCTTCCTGTGTCCATGAGTTCTCATTGTTCAATTCCCACCTATGAGTGAGAACATGCGGTGTTTGGTTTTTTGTCCTTGCGATAGTTTACTGAGAATGATGTTTTCCAGTTTCATCCATGTTCCTACAAAGGACACGAACTCATCATTTTTTATGGCTGCATAGTATTCCATGGTGTACATGTGCCACATTTTCTCAAAGGACATGAACAGACACTTCTCAAAAGAAGACATTTATGCAGCCAAAAAACACATGAAGAAATGCTCATCATCACTGGCCATCAGAGAAATGCAAATCAAAACCACAGTGAGATACCATCTCACACCAGTTAGAATGGCCATCATTAAAAAAGCAGGAAACAACAGGTGCTGGAGAGGATGTGGAGAAATAGGAACACTTTTACACTGTTGGTGGGACTGTAAACTAGTTCAACCATTGTGGAAGTCAGTGTGGCGATTCCTCAGGGATCTAGAACTAGAAATACCATTTGACCCAGCCATCCCATTACTGGGTATACACCCAAAGGACTATAAATCATGCTGCTATAAAGACATATGCACACGTATGTTTATTGCGGCACTATTCACAATAGCAAAGAGTTGGAACCAACCCAAATGTCCAACAACGATAGACTGGATTAAGAAAATGTGGCACATTGCCTTCTTTTAAAACATCTCACTCATCCCCATAGGTGAGACTGTGGTGCTAGGAAAATTTGTATGTGTACCTGAGAACTAGTGTTTAACAAGAGGCCATAGCAGGTGGAGTCAAGTGTGCTACTGTGCTTTTAGAATGTTTACTTTCTCATTAATTTATAGATGAACTATAAAACAGAATAATCATCATGTAACTTGAAATGACCAAATTAAACAAAGATCTTTAACAAGCATGTGTCACCAAGTTCACATGAGAGTACTTTAATGCTAGCAAATTTCAACAACAAACAACTCTCTTCACCGAATAAAATCTTGTAGATCAGTTGAGCAAAGTGCCAAGCCATTTAAAAATTTTTTTCTTCTTAATTTAACTGTCTCTGCAAAGGAGCATACGTTTTTCAGAAATTTTCTTCTTTAACCCTATTAAAGATCCCTCCTCGTGGAATTCGTAAAAGGGATATAAGGTAAATCAGAATTATATTAATTAAAGGATATTAAGTTAGCAACAATGTAAATAATCACGGTATGAATTGCTGTCAAGGCTATTGTCTATAGTCAGCTTTCCCAGGCAGCTTTGCCCAAGACAAATAGGAGGAAAAAATACAAATCACATATGTAATCTTAAATTTTTTAGTAGCCACATTAAAAAGTAAAAAGAAACAGGTGAAATCAATTTTAATAATACATTTAATTTAACCTATTCTATTAAAAATTTTATTTCCATGTGTAATCAATACAAAGTAATTATTAAGGATTTCTTTTACATTTTTTATACTTAGTCTTCAAAATCAGGCGCACATTTTACACTTACTGCACATCTCAATTCAGACAAGCCACATTGCAAGTGCTTAGTAGCCTCTTGTGGCTAGTGGCTACTGTGGTTGTAGGGAAGTTCAGTGGACCATGCATACTGTGCTGCTGTCTTAGGTGATAGGAAAAAATAAAAAAGATGAATAAAACATGACTCCTGCCCTCAGTGAGCAAAGTACAGGGATTCTTTCAGGCTGGGACAGATTCTTTCCTTGCGTGTACAGTGCTGCCTCTCTGGACCTTTCTGCCAATTAGAGACTCTCTGTGTTCCCAAGTCACTGGACTTCCATGTCAGAAAATGGGCATAATGTGCTGATTTTATTAAAACAAGACGCTCTACCACTGTCAACTGAAAAACTGTTTTAATAAATACACCAACCTATTATGTCTATGAAGTAAATGATATTCCCCATCCAACCCACCTCCCTCCGCCCCACCTCCTACCACCTGGATGTGGCACCTTTGAGCAGTGCACAACCTGCACAGCCATACCAGAAGACCTGCTTATTCCCTTTGCCTAGTACTGGCCATGGCACCTTTTCCTTTCCCCAGTTCTTTCCCTGCCTGTACTCCAACCAACGTCAGAATAGGACCGTCTAATTGAAAGCCCACTAACCATCTCACATTGACTGCAGCACAAACTGTGAAGCAGGGTACATTTTTTTGGTGTCCTAGTCTTTTTTAGCCACCCCCAACATGCTATCATCCTCTTTCAGGGAGGGCCAACGGATGAGCTTTTCTTCTAAAGAACTGTCTTGGGCCAGGCACAGTGGCTCACGCCTGTAATCCCAGCACTTTGGGAGGCCGAGGCGGGCAGATCACGAGGTCACGAGATCGAGATCATCCTGGCTAACACGGTGAAACCCCATCTCTACTAAAAATACAAAAAATTAGCCAGGTGTGGTGGCGGGCCTCTGTAGTCCCAGCTACTCGGGAGGCCGAGGCAGGAGAATCACTTGAACCCGGGAGGCGGAGCTGGCAGTGAGCTGAGATTGTGCCACTGCACTCTAGCCTGACAGAGCGAGACTCCGGCTCAAAAAAAAAAAAAAAAGAAAAAACTGTCTTGACCTCCCATAGCCTCTTCCAGACTCTGTAAGATGCGCAAGTGTAGGAAATGTCCTCTTAACACAACCTGCTTTCAGAGAAGAGTCAGATGGCAGTCCTTAATTCTGTGTCATGCATTGAATACAGTACTTCATCTTAAGGGTTTTCACATTATAAGCACCATTTGTACTATTGAGATGAAAGTCTACATTCTCAGTTAAATTAAATGTCAGATAAGTAAGAGGTGGGGCATCTCCTTGGAGCTGCTGAAATGCTGCTAATCAAGTGGAAACCTACCTTGCCTCTGATTGTGGCCCTGCCAGAGAGGCCCATCGGCTGCACTTTCTTCCTTTGCATTCCTCTATACCTTTGCCAATTCATGTCGGGATCCCGGTTTATATTGATTCTTGAAGTGTTTTTTCCCTGTGCCTGCTCACTTAGTGGGTATAATTTTTGAGTTTACCTCATATTCGAAGTATTTACATTGTTTGTACTAGTTTCCAGAAAAGCAGTCATACGGTCCAAGATTGAATATTAATATCATAAATTATACTTATCATCTAGCAAACTTTATTATGGTTGAATTACCTAGCAGTAGCCTTGTTTTTAAGTAGATGAGTCTTCTTAATTCTGAAGCTGAGGAAATAGCATGACATTTCAAGTTTTTAATTTAAAACTTTGCTACCTTTTTTTAAAGGATAAGGATAAGTGGAACCAACTTATCCACTAGGCATAGTAGCCATTATGCCCAGGACCCACAGGACCTCTAGGGGCCAATGGAAATGTTTACATTTCTTTTAAATTCAGAAGGGAAAAAAATAAATGTACCCCAACCTGGAGTACATTTGCCTTTATACCAATGCAATGGTAAATATGACTTTTTTTTCTTTGCAGAGGAATGGGCTCACAAAGACAAAAGTGTCTGGAGCCCATGAAAGTAATGATACAGCCCTACTCTGTATGGTATCACAACTCCTGTGAACAGTCTTAGGAGCAGGGTACATTTTCTTCTGTTCTTCCTAAGCAGAGTAAATTTTCTTCAAAATTTCT
Source organism: Hylobates moloch (assembly GCF_009828535.3). NCBI lineage: Eukaryota > Metazoa > Chordata > Mammalia > Primates > Hylobatidae > Hylobates > Hylobates moloch. Next base: position 117,785,169 of record NW_026652277.1, on the reverse strand, counting down.
CTCCAACTATGTGTGAAAACTTCTCTAGCGAAATGATGAGCTGGAGTTTTCCTAAGAATCTAATAGGTCTTAGAAGGCATAGAACTTGAGTCTGAGCTCCCTAACTTCTTTTTAAACCCTCAGAGAACATTCCCTTCCAGCTAATACAGTTCAAGGTCAAAGGAGATTTTGAACATGCTAATTAAAATGTTAGATATTGCTTGAACAGAAGAAAATTAACTTTTATGCACACATTTTGAGAGTGATTCACGAATGAGTAGGATAACATGTCAGACTGCATCTCAGACCCCAGTTGCTTATCAAAAGCTAAGTATTTACTTTTACCAAACCAAATCCACTAAAATATAACTTTGTTATAAAAATGAAGTCAAAAGAAAATCAGCAGGTCAGGTAAATATTGGCATTCTGGCCTCTGTGCGCCTAAGGTTGCTTTTCATGCTGTGGAATGTATGAGTTGCTGACAAAAATATCTGTGGCAAGGGGCCAGCAAGTGTGTGAGGCAAGAACGTCAGCAAAGGATGTCAATTTCTTACAGGCAAAACTGGAATTTGAGCAGTAGGCCCTGGTTCCTAGTCAGCAGGCCTTACCTTAGCAAGGCTTAGGCAGTTCCTATGCAGGGCTGAATGGGGAAGGTGCAAAAGCAGGTGTCAGAAGGTAAACTGAAGTAGGAGACAGGGTTGTGAAGATGCCTAGAGGTCCATGTGGGTGCATTGGCAATCATGAGGTAGCTGGGGAGCACTGTAAAAAAGCCACAAGTGGTGCTCCATGAAAGTAGACAGATGTGTCTAGCTGGCAGCAGCCACACCTGGAGTGGCTTGACCAAAAGGCATAGATAGATGGTGGTTTGAGAGATGAGCTGTGGCACAACTATGGCTACACAACTAGGGCCTACAGCAGTCCTGCTCCTTCACACCATCAGTCACCATCCATGGCTTCATCTCCTAGGACACTAATGCCACCTGGAGATGCCCCAAAGCTGCACATAATTGGTGCCCACCAGATTATGGCTGGTTTTCATATAGGCTGAAAATGCTCAGACATAAAAAGGTTGAGACTTGTGCAAAAATCACATAGTTTCCTAAGGCTATAGATTCTGAACTGGATGTTCAGAAATGGATGTTATATCATCATTGTCATTTGAAGAGATAACTAAAGATTATGCAACCCAAACATGTTGGAGAAAGATACAGGTTTGTTAGGCAGTTAATCAAAATACTATATTATTTTCCTGGATTTTATCTTTGGGATATTTTTAACTTTTTAAAATTTGTAATGTGCTGTCATATCTGTCATATCTTTTTTGCCCTTATATTTGTGTTTGTGAATTTGTGTTCTTCCTAAAGACCTTCCCCTAGTTGTATAAGCTGAAAGATCCACAAATCCTTCACCTGCTCCTGACTGTCTGCATACCCACCCTCAAACTGTGAGATTCAATTCCTGCATCATTCTAGCAGATAGAAATTTCTCTCTGGTCACTTAGCAAAACAATTCAAATGAAGGATGCTATGAATGTTTGCGATTGAAAAGTGAAGTGCCTTTCTGTCAGTCAAGAATTACATTATAAAGTTCAGTTGTTTAAGCTATATTGATTTAAGTGTTTAGCCACTACTTATCCTAAGGAGGTGGGTAAGAGGCAGAAACAAAGTAGTGAGTATGTTTAAGATACATTCCCAGCCAATATGACTGTAATTTTACATCATGATCACCAACTCATGGTGTATTCTTCATTAGGATAAACTGCATTAGTCTTTTCTGTCTAGCTTCTCCTTATCACTTAGAGATATGTGGGCAACTGAGAAGTGAGAGGTAGAATGACCCCTAGCTTGCTTTCTAGCTATGAGAGGAGACCAAGCCTAATTTCCCCATATCTAAATCCAGTCATTCTAGCTGCTGTCTAAACAATATCAATATATAGAGATGGGATCATGGGAGTGATCCACTTTCCTCTGGTTCTATTCACTGTCTGAAGTGTTTTGAACTAAAAGCTGGTGCTATGTTTCAAAACCCATTCCCTGTAGATTAAGGACTAAAAACTGACAGCCTTAACCTCAGCCCTGTCTTGGTTCACAACTGATTCCTACAGTTCTTACCACCTCCTCTCCATCCCAGGGTTCCATACCCCCAGTAAACTAAATCCAGTGCATAATGATGATCATGATGATTATTGTAATAACTGACATTAATTGAATACTTACTAGAATACATTATTCTCAATACTTTTTTGGATTATCACATTAATCATCACAACCTCACTATGAGATAGGTACTATTATTATTACTGTTTTACCAATGGGGAACCTGAGACTAAGAGAGATTACTAAACCAAATTCTTTGCTATAGACACTATAATGTGTGTTAAGTGAGTGAATGACATAAAATAGAGTATGCCTGGAGATCACTGAAATAGAGATTTCACAAATAAAGGTTGAATAGAATGTAAGGAGATGGGTGGATCAGGTGAAAAATGAGATCCTCCAGTTAGTTGGGACATAACTTGGAGAGCAAATGTATAAAACCTGGATCCATAGGTGTGTATGGAGGGGGGATTGCTGACAGGTAAATGTAATTGTGCTATTTTGCACATTGTGGCTATTGAACTGTCTTCAGTGGTTTTCCATTAGCAGTAGGCTTTTTCCCCAGATGATTTTTTTCCCTGATATTTAACTTGAAAATAGTAACAAAACAAGCAGCCAAAAGCTGGCTTACCAGTTCACTTAATCTCATCATCATGACTTTACTGAAATAAGTTGAAGATAATTATTTTAGGGTTTATGTTAAAAAATAATCAAAACTATGAAATTATCACTGCAATGTAAGTAAGCTCATCATCTGTTAGGTCTTTTCATTTAATCTCTGCATCATGTTCCTCCCTCTTTGCCATATATTTTTTGTTATCACTTTTCAGACTTCTTAACACTGTCTTTTTGCTTTAAAAAGCCTAACGTTCTTTAAATGCATTTCTCCTTTTGCTTGTCCTAGTCATCATGAATAAATTGTGTATGTATGAAGATGTCAGTGTACATAGATGAACGATGTGAATCAGAATACATTAAACTGACACTGTCAGTCTTCTTTCAACACCAACCTCACAAACATAAATTTCTCTGTTTTTTTTTAAAGAAAATAATCTTGCTACCAAAAGACTCAACTGTTTAAGACCTGTTTTCTGGGGTCATATTTCAAGTAAGTGTCAAAACTTGCAATTTAAGGAATGAGAAAAAAGTTTATACTTTGAAAAGTATCAAAAAAAGTACTTTTTTCTTTAATATTCAGGATGGATGGGTTCAACCCAAAGTTACCGCATGAGTACAGATGGAGAGACAGTGCAAGGGGGCTTTTGCAAAGGAGTTTTTATGCAGTTAATCTTATTTAGCATTGGCTTTCATTATAAAATTACGGGGAGTTTTCCTGGATGAAAATGGCCCCTAGGTATAATGAAATCATACTGAAGAATTGAGAGATTCTTTATACAAAATATTCTTTAAAATAACCATTTGATTAAATATTAACAATAATTAAAATTATGAACATAATTTAAATACTAATGCTTAAACTTTTTCAATAGCTAATATTTAACAACCATCAGTGAATTAATATTTTGTTTCTGTATATTTAACTAATGAAACAGTCTATTAACACAAAGATAAGAATATGGTAATTGCTGAACTGGTGAAGTACCAAATATTGTTGGGCATTCACTCTTCAAGTTTAGCAGCCATATACCTGGAGGGAAGGCAGGCTGCGTCCTGCCACAGTTCACAAAACAAGAAGAAAGACAAGTAGGTTATTTTTCTTGACATGGATTTCTTATTTGATTTGGTGAGTTTCCCAATTTGAAATTATATTAAGTCAATAAAGCAACAAATTTCTTATAAATATGACAAGGATTCACTAAATTATATTTATGATGAATTTCCACTGATACACCAATTTGCCTTTACTTCAAATTCCAACATTTACAGGAGATGGTAAACATGAAGTTTTAATTGACACCGAAGAAAAACAGTGACAGCTAAGGTAAAAGAGCTCTTACTTTTTCAGGTATTTAAGGATAAAAAGGTTACAGTTTACTTTCAAGTCCTTTCCACACACAGTATTATTTAACATATTTCTTTCTTTTCTACTCTTTGAAGCTCCCATCTTCCTCAAAGGACTTGAGAGCTGGAAAATAAATAAAGCAAGTTGTATAGAGAGGTGGAAGGGTGGGGCTACAAAGCTTTGGGCTGAGATTTCATTAGCCTGGGAATCGTCAATAACAAGTAAGTCTTCTGACTGCAATTCTTTTTGAGTAAGCATTAAAAGAAATTAATACGTAGCCAAACTGATTATACTCCCAAAACTTATGACGTGAAGCCATTAGTCTTGGAAACACATGTGGCAAGCTATCTTCCTGTAGATTATATTTGGAGAAGTGATATTGAAATTCATAAATGATTTGTGAGATCATAAAAATTGCTATACATAATTCATTGGAAAAAGTTTGCCTATGGCTTAAACTTAAGTCATCATTTTAAAAAATGCATATGCCTCCCAAACCTATTCATTTGCATATATGATCCATATTTTCTTTTTTAAACTTATAGAAGTGCTTAAAAAACAAATGTCATAAAAGTTAACTTTTGGGGGTGCAGCCAAGATGGCCGAATAGGAACAGCTCCAGTCTACAGCTCCCAGCATGAGCGACGCAGAAGACGGGTGATTTCTGCATTTCCAATTGAGGTACTGGGTTCATCTCACTGAGGAGTGCTGGACAGTGGGTGCAGGACAGATTGCTAGGACAGCAGTCTGAGATCAAACTGCAAGGCGGCAGTGAGGCTAGGGGACGGGTGCCCACCATTGCCAAGGCTTGAGTAGGTAAACAAAGCGGCCAGGAAACCCGAACTGGGTAGAGCCCACCACAGCTCAAGAAGGCCTGCCTGCCTCTGTAGACTCCACCTCTGGGGGCAGGGCATTGCCAAACAAAAGGCAGCAGAATCCTCTGCAGACTTAAATCTCCCTGTATGACAGCTTTGAAGAGAGTAGTGGTTCTCCCAGCACGCAGCTGGAAATCTGAGAACGGACAGACTGCCTCCTCAAGTGGGTCCCTGACCCCCGAGTAGCCTAACTGGGAGGCAACCCCAAGTAGGGGCAGACTGACACCTCACACGACTGGGTACTCCTTTGAGACAAAACTTCCAGAGGAACGATCAGGCAGCAACATTTGCTGTTCACCAATATCCACTGTTCTGCAGCCTCTGCTGCTGATACCCAGGCAAACAGGGTCTGGAGTGGACCTCCAGCAAACTCCAACAGACCTGCAGCTGAGGGTCCTGACTGTTAGAAGGAAAACTAACAAACAGAAAGGATATCCACACCAAAACCCCATCTGTACGTCACCATCATCAAAGACCAAAGGTAGATAAAACCACAAAGATGGGGAAAAAACAGAGCAGAAAAACTGGAAACTCTAAAAATCAGAGTGCCTCTCCTCTTCCAAAGGAATGCAGCTCCTCACCAGCAATGGAACAAAGCTGGATGGAGAATGACTGACAAGTTGAGAGAAGAAGGCTTCAGACGATCAAACTACTCCGAGGTAAAGGAGGAAGTTCGTACCCATGACAAAGAAGTTAAAAACCTTGAAAAAAATTAGACGAAAGGCTAACTAGAATAACCAATGCAGAGAACTCCTTAAAGGACCCAATGGAGCTGAAAACCAAGGCACAAGAACTATGTGACAAATGCACAAGCCTCAGTAGCCAATTCAACCAACTAGAAGAAAGGGTATCAGTGATGGAAGATCAAATAAATGAAATGAAGTGAGAAGAGAAGTTTAGAGAAAAAAGAATAAAAAGAAACTAACAAAGCCTCCAAGAAATATGGGACTATGTGAAAAGACCAAATCTACGTCTGACTGGTGTACCTGAAAGTGACAGAGAGAATGGAACAATGTTGGAAAACACTCTGCAGGATATTATCCAGAAGAACTTCCCCAATCTAGCAAGGCAGGCCAACATTCAAATTCAGGAAATACAGAGAACACCATAAAGATACTCCTCGAGAAGAGCAACTCCACGACACATAATTGTCAGATTCACCAAAGTTGAAATGAAGGAAAAAATGTTAAGGACAGCCAGAGAGAAAGGTCGGCTTACCCACAAAGGGAAGCCCATCAGACTAACAGCTGATCTCTCAGCAGAAACTCTACAAGCCAGAAGAGAGTGGGGGCCAATATTCAACACTCTTAAAGAAAAGAATTTTCAGCCCAGAATTTCATATCCAGCCAAACTAAGCTTCATAAGTGAAGGAGAAATAAAATACTTTACAGATAAGCAAATGCTGAGAGATTTTGTCACCACCAGGCCTGCCCTAAAAGAGCTCCTGAAGGAAGCACTAAACATGGAAAGGAACAATCGGTACCAGCCACTGCAAAAACATGCCAAATTGTAAAGCCCATTGAGGCTGGGAAGAAACTGCATCAACTAACGAGCAAAATAACCAGCTAACATCATAATGACAGGATCAAATTCACACATAACAATATTAACCTTAAAGGTAAATGGGCTAAATGCTCCAATTAAAAGACACAGACTGGCAAATTGGATAAAGAGTCAAGACCCATCAGTGTGCTGTATTCAGGAAACCCATCTCATGTGCAGAGACACACATAGGCTGAAAATAAAGGGATGGAGGAAGATCTACCAAGCAAACGGAAAACAAAAAAAGGCAGGGGTTGCAATCCTAGTCTCTGATAAAACAGACTTTAAACCAACAAAGATCAAAAGAGACAAGGCCATTACATAATGGTAAAGGGATCAATTCAACAAGAAGAGCTAACTATCCTAAATATATATGCACCCAATAAAGGAGCACCCAGATTCATAAAGCAAGTCCTTAGAGACCTACAAAGAGACTTAGACTCCCACACAATAATAACAGGAGACTCTAACACCCCACTGTCAACATTAGACAGATCCACGAGACAGAAAGTTAAAAACGATATCCAGGAATTCAACTCAGCTCTGCACCAAGTGGACCTAATAGACATCTGCAGAACTCTCCACCCCAAATCAATAGAATATACATTCTTCTCAGCACCACACCACATCTATTCCAAAATTGACCACTTAGTTGGCAGTAAAGCACTGCTCAGCAAATGTAAAAGAACAAATTATAACAAACTGTCTCTCAGACCACAGTGCAATCAAACAAGAACTCAGGATTAAGAAACTCACTCAAAACCGCTCAACTACCTGGAAACTGAACAACCTGCTCCTGAATGACTACTGGGTACATAACAAAATGAAGGCAGAAATAAAGATGTTCTTCGAAACCAATGAGAACAAAGACACAACATACCAGAATCTCAAAGCAATGTGTAGAGGGAAATTTACAGCACTAAATGCCCACAAGAGAAAGCAGGAAAGATCTAAAACTGACACCCTAACATCACAATTAAAAGAACTAGAGAAGCAAGAGCAAACACATTCAAAAGCTAGCAGAAGGCAAGAAATAACTAATATCAGAGCAGAACTGAAGGAAATAGAGACACAAAAAACCCTTCAAAAAATCACTGAACCCAGGAGCTGGTTTTTTGAAAAGATCAACAAAATTGATAGACCGCTAGGCAAGACTAATAAAGAAGAAAAGAGAGAAGAATCAAATAGACGCAATAAAAAATGATGAAAGGGATATCACCACTGAGCACACAGAAATACAAACTACCATCAGAGAATACTATAAACACCTCTACGCAAATAAACCAGAAAACCTAGAAGAAATGGATAAATTCCTTGACACATACACCCTCCCAAGACTAAACCAGGAAGAAGTTGAATCTCTGAATAGCCCAATAACAGGCTCTGAAATTGAGGCAATAATTAATAGCTTACCCACCAAAAAAGTCCAGGACCAGATGGATTCACAGCCTAATTCTACCAGAGGTACAAGGAGGAGCTGGTACCATTCCTTCTGAAACTATTCCAATCAATAGAAAAAGAGGGAATCCTCCCTAACTCATTTTATGAGGCCACCATCATCCTGATACCAAAGCCTGGCAGAGACACAACAAAAAAAGAGAATTTTAGACCAATATCCCTGACGAACATCGATGCAAAAATCCTCAATAAAATACTTGCAAACCGAATCCAGCAGCACATCAAAAAGCTTATCCACCATGATCAAGTGGGCTTCATCCCTGGGATGCAAGGCTGGTTCAACATATGCAAATCAATAAACGTAATCCAGCATATAAACAGAATCAACAACAAATACCATATGATTATCTCAATAGATGCAGAAAAGGCCTTTGACAAAATTCAACAACGCTTCATGCTAAAAGTTCTCAATAAATTAGGTATTGATGGGACATATCTCAAAATAATAAGAGCTATTTATGACAAACCCACAGCCAATATCATACTGAATGGGCAAAAACTGGAAGCATTCCCTTTGAAAACTGGCACAAGACAGGGATGCCCTCTCTCACCATTCCTATTCAACATAGTGTTGGAAGTTCTGGCCAAGGCAATCAGGCAGGACAAGGAAATAAAGGGCATTCAATTAGGAAAAGAGGAAGTCAAATTGTCCCTGTTTGCAGATGACATGATCGTATACCCAGAAAACCCCATAGTCTCAGCCTAAAATCTCCTTAAGCTGATAAGCAACTTCAGCAAAGTCTCAGGATATAAAATCAATGTGCAAAAATCACAAGCATTCTTATACACCAATAACAAACAGAGAGCCAAATCATGAGTGAACTCCCATTCACAATTGCTTCAAAGAGAATAAAATACCTAGGAATCCAACCTACAACGGATGTGAAGGACCTCTTCAAGGAGAACTACAAACCACTGCTCAATGAAATAAAAGAGGATACAAACGAATGGAAGAACATTCCATGCTCATGGGTGGGAAGAATCAGTGTCGTGAAAATGGCCATGCTGCCCAAGGTAATTTATAGATTCAATGCCATCCCCATCAAGCTACCAATGTCTTTCTTCACAGAATTGGAAAAAACTACTTTAAAGTTCATATGGAGCCAAAAAAGAGCCCACATCGCCAAGTCAATCCTAAGCCAAAAGAACAAAGCTGGAGGCATCACGCTACCGGACTTCAAACTATACTACAAGGCTACAGTAACCAAAATAGCATGGAACTGGTACCAAAACAGAGATATAGACCAATGGAACAGAACAGAGCCCTCAGAAATAATGCCGCATATCTACAACTATCTGATCTTTGACAAACCTGACAAAAACAAGCAATGGGGAAAGGATTCCCTATTTAATAAATGGTGCTGGGAAAACTGGCTAGCCATATGTAGAAAGCTGAAACTGGATCCCTTCCTTACACCTTATACAAAAATTAATTCAAGATGGATTAAAGACTTACATGTTAGACCTAAAACCATAAAAACCCTAGAAGAAAACCTAGGCAATACCATTCAGGACATAGGCATGGGCAAGGACTTCATGTCTAAAACACCAAAGGCAATGGCAACAAAAGCCAAAATTGACAAATGGGATCTAATTAAACTAAATAGCTTCTGCACAGCAAAAGAAACTACCATCAGAGTGAACAGGCAACCTACAGAATGGGAGAAAACTTTTGCAATCTACTCATCTGACAAAGGGCTAATATCCAGAATCTACAATGAACTCAAACAAATTTAGAAGAAAAAAACAACCCCATCAAAAATTGAGTGAAGGATATGAACAGACACTTCTCAAAAGAAGACATTTATGCAGCCAACAGACACATGAAAAAATGCTCAACGTCACTGGCCATCAGATAAATGCAAATCAAAACCACAATGAGATACCATCTCACACCAGTTAGAATGGTGATCTTTAAAAAGTCAGGAAACAACAGGTGCTGGAGAGGATGTGGAGAAATAGGAACACTTTTACACTGTTGGTGGGACTGTAAACTAGTTCAACCATTGTGGAAGTCAGTGTGGCAACTCCTCAGGGATCTAAAACTAGAAATACCATTTGACCCAGCCATCCCATTACTGGGTATATACCCAAAGGATTATAAATCATGCTGCTATAAAGACACATGCACACGTATGTTTATTGCGGCACTATTCACAAAAGCAAAGACTTGGAACCAACCCAAATGTCCAACAATGATAGACTGGATTAAGAAAATGTGGCACATGTACACCATGGAATACTATGCAGCCATAAAAAATGATGAGTTCATGTCCTTTGTAGGGACATAGATGAAGCTGGAAACCATCATTCTCAGCAAACTATCGCAAGGACAAAAAACCAAACTCCGCATGTTCTCACTCATAGGTGGGAATTGAACAATGAGAACACATGGACACAGGAAGGGGAACATCACACACCGGGGCCTGTTGTGGGGTGGGGGAAGGGGAGGGATAGCATTTGGAGATATACCTACTGTTAAATGACAAGTTACTGGGTGCAGCACACCAACATGGCACATGTATACATATGTAACAAACCTGCAGGTTGTGCACATGTACCCTAAAACTTAAAGTATAATAAAAAGAAAGTTAACTTTCTCTGGTCATCTTACATTTTATAATTACAAAACACTAGATTTTTGTGTATCCTAAATCTCTCTTAAACACTGGTATTTCATTATCTAAACAATGAAAAGAAAATTAAAATAAGTTAATCATTTTGACTTTTTAAAAGAACCACATCAGTTATTTTTAAAACAACATGAGGTAACTAACTGAATATGTTTCTCCATACGAATTTCTTCAAGGAGTTCAGCCAGTCAGTCACATTTATCTGTGTTGCCTGAAAATAGCTCTTTTGCTACATTTTTGTAAACACTTTGGCATTAAATTTTTGTATAACAGAACCACAATCAAAGTTAACATCATATTAGCTGATTTTTCAAATTTGAAATAATCAGATTGGAAAGTAAAAGAGAGCAGTGGCAGAAAATTACGACTAAGGTAAGCATTAATAAAGAAGAGAACAGAGAGTTAGATTATTGCCTTGAAACCATATGATCAGATGTTGGACTGTTTTTTTAACAATACTTTTACTGTTGTTATAACCTGCAGAACCATACATAAAACACTGGCTACCCGGGCGTGGTGGCGAGCGCCTGTAGTCCCAGCTACTCGGAGAGGCTGAGGCAGGAGAATGGCGTGAACCCGGGAGGCGGAGCTTGCAGTGAGCCGAGATTGCGCCACTGCACTCCAGCCTGGGCGACAGAGCGAGACTCCGTCTCAAAAAAAAAAAAAAAAAAAAAAAACACTGGCTACCAAGGACAACAAAGCCAGAACATTGTTGGCTCACCAGGGTCCTTCTGAATCACTTAACCAGTCAGAACTTATTCTTTCTTCAGAGGTGGCCAACAATCTGACATTTGCAGTTATCACTTCTTTGCTTTTCTTTATATTTTTACCATCATTATATGTAGCCTTAGTAATATAGATTAGTTTTGCCTTGTTTTTTAATTCTATAAAAATGAAATCATACATATGAATTTCTGCTTTTTGCTCTTCCTTATGATTTTAGATCCATCCATGTTATTGTGTGTACCTAGAGTCTGTTCCCATCCAGTGCTATATAGTATTTCATTGTGTGAATATATCACAATGTATTTCTCCATTCCATCGTAAATGGACATTTGGTTAATTTGTTATATGGTTTGGCTGTATCCCACCCAAAACCTCATCCTGAATTGTAATCTCCACAATCCCCATGTGTCAAGGGCCAGAACAAGGGTGGAAATAATTGGATCACGGGGCCGTTTCCCCCATGCTGTACTCTAGATAGTGAGTCTCACGAGGTCTGATGGTTTTATAAACATGTGGCATTTCTCCTGCTTGTGCTCACTCCATCCTGCCACCCTGTGAAGAAGGTGCCTGCTTCTCTTTTGCCTTCTGCCATGATTGTAAGTTTCCTGAGGCTTCCCTAGCAATGCAGAATTGTGAGTCAACTAAACCTCTTTCCTTTATAAATTACCCAGTCCTGGGCACTTCTTCATAGCACTGTGATAACAGACTAATACATTCAGTTTAAGGCATTTTAAATGAGTATTTCTGTGAACATTCTGGAGCACATACCCTGGTACATATAAACATGTGTATCTTTAGGTATATCCCACCTAAGGGGAAGATTCAGGGTCATGCAGCAATATGTATCTATTCAACTTTAATAATGCCTCCTTGTTTTCTAGAGTGTTATATCCATTTATGCTGCCATCAGTGGTGGGAGTTTCTGTGGCTCCAACACTTAGAACTGTTAGACATGAAAATTTTCACCAATCTGATAGTTAAGCAAAGGTATCCAATTGTGCTTTTAATTAGCCTTTTCCTTATCTTCAGTGAAATTAAATGCCTTTTAAATATGTTTATTCACCAGCCAGATGCCTGTTCTGTAAATGCCTATTGAAGTCACTTGCCATTTTTCTGTAGGCTTCTCTGTCTTTTTTTATAGGTTCGTATAGATAGTTTATATATTTTGAACAAGAGCCTTTTGTTGTTTATATGTCTTAGAAATATCTTCACTCTGAGACTTGACTTTTGGCTTTCTTAATGGTGTCGTTTTTTTAAATTCCCATGTTATTTTTTATTTTTTGCAAACATAGTTTACCAATAGGACATTGAATGGAATATTCCACCTAGAACACGAACCAGTAAACTCTGCATCATTTCTCAAACGTTCATTTTTGTCCTCTACATGCATTTCTTATTATGATTAAAAAGAAAACATATAACATGATATCCACCCCCAAATTGATAAATGAACAGTACAGTATTATGAACTATAAACACAACATTTTACAACAAATACCTAAACTGTTTTCACCTTGCATGATTCAAACTTTATATTCATTCAACAATTCTCCATTTTCTCATCCTCCAGCCCCTAGCAATCACCATTCTACTTTTGGCTTGAATAAATTTGATTAATTTAGGTACTTCATGCAAGAGAAATCACATAGTATCTTTCCTTCTGTGACTGACTTATTTCACTTAGTATCGTGCCCTCAAGGTTCATTCATATTGTGGCATATGACAGAATTCCCCTAATTTTGTGGCGGAATAATATTCCATTGTATGTGTAAACTTTTTTTATAGATTCATCTATCAGTGTTCATTAAGGTGGTTTCTACCTGTTGGCTTGAGGAACCTCCACACTGTTTTCCATAGTAGCTACACTATTTTACATTCCTACCAACAGTACACAAGAGTTCCAATTTTTCCACATCCTCAATACTATTTTCTGGGTTTTTTGTTTTGTCACTTGTTTTTTTTAATTGCCATTTGTATGTTTTTATTGTTTGCTAGTAATGGCCATACTAACAGGGATGAGGTGATATCTCACTGTGGTTTTGATTTGCATTTCCCTGATTAGTGACATTTTATCTTTTCACACATCTGTTGGCCATTTCTATGTCTTCTTTAGATAAATGTCTGTTCGGGTTACTTGCCCATTTTTTAAATCGAGTTATTTGCTTATTTGCTATCAATATTAAGTTACAGTTATAGGAGTTCCTTCTATATTTTGGGTATTAACCATTTATCAGAATGGTGGTTTGCAAATTTTTCTCCCAGTTTGTAGGATGTATTTAGACTCTGTTGTTTCCTTTGCTGTTCAGAAGCTTTTTAGTTCAATGTAGACTCATTGTCTATTTTTGCTTTTGTTACCTGTGTTTTTGATATCATATCCAAGAAATCACCGTCAAAACCAATGTCATGAAGATTTCCCCTATGTTTTCTTCTAGGAGTTTTACCATTTCTGATCATACATTTAAGTCTTTAACCTATTTTGAGTTAATTTTTGTGTGTAGTGAAAGATAAGCGCCCAATTTCATTCCTTTGCATGTGGATATCCAGATTTTTCAACATCATTTGTTGAAAAGTCTATCCTCTCCCCAGTTGTATACTTTGGCACCCTTGTTGAAGATCAGTTGACAATACACTAGTCCTTCCTTATCTGTGGTTTCACTTTTCAAGATTTTAGTTACCTGTGAACAACCACAGTTAGAAACTAGTAAATAGAAATTTCCAAAATAAACAATTTATAAGTTTTAAATTGTGCACCATTACTGGAACATGGTGAAATCTCATGCTATCTAACTTCATTTCTCCCAAGACATGATTAATCCTTTTATCTACCATATCCTCGCTGCATATGCTACCTGCCTGCTAGTCACTTAGTAGCTGTCTCAGTTATCAGACTGACTGTCACAGTATAGCAGTGCTTGTATTCAAGTAACCCTTATTTTACTTAATAACAGACCCAAAGCACAAGACTAGTAATGCTGGCAATTTGGCATGCCAAAGCAAAGCTATAAAGTGCTTTAAGTGAAAAGGTAAAAAGATTTTTACTTAATAAAGAAACTTTAAAAATCATATGCTGAGTTCGATATGATATACCATTAGAAAAAGTCTTTCTGTGAAATTGTGAAGAAGGAAAAATAAATTTGTGCAGTTTTGCTGTCACAGATTTCATTCCATTGTGGTTGGAAAAGATACTTGACATGATTTTCATATTCTTTTTTTTATTATTATACTTTAAGTTCTAGGGTACATGTGCACAACATGCAGGTTTGTTACATAGGTATACATGTGCCATGTTGGTTTGCTGCACCCATCAACTTGACATTTACATTAGGTATTTATCCTAATGCTATCCCTCCCCCAGCCCCCCATCGCCCAACAGGCCCTGGTATGTGATGTCCCCCACCCTGTGTCTATGTGATCTCATTGTTCACCTCCCATCTATCAGTGAGAACATGCAGTGTTTGGTTTTCTATCCTTGTGATAGTTTGCTGAGAATGATGGTTTCCAGCTTCATCCATGTCCCTGCAAAGGACATGAACCTATCCTTTTTTATAACTGCATAGTATTCCATGGTGTATATGTGCCACATTTCTTTTTTTTTTTCTTTTTAAAGGTTAACATTTATTCAAGCTGCTGATCAGAAGACCCTAAATTAAACACAGTGCCTTTTCTATTATTTCTATTTTATTTTATTATTATTACACTTTAAGTTTTAGGGTACATGTGCACAACGTGCAGGTTTTTTACATATATATACATGTGCCATGTTGGTGTGCTGCACCCAGTAACTCGTCATTTAGCATTAGGTATATCTCCTAATGCTATCCCTCCCCACTTCCCCCACCCCACAACAGTCTCCAGTGTGTGATGTTCCCCTTCTTGTGTCCATGTGTTCTCATTGTTCAATTCCCACCTATAAGTGAGAACATGCGGTGTTTGGTTTTTTGTCCTTGTGATAGTTTGCTGAGAATGGTGGTTTCCAGTTTCATCCATGTCCCTACAAAGGACATGAACTCATCATTTTTTATGGCTGCATAGTATTCCATGGTGTATATGTGCCACATTTTCTTAATCCAGTCTATCCTTGTTGGACATTTGGGTTAGTTCCAAGTCTTTGCTTTTGTGAATAGTGCTGCAATAAACATACGTGTGCATGTGTCTTTATAGCAGCATGATTTATAATCCTTTGGGTATATACCCAGTAATGGGATGGCTGGGTCAAATGGTATTTCTAGTTCTAGATTGCTGAGGAATCGCCACACGAACTTTCACAATGGTTGAACTAGTTTACAGTCCCACCAACAGTGTAAAAGTGTTCCTATTTCGCCACATCCTCTCCAGCACCTGTTATTTCCTGACTTTTTAATGACCGCCATTCTAACTGGTGTGAGATGGTATCTCATTGTGGTTTTGATTTGCATTTCTCTGATGGCCAGTGATGACGAGCATTTTTTCATGTGTTTTTTGGCTGCATAAATGTCTTCTTTTGAGATATGTCTGTTCATGTCCTTCGCCCACTTTTTGATGGGGTTGTTATTTGTTTGAGTTCATTGTAGATTCTGGATATTAGCCCTTTGTCAGATGAGTAGGTTGCAAAAATTTTCTCCCATTCTCTAGGTTGCCTGCTCATTCTGATGGTAGTCTCTTTTGCTGTGTGGAAGCTCTTTAGCTTAATTAGATCCCATTTGTCAATTTTGGCTTTTGTTGCCATTGCCTTTGGTGTTTTAGACATGAAGTCCTTACCCATGCCTATGTCCTGAATGGTAGTGCCTAGGTTTTCTTCTAGGGTTTTTATGGTTTGAAGTCTAACATTTAAGTCTTTAATCTGTCTTGAATTAATTTTTGTAAAAGGTGTAAGGAAGGGATCCAGTTTCAGCTTTCTACATATGGCTAGCCAGTTTTCCCAGCACCATTTATTAAATAGGGAATCCTTTTTCTATTGCTTGTTTTTGTCAGGTTTGTCAAAGATCAGATAGTTGTAGGTATGCAGCATTATTTCTGAGGGCTCTGTTCTGTTCCGTTGGTCTGTTTTGGCACCAGTACCATGCTGTTTTGGTTACTGTAGCCTTGTAGTATAGTTTGAAGCCAGGTAGCGTGATGCCTCCAGCTTTGTTCTTTTGGCTTAGATTGACCTGGCGATGCGGGCTCTTTTTTGGTTCCATATGAACTTTAAAGTAGTTTTTTCCAATTCTGTGAAGAAAGTCATTGGTAGCTTGATGGGGATGGCATTGAATCTATAAATTACCTTGGGCAGTATGGCCATTTTCACCATATTGATTCTTCCTATCAATGAGCATGGACTATTCTTCCATTTGTTTGTGTCCTCTTTTATTTCATTGAGCAGTGGTTTGTAGTTCTCTTTGAAGAGCTTTTGTTATCTGAGAAAGTCTTTATCTCTCTTTAATTTTCAAAGAATATTTTTGCTGGAGATAGTATTCTTGGTTGCCAGTTTTTTTTTTTTTTTTCTTTCAGCACTTTAACTATATCATCTCACTCTCTCCTGGCTTGCAAGGTTTCTGCTAAGAAATCCACTAACAGATGTATTGGAAGTCTCTTGAATCACTTTTCTCTTGCTGCTCTCAAAATTTTCTCTTGTCTTTGTGGACTTCTTTTGATGTAGCCTATTTGAGGTAGGGTGGTCTTCTTGAATCTGGATGTTCATTTTCCTTCCCAGATTTAGGAAGATTTCAGCCATTATTTCTCTAAATAAGCTTTCTGTCCCTTTCTTTCTCTTCTTTTTCTGAGATGCCCATAACATGTATATGGATCTTTTCAATGGTGTCCAATAGTCTTTTAGGCTTTTTTTACCCTTTATTATTATTATCATTATTATTATTGTTTATTTTTGCTCCTCTGCCTAGTTTATATTTGAAATCAGAAAATTTCAAATTTTCTGATTCTCTCTGTTGCTTGATCAAGTCTGCTATTGAAACTTTATAGTGAATTTTTCATTTCAATTGTTGCATTTCTCAGCTCCAAAATCTGTTTGGTTCTTTTTTATATTTTATATCCCTTTGCTGAAACTCTCATTTTGTTCCTGTATTGTTTTAATGAGTTTATCAATCGCCTTTATGGTGGTTATTTTGAATTATTTGTCAGGTAATTAGTATCTAACTGTTTCTTTAGTATCAATTTCTGAAAATTTACTTGGCTTATTTGATTGGGCAATTTTTCTCTGCTTCTTTGTGTTCCTTGTAACTTTGCATTGGTATCTACACATTTTAACAATATAGCTACCTCTCCCTGTCTTTGTAGACTGGCTCCAGACAGGGAAACATCTTCACCAAGCAGCATAGCTACAGATTCAGGGGACATCTCAAACATTTTCTGTGGACATGTCTCCTCTGGACATGTGTGTCTAGGTTCCTACTTAGAGAGATTTACCAGTTTCTTTTTTCCTGGAACTCATAATTTCTTTCTCCATTGGTATCTATCTTTTGTACCACAGGTTCTCCAAAATAGCAGCATGCCACCTGACTCTTTTTGTTCCCAGTGGCCTTCCAGGCATCCAGAGTACATGAGGTCTCATCAGTGCCCCAATTTGGGCTATGTAGAAACCAGTCCCTCTGGAAACCCCCCAAAAGCCAGAACACTGCATATATGCTCCAATCTTCACTACTCCTAAGGAAGAGACTGCCAAGGAGCATTGACGTCTGTCAGCTATACCACAGGTCCTCTGGAGCAGCAGCACACTGCCCAACTCTTTTGTTCTAAGGAGCCCCCAGGTATCCAGAATATGCCATTTCCTGGCAATACACTGAGATAGATGAGACAAAAGCCTGTCCCCAAGGAAGCCCCTTGAAAGTCAGAACAATGGACATATGCTCCAGTTTTCTCTCTCTCCCCAGGGAGAAGCCAGAACTGGAAGTTTCCCCCGATCACGTGGGACTGTGCCAGAGAGACTGTGGCAAGAGGGTGCCACAGGTTCTTCTATTGGCTTTGATGTAGCTGGCTCCCCATTTGCCTTGGATGCAAAAGTTTCTTAACTGGTTTCTGGGTTTCTCACAAAGGGAATTGTTCCATGTATGGCTGTTGAATCAGTGTTGCCATGGGAGAAAGAGGGTCTGAGATTTCCTATTTTACCATCTTAATGGTGTCTTTTAATGAACAGATTTTTTTCATTGTAATCAAATTTTTCTGGTTTTTATTAAACGTCTGTGTTTTCTGTGTCTTGTTTATGGAATTTTTTACTCCAAGGACCTAAAGATACTCTATATTCACTTCTAAAAGCCTTCTACATTTGTTTTTAAGCCACATGGAGTTTATTTTTGTGTATGTATAGATTTTAAATCAATGTGCATATAAATGTATGTAAGCATATATGAATTCATGTATATGTGTATGTATAATATATATTTATATAGGTGAGATTGGGTTTTTTTTCATTTAGATAGGCAATTGTCCCAGCACCATTTATGGAAGAGTCCATTCTTTCCTCACTTCTCTAAAGTGACATCTTTTCATGTATCAAGTGTAATATATATGTATGGGTCTGTTTGGGGGCTCTCTTTAATGTTCCTTTGATCTATTTGTCTATCCCTATTGAAATATCACACTGTGTAGATTACTGTATCTTTATAATTTGTCTTAGTATCAATTAAATTAAGTCCTTCTATCTGATTCTCTTTTTTCAAGAGTTTATTTACTATTCTTAGCCTTTTATGTTTAAATTTCAGAAGTAGTATGTTATCATCTTTCACAGAATAAAACTTGGAATTTTATTGGAATTGCATTGAATCTATAAGTCACTCTGGGGAAAATTGGCATCTATAGAATAATGAGTCTTCAAATTCATTAACTTGGTATTTTTCTCCATTTACAAATTTTCTTTAACATCAGTTAAATGTTATAATTTTTCCAGTAGAGTTCTTACAAATTTTTGCTGGGTTTAGCATTAGGTATATATATTTTTAACAATTAAATGTTAACTCTTTTAAACTTTCTTTTTCTAATGGTTCGTAGAAAATATATGCAAATATAATTAAATTTTTGCTTGTTTTTATATCCAGCAAACTTAATTCTCTTATAGCTACATAATAACAACTCTGAGACTTTCTTGCTCTCCAAGTCTCATACATCCTATTTTTTTCTTCCCCCATTGTACTAGAAAAGTTCAACATTGAAGAAAAGTTGTGATAGTGGACATTCAAGTTTTGAAAGGGAGATGTTTAGCATTTCATGATTAAAGTTTTCTTCAGGGGAGATTCAATTATCAAAGTAACATGACAGACATGAAAAAGAACCAAATGAAAATGAAGAATTTTTTTTTTAAATCACATCACTCTCTCAATTGATGGAAAAAGCATCTTTAATATTAAACTAAAAATCTACTGATGATAAAAAATGCTTGATGAACTGGGAATAGAGGGAATTTTCTTAATCTGACTAGATAAAATACACTTAACTATGAAGCCCCTGAGGCTCCAGCTCAGAGGAGGGTATCTCTTGTAAGATTCCCCAGCCTCAGTAGGCCCTGGACCCTGATTTTTCTCTGAACTTCATCCAGACATGGAACCAGACTTCAAATCTTATGTCATCCATAAGTGCCTTCTAAATCAAGATAGCACTGGTGCTTCAGTATTCCACTTACTTTTCAAGATTTCATTCAAAACCTAGCCAGGGAAGGCCCACTGATTTTTCAGACCTTGAATATTTTTAAGTTGCTGGATACACACACACAGACACACATAAATATAAATACACACACACACACACACACACACACACACATTTTGTCCAGCATATTTTATTTTCAGTAGGAAGATTAATCTGAGTAATCCAATTTATCATTTCCAAATATCAGATTTAGATGACATTTTTAAAATGTCTTTTATCAAAACAGTTGATCAAGCAAATAATTTTCTAGTTCTATTTGGCTTTATTTACTTGTTTATTTTTTGGCAGTGAGCATTTGGCCTTGAATACTTCTTTGCACATGGTGCCTCCGCTGGCTACAACACTTTTCCCTTCCCACAACTCTACTTTGCTGAGCTAACGCTCCCTCATGCTTCAAGATAGTCCCATAATCACATCAGGAAGTCTTACCCATTCCATTTCTAAACAATCCGAGTTCAGTAGACCCCATGCATTTTATAGCAGACAGAGAGGATATATTTAACAACGTAAGTGTTACAAGAATACTAGCCAATATGAACAGATCTGCAGGCCAATAAGAATAGACGTGATCTGTAAACAACCAGGACCAGTATATACTAGGTAAATATCACCTATGCTCAAAGCATATAGTACAGTAAGATGTGGTAAGATACAAAGATTATCATGGTGCTTCTCATGTTGTTCTGTAACTTGCTGTTTACCTATCTCTTATGGTAATCTGTGAGATTACTATGAACAGGGACCAATCATACTCACCCTGGAATCCTGTGTTCCATGGAATCTTGGTTTTAAAAAAAGAGGTTCCAAAAATATTTGAATTAGGTAAAGGAAGTTCTATTGAGGGAATGTTCACTAAATAAATCACTTCCTATTACTTCACAGCTTTAATCCCTGGAATTCCACGAACAATGAATCCATTTCACGCATCTTGTTGGAACACCTCTGCCGAACTTTTAAACAAATCCTGGAATAAAGAGTTTGCTTACCAAACTGCCAGTGTGGTAGATACAGTCATCCTCCCTTCCATGATTGGGATTATCTGTTCAACAGGGCTGGTTGGCAACATCCTCATTGTATTCACTATAACAAGGTAAGGGCTCCTTTTTTTTTCCTTCCATACTTTAGGAAACTACAGTCGAAGCTCCCTAAATGAATCCTTTCACCTGTAGCATTTTGCTTAATGAAATGCAACTTTGGAAATATTTGCTTAAGATAATTAATGAAGATTCTACAGATATTTTCTTCATGCATTAGGTAACATCTCAGCTGCAAATCTCAACATGCTAAGACCTAGGCCAATGCTTACTGCTGGGTCAGTGAGTTTTTAGGGAAATGACTCTCAGTCTTAGCTGCATATTAGAATCACCTGGGGAACTTTAAAAACTCTTGATATACAGTTTCACCCCAGACCCATTAACTCAGAATCTCTAAGGGTAGGGCCCGGGTAAGATTTGAAACTGCAATGCAACATTTTATTTTCCAGCAATAAGAATTATCCTAAAAAGCTGACCTGTTTAGGCAGGTGAAAGAGATTCTTTTACTCACTTGGACAAAAGAGAAACTTTATCTGATCACCAGAAGATGCAGGAAATCATAGGTAGTGGGCTGTTCCCATTCGTGTAGACCAGCCTATATAGACCAAACTGAGAGACATCTGCCTCCGAGTACCTCCTGCCTGGGCACCACATCTCCCACCTAATTCAGGTAATTTCCTCCTCTCAAGTAGAGAGACAGAATAAGAACTTTACTTGGAGAATAAGAACTGATTATTTGTTTTCTAGGGACCTGACAAAATGGATTCAGAATTAGTGCACACAAGCCCTATAGCTACTTGGTATATTTGCTATCCTGATTATTTTCACATGTAAGTTTTGCTAGTTTTAATAACTATAGGATGTTAACTTTTTCATCCTAGTTTCTGATTATACTTAAAATCGCCATTTTCAAAATGTTTGTCCATATTCATATGTTATAAAAGATATTCTAGACTGCAGGTTTAGTATCCCTTATCCAAAATGCTTGTGACCAGAAGTGGTTCAGATTTCATACATTTTTTTATTTTGCACTGTTTGCATATGCATAATGAGATATCCTGCAGAAGGGAACAAGTCTAAATACAAAATTCATTATGTCTCGATTATACCTTATACACATAGCCTGAAAGTAATTTTATGTAATATTTTGAATAATTTTATGCATGAGACAAAGTTTTTGTAAATCAAACCATCAGAAAGTAAAGGCGTCACTCTCTTAGCCACCCATGTGGACATCTGTGGTTGTTTGGCATCACCATCATTCCTGACTCTATATTTACATCCAACCAATAAACAATCACTTTCTTAAACTTATTCACACAACAATACTTAGCAATAAAAAATATGACCATTAATACCACTAATACAGTGAAAAATAATGTGTTCAGGGGAACTAAGCAGCCCAGTAACATCACCAGAACACCTGCACCAGCTGCGAAACAACAGCAGCTGAAGGGGGCTGGGAGGGTCATTTTTCCCTTGGAGACGCTATATGCTGTACAGCAGCATTTTGACTGCAACCCATCACATGAGGTCAGGTGTGGACTGTTCCACTTGTAGGATCATGTTATTCCTCAAAAAGTTTCAGATTTTGGAGCATTTCAGATTTTGGATTTTCAAGTTAGGGATGCCCAACCTGTATTACCTAACAGGTGTTTTCAGCATCATATTAACACATAACTGCAACAAACTTTTGTGGAGCATATTACACTTAAAAAGCACAGCAGTACTATTATTATACCCATTTAAGAAAAGAGGCTCGGATGAGTAAATAACTGGTCCAGCATCACAGAGCTAGTAAGTAGCAATCCTGGCAATCGAACTCAGATTTATTCTGAATTCAAGGCTATTTCCTCCACAACTAATGAAAACAAAGAGGTCATCAAAATTATAGAGACAGTTGTTGGATTTGCCGTAAAGATAAAAGAATCCTCACAGGCTTAATTGAGAGCAAGAGGAGCCCTCAGGATGGTCATGCGGATGGTGCTTATCACCCCTGAGAAGGCTTATAACTTGTCACTTCCCCAGGTGGCGTCTCACCAGCCAGCCCTCTCTCAAACTTTCAGTTTCGCTATCCCTGCAGTTAGAAGTAGAGGATCAATGGTATTTTTTATACCAGTCACAGCTGAAGATTTATTTAGTACATAGAGATTCTACTCTTAATAAATTCAAGCATTCCTTATTGTGTCCTGTAAAGCTATTTGTGAATATCAAGCATTTTAAACTTTTCTTTAAGTGCTAGAAGAAATTCAATTCAATATATATTAGTAAATACATATTGCATGCCCTGCATTGCCCTAGGGTTTATGAAAATACAAAAAAAAAGCAGCATCTGTCTAAAAAGTTCATATTCTAGTGGGGAAGATGAGATTTAAACTCATGGAATAATTTGAAAAATAATACAAGAAAGACTTTAAAAACAATCACTGGGGGGGAAAGATGGCTCAGATAAGTTACAGGAAAGAAAATAGAAGTAATCAAATATTCTAAGGGTGCTTCAAAGAGGCAATAGTGCTGAGTAGAGAGTTAATAGCTAGAGACTTGAGAATGTTTCTAGCTCACTCCCGTTTGCCTGTTGGACCTGCCCAGTTCTCCTTCCATCTCTCCCTCATGGCCTCCAGTATTTCTGCCCTGCTTTTCTACAGATACATATGGTGTGTCCTACACTCAAAAGCCTTGGTACCACCATTGAAAAACCAAGTCCTTAATAGGTGTTAGCCCTTCCGAAATGTTTGCATTTTCACAGGCAACTTTTATATGCAAAACCTCATCAGTGTGGGATTCCACCTCTTGTGACAAGCTGTTGAAGAGATGTCTGGAGCCAGAGAAATTTCTTGGACCCCTCAATTTACACCAATAGATAACAGCTTAATCCCATCTATTTATACAGAGACAAAGTTGAAAAAAAGGAAGACATGTGCAATGTGAACTCTTCTAAAAGTCAATTCTGAGCTATAATTTATGGAAACAGATTTTCAGCATAAAGTCAACCATCATTTAACTGAGGAGAAAAACACCTGAGCCATTGTACGGACCAATTTGTTTGCATTATTGTGAAAAATCTATCACTTATTCATATTTTCATTTTATACATAATGTGAAATATACATTAGATAAAGAAATGCTAATGGAGCTTTTAAAATAAATATTTTAATCTTTCAAAAAGTATCGGGAACAACCTTTAATTAAAACAAGTTTTAATTTTTTGCTAAGATTTTAACACTTTTCCTTGCAAATTGCTCTCCAAAAATGTATTAATCTTTCAAAAGTCATTCGAAAGCAACTTACATGTCTTTATTTATTTGGCTAGGAATTTATCAACTTTTTTGCAAATTGCTCTCTAAATATTTTAAGGCAATTTGTATTAATGTTTTCATCATGCTTTGCCATGATCTTTTATTTGTTACGTTATGAACAGACAGGTGAATTAAATAAAATATTAAGACTACAGTAATGATAAGGAGAAATAAATAACATTTAAACAAGATGTAATGACTTTTATAGTAGTAATTGTATCAAAAACATTGTTCATCAATAGAACTAAAAGTCAATAAAATCATTAATGATGCTGGAAAGCAAGCAATGAACTAATTTCTGACTTTGCCAAATGAAGACTAGAAACATATATAAAATAAATATGTTTAAGGAAGATGGAGCTTCAAGAATAAGATGTTCTGTGTGCCTTTTTTAAAAAGCAAGAAGCAACTTGTGCATTAGGAGGGTAACTATAAAATAATGAGGCCAGATCATCACTGGTCTGTTGTACATTAAATTTATAGCAGGTCAAAGGAAGCCAGTTTAGAAAATGTAGGCAGAAAATTGAGCCTATTATAATATTTTCCTCTTGCATTCCCAGGAGACAGATTGATGAACTCAACCCCGTTACTCAACTAGTCACCACAGGCACAGCAGGCCGTGGGAATCACCTGTACTTCAATAAAGGGACGACTTTGTTTTGTCAGACCCCCACATCCACCTTCTGAACACGTCTTTCTTCTGTTTACTGACAGACTCCCTTCAAGTGGGCAGAGTCTGTATAAAAGGTGCCCTATCCTCCAAAAATAGAGTTCCCATATTGTCACTTCCTGCCCTCATCTCCCTGTCAGGTCAACTAATTCACACTAAGTCATGAATTTGTGAAAAACAGGTTACGAGATGGACAATGTGTTAACCTAGAGGAATCCTGTCTAATGGTAGAATTCCAGCTGCTGACAGGGATGGGAAACGTTTTAGAACACAGGTCTCTTTTTCCCCACCCAGATTAAATAATAACTAACAGCTCCCTCTGACCCAGCCCTCTACCATTCCAAGTGTCAGCCATACACAGACTCTTGTTGGAATTGACCCATACCCTTGACTGCACGGATATGTTTTCGATGCCAGAGTACCATGCAACAACATCTGTTCAGATGAGCTGTGGTCCAGTTGGCCAATATGCAAAGCTGGCTAGGGAATCTAAGGAAGTTGAGTTGCTTGCCTAAGGGCACAATGAGCGAGGGCATAGAAATGAAAATAAAATTCCCAGTTAGGTTATCTTTCCACTCTATCACTCTATGTATCTAGGGAAGGGTTGGCAAATATAGGACTCTACTGTAAACTCTCTCACCCTTAGCAGTCATCTCTA
This sequence comes from Hylobates moloch, assembly GCF_009828535.3. Taxonomy (NCBI): domain Eukaryota; kingdom Metazoa; phylum Chordata; class Mammalia; order Primates; family Hylobatidae; genus Hylobates; species Hylobates moloch. Next base: position 117,759,629 of record NW_026652277.1, on the reverse strand, counting down.
ATCACACAGGTCTGTCCTATATAGCATCTGTCCTGTATAGGTCTGTCCTGTGTGAGGACTCAGAATTCTTCTCAGCACAGTGCTTCAGGAAATGACTACTAATCCATTGGCATAGGCTCATGATAGCAATTTAATTCAACTAGAGTTAAATGCCAGATGGGATGGTGAGGCAACCCAGAGATTAACAAGAGCAGGAAGCCAGTTCTACACCCTGTCCCATTCCTCACCCCAACACCATTTTCCTCTCCCTGCCCCAAGCTGGAGGGAGAAAGGGAGAAAGAGGTTTTTCAGCCCTCAGGAGTCTGGGCTGCCTGGTGGGAGCTGGAGCCCCACTGGTATCTTGGACCATGGAGTGAAGGCTACATTCTGGCTTCTCCCCTCCTCCTTACTCTCCAGTTCCCACTGGTGCTTCTGACTGGCCAAACCTAATCAGAAGCCAATTGGCAAAGGGGACTGAGGACAGGCTGGCGAATGACAAGCACGGCAGCCTACATGCGTAGTGTTATGTTTTGTTTTACTTAATCCATATCATATGTTGTTATTTCTGATTGCAAAAGGTAAGCATGGTTTTAATAGAAATTTTGAAAAATTGTGAGAAAATGCAAACAATAAAGTAAAAAATCAGTCATACTACTACCAAATAGATGATCACTGTGATCACTTGACATATTGTTCCTGCAAATTTTTTAACAAATGTTTAAATAAATTTAGAGTCATGCTATACACATTATGAGTATTCTTTCCTTTTTTCTTTTTACTTAATAGTATAAGTATTTTCTCATCTGATTAAATACTCTTTCAAACTATGACTACAGCTACATCCTATTGAGTGTGGTAGTGTGGAATACCATAATTTATTTTATCATTCCTCAAATTAATGAGCATTAGATATGACCACGTTAACCATATGGAGCACATGTTAGCCAAAATTATCACAAGTCTTTGTATTTTATATTAAATGTTTATATCATAAGAAATACAAATTTCATGAAGTCTGACAACGGGAAATCTGAAGATAAATTAGACCTAAAAAGGGATATAATTTATATAGTTAGAAATTTTACAATTTCTATTTGTTTTTAATTTCGATGCTGTTGCTTTCAGTAAAGAAGACAATAATAAATATAATGTGTTATTCATATTGCCCTAGTAACTTATGTCCAGATAAATTTATCAATTGCTTCAGAATTCTCTTTGTACTATACAGAATATCATCTAGACACACTTTTATTTAATTCTTTTTGATTGCCAGTTAATGGCCTGCACTGTTCCCACAATAGAATTACCATAATTCATTATCAGTAAATGATGGGTACCCCTCTAGAGAAAAGCAAGGGCCATGGATCTAATTGCTGCAATTGAGACCTAAGCAACTGCTTATGGTTTATATCCCAATTCACATGCAAATAACATCTATTTATAGACTAAGATTTATAAATTTTTTTGTTTTTTTGTTTTTTTTTTAGTTTGGAGCTCTTTCTATCTGACTGCTAATATCTGTCCCTCTTCCCTGTCCCCTCTCCATTTCCCACTCTAATGGCCTGAAGAGGACAGGGGATGAGAGACCAAGGACAGTTAGCTGGCTGGTCTTTTGTTTGACATGATCTTTTCTTCATGTCTCCTCTCCCTCTTGGTCATTCTGGTGTGAGGCACCAAGCTCCTGAGGGAAAGGAACCTATCTGTATTTTCAGTGGCAGCAACAATGCATACAGTATGATTGCTGAATAAGGACTCCATGGCAGTAACTTCCCCACACAGTGGATGCTGCCAAGGCCTGGAGAAGAGATGGCTTCGCCCAGTCTGATGTTTCACATGAGAATCTGATAGCTGAGAAATGAAGTTCACAGGCTATAGAAGTTGTAGCCAATGAATAATAAAGACACACACTAGCTTCCAAACAGCAGAGCACTAGCCCTGAAATAGGAAAAAACTAGCAATTGTGGCAGAATCTTAGGACTGGTTCTTACATGCTCTTTAAATTCTTATTTGTCCACATCTGCCAATAAACCTGTCTTGACAGTTCCCAAGAAAGAGGAGGGGGCCCCTTCTTTGTGCTTCTTGTCCTTGTACTTGTCTGTAGTTTTCTCTCATCAAATTGTAATGTGATAATTTATTTATGCATGTCTAGACTATAAGCTCCTTGATGACAGGGTTTATACATAGTTTAGCTTTACAGCCTTAGAGCACAATATTATGACTGCCATGTAATTGGTGCTCAATAAAATGTTTGTTGAATTAATGAACAGAATCTCCCAGATAAAGATGGTACCTGCTTATTATTGAATGTGTCAGCTCCTTGAAGTAAGAACCAACTAAATTTTAAATTTCTGCTCTCAGAAATGTATTTCACCTGCTGATGAGAAGGCCACTTCTAGATAGCATTGAATTCACTTCTCCCACCCCCGGCTCCCCACAGGAGACATGAGATCATTCTCAGTGCCATCTACCAGCTCCGTCTTTTCAGATGACTCTCCCTGTCTGGATCTCAGGGTCTTTATTAATAGTCTTTGCTATTTGTTAGATTTTACTGGAATATTTCTAAGTCATTGTTGAAATTTTAACAATGGCCTAAGCTGCAACAAGAAAAAAAATGCATTAGACAACAGAAATCCTTTATTTTCAGTCTTCAGCTGTTTTAAATACTAGGAATGAGTAAAGACTAAATCTTTTGCCTGAGTGTATTTAAAGTTGGTATAACTTGTTGCTGCATAAAAAATTACCCCAAACATAGTGGCTTGAAACAATAAACATTTACTGTCTCATGTGTGTCCAATGGTCATGGATTCAGGAGCAGCTTAGCTGGTTGGTTCTGGCTCATGATCTGTCATAAAGTTGCTGTCAAGCTGTCTTCCAGGGTTACAGTTATCTGAGGGCTTGGCTGCACCTGGATGATCTACTTCCAAGGTAGCTCATTCCCATACCTGGAAAGCTGGTGCTGACTGGTTGTTAACTGGACCTTCAGTTCCTCTCCACATGGACCTCTCCATAGTGTTGCTTGAGTATCCTCACAAGATGGCAGCAGGCTTCCACCAGGGAGAGCAATCCAACAGAGAGCAAAGAGAAAGCCACAAAAACTTTGTGACCTAATTTCAAAGTCACACACTGTCACTTCTGCCATATTCTCATTGTTAGAAGCAAGTTAATAAGGTCAGCACTCAGAGAGAGGGAATTAGGCTCCACCTACTGAAAGGAATATCAGAGATTTTGTGGACATATTTTTAAACCACCACAGTAAGTTGTCAAATAAATAGTTCAAAATGCTTAAATATACACAAGACTAGGCATTTTCTCTATGCATTTGTGTAGGTTTTCCTTTAACATTTAAAATGCATTATGGCAATTAAAATTTGTATCAGGTAGCATATATCGAATAGTCTGTATACATCCAATATCAATCCTCAGTTTCCTCTATCTCTTTCAGATCCAGGAAAAAAACAGTCCCTGACATCTATATCTGCAACCTGGCTGTGGCTGATTTGGTCCACATAGTTGGAATGCCTTTTCTTATTCACCAATGGGCCCGAGGGGGAGAGTGGGTGTTTGGGGGGCCTCTCTGCACCATCATCACATCCCTGGATACTTGTAACCAATTTGCCTGTAGTGCCATCATGACTGTAATGAGTGTGGACAGGTAAGTGAAGGACTTTGAAATATCTTAATATAATTCAGAGGTGCCTGTGCCTCCCCAAGCTCATTCCAATTCCAACACCAGTTTTGGTTTATAACAGCAAAGGTTCTCTTCCTTTGTTTCATTGTAGGACTGATTACTTAAGAATATTTTGTTCAACTTTCACAGAGGAATATTTTTAATGGAAAACATAAAACACAAAAGTCTCCTTTTTTCTAATCATTCTTTTCGACTCAGTTTTATTTGCAATTCAGTGCAAGAAAAAAAATCACAACACCAGGAAATATTAGAAACCAGAATGAATTCCCTCCATCAATTTCACAGTAAGGAAGCTGAGGCCCAGAGAGGTGAGGAGATTTGCTAGAAGCACATAGAGAATTAGTGGCAGAGCCAAGAATTAAAGTAGGTTTCCTTAGTCTCTGTCCAAGGCTATTTGTGATATGTCCACTGTCTCATACACTTGTTATTGCCTCATAGCTTTAAGGAATCAGTGGAGTAAATAGATGTTATTATACAACCATGAAGCAATTTCCCAGTGCCAGGGAGATCATCTTTTACAAACATTATTGTGATTGGTTAATACAAATGCTGTTATTTTATATTATTAGAAATGTATTCCACTATGTCCTGGAATGTGCCATAGCCCTTTTCACCATCCATGTAAGCTAATGTTATTTGAGGAGATGATGGTGATGGTGAGTACTTATGGAACCCATAAGTGGTAGAATCCAGTTCAGACCCAAGCCATCTGACTCTAGAGATGGCAGATAGTTGTAACTGCCTCACTATCTGGCCTGTCTAGGAAGCACACAAGCTAGGATGTGCCCTGCATTATCCAGATGCCAGAACGTCCACACCAGGTCCTAGCAGCTCACCCCAAACAAAAACAGGGACTAAAGACAACCATAGTACTTCCAACAGTGATACTCTGTCTTCTAGGACAACCCACTTAAAATCTCCATCTGCCTTCTTCCCAGCCCAACCCTAGCCCAACACATTTAATACTCCTTGCTCTGATCTACTGTCTTTTTCCTTTGATTCAAATATATTACATAAATCACGTGTGTGTGTGTGCATGTGTGTGTGTGTGTGTGTGTGTATTATTTATTGTCTCATTCCCTTGCAAATGTAAATTCCACAAAGGCAGGGTCTTGGTCCACCAGTATATCATAAATGTGTGTGTAACAGTGCCTGGCACTCAGGTGCTCAAAAAATATTGATGAATGAATGAATGAATGAATGTCTTGAAGGGTATGTTAAATTTCCCTGGGTCTATCCAGAAATCGTCCTGAACCCTGCCTCTTTCACCCTTCCAAGTGGGACTTTTGGGTGGAGAAGTGATGAGCCATTCTTCAGATGAACAAAAAAAGAATTGCAAGGTTCATATAAATCATTCACTCTGACAAGAACGAATAATAATGGTAAATTTTTAAATATCCTTTTGTTTTTCTGCAAGAGAACTTTCAAAATATAGAATGTGCTTCTCAACTCGTAACTAACACATTTTTAAATCAACATACTGCATAGGTCTGGTTAGCTCAGCTGATGCCAGCCAATGTGACTGTGTCATGAGAAAAGCCCCATAAGCTCGTCAGGGTTCCAATACCAGGAAGAGGGTCTTGAACAGGCCAGGCTCACTGTAGAAAAGTGACCTAAAGTACAGACCATATCAACAGTAATCCCATTCTTGGGGATAATACGAGCTTCTTTATACACTGTGCCTTGGATGCAGGAGAATATTGGCTTTTTTTGAAAAAAAAAAGCGGGTATACTCCTATAAATCTCTTACTGTAAATGAAGTGAATGGGCATTTTCTGCCTTGGAACAGACAAACTGTGTATGTTTTTAAATATTGACAGGTTTTTCTCTGTGTATATATGTGCGCACACATGCATGCGTGGTATCTTACTACTAGTCTTTTGTTTTGTTTTGTTTTGATCCAATGGACATAGTATGCTAAAATTTCATTTCACATTTAAGACATTCTGCCCTTTCCTTCCCCTTGCTCTGGAAGATCAGGTGGTAAGAAACAAGTGAAGAGGCTATAAAACTGAACCATTTCCTTTCTCACATTTCTTGTAATTCTAACTCCAGTAAATTCATAAAAGTTTAACAAAATCTGCAATTTTGTAAAAAAGAAATGAGGCTTGCTTTGTAAGATCATAACTAAATGTCGGTGCCATCAGTATGCCTTAGTGTTTACATATTTAAATCATTTTAATTGCCAGTTTAATGGATTGTACATTTCAAGTGTTTCCACTAACTCATTTTGCTTTCCCTAATTAGTGATAACTGCAAGTGTGTAGAATATTTAGTAGTGGGCTTCTACCTCCGTAGCCATACAAAACAATATATAAACATCCAAAATATTAAAAATGTTTGCCTTCAAATGAAAGCTACCTAGACGTTCATTAGTGGCTACTTTTAAATTCTCTAAATAAATTCTCTAAAACATCAAGAGTCAGTAAGTAGGAGCCAAAATTTGCAACGATTCATTCATTTATTCAAAAAATATTTATTGAGCATGAACCATATGCCAGAGATTGTTGGACACAGGGGATACAGTGACCTTAAACTAATAGTCAAGGCTCCTGCCCTCATGGGGCTTTCATGCTAGTGGTGGAGACAGACATTAAGTGAAGAGTCCCACACGTAATTGTATATTTCCACATAGTGATAATACACTAAGAGGGAAAAGTAGAGTCTCCCTATAATCTTCTTTTATAATCATAGTCCCTCGTATAGAATGGGTGGTCAGAGAAGTCTTCCCTAAGAGGAAGACTGTTAAATAGGGACTTGAAGGAAGAGCAAGAAGAAGCAGAGGCAGATCCTGCCAGGCAGGTAGAGCAGCATGTGCCTAACCTTGAAAGGGGAAGAGCTTGAGGAAGTCAAGGGAGAGACTGGCACAGGCAGCAGGCAGCAGGCAGAACCAGGTGGGAAAAAAGACCTGTGGATCATGGGAGGAATTCTGAAAATTGATGGAAAACCACTGAAAGGTTTTCAGCTGAGGAGGGATGCTATCAAAGAAGATTCTTTAATTGCTTGATCCCATGACTTCATCATCCTATAATTCCAGTAAAAATGATGGCTGGACTGCTGTGCAGCCACTACATCTTCCACTTCCCCAGCAGGGAGAAAAGAGGCCCTTCCCTCGTTAGCCATGGGGAATGCACGTGCAGTGTGCAGAGGATGGGTAGCTGAGGAGCCCTGGCCAGAAACCACTCTCTGTAACCAAAGGCCCCTTAACTGAATGCAAATGTCCTGCTTCTGGTGCAAAATTGAAAGAGCAACAGGACAGGATATTTGTTATTTTTGTGAGTCTTCATTAAGTAGCTTTACAAAAACTTGGAGAAAATTAAGTGACCATAAAAACCATTTTTACATTTGTGTAATTTCTACCAATACTATCCTCCACCACCCCCAGCCCCCAGCAAAGTTGTGCTTTTTCAAATAGCCTTCCTTCTGAATCCGAGCTTGTTTTTCATTCTTCAGCTTTCATTTTGCTGTGAAAAATTCTTGGATTTGCTGGAGGACCAAATATATCTGATATGTCAGAATTTCAAGTTTGATTAATGATTACCCCTTTTTTTCCTGGCTCTAAAATGAAAAGAGAACAAATAAAGAAAAATGCTTCCCCATGAAATTAGCCCATTTCTTCCCTCTGGCTTCTAGCCTAAGTTCCTTAAGGAATTTGCATTGTCTATACTAGCCACAGTTGTTCATCCTCACTGTGACTTCTGTGAGCTGAAATTCCATGAGCCTGGTGACTTTAGTATAAAGCCATCAGGGCAAAATGTTTGTTCTATGTGCCTGAACCACTTTCTGCTGAGGGATTCTCTTAGCCCCACATTTTCTTCCTTCCTGCCTCTGTGTCAGTAAGTCTTGCTGGAAAAAGGGTCATTTCCTCCTGCAGGAAATCGCTGTTCAGAGACAAAGTTTTCCAGAGTCTCATTTACAGGAAAAGCCGCTTTGTAAAGAAAGAGTTTGCACCGCAGAGTTTTACCATTATCAATGTATTCGTAGAAGGAACAGCTATTTCAGTGAGTGGTTTATTCAGACTTGCAGGGTCAAGAATTGTTTTCTCTACAGATACCAGGCAGCTCTTAAAAAATATAACTTTCTTTTGCCCTGATAGAGGTGTGCTTCAGAAAGGAAAATAATGCTAATAATTTACTCTCATCATGAACCTTTCATCCTTGGAGCTCAGTGCTTTCATTGATTGTTCCAAAACTCTTCCTGACTGCCTTTGCAGGTACTTTGCCCTCGTCCAACCATTTCGACTGACAAGTTGGAGAACAAGGTACAAGACCATCCGGATCAATTTGGGCCTTTGGGTAGCTTCCTTTATCCTGGCATTGCCTGTCTGGGTCTACTCGAAGGTCATCAAATTTAAAGACGGTGTCGAGAGCTGTGCTTTTGATTTGACATCCCCTGACGATGTACTCTGGTAAGTTGTTAAAACTTAAGAAAAATGAGTTGAATTAAGTTGTGAAGTACTTCATTCTCCTTGTCAACATGTGAGCAGCCTCAAAGAGTATCCTCGTGGATCCTCTTTTCGCCAGTATCTCCACTTAGGTTTCTCCACACATGCAATCAAGGTGATAGTTTGATTTTTAAGGAGAGGGCAACCTTTAGAAAAAGATTTTGAATTCAATCATGTAACCTCAGTGGACACAAATATATTTAAATATGGATTTTAAAGATTCATAGCAGCCGGATGCAGTGGGAATGCAGCAATCAAGGGAGGTAAGGAATTTCCAGAGTCGCTCAGACTCAACCTCATCAGTATGCAATTGCAGTTTGCTTGAATTGTGTCCCCTTTAAAGATATGTTCAAGTCCTACACCAGCTCCCCATACCTGTGAATGTGATCTTATTTGGAAACAGGGTTTTTTCAGATGTAATCAAGCTAAGTTAAGGTCATACTGGATTAGGGTGGGCCCAATGACTATTGTCCTGATAAGGAGAAGCAGATTTTAAGAAACACAGAGACACACAAAAAAGAGAATACATGTGAAGACAGAGGCAGAGATTGGAGTGATGTGTCTGTAAGCCAAGGAACACCAAGGATTGCCAGAAACCAGCAGAGAGGGTAGGAAGGGGCATAGAGCAGATTCTCCTTCATAGCCTCTAAAGAACCAAATTTGCCAGCACCTTGATTTCAGATGTATAGCTTTCAGAGCTGTGAGAGAATAAATTTCTATTGTTTTAAGCTATCCAGTTTGTGCTAATTTCTTATAGCAGTCCTAGGAAACTAATGCAACTACCATAGCCATTTTATACATTTTAATTTAAAAAGAAATTAAAAGTCTTCAACTTGAAATTTGAACACAGAATTGGAGTTCATGATTAAATTATTTGAGCAACTACCAATGGCCAATAACTGTGTTAGATATTTTTACACATACTATCTCAAGTCAGTCTGGCAGATTACTTTCTCTTACTCAATCACTTGTCAAATAGATAAGTCATTTCTGCATTATGTGGACACAGCCAAAGAAAGATGGTGGAAAGGACCTGCAAATCCACTAATCCAGTGAAAAAAAAAAATTCATATGCTTGCATGTCTTGTTCAGTTTAGTATAACAAAGTGCTATAGACTAGGTGGCTTGTAAACAATAGAAATTTATTTTTCACAGTTCTAGAAGCTGGAAATCCAAGATAAAAGTGCTAACATGATCAAGTTCTGATGACAGCCCTCTTCCAGGTTGCAGTCTGCCAACTTCTCATTTTATGCTTATGTGGCAAAAGAGAGAGACAGGAAGCAAGCTCTCTTGTGTCTCTTCTTATAAGTACACTATTCCCATTCATGAAGGTGCCACTCTCATGACTTAATTACTTCCCAAAGACCCCATTTCCTCATACCATTATATTGAGGGGTTAGGTTTTCAACATAGGAATTTTGAGGGAACACAAACATTTGGGACATTAACAGTGCAACATAGATAGGACTGCACTTCCAGTTCCAAAATGGCAGCATAGAAGCAAGCTGACTGAATGCCCCCACTCCCAGAGCCCTCAGAAAATCAAAGACAAATATACAGCACCAACGTTATCATTAGCAATATCCCAGAACTCCAGAACTCAAATATGTGGATAAGATGGTTCCTCAGGATTCAGAGAAGTGGAAAAAAAAAAAAGCCTCCAAGCCGACTGTAACAGAATCAGACTTCCACGTCCATGACACCCCTCTCCCCCATTCTGCCTGATACCAAACACATGAAAAACTTCCCCCCAACTCACAGTTTCTACACTGAAAAAAACGAGATCAAGGTAGGCAACCAGCTTTCCCACCACCTTGGGTTCCCTGACAAAATACATGTCTCTGACTTAATCTATGGGAAGTATCATAAGTGCTGGAAGGGAGAAATATCCCTGAGAACAGGCAGAGACAAAGTAGGGAGGTGGGACAGTTGCTCTGTAACGCAGCCAAAGGAGACACTAAATTAGAGTGGCTATTGATAGCACCACACTCCAGGAGGTACATTCAGCAGGCCCCCTGGACAAACCCCTAGACCAGGATTCCCACACCTTCGGGATATCTCCTTTGGGACTTCCCCCATTCAGGACAGCCAGTGACTGATGGGTCACTAGAGCCAAAGCAAGCCTGGGCTTAAGGCACCACCTAGAGCCAAAAGAAGACAGCAACCTAGCGACGATGACACTCTAAGCAAATACAGGAAATGAAAACCAAAACAAGTCAGACAGAGAAGACTGGAATAAATAGCAAATCCTCAATGCAAAGACATAGATGTACATCCACAAGAAGCAACAGCAAACAGCGAACCATCAGGGGACCAGTAACTGACCCTAATGAAACAGCAATATGTGAGCTCTCTGGCCAATAATTCAAAATGGCAGTTTTTAGGAAACTCAGTGATCTCCAAGATAACACACAAAAGCAATTCGGAAATATATCAGGGAAATTTAACAAAGAGATTGAAATAATTTTAAAAATTAAAAAAAAATCTTGGAACTGAGAAATACACTTGCTGAACTGAAAAAGTTACTAAAAATTCTCAACAGCAGAATGGGTCAAGCAAAGGAAAGAATCAGTGAGCTCAAAGACGGGCTATTTGAAAATACACAGTCAGAAAAAGGAATGAAAAGAAATGAAGACTGTATACAAGATATAGAAAAAATTACTTCAAAAGACCAAATCTAAGACTTATCGGTGTTCAAGAGGGAGTTGAGCAAGAGCAAGGAGTAGAAAGCCTATTCAAAGAAATAATAACAGAAAATTTCCCCCAAATTGAGAAAGATGTAAATATCCAGATATGGGAAGATCAGAGAACACCAAACAAAATTAACCCAAATAAGACTGTACCCCAAGGCATATAATAAACTCTCAAAAGTCAAAGACAAAGATAGAACTCTAAAATCAGTAAGAGAAAAGAAGCAAATAACGTATAAAGGAGCTCTAATTCATCTGGAAATGGACTTCTTACTAGAAACCATACAGGCCAAGAGGGAGTGAAATGACATTTTCAAACTGAAAAAAAAAAAAACTTGCCATCCAAGATATCGCATCCAGCAAAACTATCCTTCAGCTGTGAAGAAGAGATAAAGTGTTTTCCAGACAAGCAGAAGTTGAAGGAATTTACCACCACCAGATCCATCTTACAGGAAATGCTAAAGGGAGTTCTTCTGTTGGAAAGAAAAAAAAACACTAATGTGCAAAAAGAAAATACTTGAAGTTATGAAACCCCTGGATAAAATTAAATACAGGAACAAGCCCAGAATACTCTAATACTGTAATTATGGTATACAATCCACTCATAATTCTAGCATGAAGCCCAAAAAACAAATCTATCAAAAATTGTAACAGCTATAGCAACCTGTTAAGAGACAGATAATATGGAAATATGTAAATTGAGACAACAAAAAGTTAAAATATAGGGGAATGGAGTTAAAGTGTAGATTTTTTACACTTTTTTCTTTGATGTAAGATAAATTATCATCTCTTTAGAATAACTTGTTATATATATGTTTTTTTATCAGCATCATTGCAACCACATCACAAAAATCCATAATAGATTTTTAAAATAAAAAGTAATGGACTAAGGCATTCCACCAGAGAAATTCACTTTTCCACAGAGGAAGATAGTAAGAAAAGAAGAAAGGAAAAGAAAAGTTACAAAACCAGAAAACAAGCAACAAGATGGCAGTAGTAAGTCCTTGCTTATCAATAAGAATACTGAATGTAAAGGGTCTCAATTTCCCAATTAAAAGGCAGCGAGAGGCTTGATAAAGAAACAAGACTCCAGGGCCCATTGTAGGGTGGGGGGAAGGGGGGAGGGACAGCATTAGGAGATATACCTAATGTTAAATGACAAGTTAATGGGTGCAGCACACCAACATGGCACATGTGTACATATGTAACAAACCTGCACGTTGTGCACGTGTACCCTAAAACTTAAAGTATAATAAAAAAAAAAAAGAAAGAAACAAGACTCAACTATATGCAGTCTAGAAGAAACCCACTTCACCTATAAAGACACACATAGACTGAGAGTGAACGGATGGGAAAAGACATTCCATACAACTGGAGGTCAAAAAGAGCAAGAGTAGCTATATTTAGATAAAATAGACTACAAATCAATGACTGTAAAAGAGGACACAGAAGGTCACTATATAATGATAAAGGAGTCAATTCAGCAAAAGGATATAACAATTTTAAGTATCTCTGCACCCAACATTGGGGCTCCCAAATATATAGAGCAAACACTAATAGATCTGAAGGGAGAGAGAGGCCGCAATGCAATAATAGTAAGAGATTTTAACACACAATTCTCTGTCATTGACAGATCATCCAGACAGAAAATCAACAAAGAAACGGCAGAGTTAAACTACACACTAGACCTAATAGGCCTGACATTTACAGAACATTTCACCCAACTGTTGCAGAATGCAAATTCTTTTCAACAGCATATAGAACATTCCCCCAGAATAATTCTATCAGGCCACAAGACACATCTGATCAAATTCAAAAAAGTAGAAGTTATAGCAAGTATCTTTGACCACAATGGACTTAAAACTAGAAACCAAGGGGAACCTTGGAAACTACACAAATATATGTAAATTAAACAACACGCTCCTGAATGATCAGTGGGTCAATGAAGATATCAAGAAAGAAATTTAAACATTTTTGAAACAAACGAAAGTTGAAATACAACATACCAAAATCTATGGGATATAGCAGAAGAAGTACTAACGGCCGGGCGCGGTGGCTCACGCTTGTAATCCCAGCACTTTGGGAGACCGAGGCGGGCGGATCACGAGGTCAGGAGATCGAGACCATAGTGAAACCCCGTCTCTACTAGAAATACAAAAAAATTAGCCGGGCGTGGTGGCGGGCGCCTGTAGTCCCAGCTACTCGGAGAGGCTGAGGCAGGAGAATGGCGTGAACCCGGGAGGTGGAGCTTGCAGTGAGCCGAGATTGGGCCACTGCACTCCAGCCTGGGTGACAGAGCAAGACTCCGTCTCAAAAAAAAAAAAAAAAAAGAAATACTAACAAGGAATTTTATAGTGATAAATGCCTATATCAAAAATGTAGAAAGACTTAAAATAAACAACCCATGAATGTACCTCAAAGAATTAGAAAGGCAAGAACAAACCAAACCCAAACTTAGTAGCAGGAAAGAAATAATGAAGATTACAGCAGAAATAAATAAAATTGAGACTAAAAAACTACAGACAATCAACAAAATGAAAAGTTGGCTTTTCAAAAGATAAACAAAACCAACAAACCTTTAGCTAGACTAAGAAAAACAGAGAAGTTCTGAATAAACAAAATCAGAAACAAAAATGGGAACATAACAACTGAGACCTCAGAAATACAAAGAGTCATTAGAAACTGAAATGAATCACTAAAGTCAACAAACTGGGAAATATAGAGGAAATAAATAAATTCCTGGACACATACAGCCTGCCAAGATTGAACCATGAAGAAATAAACAGCCTGAACAAACCAATAGCGAATAAGGAGACTGACGCTGTAACAAAAAGTCTTTCATCAAATGGAAGTCCAGGACCTGATGGCTTCACTGCTGAATTCTACCGAACATTTAAATAATTAATACCAATTCTCTTCAAACTTCAAAAAAAATGAAGAGGAAGGAATACTTCCAAACTCATTCTACAAAGCCAGCGTTACTTTGATACCAAAACCAACCAGAGACACACAAAAAAACAAAACTACGGACCAATACTACTGATTAACATAGATGCAAAAATCCTCAACAAAATACTAGCAAACAGAATTCAACAACATATTAAAAAGATCATATATCATGAGCAAGTAGAACTCATTCAAGGAATGTGAGGATGGTTCAACAGATGCAAATCAATAAATTTGATACATCACATTAACAGCACCAAGAATAAAAACCATATGATTATTTCAATAAATGCCAAAAAATTATTCAATAAAATTCAGCATCCCTTTCTGATAAAACCCTCATCAAAGTGGTTATAAAAGGAACATATCTCAAAATAACAAAGGGCATACATGACATACTTACAGCTAATTTTGCACTGAATGGGGAAAAATTGAAGGCCTTTTCTCTAAGATCTGGAACAATACAAGGATACCCGCTTTCACCACTTTTATTCAATGTAATATCAGAAATCCTAGCCAGAGCAATTAGGCAAGAGAAAGAAATGATGGGCATTCAAATTGGAAAGGAAAAAGCCAAATAGCCTTGTTCACAGATGGCGTGATATTATGTTTAGAAAAACCTAAAGACTCCACCAAAAAACTGTTAAAATTGATAAATGAATTCAATAAAGTTGCAGGATACAAAATGAATGTATAAAAATCAATAGTATTTATATATGCAGTAATAAACAATCTGACAAAGAAATCAGAAATGCAATTGCCTTCAAAATAGCTACCAAGAATATAAAATACCTAGTATTCAATTCAACAAAAGAAGTGATATATCTATACAAGGAAAACTATAAAACTCTGATTAAAAAAATACACACATACATAAATACCTGATGAAAGAAATAGGACACAAAAAAGGATATTCCGTGTTCATTAATTGGAAGAATTACTATTGTTAAAATGACACTACTACCCAAAGCAATGTACAGATTCAATGCAATCTCTCTCAAAATACCAATAACAATTTTCACAGAAACAGAACAAAAAATTCCAAAATTTATATGGAACCACAAAAGACCCTGAATAGCTAAAGAAATCCTGAGGTAAAAGAACAAAGCTAGAGGCATCACGCTACCTGACTTCAAAATTTACTAGAAATCTATAGTAACCAAAGCAACATGGTATTGGCATAAAAAGACACACTGACCAATGGAACAGAATAGAGTACCCAGATATAAATCCACACATTTATAGCCAACTCATCTTCATCAAAGGAGCCAAGAATGGGGAAAGGAAAGTCTCTTCAATAAATTGTGCTGGGAAAACTGGAAAACTACATGCGGAAGAATGAAACTAGACCCATACCTCTCACCATACACAAAAATCAAACCGAAATGAATTAAATACTTAAATCTAAGACTTGAACCTATGAAAACTACAAGAAGAAAAGATAGGGAAATGCTCGAGGACATTGGTCTGGGCAAAGACTTTTTGTATAAGACCTCAAAAGCACAGGCAACCTAAGCAAAAGTGGATAAATAGGATTACCTCAAACTAAAAAGCTTCTGCACAGCAAAGAAAACGATCAACAAAGTGAAGAGACAACCCACAGAATGGAAGAAAATATTTGCAAACCATCCATCTGACAAGTGACTAGTAACCAGAATATATAAGGAGCTCAAACAACTCAATAGCAAAAAAACCCAAATAATCCAATGTAAAAAATGGGCAAAAATCTGAACAGCCATTTCTCAAAATAAGACATACAAATGGCCAATGGGTAAATAAAAAGTGCTCAGTATCACTAACCATCAGAGAAATGCAAATCAAAACCACAAGGAGATATCATCTCACCCCAATTAAAGTGGCTTTTACCAAAAAGACAGGCAATAGTGGATGCTAACAAGGATATGAACAAAGGGGAACCTTTGTACATTGTTGGTGGGAATATATATTATTACAGTCACTATAAAGGTTCCTTGAAAAACTAAAAATAGAACTACTGTATGATCCAACAATTCTACTACTGGGTTTATATCCAAAAGAGATGATATTAATATACCAAAGAGATATCTGTACTACCATGTTTATTGCTGTACTGTTCACAATAACCAAAATATGTAATCTAAATGCCTATCAATAGGTGAATGGATAAAGAAAGTGTAGTATATATACACAATAGAATATCAATCATCCATAAAAAACAACGAAATCCTGTTGTTTGTAGCAACATGAATAGAAATGAAGGCTATTATGTTAAGTGAAATCAGCCAAGTAAAGAAAGACAAATATCACATCTTCTCACTTATATGTGGGCACTAAAAAAGTGAATCTCATAAAGATAGTAGATAGTAGATAGCTGGGAAAGGTAGAGGAAGTGGGTAAAGAAGAAAAGATAATTAAGTGGATACAAAGATACAATTTAATAAAAGAAATAAGACCTAGTGTTTCATGAATCAGTAGGATGACTATACTTTAAAATATCCTATTGTACATTTCAAAATAGCTAGAAGAGAATAATTTGAATGTTTCTAGCATTTTTAAAAAGACAAATATTTAAGGTGATGGATATCCCAAGTACACTGATTTGATTTTTACAAATTATATGAATGTATTAAACTACCACATATACTCTGAAACGATGTACATCTATTATGCATCAGCGAAAATTGTTTAAAAGAAACATAGATAATATTGTTTATTCATTATTTCTCCCACCAGCATTGGCTATCCTGGGTTCAAATTTTACCTTTGCCAGTTCCTGCTTGGGTAATCTTGGGCAAGCCACTTAACCCCTCTGTGCCTCAGTTTCTTCTTCTGTAATGTAAGGGCACTAATGGCATCATATTCATAGGGTTTCACAGATTCAGTGGGTAAAGATATACAAAATGCTTAGAACAGTGCCTACTATATAATAAATGTTACATACTGTTGCCTATCATTGTTAAACACTGAAGATTGGTAATAGGTAGCTCACCTATTCTGCACTCATTACAGTTGGGTTTGGCTAGCGAAAAGACAAGCATTATTGTTAGTGAACAATGAAGATCATGGCTTCTCTACAATAAAGCAACCAAAGATCTTGAGCTTTTCCACAAGGACTTTTATCTTGGACCCTGAAAAATGAAAGAATTATGTCTTGGAAACTGCAAAAGCCAATTCCTAATCCAATTAATGTAATGGTGTTGTTCTCTCTCTCTCTCCTCTCTCTCTCCTCTCTCTCTCATTTTACAGGTATACACTTTATTTGACGATAACAACTTTTTTTTTCCCTCTACCCTTGATTTTGGTGTGCTATATTTTAATTTTATGCTATACTTGGGAGATGTATCAACAGAATAAGGATGCCAGATGGTAAGTGTTTGCCTTATTTTGTTTTATTTGTTAAAAGAACAATTTAGATAGCCTAAGACACCTACAGTAGAAACTTAGGCAACAGTGACTTGAAACATACCACATTTAGACATGTGGACATTGATATACGTCTATAGAAAGAATTTTTGGAAAATAAGACGTGCTAAATAAACTGCTTAAGAATCTCTCAGTGACAAATGTTGAAATCACAGAGGCAATGGTTTCATTAAAATGCATACGGAAC
This sequence comes from Hylobates moloch, assembly GCF_009828535.3. Taxonomy (NCBI): domain Eukaryota; kingdom Metazoa; phylum Chordata; class Mammalia; order Primates; family Hylobatidae; genus Hylobates; species Hylobates moloch. The sequence continues at coordinate 117,742,293 of NW_026652277.1, read as the reverse complement.
TCAAGATTCTATTTAAAGAATAATTTTATATTTGTTATTAACAGTTATTTAACTGTTTTCATTGCACATTTTGCAGAGTTGCATGCATATGTAAATATCTTAGATGTTATGTGCAACCTTTTAATTTTTGTGTTTCAATTTTTTTTTAATTTAAAGGAGAAAAGTCTCATTAATATTTGAATTTTAAAGGAAGGGTTTTATTAATATTAAAAGATTAGTTAGGAGCAAATAAAACCAAAGAGTTAACCTAAAGTCAATAAACTTGAGAAGGACCTTTGAAGATACTTGTTTCTAAAGCTGCATAAATAAATCTAAATTATTTTCACCTTGAGATTGTGTATTCCACAATCTACTTGTTCAAATGAGTACGTCAGTAATTATATAACCGGTTGGTTAAAAACACACTTACATTTATTAAACATTATATTTTAAATATATTTTTGTGTTTCTTATGGAAAGGCAAGTTTGCTGGGTTTCCCTGCACACTACAAATTTACAAATTTTACATATTTTTTGTTTAAAAAAATGTGAGCAACTTAACCACCATTCCTCAAAATTTGTGGCAAACCCTTGAACCAAAGGTTTGTAAGTAGTCTGTTGGCTCACAACATTTTTTTCCCACTTAGTTTCTTGGAATTCTTTGAAAGTCTTACACTAGTAAAGTGTGGTCCATTTGGGAAGAAAAAGGAAGTAGCCACAGTTACAGAAAAAAATTAGCTTATAAATGTATCCCAGGGAGCTGAGTTGGTGAGAAGGTTAAAATGAAATCATACAGAATATTAAAGATACCAACAGCTGGAGAGAATGCTTGAGCCTTTTTTAAACAGTTCTCTAAATCAGATCATTTTGCTCCTGACTCTTTTCTCAGAAATGCTAAGAGGATCTTATGAAACAAATCTCATACACGTCAAAATGCAAGAAATTAGAGGAATGGTAGTGCCTACTCTGATAAATTGCAGGGGAATCAAATGATTTTTAGCTCCCATGCTTTTAAAATTATTCCCAAGTTTTATTCATCTGTTACCCCCATGTCCCAGGGAAATTTCCATTAAATCCCTAAATATGACATAACCTGATTAAATATGGGAATTTTAAAATGTTTTATTTTAAAATAATTTGCATTTCTAAAAAGTAGATAGTAGAGATATAGTACAGATAGTACAGAGATAGTATAGAGGGTTCCCAAATACCCCTCACTCAGTTTTCCCATTGTTAACATCTTACATTACCTAGGACATTTGTCAAAACAAAGAAAATTGCAGTACATTACTGTTAACTAAATTCCATTCTTTATTGGACCTCACTAGTTTTTCCATTAAAGTCCTAAATCTGTTCCAGATTCAATCCAGAATAGCACATTGCATTTAGTTGTCATGTCTTCCCAGTGTCCTCTGATCTATGACTTTCTTGCTCTTTCCTTATTTTTCATGACCTTCATGGTCTTGAGCACTGGCCAGGTATCCTGTAGAATGTTCCCAATCTGAGTTTGCCTGATATTGTATCATGATTAGACTGCACTTACATGTTTTTATTTAAAAAAATCAACTCTTCTCATCACAGTATATCAGGGGTCACATAATAGCCATGTTACATCACTGTTGATACTAGCCTTGATTACCTGGTTAAGGTGGTGTTTGCTAGGTTTCTCCACCATGAAACTACTATTTATCCCTTTCACTATTCTATTCTTTGGAGATGAGTCACTAACATAGCCTACCTTCAAAGAGGAAGCAGGAAGATGGGAATTAAGCTCCATCTCCTGAAAGGGGAGTATCTATGTAAGAATCCCTATATTATTTGGAATTCTTCTGTAAAAATGGTCTGGCTCTTCTCTCCTCATTTTCTTCAATATTATTTATATTACTATAGACTGATATGTTTATTTCATACACTGAATCACAATTTAATGCTTTGTTATTTATTTGGTCTCTCAAAATGTTCCAGCTTTGAACCTTACATGCCAGGAGAGAGTGGCATAACATATTTAAACACTGAAGAAAAAAAACTTATACCCTAGAATAGTATATCCGGCAAAAATACCCTTCAAACATGAAGCAGAAATAAAGACTTTCCCAGATGAACTAAAGCTGAGGAATTTTATCAACACTAGACCTGTCTTACAAGAAATTCTAAAGGGAGTACTTCAATCAGAAATAAAAGGACATTAATGAGCAATAAATAATCACTTGAAGGTACAAAACTCACTGGTAATAGTAAGTATCAAGAAAAACATAGAATATTATAACACTGTAACTGTAGTGTGTAAACTACTCTTGCCATAAGTTGAAAGACTAAACAATGAACCAATCAAAAATAATAACTATAACAACTTTTCAAGACATAGATAATACAATAAGATATACATTGAAACAACAAAAAGTTAAAAATTGGGGGGACAAAGTTAAGGTGTAGAGTTTTTACTAGTTTTCTTTTTGCTTGTTTGTTTATGCAAACAGTGTTAAGTTGTTATCAGGTTAAAATAATGCCTTATAAGATAGTATTTGTAAGACTTATGGCAACCTCAAATCAGAAAACATACAATGGTTAAACAAAAAATAAAAAGCAATAAACTAAATCCTATTACCAGAGAAAATCACCTTCACCAAGGGAAGACAGGAAGGAAAGAAAGAAGGAAGAGAACATCACAAAACAACCAGAAAACAAATTTTAAAATGGCAGGAGTAAGTCCTTGCTTATCAATAATAACATTGAATATAAATGGACTAAACTCTTCAATCAAAAGACAAAGACTGGCTAACTGAATGAAAAAATAAGACCTGTTGATCTATTGCCTTCAAGAAACACACTTCAACTATAAAGACACACATAGACTGAAAAAAAAGGAATGGAAAAACATATACCATACCAATGGAAACCAAAAAAAGTAGGAGTAGTCATATCAGACAAAATAGATTTCAATTCAAAAACTATAGCAAGAGACAAAGAAGATCACCATATAATGATAAAAAGGGGTCAATTTAGCAAGATGATATAAAAATTTAAAATATATATGCACCCAACACTGGAGCACCCAGATATATAAAGCAAGTATTATTAGAATTAAAGAGAGATAGGCCCCAATATAATAGTAGCTGGAAACTTCAATAACCTACTTTCAGCATTGAACAAATCTTCCAGCCAGAAAATCGACAAAGAAACACTGGACTTAATGTGCACTGTAGACCAAATGGATCTAATATATATTTACAGGACATCTTATCCAATGGCAGCAGAATATACATTATTTTCCTTAGCACATGGATCATTCTCAAGGATAGAGCATATGTTAGGTCACAAAACAAGTCTTTAAAAATTCAAATAATTGAAATAATACCAAACATCTTCTCTGGCCACAATAGAATAAAACTGTAAATCGATAACAAGAGGAATTTTGGAAACTATACAAACACATGGAAATTACAAAATATGCTCCTGAATGACCAGTGGGTCAATGAAGAAATTAAGGAAGTTGAAAAATTTCTTGAAACAAATGATAATGGAAACACAACATACCAAAACCTATGGGATACAGCAAAAGCCGTACTAAATGGGAATTTTATAGCTCTAAGTGCCTACATCAAAAAAGATGAAAAATGTCAAATAAACAGTCTAATAATGTACCTTAAAGAACTAGAAAAGTAAGAGCAAACCAAACCCAAAATTAGTAGAAGAAAAGAAACAATAAAGATCACAGCAGAAATGAATGAAATGAAAATGAAGAAAACAATACAAGAGATCAATGAAACAAAAATCTGTTTTTTTTAAAGTTAAACAAAATTGACAAACTTTTAGCCAGACTAACTGAGAAAAAAGACAGAAGAGCTAAATAAATAAATTTGGAAATTGAAAAGTAGACCTTACAACTGATACTGCAGAAATTCAACAGATCATTAGTGGCTACCATGAGCAACTATATGCCATTAAATTAGAAAATCTAGAAGAAATGGACAAATTCCTATACATATGTAACCTACCAAGATTGAACCAGGAAGAAATCTAAAATCTGAACAGACCACTAACAAGTAAGGAGATCAAAGCCATAATTAAAAGTCTCCCAAGAAACAAAAACCCAGGACCCAATGGCTCCACTGAATCCTACTAAACATTTAAAGAGCTAATACAAATTCTACTCAAATTATTCTGAAATATGGAAGAGCAGGGAATAATTCCAAACTCATTCTACAACACCAGTATTACTGTGATACCAAAATCAGACAAAGACACAACAAAAAAGAAAACTACAGGCAAATCTCTCTGATGAATATTCATGCAAAAATTCACAACAAAATATTAGCAAACCAAATTCAACAATATATTAGAAATCTCATTCATCATGACCAAGTGGGATTTATCCCAGGGATGCCAGGATGATTCAACATACGTAAATCAATCAATGTAATACATCATATCAACAGAATGAAGGATAAAAATCATATGATCATTTAAATTCAATGTAACAAATAGAAATATCAAATGCTGAAGAAACATCTGATAAAATTCAACATCTCTTTATGATAAAAACCTTAAAAAAACTAGGTATAGGAGGAACATACCTCAACATAATAAAAGCCGTATATGACAGACCCCCAGCTAGTATCATACTGAATGGGGAAAAAACTAAAAGACTTTCCTCTAAGATGTGGAACATGACAAGGATGCCCACTTTCACCACTGTTATTCAACATAGTACTGAGGTCCTAGCTAGAGCAATCAGACAAGAGAAAGAAATAAAGGACATCTGAATTGGAAAGGAATAAGCCAAATTATCCTTATTTACAGATGACATGATTTTATATTTGGAAAACTCTAAAGACTCCATACACAAAAAAAACTTCTAGAACTGATAAACAAATTCGGTAAAGTTTCAGCATACAAAATCAACATACAAAAATCAGTAGCATTTCCATATGCCAATAGTCAACAATCTGAAAAAGAAATAAAAGAGTAATCCCATTGATAATAGCCATAAATAAAATTAAATACCTAAAAACTTAACAAAGAAGTGAAAGATCTCTATAATGAAAACTATAAAACACTGATGAAAGAAATTGAAGAGGACACCAAAAAATGGAAAGATATTCCACATTCATTGTTTGGAAAAATCAGTATTGTTAAAATGTTCATATTACCCAAAGCAATCTACAGATTCAAAGCAATGTCTACCAAAATACCAATGATATTCTTCACAGAAATAGAAAAAAAAAATCTCAAAATTTATATGACCACAAAAGACCCAGAATAGCCAAATATATCCTAAGCAAAAAGAAGAAAACTAGAGGAATCACATTACCTTACTTCAAATAATACTACAGATGTGTGGTAACCAAAACAGCCTGGTACTGGCATAATAACAGAGACATAGACCAATAAAACAGAATAGAAAACCCAGAAACAAATTCACACACCTACAATGAATTCATTTTTAACAAAGGTGCCAAGAATATACACTGGGGAAAAGACAGCCTCTTCAATAAATTATGCTGGTAAAATTGGATATCCATATGCCGAAGAATGAAACTAGAGCACTATTTCTCATTATATACAAAAATCAAATCAAAATGGATTAAAGACTTAAATCTAAGACCTCAAACTATGAAACTACTACCAGAAAATGTTGGAGAAAATCTCCAGGACATTGGTCTGGGCAAAAATTTCTTACTCCACAGGCACAGGCAACCAAAGCAAAAAATGGACAAATGGGGCTGGGCGCGGTGGCTCACGCCTGTAATCCCAGCACTTTGGGAGGCCAAGGCGGGCGGATCGCGAGGTTAGGAGATCAAGACCATCCTGACTAAAACGGTGAAATCCCGTCTCTTACTAAAAATACAAAAAATTAGCCAGGCATGGTGGCGGACGCCTGTAGTCCCAGCTACTCGGGAGGCTGAGGCAGGAGAATGGTGTGAACCCAGGAGGCGGAGCTGGCAGTGAGCCAAGATCATGCCACTGCACTCCAGCCTGGGCAACAGAGTGAGACTCCATCTCAAAAAGAAAAAAAATGGACAAATGGGATCGCATCAAGTTGAAAAGCTTGGCTATATAAATTGCCAAGATTTAGAATCAACCTAAGTGTCCATCAACAGATCAATAGATAATGTGATATGTGTACACAATGGAGTACTATTCAGCCATAAAAAAGAATGAGATGCTGTCATTTGCAAGAACATGGATGGAACTGAAAGTCATTATGTTAAGTGAAATACACCAGGCACAGAAAGACAAACATCACATGTTCTCACACATTTGTGGGATCTAAAAATCAAAACAACTTTACTCATGGACATAGAGAGTAGAAAGATGATTACCAGAGGCTGGAAAGGGTAGTAGGGGCCTGAGGGTGAGGTGAGGATGGTTAATGGGTATTAAAAATAGTTCAAAAGAATGAATAAGGGGTAGCATTTGATAGCACAACAAGGTGACTATAGTCAATAATAATTGTACATTTAAAAATAACTAAAAGAGTGTAATTGGATTGTTTGTAATACAAAGTATAAATGCTTCAAGGGATGGATACCAAATTCTCCATGATGTGATTATTACACGTGGGATGGATACTCAATTATCCATGATGTGATTATTACACGTTGCATGCCTGTATCAAAACATCTCATTTACCCCATAAATATATACACCTACTATGTACCCGCAAAAAATAAAAAAAATTAACAACAACAAAAAAATGTTCCAGCTTTGGAAACTTTGGAAATTTTTCAACAAGAATAAAAAAGAATGTATCATAATGCACTAAGTAGGAATATAATAATGAGCTTCATATTTCACTGCAAAGCCATTATGAACTGTCCAAAAGGTTCTAGGAACACAATGCCCCATAATTTCTATGGTTGTTTATACCCTGTCTATCTGAATGTTTCCTTTGCAGTTGCAATCCCAGTGTACCAAAACAGAGAGTGATGAAGTTGACAAAGATGGTGCTGGTGCTGGTGGCAGTCTTTATCCTGAGTGCTGCGCCTTATCATGTGATACAGCTGGTGAACTTACAGATGGAACAGCCCACACTGGCCTTCTATGTGGGTTATTACCTCTCCATCTGTCTCAGCTATGCCAGCAGCAGCATTAACCCTTTTCTCTACATCCTGCTGAGTGGAAATTTCCAGAAACGTCTGCCTCAAATCCAAAGAAGAGTGACTGAGAAGGAAATCAACAATATGGGAAACACTCTGAAATCACACTTTTAGGAAAGTACATGGATCACCACGAGTCTAGACATGATTGTCTATCTTACTGGTATTATTAGAAAGGGCAGGTGTACCGATATGTTTATGCCCATTCTTCTTGTGTACTTGTGACTCTTAGCAGCATGGAACAGAAGTGTAACTGTGCAAATGCAATGAGCTTAATATGCTAACTTTAGCAAGATGTAAAATGTCGATCTATATTGTGGGTAGGGAATGGGATAGTCTAAGATACCCAAGCTTCATGATGGTGTATATTATTTCAGCATATTATAAACTAGTCACTAATGAAAATGGCCATCCGTGACCATTGACTCAAAACTCACCAAGGAACCTGACCTTGCCCTCCACCCTGTGGCCTCACTGTAACAGTTTCCTCAAGGTTCCTAGGAGGGTATCACCTTACAGTGAAGTTGAAGTTTGGCTATTTTTTATCTACAAAAAATGTCAGTTTTATATGGTCCAATCTAATACCCTCAACAACTAAGCCCCACCTTTTAAAATAAGTTACCATTTATTGCACACATGCAATGTGTAAGATTACATGTAACAAACCTGTGAAATAAGTATTATTACATTTGTTTACTAAGGCTCAGAAAGGAGAAATGATAGGCCTAATGCTGCAACAGCTATCTAAGAGCTGGGCTAACATTCTGCTCTGCCCGTTTCTTTTCTACTGCACGACCTTGACAACCTTTACTTATCATACTGGAGAACGCAGTAACTTGGAGTTTCTTTTGCTTTCTCCTGTAGTCCTACAAGAGGAGAACTAAAGTCTGATAGAAATGAGTTGATGTTTTAAGCATCATTTTGGATTACCTTTGTTCTCACACCTGCTAACTGTAGAAACTGGCATCTGCACTTTAATAATAATACTTTACTTCTGGACTTTAAGCATAATTAAGAAACATTCCTGGCCGGGTGCAGTGGCTCACGCCTGTAATCCCAGCACTTTGGGGGGTGGAGGTGGGTGGATCACAAGGTCAGAAGTTCAAGACCAGTCTGGCCAACATAGTGAGACCCTGTCTACTAAAAATACAAAAAAAAAATTAGCTGAGGATGGTGGCGCGTGCCTGTAGTCTCAGCTACTCAGGAGGCTGAGGCAGGAGAATCGCTTGAACCCAGGAGGTAGAGGTTACAGTGAGCCAAGATCACGCCACTGCACTCCAGCTTGGGCAACAGAGTAAGACATCATCTCAGAAAAAAAAAAAAAAAGAACAAAAACAAGAAACATTCCCTTTTGGTTACAGTATACATGTTTGTTCTAAGGTACAAAAAGTAATTAGCCCTTAAATTTTCATATGTATTCATTATCTTTATCTTTTCCTCTTTAGACTTATACATAGTTAGGAAAGGAAACAATGCATTTAATGCCTGGGTTCTACACTAAGACAAATATTGTTATTTTTGTTTGTGGATAAAGTCTGTAAACCCACCTTCTTCATCTAAATACATTAAATTTGTTTTCTCCATAAACATCTGAAACCAATTTTCAATCAGCCCTTTCTAGAAAAAGAATTAACCATTTTTATATCTGATCTCCATTTTTATATCTCAATTGTGTTTGGATAAACTTGTATTTGAATCAACCCAGATGTGATTTTTAACACTATTTATTTTACTCTAGAATTTTTTAGGCACCATTTCAGAACTGGATAGTATCCAAATGCATACCTGGATGAATGGCTCCGTAAACAACATGAGAACTACACACTGAAACAGGTAGCATCTGAAACATTTTATTTCCATAGCTGAGGTCTAGAGACCTACATACGCAGCTGGATGCTCCTATAAAACGTCAATAAGAAGCTGTGTCATGGCCACAGTTTCAGGGGTCTTCATTCTCACTTTTCTAAGATGCAACAGTCCGGGCTCAGTGAATAATATTGACTTCTGAAGACCCAGCACAATGGGTCAGTAACATCTTATTATGTGATAATTGAAGAGCAATTGTTTACTTTCATTGTCTTTTTTAATACAGAAAAACATTATGATTTTAAAGACTTAGTTTTAAACCACAGACCTTTTTCTAGTAGCAGTCCCAATAGTCCTCAAATAATTGGCCAGTTAATTATTTTAAATTATATTTACTAAGAGTTGTAAGGAGCTTTAGCATTGAATCAAAGTAGAAAATGAAAAGGGTGACTAATAAATTTATTTTTGTCCCTTTATATAGACTTTCTATGCATAAGCATATTTATATGCAGATTTACAGAGGTGGTTTGATAGAGATTCTTTGTGTGTTTTCTGTGTTGGGCCATGATATGTATACATGTTTACTTTCAAATGAATTTAATAATGATACTTGGGTATTTGTCACTCAGTCAAATAATAATCGCATCCTTATTCTATTCTTATTCAATTCTAGGTGCCTCTTTAAACTTTGATCATCAATTAATAAAAATGAATGAGTAAAAATTGCTTATATGTTAATTTACCTCTGGCTTGTAGCTTCTACTTTTAAGATTTTCTATAAGGGATTTCATATTCTCTTAATAGAAATAGTTTCTCCTGAACAAAGACCAAATGTTTCTGAATTAGTAGAATGTATCTTAAATATGGCCAGTAGTTTGAAGGCACTCATTATCATACCAAATTGTCAGAAACCTAGACTCTTGTATTATGTCTCAGAAATTACTGCTTTTTGTGGGTTATAATGTCACAGGGTCATGGAACCTTGAATCTGAAACATACTTTAGAGACTATCAAGTGTTAAAGATGATAAAAATGATCCACAAATAAACCAAATTATTTTTAACACAGTTCATTGTGTGTCCAGAGACCCACATCTAAAAAGCAGCTAGAAACCAACCCTGAGTCCTTTCTACCAAACCATAGTCCCTCCCTTTTGGAACACTGATACAGTTGATAATAGCTATAACAAATACTTAAACGTTTACTGAGTAAATCAAGATTGTATAATTACGCTCTAAAAGTTGTCAAATTTTAAAGAAATACCTGACTCAGAATTTACTTGGATTTCTTGTCAGAATGGCAGACATTAATTATCTGTTCTCTTCACAGAGCTCTATGGAATCAGCCCAAAGCAAAATAGAGAAATTAACAATATTTTCTTTTACTGCCCCCAATTTTTTGTTGACAGCTCTCTACACTAATAATTTAGTTCATTCTACAAAATGCCTCCTCTCTCGCCTAAAGTTAGGAACAGTGCTACACTTCCTACAGTTACAATTCCTTTATGAGTTCACCCTAGCAGGGGTAGCATCAAATCTTTCCATTTGGCCATTTTAGCAATTAGTTGAGATGTAGCTATAGTCCACTCAAAAAACTATACTTAATTGGTATCTCGATTTCTTGTGTTTGTAAATTCATCATTTAACACATATTTACAGAACACTCCATCTCTGAGGCACTGTGCTGAGCTCCACTAAGAATAATTTTTTTTAACGCCTAAGACATTATACCTCATCTCAAGAACTGAAAATCCAGTGTCTCCTATGCTTCCTGTAGATCAACTGTACCCACTTAGGTGTCCCAGAGAATCATCTACAATGGTTTCTTGATTCTAAAATACAATTCATAAAATATACCATTAATTTAATAACTGCTTTGGGAGGTAAAAACACAACATTCACATTAATGGATATACCCTCCAGAAACACACATGGAATGCACATCACAGAATTGAGGGGAAGAAAAAAACTGTATCGACAACTGTCAGTACATTTTCTTCTAAGATTAAATGTACACATCTTATCAGTTTATGAAAGGATTCTTCATTAAGTGATTTCATTGCTACTAATGTCTGAATTTAAAGACAAAAGTAAATCATATCAAAGGGTCAAAATTGATTAAATATCTCACAATGTTTACCTTTTTCATGTAAGAACTGAGAAAAATGGGAATAATTTTGAATTAAATGTATTGCAATAGCAGCAAAACCACAAGAACTTGCTAACTTAACAACAGAAAAACTTAACATTGCATTATGAAAATAGAGTTTTGAGCTTCTTGAGGATAAAAAGCTACCTCTGGCTCCTCACACCATCACTGGGAGTGTAATTCTGGGATACTACTTCAAAGGTATTCTCTTCTATCAGAAACCAATTTGAAAGTATAAAGTAGCCTTTTAATCAGAAGTAGGGGAAAAAAGCATTTCTAAAACACTGTATGATTTTTACTGAGACTACAGGTGGTTCCTATAGCTTATTAAATGTGTTGTTCTTTCTAATTTATAAAACTGAATACATTTGCTATTTCTCTGAAAAACACTCAAGGCAAATATACTAGACACCTTTTAATAACAGCTATCTAAAATGTCATATGTAAGTCTATTCCCAAGCAATTGACAAAATTATTTCCAGGAATAAGAAATAAGGAATGAGGTTCCTCTCCTCAATTTTCAATGTTGTGTTGACTGCTTTGGAATTCCTGGTGTCAGTAGACTTGGTTTAAGTTCCACCCTGGTCAATTACTAGATGTAAGACCCTTGCAAAGGACATGAGCAGATACTTCTCAGAAGAAGACATTCAGGCAAGACAAACATATGAAAAAAAAGCTCAACTAATCATTAAAGAAATGCAAATCAAAACCACAATGAGATACCATCTCATGCCAGTCAGAATGGCAATTATTAAAAAGTCAAGAAACAACAGATGCTAGTGAGGTTGCAGAGAAAAAGGAATACTTTTACACTGTTGGTGGGAATGTAAATTAGTTCAACCACTGTGGAAGACAGTGTGATGATTCCTCAAAGACCTAGAAGCAGAAATACCATTTGACCCAGCAATCCCATTACTGGGTATATACCCAAAGGAATATAAATCATTCTATTATAAAGATACATACATGTATATGTTCATTGCAGCACTGTTCACAATAGCAGAGACATGGAATCAACCCAAATGCCCATCAATGATAGACTGGATAAAGAAAATGTGGTACATATACATCATGGAATACTATGCAGCCATGAAAAATAATGAGATCACGTCCTTTGCAGGGACATGGATGGAGCTAGAAACTGTTATCCTCAGCAAACAAATGCAGGAACAGAAAACCAAACACTGCATGTTCTCACTTATAAGTGGGAGCTAAACAATGAGAACACATGGACACATTAGGAAAAACAAAACACACTGAGGCCTGTCAGTGGGTTGAGGGGAGTGAGGGCATCAGGAAGAATAGCTAACGGATGCTCGGCTTAATACCTAGGTGATGGGTTGATCTGTGCAGCAAACCACCATGGCACACATTTACCTATGTAACAAACCTGCACATCCTGTACAGAAGAAAATATTTTTTAAAAAACTGTTAACTAAACTACTTAATTTATAGATTTGGAAACTGGAACCCAAAGAGGGTAAAGTGATAACTCAAAATCACAAAGCTTTTTGTTGCCAGAACAAGGGCAAAATTTCGAAGCTCCTGACTTAGGCCTTCCTGGGTTTCCACCATATCCTTCTTTCTCAGGCTGTACTCAGAAAGTAGGGGGCTGTGGATTCCATGCCAAGAAGTTGGTTTATAAATGCAGTGAGATACCTTGAAACTTTTTGAGGAGGGCAGGATCACAATCAGATCTGTGCTCTTAGAAATAGGTGGCACTAGAGTGTGTGATGAAAAGAATGGGAAGAGCCTGAGGCTGAAAATCATAGGAAGTTATCACAATGGGCCAGGAAATAATGTGTCAACCAGCACAATGGCAGTAAAGGTGTATACATTTACCTACCATTTCTTGAGTGCATACAGTGTACCAGGCATTGTGCATAATCTCATATAATCCTTGCACAGCCCTCAGAGCTACATACCAGTATTGCCCACATCTTATACCTGAAGAATCCAGGGCTTGGAAAGGTTAAGTAACCTGCCTATGGTTACTCAGCTAGCAACCCCAGGCTGATGCTCTTATCCACTGTGCTTCTTAGCCTTCACAGTGGATGCATGTCACTTGGAGATATCGTTAAAATGCAGATTCTGATTGGGTAGCTCTGGGGTGCAATCTGAGATTATGCATTTGTAACAAGCTCCCAAGTGATGCTGATGCTGCTGTTCCACAGAACACACTTTAAGCTGAAAAAAGTTGTGTCCAATAGAAATGCAAGGGAGGAAAGAGATAGGAGAAACCTTCAAAAATAAATTTGGTTATGTGGAATGAGGAAGAGAGAAGATGATGAAATGATTTTGAGATTTCTAGCCAATGGGAAAGCTACTGATTAACGTAAGAACCCAGGAGAAGGACCAGCTGCAATCCATATTCATTAAATGGAGTTTCTGCTCATCTGTTTCTAGATCAATCTTAAAAAGAAAAAGAATTTAACATACTTTTTTGGCAGGCTACTAGTAGAAATTAACAGTGTGTACATATCTACATGCTCATTCAACCATATTGTTTATTAGCAACCCAGCCACGCAATAATTTTTCTAGTTTTATAATATCATTATTAACCCTTTATAGTTTTGTATCGTTTCTTAAAATCAAGACTGTTGTTGACATGGAAAGGTATAATACAGACACCAGGGATTAATTATTGCATAAAGAATATAGAGAAGTGGGAGAAGAGAGGAAATACCACAGGGTATAAAGCCAGTAAACCTGGGTTTGCATCCCTAAATTGCTACTTAGTGCCTGTAAGACCTTGAGCAAGTTCAAGAACTACTCAGTTCCTTATCTGTAAATTGAAGATGATAACATCACCCATTTCAAACTGTTGTTGTGAGACATGGATGCTTAAGGTGCTTCAAACACGCCTTAGATAGTGCAAATAATCAGTAGTTTTAGTGTCCTTATCATTCCCCTCATCATCTTCATTATCATGATTATCAACATCATTACTTAAAAATACTTGATTGAAAAAACAGCCACAGTGTTTTGCAATTTCTCCCATTGAGAAGTAGTCTATTTTGAATCTAGACTGCCTTGAAACTTCCTTTTACCAATAGAATATGGCAGAAGTGATACCATGTAAATTCCAAAGCCTAGGTAGGCCTCAAGGAGCCTTGAACCTTCTACTTTTGCCCTCTTTAATCTGCTTGAGACACTACATAATGAAGCCAGTCTAGCCTACTGGGGTTGAGAGGCTACATGAAGGAGAACCGAGGTACCCGAGATGGTAGCCAGCACCAACTGCCAGACATGTGGGTGATACCCTCTGGACTAGCTGACTCTCCAGCATTCACAGCCATGAGAGTGGCTCAGATGTAACCAAAAAATGAGCCATCCACCAATCCACAAAATTGTGAGAAATAATAAATTGTTCTTGTTTTTAAAGTCGTAAGTTTTGGGGTGATTTGTATTATAGTATAGGTTACCAAAATAGCATCCATGTAAGTAAAAATTAGTAAAATAGTCCTTGTGATTAAAAAAATTGTGAGCCTCTAAAGCATGCAGTTATTATGAATCTTGATTCATTCATTCATTCATTTATTCCATTTGAATATGCTAGCTGCTCCATAAATATCTATAGCGTGAATATAAAATATGTTTCAGATACAGCTTGGTGTAAAAACATTTTCCTGCCCTTACAGAGTTTATAGTCCAGTTAGCATTAAAAGCGCGAACACACAAGTCTATAAATTGTAATAGATGCCTATAGGAGAGGATAACAAAGAGAAACCCAACCCGCACTGGGCAGTTTTTCATCAGTACTTAGAGAGCAGCTGTGAAACAAATTCACTTCCAGCAATTTTATTCCAAAAGAAATAGCTATAGCATCGAACAAAAAATGCTTAAAGTATGAGGAAGCTGTTCTATTTCTTTTCTATTTAAAAGGGTAGATATAAATAAACTGCCTACAGAGATGGGGAAAACAGATGGATTTGAAAATTCAAACTCACACTGAATGTAATTAACTTGAAAAAGGAGAGAACCCGATGATGTCTGACATCATAAGTGCCCGGGAGACAGGCAAAGGGCTAACTTATTTTTAACACCACAGTAGTCTCAGCAGTAAGGAAGATTCAAACTCGATTACAGTCTCTGAAGAGGTGAAAGAGCAAATGAAGAGAGAGAAAAAAAAAGTGTAGCTGTTGGAGAGTAATTAACATTTTGACCCAGTTGCCAGCCTGAGTAGGTATTTGCTGCTCTTTAACAGAGTTTGGGATTCCCAGATCATTGCAAATGAGAAG
Source organism: Hylobates moloch (assembly GCF_009828535.3). NCBI lineage: Eukaryota > Metazoa > Chordata > Mammalia > Primates > Hylobatidae > Hylobates > Hylobates moloch. Next base: position 117,727,018 of record NW_026652277.1, on the reverse strand, counting down.
GTCTCCTGAAAGCACTGTGAGTACTGTTTACTATTTGATTCTGAAAAAGGTACACCTGAAGAGAAAAATGGACTTACTTAAAACACTTCTTCAGCAAGAATGGAGGGTTGCCTTCTGCACAGAGGGGTACTGATTATATACCTACAAGGAGCACTCTGTGATAACTGGAACAGAAGAACAACAAGAGGATCCTTGGCCTTGAGACAAAGGACACTCTGGGGCTTGATCACAGTCATGCTCCAGGCCACTGGAATTGAGGCTTCAATGTAACCTGATGTACAAAGCCTTTCACAGTTGAGCCACGGTGACCATTCTCCTCTATTCACCCTGTAGTTTGGTCATTCCTACACGTGGGGTATACATTCACAAATCTAGGGGGCTTTTTCCCCTCCACCTAACAAACCTCTACTCGTTACACCAAATTTAAATATTATTTCCTTCCATTCCTAATCCCAAAGCAAGCCAAGTTAGCCATCCTCTTGTTAGTACTTACATAATACTTTGTAACTCCCTCTATTATAGTATAATCAGTGATATTACTTGCATAATTATCTTATATACTACATTGTAAGCGTCTTAAATCCAGAATGCATCTGACTCATCTTAGTATCTGTGGTACCTAAGTATCTGTTACATAATAAGTATTCAGGAAACACTTAGTTAATGAAATAAATAAAGGAATGATTAATGAGAAAGGAAGGGAAACAAAGAATACTCTCAGGGATATTGAGGAGTGTCTGTGTGCTTGTGTTGTGCATATATTTATACTCATATTTATATGCATGTTCATAGTTACACATGGATGTGGAAAGATATCTATCTAGATGTTAACAAATAGAAAGATTTGTCATATAAACTGAGAAAACATGTTTATCATTCAGGTAAATATGTTTTAATCTCTTTAAACCTCCTCTTTTTATTTCTTTATTCTAAATGTAGTGATAAAGCACAGACATATCACTTATGTATTAAAATCCTTGCAGACATTTTGCCTTTATTTGAGCTTAGGATTTTCTAAAAGGCAACCAATTTGCATTCCTTAAGATTTCATGTGAAAAAATATAAATAAATGAGATAAAAAAGATTTAATGTGGCTTCAAATGCCTTACTGTGAATCTACGAAAATGGTATTTAATAAATAATACAAGTGCTTAATTTAAAGCCTGCATTTCTGTAAACCAATTTCTGAACTTCAAAAATGTCTACCACATTTTAAGAATGTTTGAAAGTTCAAAGAATAACCTTTTCAAAATTATAAAATTAGATTAGGTATCAAGTGGAAAATGCTCAGTTCTGCCGTCTTTTTCAATGAATCGAATTCCTGTAAATGTTATCAAGCTAAATAACTACAGATTCTAAAGACAGCTGGTTCTATAATACCAGGTGTCTTCTCTACATGAATACTTTCTATCTTGCTTCCATATAATTATTATAATATGATGGCATTATTTGAAAAACATTTTTAAATATATTCTTGTAGTCCAGATGTGGGTTTTAAAGGTAACACTTTTTTTTTTATCTCTGAACTTATAAAAGGTATAAGAATATGCTCACTATAGAGAATTTGGAAAACAAGTAATACAGGCACTGTGAATAACAGTCTGGAAGTTCCTCAAAAACTAAAAATAGAACTACATATGATCCAGCAATCCCACTACTGGGCCACAGGCAAAGAAATCAGTATATCAAAGGGACATCTGCACTCTTATGTTTATTGCAGCACTATGCTTAATAGCCAACACGTGGAATCAACCTACACGTCCAACAGCAGAAGAATGGACAAAGAAAATGTGGCATATATAAACAATGGAACACTATTCAGCCATAAAAGAGTGAAATACTGTCATTTTCAGCAACAAGGATGAAACTGGAGGACATTATGTTGGGAGAAATAATCCAACAACAGAAAATTAAACACTGCATGTTCTCACTCATATGTGGAAACTAAAAGAAATTGATCTCACAGAAGCAAAAAGTAGAACAGAGGATACTAGAGGTTGGACAGGGCATGGGGAAGGGAGAGATAGGGAGATATTTGTTAAAAGATACAAAATTACGTCTAGATAGGAGAAATAAGTTCTAGTGTTCTACATCACTATAAGATGACTATAGTTAACAATAATATATTACATAGTTTCAAACAGCTAGAAGGAGTATATTGAATATTTCCAACATAAAGAAATGATAGGTATTTAAGGTGATGGATATGCCAGTTACCCTGATGATCAATATTATATGTACCAAAACATCACTATGTACCCCATTTATATGTACAATTGCTATGTGTCCGTTTTGTAAAAAGACAACTCAAAAAAAGAAAAGAAAAATCATCCCTAATTCAGAAACCAGAGATAATCATTGCTAATATTTTATAATAATATTTCATTACAAAAGTAATAAAAAATAGGAAATTTAGAAATACAAAAAGAGAATGTAAAATGAAAATCACAATGGTTTCTGTTTTTTATTTCTAAGCCTATAGGTTATCTTAACACAATTTGAACGATGGTATATTTTTTTAAATAGAACTTAGGTTACTCCCAGTTTTTTAAGGTTATAACTAATATTGCAATGGACATTTTTGATATGTAAGTATTGTCTGAGCTTTTGACACTTTTTTGGAACAGATTCATAGAGGAGAAATAAATAAATAAAAGAGTACCCAGTTCTTAAAATTCTTAATACCTTTTGCCACGAACCATGGAACCACCTACCTGCAACAGATAACAGCATCTATTCCCCATCTTCTCAACACCATTCAGTATTATTATTTTTCTTCTCTACTAATATTACAGGTCAAAATTGTTTCTCAACAATTCTGTGCATTTCTTTGATCTCTAAGTACATGTAGGCATTTTTCATATGTTAATTGACCATTTTCATTTACTGTGAATTAAGCTCCTTGAAGACAGGATATTTGTCTATCCCAAGACCCTCTGTGTCAGCCACATGGTAATCAGTCAATAACTGCTGTAGGAAAAATGGTATTTTCATATACTTCAGCCATTTTTTACATTTTTAATGTTTTCTTATTGATTTTAAAAGGCCTTTCATATACTAAATGTTGGCTGTAATTATTTTCTCCAATTTCTCATCTTCCTTTTAATCTTGTTTATGGTGTCCTTTGATGAACCATCTTTTTATCTTTTTTTTCTTTTTTTTTTTAGACGGAGTCTTGCTCTGTCGCCCAGGCTGGTGTGCAGTGGAGCATGGCATAATCTCAGCTCACTGCAACCTCCGCCTTCCAGGACCAAGAAATTTTCCTGCCTCAGCCTCCTGAGTAGCTGAGATTAGAGGCGAGTGCCACCACACCCAGCTAATTTTTGTATTTTTAATAGAGACAGGGTTTCACCATGTTGACCAAATGGGTCTCAAACTCCTGACCTCAAGTGATCTACCCACCTCGGCCTCCCAAAGTGCTAGGATTATAGGTGTGAGCCACTGCACCTGGCCCCATCTTTTATTTTTATATTTTTACATCATATCCATCAACTTTTTTCCTTTGTGGTTTTCTCAGTTTTTATGCTTTATGAACTCCTTTTCCATTCTCAGATTATTTTAATGTAAATATAATTTGGTTATTGTTGGGCGGGGGATATGGTATTTATTACTTCCATTAATGTGTTTCATTTACAAAGAAATTCAATGCCTCTTGAGAATAACTTGAGGACTAGTTGATGTGTCCTGGCAGTCCCTAAAAAGTAAGAATATGAGACACTGGAGAGAATACATTTTTCTTTGCAAAGGTTTTTTTTTTAATAAATGCACATAGTCTTGGGATGTATGTGATAATTTAATACATTAATATAATTTGTAAAGATCAAATTAGTGTAGTTGGAATATTCATCTCCTTAAAGGTTTGTGTCTTTTTTATTCAAGAACCATTCAAATTCTTTTCTAGCTATTTTGAAATATATAATTATCATAAACTATAGTCACCCTATTTATCTATCTAACATGGTCTTATTTCATCTATCAAACTGTATACCTGTACCAGTTAATGAACTTGCCTTCTTTATCCCCACCTCTACCTTCCCCACTCCCTGGTAACCACCAATCTACTCTCTATCTTCATGAAATTCACTTTTTTAGCACCCATGTATAAAGGAGAACATATAATATTTGTGTTTCTGTGGTTGGCTTATTTCACTTAACATGACCTCTAGTTTTATCCATGTTGCAGCAAATGACAGGATTTCATTTATTATGGCTGAAAAATATTCTGTTGTGTATATATGCCATATTTTCTTTACTCATTCATCCATTGTTGGGCACTTGGGTTGATTCCACATTTCGGTTATTTTGAATAGCGCTGCGATAAACTTGGGAGTGCAGGTGTCTCTTTGATATATTAATTTCCTTTTGTTTGGATATATATGCAATAGTGAATTGCTAGATCATGTGGTAGTTCTATTTTTAGTTTTTTGAGGAACCTACATACTGTTCTCCATAGTGGCTGTACCAATTTACATTTCCATCACAACGTATGAGGCTTCACCTTTCTCTACATCTTTTCCAGCATTCATTATTGCCTGTTTCTTTTATTAAAGCCATTTTAACTGGGATGAGATAATATCTCACTGTACTTTTGATTTGCATTTCTCTGATGACTAGTGATGTTGGGGTTTTTTCCATATGCCTTTTGGCCATTTGTATGTCTTCTTTCGAGAAATATCCAGATCTTTTGTCCATTTTTTAATCAGATCTTTCTTTTGCTACAGAGTTATTTGAGGTCCTTATATATTCTGATCATTATTCCCTTGTCGAGTGAAGAGTTTGTAAATATTTTTTCGCTAGACTTTTATTGTATTTTACTTATTTTTGTGGGTACATAGTAGGTATATATATATATTGGGTACATGAGATATTTTCATACAGCATGCAATGTGAAATAAGCACATCATGAAGAGTGGGGTATCCATCATCCCCTCAAGTAGTTTGCACATATTTTCTCCCTCATTCTGCGGGTTGTCTCATCATTTTGTTGATTGTTTGATATAATCCCATTTTTCTATTTTTGCTTAGGTTGCCTGTGCTTTTGAGGTCTTATTTTAAAAAGTATTTGCCCAGACCAATGTCCTAAATCATTTCCTCAATATTTTATTCTAGTAGTTTTATGGTTTCGGGTCTTTGATACTTTCAGGGATCATTTCTATTGCTAGTTACGAGGATTCTTAATCTGGGGTGAATCCTCTAAGCCTGTAAAATTCAATGTGCACTGTTCTGGGCAGGATCAAAAAGCATCCATGATTCCAAAATGATTAAGAACCATTAGAGATTCTTCAAGGAATTTTTATGCCTGATGTTATCTGGATTCCCTAATATTTAAACATTAACAATTTTTCTGCAAACGTAGAGCTTGACACACCAGGAACAGGAAGAAGAAAAAGGCTAAAGAATAGTGACTGAAGTTTTTAAGCTGAAGAACAAATTCAACAAAGGATTTTCTGTAGTTGCTACCATACTGAACCGAGACTTTGCAAATGATAACTTGGAATATTGGGTGCCAGCCCACGTGCCTGTCACTGAAAATTCAATAGATCTGAAAGCTAAATATGACAATCTTTTCACATAATTTAAACTCATAGAATTTCTCAATGGGCTGAGACCTTACAAACTATCTAATTCTACATTACTGTCCTTCCCAAAGTGTCTCAAACAAGTAGTCAGCAAGCCTATGATTAAGTATATCTAGAGATGAGGAACTTTTTCCTTCTTAAGACAATTCATTGCAGAATTTCTCCCTTAGGTCCCTATTTCATGAAGATCTAAGTTTTCCATTTATCTTAGTGAATCAGTGGAGCCCAGGTAATCAGACACACCTGCAGGAAATCTGCTGAAACAAACTTTCAAGCCTTTTAAATAAATGAGCTGAGACACAATCAAAACAGCATGTCACTGCCCTGTACAGATTTGTGCTGAAAGGTTTATGAAACAGTGTGAGATTTCGAATACCAAGTGCTCTTTAAAAATGAAACCAGAATTTAAGTTATAAAAATCATGTAGTGCAGTATGAGCTATACTGATTTAATTTTATTTTTTGAAACAGGGTCTCAGTTTATCACCCGGGCCAAAGTGCAGTGGCATGATCTCAGCTCACTACAACCTCCACCTCCCAGATTCAAGTGATTCTCATGCCTCAACCTCTCGAGTAGCTGGGACTACAGGCATGCACCACCACACCCAGCTAACTTTTGTATGTTTAGTAGAGACGGGGGGGTTGCCATGTTGGCCATGCTAGTCTTGAACTCCTGGCCTCAAGTGATCCACCCACCTCAGCCTCCCAAAGTGCTGGGACTATAGGGGTGAGCCACCCTGCCCGGCCTATACTGATTTTTAGAACTCCTAAGTTGAGGAAACAGGGACAGTAGTTAATTTCTGTGTAGGTGATTGTTAAGGCATAAGGTCAGGCTATTTCCACAAAACTGGCCAGTCATTTTGAAACAGTGAAAGCAAATGGGCAGAAATATTCTCCATTTTGACTTGAAGAAATGTCTCAATGCCAACACAGACAAATGCCTGAATGGCCTCTGGGGATTCCCAGTGCTGGATGGTGACAGAAAACAGACTGTCATCTAGATTTCTGTGGAAGAATGGAAGAAGGACTAGAACTAAGTGTGTAGTTATCGTCTAGCACAAATATGCATGTAACTGCAAAAACTCATATGAAATAACTTTAATCTCTTTAAACACTCATTTAAATAATAATGTTATTATTTGTCAAAAGATACCATATGAACCAGGTATGGGAATTAGCCTATTAATTTCTGTATTGCTCACAGCAATAAAAAGAAAAAAGTTCAATCAGAAACCTCAAGGGGGAGTCAGTGCTCAATTAGGGCGAACTCCGAAGCAGCTTGTTATAGGCTTTTACGCCCCTGCCAGGTCCCTGAAGAAAACAACTCTGGCCTAGTTAAACAATTACCTGATTCTTGTGCTTTGAGTTCCTGCTTTGAATAATTTCTACATAGGGTTTTGGCATAGATATTTCTAAATGCTTATCTGTTTATTTAGGATATGTACTAGTAGTGTTTTTTAAGCTACAAGTTGCAACCAGAAAGCCATGAAACCAATTTAGTAGCTCAACCAGCTGTTTTACCTCCTTTCCCCCTTAACTGATAGAACAGAGCAGAGTTGTGCATACAATATACGTTTCCAGGTGTGGTGTGCATACATGCACACACTAGTATGTGATATAAAACATATTTCTTACTCTAGGTTAAAAATCAAATACATGTGAAAGACATTCCTCTGGGGAAGAGAGATTCGAGAGATAGGGAGATGAATAGATAGATTCTAATTTATTTAGGAAAAGATTACGTCCCTATCACAAAAATCTAGATTTAATAGTATTTTTCTAAAAAGCCTTTTCTACAATATGCTGTCAAAGAATTTTTTTTAATGGCTTCATTAATCTTCACAACTCTCCTGTGTGGGAGAATTGGGCTTATATTAACTGATTCTGTCAACTTTACCTCAAGAGAATGGATTTCTACAGATAGTAGCTGTCAATTTTTATTTGCCAAACCAAGGATTTTTCAAGAACGTAGAATAAGATTTTAGAGTTGTGACTAAAAATGAAATGTCAGTAGTGATTTATTTCTGATGAAAACAACTTAGACCAGGTCAAAGCGCAGACTCAGAAAGCATAAAACACCCTCCACGTAGCATGCCTCTTCAACTTTCTTCTCTCTACTGCTAAGTCTCAGTCATCTAGGAATACACTATCTGCATTACGAATTATTTGTGTAAAACTCTCTCACACACCAAGCATATACACATATTTCCCATCGCCATACTCCTTTTGCCTCCTGCCTCTTTGGCTCAGACATAAGGTGTCAAATGCTTGCCTGAACCACATCTGGGAATCCAAGTTTCTTGATCACCATGGCTTACTTGCCTAATTGAACCTCTGATATTAGCCAAGCCCACTATTGACCCTACCGTGTGCCTATTCACCCTTAGTAAATAGCTTCTGCCAAGCGCTGTGCACCCACCTTTTCCTGACTGGTAGGCTGACAGGCGTGGAACTCCAATTTCACCATGACTCAGGGCTGGAGCAAGCTGAGTTTTCCATCTATAAGATTAAGGCCCTCTGGTTTGACCTATTAGGCATCACTCTCTGAAAGCAAAGAAATAATATAGCAGGTATGCTGAAGCTGTTAGCATCCTGCTAGGACAATGTCCACTGTGCACTCAACTGGAGCGTTTACTCTGGGGAAAAAGTGCCATTCATTACTCTTTACTCTAGTGGAAAGACTGGGTAATCCTTTTACCCAGCATAAAGCTCTGGGGGTTGACCCAGTGTTATACACAGCTATTTCTCCAAAAGAGTTAGAGAATCAGTTCACTTACTTGTATTTTTCTTCATTTTAACAATGCTATTTTTTTTTTTTTTTTTAAGACGGAGTCTCGCTCAGTCACCCAGGCTGGAGTGCAGTGGCGCAATCTCGGCTCACTGCAAGCTCCGCCTCCCGGGTTCACGCCATTCTCCTGCCTCAGCCTCTCCGAGTAGCTGGGACTACAGGCGCCCGCCACCACGCCCGGCTGATTTTTTTTTGTATTTTTAGTAGAGACGGGCTTTCACCGTGGTCTCGATCTCCTGACCTTGTGATCCGCCCACCTCGGCCTCCCAAAGTGCTGAGATTACAAGCGTGAGCCACCGTGCCCGGCTTAACAATGCTATTTTATAGAATCTAGAAAAGAATGGCAAAACAAAAAAAGGAAAATGTGATCTAGGAGGAACTTACTGGGGTTGAATGATTATATATATATATACTTTTTTTGAGACAGGGTCTCCCTCTGTGGCCCAGGCTGGAGTGCAGTGGCACCATCTTGGCTCACTGCAACCTCTGCCCCCTGGGTTCAAGCAATTCTCCCACCTTAGCCTCCTGAGTAGCTGGGATTACAGGTGCACACCACCATAGGATGGCTAATTTTTGTATTTTTAGTAGGAGCAGAGTTTCATCATATTGGCCAGGCTGGTCTCGAACTCCTGACCTCAGTTGATCCACCCACTTCAGTATCCCAAAATGCTGGGATTACAGGCATAAGCCACTGCGCCAAGTCTAAATCTAGATATATTTAGGAGAGGCTTTGCTGAATCAGAGGAAATAGGCTTACATGCAGCATGAGAGATTTTAGTTATTAGGGACAAGGTGTCAGCTGAGAGTAAATGGCTTCTGCTGAAGATCATAATTTCTCCCTTCCCAGAACTCCCCAAGAAAACTGTAAAGAGCCCTGAGTTCTGGGGTTTCAGACTTCCATCTGCCCACAAGTAGCAGGAGAATGGAGAAAATGCGTCCTGAGTACTTTCAACAAACATGTGTCAGGTGCTTATTCTTTGGCAAAGACAGTTTCAAGCACTAGGACCCAAAGACAAATAAGTCTCTGCCCTCAAAGTTGAAACAGAGCAATTAATGAAGTAAAACAAAGTAAGTGCTATATATCGAAGATAAATGAAAGATTAATTGGGGCACAGAAGATAAATTTTACCTCTGCCTGAGGGTAACAGCAGGAAAGCTATCCACAAAGACTAAGAAGAAGTTGTATCTCTTGGCTTAAGTCTTGATAGCTGAGTAAAAGCTCACCAGGTAAACAAAATGGGGCAGGACATACTAGGCAGAGGGAATAGCACATGCATGGAAGTTTTGGAGAGTAAAATCCAGTCAGATTTACGTATAACATGTGCCAGGAGGGGTGGAGGTGGGAGGAGGAGGCAACTTGAATAGGTAATTGGACCAGTAGGCAGATGTTAGGTGATAAAGGGCTCATTGGCTAGGCCATCACCTTCGGAGGACAGCCTCCCACACAGACACATGTGCTTGGTTAAAGGAATGAATATTTGGGCATCAAGATTTGTCCAAGATCTGGACCAGGAGGGTTAACAACAGATGTGCCATTAAGAAGCCACTTAAGAGAACAGCGGAAATATGACATCTGGAGCAAGAAGTCCCACCTGAACCCCATTATGGTAACCTAAGTATTGAAGTAAAGGGAAGACATCCAGATAAACGTGGCTAATTGACCACACATTTTATGCCCTCTTTCTTCTGAAGCCCCATTAAAATTCAGTGAAGGAATTTTTTTTAAGTGTGTACATACACAGGGGCGAAGAGTTAAAAGAGAGGACAATAGCAAATGAACAATATTTTTTAAAACATAAAAAATGAAAAACAAACAGAAAGTGGTAACTGATGTAAAAGAGGCTGAACCCTAAGTGTCTACAGAGAAAGAGGACAAAGGGAAGCAAACCCATAAGACATAGGAAAGGCCAAGTAGGTATTGGTAAAGCAGGGGCAAGAAACGAGACTGAAAAGGAAAGCGATGAAAGTTTCTATGCTGAGTAATTACACACCCCTAAATTTGCGTCACCACCTTTGTGGCCAAGAGCAGATCATCTATTCCTCCCCACTCTTGCCGTCAAACGTTGACAATCAGGCATATTCTCCCCAAGCAGAGAACTAAAGGGTTATTTTCTGGAGAAACTGGCCCGTATTAATCAGAAAGAATAGGCCTTGCTGTAACAACTAATAAATCCTTTAAAAAGTGTGTTTCTTACTCTCATCAGTCTGGAACAGGTCAGATTGTGTTTCTCTATATCATAGCTAAACATCTAGAACATGTAGAATCTGATAACATTACAGGAGGAAAAGAGAGAGCTTGAGGATTGTGCAAGATGTGCACAAATTGACCCACACCTCATTGGCCAGAATCAAGTCATATGGCCCCACTCTAACTAAAAAGGAGATGGAAAATTTAGATAAGCACATGAGTATTGGGTAAGCATTTACAATCTCTGTCACACAACCTCAGAGAAATGATTACAAACTCTAACATTTACTGTTTTCTCCTAAAAAATAATTACCCCATAATTATCCTTTGATAAACTCTACTTAATAAACTCAACCCATGCACGTGAGATTCACTTTAGCTGTTTAGTGCCAGAGTACAAGATGTCTGACAAAGTCTTCCAACATGGAAAATAGAGACCAACATGAATAAATGGGAAAAAGAAAACAATAAAAAGAAATAAAGATGATACAGAAAAAAGAAGAAAACTTTTAAAAAATCACAAATAATATCCTCAGGTAGGAGTGAAAATATTGCATCACTCAAAACAAGAATAGTCTATTAAAATAAAAACACATCAGAAAATAAGAAAGAATTCTTAGAAATTAAAATAGCAATATCCAAGCTAGAATTTAATACCCAAGCTAAAATTTAAAAGAAGGGTTGAACAATTAAGTCAAAGAAATCTCCACAGAATAATCTTAAAAAATAAAAAAATGGAAAGAAAAATAAGTGTCAGAGGATCAATTCACAAGTTTCAATATCTGACAAATAACAGTTTCAGGAAAAAGAAAAGAAAAAGAGAAGAAAATGTTCAAAGAAGTTACACATTTCTCAGTACTGAAGCATGTCAATTTCCAGACTGAAAGGACCTTCAAGTGCCCAGTAGAATAATTTTTTAAATATCTGCCCCAAAGCACATCATCTTGAATTTTCACATTACCATAAATGAAGAAAAACCTTAGTAGATTCCAAATGGGCAAATAATAAAAAGCAACATGGATCATTTTAACATTAGAATTTGCAAAATTATTTATTAATATATTGCAGTATCTTGAAAATGCTAAGAGGAAATATTTCCAATCTATAATTCTGTACCTAATCACCAATCCAGTATGATAGAGAATAAAATAAAATAAAAAAACATATTTACAATAATGACCAAAAAAAATGTATCTCCTATGAGCCCCTTTCCAAGGAGATTCTGAAGAATTTGCTCCACCTAAAATGAGAGAGTAGAGCCAGAAAGTAGAAAATCCTATGCACAAGACAGGCAAAGAAAATTCTCACAATGGTGGTGAAGGCAGTCCCTGAATGACAACTTTGCAGTAGACTTGAGAGCAATCATTCCAGTCCAGAGACTATGAAATTCCAGGAGGGAGGTCTCCAGAAAAAAAAAAAAAAACTCATAACTTATAGATTACGTGATGTATCTGAACACACAGAAAATAGTACTGCAAAGCAGCACTATTTTACAAATATACTGGGACGTCCATGTTTGTGTCAACATATAAGAAACATGGAAGTCATCATCCTTGTCCTCACATTGCCTGATCTGTAGTAGGTGCTCAGTAAATGTTGATTCCCCTTTTTCTTATCACCCTGGAAATCCTAAAGGCACTGTGTGGCCCCTCACACTAGGATCCCCTAGGGCTGAAGAAAAGACCTTTCTTTTTCTGCTAAATGGAATAGGAGTCAGCTGGCTCCCCCATCCCCTTCTTTCTGCCTGGAACACCGACAGGTACAGTAGCATCTATATTGCAACCACCAAGGAAAGGCCAAGAGAATCACAGAAATGTCGCAGATACAATAGCTTTGCTCTATTGAATCAATGCCACCAGATGCCATATCAATCAGAGTACCAGCAGGAAAGAGGTGGCACACTCAAAGAGTGACTAAACAGAGGTTCATACAGGGCCTCTCTTTACAAAGGTGTGGGTGAGCCGAGAGAACCAATAAGGAATAATGAAACCTCAGGAACCATCAACAGTGAGGAGCCATTACAACTTCAAGCTTGAAAGGGAAGGAGAGGAAGGTATTAATACAAGAGGCTTGAACCAGGAGAAAATAGAGAAGGGATTCCCCATAGGAATTGTTGTTTTAGGTAAAAGATTCCAGTCACAAACCAACTGGGTCCAACATAGAGGAAGCCAGGGAAAGAAATATCCCAACTTCTCTCTCCTCCCTGTTTGTGATCTCCAGCTGTTGGCCAATCCAATCCAAAGTTGGCCAACCTAATCCATTTTTGGCCAACCCAATCCAAAGTCCAGGGGTTAGAGAGCACAGGTAACACACTCCTTAGAGATTACCTTCCCAGAGCACAAAGCAGGGCAAAAAGAGGTGGACAATGGGCACAGCCAACTACCTCCAAACTTTTTATCATATGACACAAATTCCTGTTTGTTAAAGCCAACATTAAATTTCCAAACACATTCTAATATAACACATCCATTAAAGATAGGTCATTAGACAGACTGCCTGGTGAAGGATAGCCTGGAGTTGGAACTAGTATGGAGTTCTGCTAAGAGGCTGTAGGTAGAAATAGGAAAATGATGATGGGGGAATATCCCAAAGATTAACAATCCTTACATCAATCAAATGGGATCTGGGGATAGAGGCAGAATTTTGTATGGTCTCACAAAGCTGCTCACATTTAGGGTCTTCTGGTTTGGCTGCTGAATTTATGATGGCAATCAAAGGTCAAGTGCATTTTAAATCAGAGATATTGGAGAGGGCTCTACAGAAACAGACTCCTGCAACCATCTGAATTACAATATTACTTCATGTGGGAGGTCATAAATTCTGAATATTTCACAGAGGAAGAGAGTTTCTAGGTCACCTATAGCCACAGACCCAGGGCCTATTGTTGAGTACATTTGCCAGGATCAGTTGGGCCCTGGAACCAGGTCCCCTAATGACAGATCTAGTCCTTCAGCTTAAAAGTGTCAACAAAAATTTATACCAATCTAGGTCATGTAGTAGTTCAGTTGGAGAAAGCACACCTAGGGCCCCAATAGGTTGGTTAGAGGCAAGGTTATATGTCCGAAAGTTTTAAAATGAGGTTTCCAGGATGGATGACATGGAAATTGAACGACATGAATAACTATTATTTATTTACCTGTCACAAGTTAAGTTGCTTGTGGGGATTATATATTGGAATTTAAGGGCTCAATTAAGTAACACCCCATTGTCAAGTTTTGAACTGATTGAGAAATAAGAACCAAGAGACAGACAGATAGAGATCAAAAGGTCAGCTTTACTTTTGGTAAAGCAGATTAGAGAACATGGATTTAAATCAGTGGTCTCCATTGCCATCCTGACACCAGCTTCAGAAGTATTCTTACCTGCTCCATGACAGGTTGAACTGGAAATCAGGACACCCATTTAAGGGCAAAGTTCATCCAGTAATCTGTCCATATACTGAGGACAGACCCAAATACACCTGCTATGCAGGCCAGCAGTTTTGAGAGAGAGCTTGGGAAGTTTGAATGGAGCAATTTCATTTGCTTCCACCTAAACTCACCGATCAGGTAAGGAGCAAGTGAGGGAGCTGGAGAGGGCTGGAAAGAGATGTCATTGTAGTGGAAGCCCCTCGTGGCGATGAGAAGCAAGTGGAATGGAGTTCAAATGGCTACTCTCTTTTACTGTTGTGACGGAGGGGCAGAAGGGAGGCAGATTTTTCCTATCAGCATGGAAAAGTTCAAGTCAGGCCCATTCAAAAAGTAGCACTAGGCCTTCATGGCCATGACTTTGTTCTCTTGACATAGTCAGATGGATTTTATTTTACCAGGGATTGGCACAAGCAAATGAGAAAGCTGAAGACAGAGAGAAATGTATGGTATATCAAAACATCCATTTCTATCATAAAAGAATAATTGGCTTAGAAAACACCAGAAAGGAAGTGAAATTATAATATAATAGTATAATATAATTAATATAATATAATATAATATAATATAATATAATATAATATAATATAAATCTTCCTAGACAACCATAGGCCAGTAGAACAGCTGATACTTCATCAGTAGGTCCACAAGAGAGGACATTTGAAAAGGGATGGAAGGAACCACAAGAAACCACAAATATCCTCCTGTTCCCTGCCTATCCCATCCCAGCATATCACCAACCAGATGATAACTGGCAGGCTCCTTCACAGTGAATGCCTAATGACAGTGACCATCTTGGCATGGGCTTGGAAAGATGCCTGTCCTTTGTGTAGGAGCAGGCTTTTGCTAAGATTTAGTCATGAAACTAAACAAAGAAAATAAATAGGTAAACAATGCTAATAGAGTCCTCTTCAAAAAGCAAGTGTTAAAAGCTTGAGAAATTTCTTATTGATCAAAACGTTTCCACACTTCTCCTACTCACCCTCCCATCTACCATCTCCCGGGAGGAATTCCATTGAGTGGAAAGTGATCAGATGCAGGAGACTGCCCTCCATGGATATTCTGTTTACTGCTGAGGCCAGTGGGCCATGCACAGAAGTGTCATGTGGAAGGACTTTATCCAGCCTAGATACTGGGCCAATGTGAGACTGGACTCAGCTTATAAAGTTGTGGTTTGTCTTATAGGATATTACTCCATCACCAATAACTTGGGTTTTCCCCTAGAAAGTTATCTTTCCCCAATAGAGGATCTTGTGTTGCACATATGAGCCCATTTTTCTGTTGCCCTAGCATCAGTTAATTACCAGTGTGCTCCCAGCTAGGTCTGGGGTTCCCATCAGCCTAGGCAAGGGCTTATGTCCAAAAGATGTTAACTATCACCTCTAGCCTACACGAGTCTAATTCTTAGTCTTTGGAAAGGATTTCCAGCCTGTAGAAAGGACCGAGTTGCCCCCAATTTGGTTGGTCAAAACACTTCTTTTAGTGGATAATCAGTCTTTATTTTGTAACTGCTAATTCTGAAATCAGGAATAATCTTTGCCATTCTTATAATAGTAGTTTCTGTAGCTTACAAAACAAACAATGAAGCATTTCCCAATGTTTTTACTTTGTCAAATATGAACATTTTAAAACTAGCTACCATTCTCCTGTTTCTATCACATTGTGAAAGAAAGGGCATTTAGACTGGGAGCAGTGGCTCACACCTGTAATTCCACTTTGGGAGGCCTACACAGGAGGATTACCTGGGGCCAGGAGTTCAAGACCAGTCTGGTCAACATAGCGACACTATGTCTCTACAACAACAACAACAACAAAATTTAAATAGCCAGGCATGGTGGCACCAGCCTGTAGTCCAGCTACTTGTAAGGCTGAGGCAAGGGTATTCCTTAACCCACGAATTCAAGACTGTGGTCCATCATGATCATGACACTGCACTCCAGACTGGGCAACAAAACAAGATCCTGTCCCTACAAAGCAATCCAAATAAACAAAAGAAAGAAAGGATATCTAACAAAAATTGCAGAACGACAGGTACTTTTTCTTTAAACTGAAAAATCGGTAGCCTTATGAAAAAAAAATTAACATTATCTTTATTTGCCAAACTTTATTGAGAGCCGGTGAAAACACTCTTACAGTCTGGCATTTGGGAACCACTGCTCTTCAACTGTAGGTTACAGGGACACAGATAAGTATAGGATACAAATAATTTTTTAAACATATGAGAAAGCAGGACTAATAACATGCATTTTTACTCAGGCAAGTTATTTACAAAGGCTAGATTCTACCAAATATTTGCAAAGCAGCTTTTCTTCTACCAGTCGCTTTCTTGGAAAACAAAATTGTAATTTTTTTAAAGAAAATTACATATGTACAACAGTACAAATTCAAATAAAAGCTAATTTTAATGCCAGGCATCAAAATGAACAGCATGCATGAAATTCCAAGGGCACAGTTGGCAATAAATTTTCTTCATTATAAAGGCAATGTTTTTCCAGTGGGTGGAAGCAGGTTTGGGCTAGCAGAATTTTCAATAAATTAAAATACAGACGCTGAAAGCAAATAGAGGAACAATGCCAGAAAGGTCCTTTTCAGAAAGCATGTTTTGAGAGGCTGCACAAATTGATGTTTATTTATCTTGATAAATATATTCTCCTCTGGTGCACCCCACTTCCTCCCCTGTCCCCGCCAATCAACATTCATGCATCATCTCCTAAAAGAAACTAATCTGTGGTAAACAATGAATCACAGTTGTATCATTAAGACTGTGGCCTCATCCCTAGAATATCAGCACTGCAAAACAATAAAACATGGTGACAATAAAACTGGTTCCAAAAAAAATTTACTGGAAGGCACTTTTTGTATGTTGAAAGATGAAGAGTTTTACTTGAAACTCAGAAGCAAATTACTCAGACTCTCAGACTCAATGGTGCTATGTATATAATTCAATCAATAAATATTGTTTATAGGCACTGTGGGACATTCAAAAATGAACAAGACACAATCTCAGCTCTCCAGTAACTCAAGCATAGTAGTTAGAAATGATATGCAGTCCTCCTTGGGGACCATTAAAGTGGGCCCAGTGCTGGGCTACACTGTAGGCAGATTAGTTCCAAACTGAGGACATCAACAAAGAAGGGCCACTAATAAAGTAAAATCACAGCTGGAAGAGTTGTTCACACCTGTAATCCCAGCACTTTGGGAAGCCAAGGCAGGTGGATCACTTGAGCCCAGGAGTTCAAGACCAGCCTGGGCAACACGGTGAAACTCCATCTCTACAAAAAAAAAAAAAAAATCAGCTGGGCATGCTGGCACATGCCTGTAGTCTTAACTACGTGAGAGGCTGAGGTGAGAGGATTGCTTGAGCCCAGGAGGTCAATGATGCAGTGAGCCGTGACATGCCTCTGCACTCCAGCCTGGCTGACAGAGCAAGACCCTATCTCAAAATAAATAAAATAAAGTAAAATAAAATAAAATAATAAAATAAAATAAAATAAATAAAATAAAATAAAATAAAATAAAACAATGAATTTTATCCAGAGTTTTATGCTCAGAAAACCTAGAAAAAAGTTATTTTGATTTCAGCATCTATATAAATTTTGCATCGTGTTTTAAAATATATTTTATTTTGAATTATTCACGTGGGCAACAATGTAGTCCCAAGGTGTCAGGCACCCTAAGGGTGTCGCCTGTGTCCAGGGGTGAATGTGGCTTTTCCTTCTGAGACCTGGGAGCATTTTGAAGAATTAAATATTTGTTTTCATAAAAATCTATCTAGGATAAAAATTGACTATGCATGTATAATGATTGTGAATCATTAGTTTTATACATAGGGTATTATCTTCACCCTGCATCTTTACAGTGATTTATATACTATCTTACACTGTCTGCTTCTATCTGTGAGCTTTGGACTTCACACTTTCCACCTTGATGATAAACAATGGAAGGCAGTGACTATACCTTATCCAGGACATCTGTATTATAAGTCAATCCTTCACATGCCATTTCCTACTGATGTTACTCATTTTTATAACACATTTAGTTGTGAGCCATCATGTTCACAATCATATCTATGATAAGCCAAGCAGTCACCTTGGATTCAACTTTGGCATATTACCATAAATTTCTTGGGTAATTGCCTTAAGAGAAATCGGCTGTTGCATTTTTACTGTCCTAAGACAAAACAGAAGGAAGGAAAAATCCTAAGTGTTAAGCAAAAGGCATCTCTGTCCCTTCAGCAGCTAGTCTCCTGGTTAAGGATGTGCACCCAACAGATCTGTATTTATTCACTAATATCAGATTCTATCTCAGAACTAGCTAATTCAAGATCTCTAGGAGTGGGCCCAGGCATCACTATTTTTCAGAGCTCCTCAAGTGATTATCATGTGTCGCCAAGGTTGAGAATCAGCAACAGTGGTGGTTCCTCTACCCCACCTACCCCTTCTGTCAATTTCACACTGATTCAGAAACAGATTGTTATGACTTTGCTTTGGTAACACAGCCCGATATATTCTCCAAATCCATTAGGTTCGGTGTCAACATTTTTAAGGTTAATAATAATCACACAGGCCGAGCGCGGTGGCTCATGCCTGTAATCTTTGGGAGGCCAAAGCAAGCAGATGGCTTGAGGCCAGGAGTTTGAAACCAGCCTGGCTAACATGGCGAAACCCCATCTCTACTAAAAATACAAAAATTAGCTGGGCATGGCAGCGCACATCTGTACCCCCACCTCCTCAGGAGACTGAGGCAAGAGAATCACTTGAACCCAGGAGGTGGAGGTTGCAGTGAGCCAAGATCGTGCCACTGCACTCCAGCCTGGGTGACAGAGTAGGACCCTGTCTCAATAAATAAATAAATAAATAGAAAAATATATATTTTATATATTATATATATATAATGTAATTCTATTTAGCCTTAAGAAAGAACCCCTGTCATTTGTAACAACATGTATGAACCTGAAGGATATTATGTTCAGTGAAATATGCCAGGCACAGAAAGACAAATACTACATAATCTCACTTAAATGTGGAATCTTATAAAGCCAAACTCATAGAAACAGAAAGTAAAATAGTGGTTGCCAGAGGCTGAACAGGAGTGTGGGGGATTAGGGAGATGTTAGTCCAAGACACAAAATTCCAGTTAGAAAAGAGAAGTAAGTTCAAGAGATCTATTATACACCATTGTGACTACAGTTAATAACAATATATTGTGTACTTGAAAATTGCTAAGAATATTTTAAGTGTTCTTAACCACAAAAAAAAAGTTGGTAAGTATGTGAGTGTCTTAATCCACTTTTGTTGCTACAAACGAATACCTGAGGCTGGGTAATTTATAAAGAAAAGGTTTTTGATTTACAATTCTGCAGACTGAACATGAAAGCATGGTGTCAGCCTCTGCTTCTGGTGAGGGCTTCAGATTGCCACTCACAGCAAAAGATGAAAAGGAGCCAGTGTTTGCAGAGATCACATGGTGAAACAAGAAACAGGAAGGGTGGGGAGATGCCAGATCCCTTTTAACAACCAGCTCTCACAGGAACTAACAGAGCGAGGACTCACTCATTATTACAAGGATGGCACCAAGATATTCACAAGGGATCTGCCCCCATGACCCAAACACCTCCCATTACGCCCCACCCCCAATGCTGGAGATCACATTTCAACATGCAATTTGCAGGGGTCAAACATCTAAACTATAGCAGTGAGGTAATGCATATGTTAATTAGCTTGGTTCAGCTATCCCGCAATGTATACATATATCAAAACATCAAGTTGTACAGCATAAATATATATATAATTTTTGTCAAGTTAAAAAATGCTTTTTAACTGCCCTAGGGCAACCGTGTGAGATATCTCTGGTATTAAAGATACTTAAAATAATTAATAAAAGCTAAAGCAAATACATAAGCAATCATTTTAAAAGAACAAATAGTCTCCCTCCTGCATAACTGGCCGAGGGAAACCTTCACTCAACAGCCACTTAGTGAGTACATCAGGCAGGCTCCCTCTGTCTTCTCCTCTCTCCATCTTGACTGAGCAGGCACTGTCTGTGCTACCCTCTGATGTTTTTTCAGGGCTGTTACCTTTGGCTGCAGCTGCCCAGTTTTGCAAACTTACAACAATCAAGTGAAAAATAAACATCTCCAAGGTTAAAGTTATTCTAATTAGCAATAAGCCCTGAGCAAGTTAAGTCAAGAAAATTCCATAAATACGTCTTAGATGCTCACTATCTGCAAACATTACTTACTACTGTGGAAGATTTAAAAGCAGGTAAAGTAGTACAGCTTGTTCCCTCAACTTCACTGTTGGTGGAAGTGACGAGTTGACCTCAAAGAAGGCTTTGGTGTTATGAACCTCAGGAACTGTGGAAATTAAGACTCCATCAACAAAAACAAAATGATGGTAAACAGGGTTAGCTTCCATGGAAGATATTTTAGATGCCTTAGATTTCCAGCCCAGGAAAGAAGTTAGGGATAGAACTATAGATATGGGAGTTTTGCCAAATACCTTGTTTACCTCTTCAGATCTACTCTCCACCCTTTTCTGCTCTGCTATCCACTCCAGAAGCCTGATCTGAACAAACATGGATCATGGTACCCTTGGACTTCCCCTTGGGTTCTACCAGCAGGTGATTGGAGGCAGGGAGGTACAGTGAGATCACTGTTTATTCCCCAGGTTCCCTTCCTGTGAGATTGTCTCACGCTGGCCACATCCCTTACAGAAGGCCATTTTTCCTCCATGTACACCTCTCTCCTCCTGGGTTCCAATCACCCCTCCCAGGCCTGATCCTTCAGACTAAATCATACTTTCCCCCAAAAAGGGGGGAATGCAGAAAAGGAAGAATCACCAGAGAAAAGACCACTTGAGAATCCTTTGTAGTAAAGAGGAAAAAGCAGCCACAACAAAGGAATCAGCTGAAAGAGAGAACTAGAAAGTAAACAAAAGGTCAAATGGTGTAGACATAAGTCAGTCCCCATCCTAGCCCAGCCATTGAAAAATACGTGATAATAACAGTCATGAGAAGGTGAATGAAGATGAAGGTGGCTATTTTGAGGTTGTATGCTTGGATCCACATCCTTCCAAACCATACCTACTCTTCTTCCCCTTAAGTTAGCATTGAGAAGACTCAGTGGCTGAATGCACCCCTCCATCATCAGCCACCACCACCACCCACCCCCAATCACACTGGGCAACCACCCTCCGTCTTGCTGTCCACCATGCTATAGTGGCCCCGACTCTGCTTTTGGATTGAAGAGCTTTTTCCCCAGCTGCTGAGTCCTGACAGATGAATGTCCTCAGTTGACAGTCCTCTACAGAATTTTCCAGGCAATCATGATCACTGAACTATTGCTAGGTCAGTTAGAGAATGCTTCAATTTTCTTTCTATGTGATGTCTACAAATAGATTTTTTAGTCAAAGTGCACGAGATTTAGTAAATAGAGGTTGATGCTCCAAAGTTACATTAAAGCATGTATTTTCTAGTTTTGTACAACCGGAATGTGAGCTTTCATTGCTGTAAATTTTTAACTAGAAATGTAAAGTGATTCATTTGTGGAATATCTGATGTCAATCTATGTCTTCATAAAGGAAGCATTTCTATTTTTAATCCAGATAACTTCTACACTTGTCAAAGACCCAATATCCCTAAAAAGTCTCCCTATTTGTTTTTAAGATAAACCCTGCTCTAATAGTAACACATGGTAAAACTTTGGCTTCTATGACATTGACATGCCACTGATGACATTAGACAAAAAGTAATCAGAAGTTTTGAAAGTGTTAATTTATATATTTTTCTTAAATAATTCATGCACGATTTAACCTGAAACTCATAACCACTTATTTATTAAGTGCCTCCTCTGAGCCAGGAAGCACCCTAGGCATTTTATATTCACATATGCATTTATCCAAAAATATTTATTCTTAATTCTCATGAAAACACTTTGAGGTTAGTAATTTTCCATTGTTCACATATTCGTACTCTCAGTGAATATTTACTGACCCCCTACTCCATGTAAGACTCTGTGCTAGGAGCTAGATAAACAAGGCAAATAATAGCATATGCAATCACACAATTTAGTGTACAGCTGTGATAATTGATAGAAAGAAAAACTGTATCTTGCAGAGAGATGAAGAAAATAAGGGTCTGAGAGATTAAGGAATGTTCCGGCATCCTGCCTCCTTTGGTGCATTATAAGGAGTTCATAACATCATAGTTGCACTGGGCATCCCCAGCTGCCTGGCCCTCACCAGCAGCAGCCTGTTGGCCCCTCTGTGAGAGGACACTACCACTCCACAAATTGCTCTGCATGCACCACAACCCAAGCAGTTGTTTATCAGCCTTACTTCTGAAGCATGATGAAGTTGGACGGAGTGTCACCTAACTCTCAGGGCAAGAAATCTGGCACCAGGACAATAATCTAAATCCTGGTGGCTTGGAGTTCATTTTAGAACAATGCTTGCATACTGAGAATACTAGAAGCACGTTACATTAATCTTCTCAAAGCAGTCATTACTTCATGGCTCACATTATAGTAGTATGTGCCTGTGTCAATGTATTCGTCTTTGTAGCCTCACCTAGAAGCACTTATCTAAAGAAATTTTTGTTGGTAGAAAGAAAGAATAAAGAGAGACAGAAGGAGCTAGAGGGAGAAGAAAAAGGGAATACCAAACATGCCACTGTTTTGATGATTGCCTTTTTAGAGTGATGGGGGCATGGGGCGGGCAGTCTGCCCATCCCCTCGGGTCTTTGGAAGGGGCAGTCCACAGATATGGGCAGTGGGGACCAGGGAAAGCACAGCACCCCCATGGCCACCAGACTGTGACCATCGTACAAGACTTGGGAGGGGCAGCGGAGCTGGGCAGACGGTGTCAGAGGCCCCCACTCACCAGGCCCCCCAACATTCAAGTATTCTTCAAGAACAATTATAGGCAAACAAGGGGAAAAATGTAGCACAAAAATAAAGAAGGTAATTTTTCAGAAAATATCAACTAAAAATTTTAAAAATTAGTATTTCTATCCTTAAACAAATTAAGATATAAGTAATGTGCAATAGGCAGTGCTATGACTAGCGATTATATCTACACAGATATATTCCTCCGTTATACATCAACATCTTTCTAACTAGCATGTGAGAAAAATATAACAATCAGGTTGATTTTGTAAATGTTCCACCAGTTCCCAAATATAAAATTTACTCTTCCCATTTTTAGCTTTGCTGGGTAAGTTACAAATCTCATTTAATAGTTTAATATGAATTTTTGTTTGAAATGGATATGCAGCAACTCGCCTAATCTGGCCACAGCACTGAACAGACACGTGGCCAGGGCTGAATTATGAATTGTGCAAAACATATGTGCTTCACTGGGCACGTGCTATAAAGCTCTCTGGCACATCCCAGACCTGGAAAATGGGATGAACCAAATCATGGCTTCTGTGAGCATGGTAATATATAGTGCATCTCATTAGAGTATTATGATATATGGAGCATTGCACTTCTTCCCAATACATAAAACATTAAATTACAATGAATTCCACTAAAAAATAGAAAAAATAATCAGCACTTCCCCTGAGTGGCTCAAGTTCCTGATTGTTTAATGTGAACATTTCCTATGTATAAGCTGCAAAACAATAACTACAAGTCCTCTTACAGATGAAGACAGGAAACAATCAGCAAGAGATTCTATCACTTTCTGGTTTTATAGAATTTCTTGGTTACTCTCCTGATAAGGAATAACAGAGTAATGATCATTGAATTACTTGACCCACATCCATTTGAAACTACAGGCTACAAAACTGTGTCAGGTTGTGAAGACTTTGCCATCTGTTCTAATCACTTGTGACAGAATTTTTTTAATGTAATTATAAAATTGTTACCCTAATGAATAGTTCAATATTGGGTTATAAAATGTTTTTCTAACAAAATATGATTTAAAATATAGCAACTCTGTGACTTTCATAATTTCCTTACATTTGTTTGAGCCTTTATTTCTGAATCCGGTTTTGGTTTAGTAGACAGCAGAAAAATTAGGCTTCAGAATTTAAAAAACAAAAAACAAACAAACAAACAAAAACAAGAACAAACAATAGCCACAACAAAAATTTCCCATTACATCCTATAAGCTCTTCTTAGACTACTCCAACTATTGATCCCATCAAGCCTGGAACACAGCAACTCAACCCAGAAGGCCCCTCGCTGGTGCCCTGTGGAGGCTGATCTCAGATCTATGAGGGGAAAAGGGATCTCTGAAAAGGACACCTCTGGATAGAAAAGGAAATGTCTTTCTCTCTCCAAAGAAGTCTTTTCTTCTTTAGTTTCTTCCTAGAGAACCCTTGTAGGAGTGCTAATCTACTGGGAGTGGCTGCCAGGAACACAGTGTTGAGGATTCTGAAGATCTATCTTAGTTTGGAGGGAAAGAGGGCTGTAATTAATTACTCCTTTCCTCCTTGGTCATGAAATGCCAAGAATTTTCCAAATAAAAGTTCTCTCCATCCTGTCATTTCTGATCTTTTTTCCAGAATAGCTTTTCTGTCCTTTGATGACTTAACCATCTGAGGCGACACATTTTCATCTTAGCTGCTAAAATCACTTGTGAAATAAGTTTATCCATTCCCTTAATCCTCACTCTTGAAGTTTTCTTTGGGGTTCATCACCCCCATGAAAAAGCTTCCCATTAATTGCTATGACCTTAAAAAGTGGGGTGAAATCTAGTAATATCTCTTAATTAGGACAAATTTCATTAAAGCTAAGGGAATCCATCAACTGTTTAAAGAATGTAAGAAAGGGAAATATACATTATATTCATGTACTTATTTCAATCCTCATAATGATTCCTCAAAGAAGTTATTATCCTCATTTTACAGTTGAAGAAACAGAGGCTCAGAGATATTGAATAAATTCTTTAAGATCTCAAAGCTAAAATATGAGCATAAGTCTGTCAGTCCCCAAAATTGCAGATGGTTGAGTGAGTTATCTGCAAGATTTGGGGAATATTCTTGGCAGTCCTACAGCACATGGAAGCCAATTTATACCAGTACTAATTGTGGTAGTACAAGTTTAATAGGATTCCTTTTACTTCTCCGGATGAACTAAATGCTTTCTCCTTAGGTCTTTTCACATTTCTCTTTTCACTCTTCACTGGCTAATCCCTACTGGCCCTTTACAACTCAGTTTAAGTCACCCTTCCTCTAGAAAGTTTTTCCCAAATTTCCAAGAATGTGCCCCTCTAGAATCCAGTAGTTCTCTCCATCACTGTTTTAATAATTGCCTTTGTATTCTTCACCATACTATAAACTCCTTGAGGGCAAGTCTGTGTCTTCTTTGCCCTTGTATCTTCATCTGGAATGACACTTAGCCCACAGTAGGCATTCAGTATTTGTTGGAGGTACTATAATTTAAAAAGCAGGTAAGACAGTGCGTTAATCTCAGTATCCCACTGTGCAAAATTAGTTCCATTTTTGCCATCGTTAATAATAAAGTGGTTAATGATTCCTGAAGATGAAAATGAAGGCTGCTGCATAGTTAATAATTTAATGAATGACCCAAACCTCTTTTCAGTATTTGGGGCTTTTGGGGGTTCTTATAGTTATCTAAAAGAAAGTAAGTATGGGTCAAGTTCATTAAGCCTTAGGAGAATTAATTGGTATCATGAATCCCATAATATTAAGGGAGCTAAGTATGACTATTGTCTGCCTAGCTCTAAAAGGACCCTTTAAATAAGAAAAGAGAAAGGCCTCTTTTCCTAGTCTCATATTTCCATTTCCTCTAGTTCCGACTCTCTTCCAACACAATATCCAAGCCAGCTTCCTATTATGAGGAGTTGGGAGAAAGAGATGTAATCAATGTAATCATCTTCCAAATTCACTCACAATAAGCTCCACTATTCAGCAAAAATATAGTGCATGTTGTTCTAACTGATATGATCTATTTCATAATCTCCCATGTGCTAAGGAATGGTCTAATCCAGGAGTTCCCAACCCAGTACCAGTCCATGGCCTGCTAGGAACTAGGCGGCCTAGCAGGAGGTGAGTGGTGGGCAAGCGAGCATTACCACCTGAGCTCCACCTCCTGTCAGATCAGCAGTGGAATTAGATTCTCATAGAAGCACGAACCCTATTGTGAACTGCACATGTGAGGGACCTAGGCTGCATGTTCCTTTTAAGAATCTAACTAATGCCTGATGATCTGAGGTGGAACAGTTTCATCTGGAAACCATCCCTTCCACCACTGCAACTCACCACCCCGCAACTCTCTGACCTTGGAAAACTTGTCTTCCACAAAACTGGTCCCTGGTGCCAAAAAGTTTGGGGACCACTAGATTACACTGTAATCCCATTTGAAATATCATCTAATCTAATAAATAAAACAATCCTTTATTAGGATTGTTTATCTTCAGGGCAAAAGATAAATGGTGCTTGGTCTATTTTCATCCTGCCCTTTCCCTTGTTTACACGTGCCAAGTTGGCATCTGGGTTCACAGTAGCTGTTAAGTGAATAAGTAAATGAATGAGCTCACCCTCTTGTTGACGCCCAGGCCCTTGCAGGTTCCAGGCTGGCCTGGCATACATATTGGATGTGTTGACTGGTCCATCCATGAGCATTCTACTGGTATCCACTGCTGGTATTTGCAGCTGTAAATTTGTGGACTGTTCTTCCTTGACTTGGCCAGGACCTGGTGGAATATTACTGCTGACTCAGTGTATTAAGCACCTCTCTAGCTTCTGTAGACTTGATGCATTGACATCTGCCCTGTATGCATATTCCAGACACACCTTGTTCTGGACACCCTGATAATATGACTGAATCTCCCCACCTTGGCCTCCCGCTTCCCTCATTGCCGCCCCCCACCTAGGGAAGAGGAATCTTCCTCCCAGAGTGGGCAGAGTGGGAGGGAGGTGAGAATTCAAATAAAAAATGATCAAGCCAGAGTCCACACCAGCAACCACCTCCTTTATCAGGTTCTTATACCCTGAGACACCACAAAACTTACCTAATCATCCCAGGGCCAGATACCACACAACCAGGGACAGCTTCTATGCTCCAGAGCCTGACTAAATTATTCAAACTAGCCAGTCCTAAGCCTGCTTACCCTTCCTCGCTTGTTCCTTCCCAGAAACCACAAGTCCCCCAGTTCCTCTCTCCCTTGCCTCCTGGCCAAGCCCGTTGCTCACCAATGTGCCCCTACTAGAAGTACAGCATGCACACTTCTCTTGGGAACTTCACAAACTGTATTTTCAATGACAACTGTCTCTTCAATGACAACTGTCTCCTGATCTGTTGGCCTTACTATACCTTAAATGTTCTATTAACACACTGCATTTTAAAACACTCAGCTTCCTTCCTCTCAGTTTTCAGTGGCTACAACCCCATTCTAAATCTCTCATGCATCCTTCATGTTGTCCCCTAGATTTGGGTGCTCTACCCTCAGCTTCTGTCATGGGGTCACCTTGACCCTACAAGGCTGTGGAGTTGCCCAAGGTAGGCTTTCTGATTCTCAATCAATCTCTATGCCATACCAGAATCTAGCGAGGCTCCGGAGCCATCAGATACTCTGACCCCACCACTCTGTGAGGCTGCCAGTAGTTCTTGCCGGGCACCCTTCATGAGATCCAAACAAGGTGAGTATATCCTCTCTAACTTCAGTACTCCCCATTTTTTAAAAACATCATTTGTGCTTTGGGTCAAAGCCTGGAGCAAGGAGCTGTCTTCATTGTCTTATCTTCTTTCTATGTCTCCTTCTCACTATCCCTGAGGGCCAGGAGGGGAAGTCCTTCTCTTCCTACTTTCTCCTCCGCTACTGTCCTAAATAACTCTATGTTCAAGTTCACCAAGCCTGGCTCTGGATATGTTAAAGAGGGAGACAGAAACTGAAATATATTTTATTTTTCCTCTCTCTCTCTCTCTCTCTCCATCTAGCTTTCTCATGTATTGTACTATTCTCTATTGCCAAGGCAGCATTAGCTTAGTGGCTTAGACTAAAAATGGAAAGGAGCAAGAAAAAGATACTTTACGTAGGAGATTTATATTAATGATTTTAATATTTGCAAAATTATCCTTTTTATATCAGCTTCTGATTACAACTTTCTATCTTAACTCAAACATATGTGTCCTGAAATCATTAACCCCTTTTATTTTTTCCTCAAGAGATCAACGCAGCAAATATTACTCTTTAGAAATGAAATTCCAATCCCCTATTAAGTATAAAAAGCTAACAAAATTAATGCCCCAAGTTATGGAGAACTTATATCAGTAAAATGAAAAGTGGAAAATATTCTGTAAAAAGGGAACATAGGTCATTAGTGGGTGGTTCTGTTGATTATAAAGAAAAGCCAGACACATTACTAACATTACATGATCCTAGAGCAACTCCAATTTAGGCCCCAAGTTACAAGAGGATCCTAGGAAAACTCCGCTAATTCTGACTTATATTATCCTAAAAAATAACATTAGTATTTTCTCCCACTTTACGGTTGAGCCATTGTAATAGTCAGGAAAGATAGTCTCAAAGGCCAGTATGGGAAAGTTATTATTTAAATAATAACTTTAATTTAATTTCTGAAAATCTAGGATATTCTTACTCCTCCCAAATATATTCAGATCTGTACTGAGAGCTTTTTCACACATTACCATCTAGTTATCACTTTCATGTTTTTTGCTGCTAAGAATTGCCTAGAAAATAGATTAGCCAGACTGTAGGTGTGAAAACATAGGAAATGTGAGAAAAGTGAGATTTAATATTAAAGTCAGGCAGTGAAGTTTTTCCTCCATTCTGTGAGACAGGGAGAGAGACAGAGTGTGTGTGTGTGTGTGTGTGTGTGTGTGTGTGTGTGTGTGTGTGTGTGGTGTGTGTGTGTGTGTGTGTGTGTGTGTGTGTGTGTGTGTGTGTGTGCCCCCTGCATACATGGGAGGCTACATATAGGCTAGAACCCTATATGTAGGTTTTCAGTCTTCCTTGACATGTGAGGAAAAACAATAGGGGTTTTCAATTTTAAAAAAAAGAAGAAGAAGAGGCTTTGCAAAAGAAGTTAGTTTGGATGCATAGCAAAAATGCTGCAGTGAAATATCATGATATGTTAATGGGGTACATGATGGGAGTTAGCTGCAGATTGTGTTTCTATTGTCTCTACTTCCCAAATTTTCTGCCATATTCTACTAAAGTGTGCATTTTTTGGCCAGGCGTGGTGGTTCATGGCTGTAATCCTAGCACTTTGGGAGGCCCAGACAGGTGGATAACTTGAGGTCAGGAGTTCAAGACCAGCCTGGCCAACATGGTGAAATCCCACTTCTACTAAACAAACAAAAAAATTAGCCTGTCATGGCGGCACACAGCTGTAATCCCAGTGACTCGGGAGGCTGAGGCAGGAGAATAGCTTGAACCCAGGAGGCAGATGTTGCAGTGAGCCGTGATCATGCCACTGCACTCCAGCCTGGGCAATGGAGCGAGACTCCATTAAAAAAAAAATAGATTTTTTTAAAAACCTCTTGGAGAATTTTCAGAATGAAAGTTCCCACTGAAGTTTTCAAATACTGATTTAGGTTTGTTTATGAAGCCAGTATGTGTAGAGCAACTTAAGGTTAAGGCTGTATTAGCTTTTTAGGATTAGTTTCTAAAAGCAAGATATGGAATTTTACTCACACCAAATAATAAACTTCAGGTTTGAAGCTCATGAGGAGTCATGAAATCAAGTTAA
The DNA here is from genome assembly GCF_009828535.3 of Hylobates moloch. Classification (NCBI taxonomy): domain Eukaryota; kingdom Metazoa; phylum Chordata; class Mammalia; order Primates; family Hylobatidae; genus Hylobates; species Hylobates moloch. The sequence continues at coordinate 117,697,376 of NW_026652277.1, read as the reverse complement.
AGGGTCAGGACTAGTATTTTTTAAATAAATGAAATAGAATATCAAACATAGTCCTTTTAATAAAGGTATCATTTTGTATAAAACATATGTGTGTATGCATATATGTGAATGTAAATGTGCATGCATATTCACTTATATATTTCATGGGTTGAGAAGTCAAATATATTTCTTACTCTGGTTTTCATATGTCTTTCAAAAAACTTTGGAAAATGTTATCCTAAAATATCTGTCATAAGACTTTATCTATAGCAAATGCAGCAGACACATACACACACATGCCTGCAACTAACTAAAACTGTCTACCTCCTTAGATTTTTCTCTGGAGAAGATGGCATTTTAGTTAACAAAGCACTTCGTCACACCATTTGCTTAGAGAAATATGAGCTTCTGAAAAGTTGGAAACAAGAATGAAATTGCTCTGCATAATGAAGAAGAAGTTTGGAGTTCCCAGGTCCCAACACTAAAATGGAAGGAGGGGTTTCAAAGAAAGAGGGAGGGAGATGGAGGAAGAATAATGTGGTAGCAAGGAGGAATCTATAGAGAAAGGCTACTAATAACAGAAAATGAGTAAGCAAAGGACGGTGTATTTCATGCTCACATTCAAAATTAACTTCTCTGTGGTCCTATGCTCTGACGTGTTGTTCATTTGTGTAACTGCCTCTGTGACTCCAAAACCATCAGTAAAGTCAGCTCCAGACACAGCCTTGAGTAGACAGTATTTTCAAGTTTAAAGAACTAACTTAGGAATAGGCAAGAGGCATCCTTTCCCCAATATCTAGAGGGCCTGATTCTTGGGTTTCATAGTGATACAAATATTTGTTGAGTGGAAAGGAAAATAAGAAAGAAAGAAATTGTTCCAGCATTCTGCGGTCTGGCACCCCAGCTGGAGTGGCCAGTGTCTATGACTCCACCAGTAGTGAAATCCAGAGGTATCTTCCCTGGCCTCTGACGGCTACTTGGGGGAAACCTTTTCAAGATAACTTGCAGCACAGATTCAAAACACAAAAGCCATAACCTAATAACACACAAATTACTTCTAGCCAACTGCTTCCTCTTCCATCCAGCCTCCTGACCCATTCTGAAGAGTGCAGAGCCCCCTGCACACCCCATGAGATGCTAGGTGCTCCGTAAGGCTAATTCTCATTCTGAGATATGGCTCAGGGGTTGGCCCCTTTTTTCAGTGAAGAATGGCAATGAAAGCACAACACCTTTTGCATTTACACACAGATACAACCTGATGTATAATGAGAAATAATAGAATCATAAATGCCAACTCCATTTTTAAAATCCTAACTTATTCAACCAGCACATAAAAGAACATGAATGGCAAACTTCCCATTATTTGGAAACTTCATTTTCAGCAGCTGCCACCTCTTTCTCCAACCTTCCCCTCGACTTCAACCCTACAAACTCTACCAGTTACAAGTAGCAACACAAAAATGAATTGGTTTCATCTCCTTTCACTTCCAGTTCCATCATGTGAAGAAAATGAGGGAAAGATGCAAAATAGTTGGAAGGCAAAGAATAAAAATTAGAAAGAAAAGTGCCGAGGACTTAAATATTCAAACTGTGAGATCAATCCTAGAGTAATCAGGAATTTAATGTGACTTTCACAGGCTGGAAAGCAAGCTAAAATAAATGTAGGGGCAAGTAAATCCAAGTTAAGTTTGTTTTTATGTTTGAAAGTGAAGTGCACTATTGTGTTCAAAGATTGCTAAATGATGCAGTAGATATAAACAAGGCAGTTCCCATCCCCAGGGAGTACTAGAGCACATGATGGCATGAGACAGAACATGAAAATATAATAAACAATACTAAAAAAACAATTATCAAGGATGTTTTTCAGATAAGCATTTTTAAACGTCAGAGGGAGTAGGAGGCTTTACAGAGAAAATAGAATCTGATCTGGTAAGTGAAACATGAATAGACAAGTTTTCAAATCATTTGAGATGCCACCTACTTTTCTGCTGGATGCCTGATACATATATGGTCACGCGGCTCTCATGACACTGTACTGACATCCCACACGATCCTTTCACTTTGCTCTAAACCTCCCATCCCTTAACTGGTGCATATCAGCTTGATCTGTTACGGTATTCCTTTCCAACAATTGTACAAAAGAGAGAAGATGAAAGACAGGAACAAAATTCAACAGTAGTGGAGAGTTAAACATGAGCTAGTCTGTAACTGAGAGGTAAGTGAGAGGGACATAGATGTTGGATGAAGGGTTGATAGAAGACAGAACCAGAGGAGAAAGTGACACTCAGCTGCTGGGGCTGCTGATGAACACAGAGCTGTTGGCAGCTAGAAGCAAGAGCAGAGTCACACTGCTGCCTGCACTGCATTAGCTTACTTTACAAGCCACCTTCCATGGGGGTGAAGGACTTTGTGCCCAAAGCTAAGGTCAGGGGTCCTAGAGACAAAAATGGTCCTGAATCCCTCCTCTGCCATTTGCTAAATAAAGCTGTATTAGGCCATTCTTGTGTTGCTATAAAGAAATACCTAAAACTGGGTAATTTATAAAGAAACGAGGTTTAATTGGCTCATGGTTCTGTGGGCTGTACAGGAAGCATGGTGCCAGCATCTGCTTCTAGTGAGGGCCTAAGGGAACTTACAATCGTGGTGGACGACAAAGGGAACCAGTGCATCATGTGGCAAGAGCAGGAGCATGAGAGAGAGGGGGCAGGTGCCACACACTTTTAAACAACCAGATCCTGCGTGAACTCAGAGCAAGAGCTCACTTATCACCAAGGGGATGGTGCTAAACCATTCCTGAGGGATCCACCCCATGATCCAATCACCTCCCACCAGGCCCTGCCTCCAACAGTGGTAATCACATTTCATCATGAGATTTGGAAGAAACGAATTCCAAACCATGTCAAAAGCCATAGCTAGCTCTGCATTTGCTTCAGGTTCAGAGTCTAATCTCCAAGGCTTGCTGACCTTCTCCTTCTCATTGTTGCTTCCCCTTCCTCTCTCTCAATTGTTCCCTTCCTCTGCTATCCAGTCATTTGGTCCACTAGTGCAACAGTTGGAATATCCCCTCCAAAATGCATGTTGAAACTTAAGCCCCAATATGGCAGTACTGAGAGGTAGGGACCTTTAAGTGGTGATTGTATCATGACGGTTCTACCCTTATTAATGGGTTAGTGGATTAATGGGTTATCACGGGAGTGGAACTGGTGGTTTTATAAGATGAAGAAGACAGATGTGAGCTAGCATGTTAGCATGCTCAGCCCCCTCACCATGTGATACCCTGTGCCACCTCAGAACACCGCAAGTTCCCACCAGCCGGAAGGTTCTCACCAGATGTGCCTCCTCAACCTTGGACTTCCCAGCCTCTGTATCTGTAAGAAATAAATTCCTTTTCTTTATAAATTACACAGTTTCAGGTATTCTGTCGTAAGCAAAGGAAAACAGACTGAGACAACTATCCTCTCTCTAACTTGACTTTATTGAAGACACTACTGTGGTGCCTTTATGTCCCCTCCCCAGAGAACTGTAGGCTGAAAACTGGAAGCAGAATCACAAAATTTGAGTGAAGAAATGGACCTTAGTGATCATCTGGTACACAACCTTAGTCTACAAACAAGGAATTCAAGGCTGTAAGAGGTCAAACATCTGCCCAAAGTCACCCAAGTACAGAACTACCAGCTCCCAGCCCAGTGTTCTCTCACGGTATCACTCATCCCCCACGTCATGTGAAGCACATTGCAGAATTCAAGCTCAAAGTGAGCCAGGAAGGAAGACAAAATCCAAATCCAAGAGGACAGTAGGGGCTGATCTCATCTCCCAGAGAGGTCTTTCTGCTCTCCCATTCAAGAGTGTAATACTGGGCTTAATAAACTTTTGCAGCTTTGCTTTGTTAAGAAAAAACAAAGGACAGTAGGGTCATTTCTAAAAGCAGAATGCTAATTATGAGAACATGAAGTGTTGATTTTGACACAGTAGAATGCTCAGGATTTGCATCAACACGGGAAGCAGATTGACGGGCGCGAGTCTCTCTACCACATAAAACGGGCGCAGAGCGCCATCTGCTGGATGTCTGGACTTCAGGCCACCTGCCGCAATTGAGAATGATGGATATGCTTTAAGCTTATTTCTTGTTGGTCATATCCCAAACACACACAAAAATTTATTACATTGTTTATCTTGCTTTTTCCTCTTTAATATAGCATAATGATATTTCTTTATTAATAATATATATTTGATCATTCCTTTTTAAATCTAAGCTTCTAAAATAATTGTATTATGAAAATGTCCAAGTACACACAAAAGCAGAGAATGGTACAATAAAACCCTCACTTACCCTTGTGTCATATTTTTAAATTGTCAGAATTTTGTCACATTTGCTTCTCTATCTCCTCTTTTTTCTTCCTTGAATAATTAAGACAAATCCCAATTATCATATATGCCTTCGATCTTTAGTATGAATCTCTCTTAAAAACAGACACTTCTTTTATAAACACAATATCATCATTACAGCTAACAATTCAATAACAATTATGTGTTATTATCTAATGCCTAGTCAATAATCATATTTCCCTGGATGTCTCCAAATATTTTGTGTCATCGATTTGTTCAAATCAATATCAAAACAAATTGATTCAGTTAAATGTAATTTAAAATTCATGAATTCAATTTAAAATCCAATTCAATTTAAAATCCATGAATTCATATGCATCTAATGGAAAAAGAGAAAGCCTACCAACAGAAACAATAAAGGGAGGGAAAGAAGGAAACAACATTTTTATCATATATTAAAGTAACTAGCCCACAAACGCCTTAATCTGAAATTTGGCAACTAAAAGAGTTAAATATATATTCTGCCTTTGATGAATAAACCATACTTCAGTGTAAAAATAGCCCTATTTCATGAGAGGCATTTTTATGCAGAATAATTCCACCTAACTTAAGTGAAAGGAATGATAAGGTTAAAACATCTCCATTTTGCAACTCCTGCTAAATCCAAAAAGGTGATGATCTTCAATGAATGGAACTCTTTTAGATAAAAGCTGATGAGGAACTTGACAGAAGAGGGCTCATCCTGTTATCACGTGCTCCCACTTGAACATGTGATGCAAAACCAACATCACTAAAGGTTTGTCTGTGTGATTTCTGTCTTGAGGTTATGTGCTATAGTCTATTTTAGCTCTTTTAGGAGTTTATTTTTCAATTTTATGCCTATACCTCTATTTCTTATTATATAACATTATAAAGTTTCTGTTGACTCCTACTATAAACTATTCCTCTTAATGGGGTATTTCCTTCCCATGTCTATCTCCTGCTTTGGCTAACTGTCATTTTCGTTCTTCCAGTGAATACCTTGATGACATTAAGTAAAATGCTAAACATTTTTTTGTAGGCAGTATCTACTGAATTCATCTAAGACCAAGAAATTAGCATACTCACTTTTCATCTTCCTCTCATTGGGTGTATGTTGTCTTTTTTAAAGTTTTTACTTTTGCTTATTAATTTTCACAGTATTTGCCTTTTGCAATTGTATCTCTCACCATTCTTTAGCCTACATTTAAATGAATTCAACCTATGTGAGCAATCCTTTTAACATTCTTCATTTATTGGGTGTGCTATTCTTGAGAAAAACTGAATCAACTGATTTTCACCTTCATAAATTGCTTACTTTATCTAAATGCCTGAAAAATGCTTTATTTATCCTTGAAATTCAATACCTTAATAAGGATATGTCTCCTTATTGATTTTCCTCGATCCATTTTTCCCAGAATAGGTTTGCATTTCCAGATTCAATTATTCCATTGTTCAAATTATCTTCTATGCCATCTTTGAACATACTGTCTGTTAGATTTGTTGGGGTTTTTAATTCAATGTTGGTTTGGCCTTGTCTACCACTCATATCTATTATTTTCTCAATCAGTGTCTTAATCTCTTTGTCTTTTTCCCTGTACATTCACTGCAATTGTCTTAAACCTTTCTTCTGGATCATTCATCCAATTTTTAGCTATGCCTGTTCAGTTTCTTGCTCCTTTGCTTCATCTTATTTATTAATTCAGCAATGGTATTAAATTGTTAGTACTTGGTCTGTTTCCTTAGCTCAGCAAATCTCTTTTTTTCTCACAACTGCTGTTTTAGTATCTCATCTTTAAATTATTGTTTAATAACATGTTTGTATTTAGTAAGCTCTTCCATAGAGTAAAACATCCTTAGGAACATTTCTTCCTGCGTGTTCACTTCTGGATAGACTTTTCATCTGTGTTTTGCATTTGATATTTCAATACTTAACTTGGTGAGGGGGATAAACTTGCTGTTCTGCAGTATATTTGCATAGAAGCCAGGCATGATATTTTATCATCTTTCTTTTGAATACGGAAGACAGCTTGGATTTAGTGTAGGTAATTCCTTGGTGATTCTTTTCCACTTTTCTGATATCTGTGTGTTCTGTCCTGTAACTATTGTAGAGTTGGAGTTCCTAAAGCTGAGAACTTGGATAAGGGAAAAGAATCACGGCTGTTGGCAGCTCTATTGCCATGCTGGCCTTTATCCTTTCCTCTGTTGCCTGGCCTAACATCTGTGTCCACAATTCCACCATTCTGTCTTACTGTATCTTCAGATGTACTTGGACTTCAGATGTTTACCCAAATGCACTATGAGGCCTGAACCAGGGAGTCAGCCATTCCCACTTCATCTCTCCCCCTCTAAGAGCTACTGTGACTCCCCAAAGCAGAAAGTGCATAATATAGAACATGAAATGTGTTTCCAAGGTAAAAACATTTTACTTGATTCTCAGGGAGTCTTTTCCCCATCTCCTACATCCTCAGAAACCTAGTTATAACTTGTCTTTATTTGGCCTCTATTTGGCTACATTTAAAACTTTTTATAATGAAAAATTAAAAACACATTCAAAGATAGAGAAACTAGTATAAATAACCCCATGTACCTATCACCTGACTTTAATAATTACTAATAAGCACACGGCTGTTCTTGCTTCATCTATGTCCCCATCTACCCACTCACTCCCACCCTCACCCCCGCCCCATCCCTCACACCAAGAAATGAAGTTAATCCCAGATCTCGGATCATTTCATTTTTCAATCCATTGTTTATGATCCTGACATTCTTCTCCTGTCCAGCCAGTATGGTCTCCAATATGGTGAAGTCAAGTGGCTATTCTCTCTCTAGTGGGTCATGGAAATGATTGAAAGGAATTCTGCCTTTGTGGAACATTTTGCTTCCTTTGTGGAATAAGGGCTTCCTACACCCTCCCTTCTGCCTGTTTACAAGCTAGGGGTATTAGTGAGGCTCTAGAATTTTGTTCATTTTTTTTTCCTTATAATGTTTGGAGAAAGATGAGTTGGAAACTTCATGGAAGATTGCTAATTCTCAGAAACTCTGATCTTATTCTTTCACAGCCACCAGCCAGTTCCTCCTTCTTCCTGTCATTGGTAGGGTTGCCAGATAAAATACAGGACACTCGTGCAATATTTGGGAAATAATTTTACCCCCAAAGCTTTCATTTGTCTGAAATTCAAATTTTACTGGGCATTCTGTATTTTTATTTGCTAAATCTGGAAACCTTAGTTATTGGGGTGATTTTTCTGGCTTCATTTTTGTGTGTTTGCTTGGTTGATGGGTTGATGTACTTATGTATTATTTCAGTGGCTGAGTTTGCTGAAAGGAAGATTTTTGTGGTCAAGTTTTACTCTGCCATCTTAAACTAGAAAGTCTAACATTTCCTTAAACATTAAAATTACTCATCCAATATTTATACATGTTTAATTTCATTCCTTGCTTAATATGTCAAATACTCTTAGGAGAAGCATTTGCATAACTTTTGGGTATTTTTCTCTTTGCTAGAAATTTAATGAACGTTTAGGTATATTAAGCAAATCTAAATAAATAATATCTCATCTTGTAGCCAATGCATCAGCAACATAGTTGACAATTTTTAAGAATTTTGTTTCTATTTTTATTATTTTTGGTCAAATATATTCTTAAAGTTCCTCACCACCTAAAGTTTCATTTAGTCTAGGAGTCCCTTCCCATAGAATTCTCCAATTTGAGCTCAGAAATTTCTTCCTGTTACAGAGTGAGATCTTGACTAATAAATAATTATGGAAAGAGTAGCGGCAACCCTTCTTTGGGGCTGTTTATCTCAGTGTACATGGACTGCTAATGGACAAAGAACTCCCTGTATGGTGTTGTACACTCTTTATTGTGTGTTGTAGAAGTTGTTCGTAGTCTTAGGTGGGCATTTAAACTAAATTGGCCCAATTAGACTGAGAAGAAGAATTTTTATTCAGTGGTGGTCACTGATTTCCTCTCTTTCCTGCTATGTGAACTGGAGAGTCTCACTACCAGCAGGCATCTTACAATCCGAAGAAAAGTCATTCTAAGGACAAAACGAGAGGAGAAAGAGCAGAAAGAACCACCATAAGACACAGCCAGAGGCAAGGTCAGCCAGCATGTGGAACTTATCTCTGAACTTCATGTTATGTAGATGAACAATTTCCTGAGGGTTTAAGCTTCCTTTTACTTATGGTTTCTGCTACCTTTAGGCAAAGCATTCTATCTGATATAATTCCTCTTACATTTCTCCTCAAAATGTGACTTTATGTGACTTCCACTTACGCAGTGGGCCACCACCAAGAACTCCACTGGGACGGGTGTGGCCCGGGAAAGCCCATCTGCAGGCCGCTCACAATCCTGAAAAGCTGGCATACCACCCACTGCACACCTCACCACCTCTCACCTCTGGCAGGAGACTTAGCTATGTCCACAGAGTCCTATAAACTGCCTCAGCCTCATTGTTCTCTGGGCACAATTGTCCTGGCTGTCTGGAAGAATGACAACCCCACCGTGGAAAATTCCTCACCCTGGAAAATTCATCTGCAATTTCTGGACTAGAGAGGCCTGCTGAGAGTCACTCTTCAGTTGATCAGGGAAGTCTCACAGCTAGAATGTCCCCATTTGTTATAAAATGTAACCGTCATTTATGTAAGTACATTTTAATTTCTTGCAACCTTACTATGGTTGCTACTACTATTACTACTGATAATAATAACCTCTGTAATACAAAGAGCCAAGGCTTATCTTTACAGATGATAAATAAGAGGTGAAGATGCAGAGTCACACAAATGGTGTTGAGAGGGTCTGTCTCAATCATATCAAAACCAAAGGCAAATCGTTTCATAAATACCGGAAAACATGGGGAAGGTTGCCTTTCCATCCCTGCAGTGGTGATCTGTCTACCTGACTTGTCAAGTCTTAGATCCCATTTCTTGCCCCTGCAGACAACCTGGCAGAGTGCCTTCTTGTCTACATGAAGGGTGAAATTCCCAGGAAAATGCTTTCATTTATCCAAAGTGTTAGACCTGTCCAAAGCCTTACTTTGATATTTATAATCTCCTTAATTCATTTAGCTAACCTCCAGCCTTCTTATCATGCCCCTTCGTTCACCAACAGGTAGGCAATGCCTGAGCTATTTTGAGAGTCGCATTCATCAGCCTTTTATATCTTCACTGACTGCAGAACTCTCATCAGGTCACCCACTAAGAAGGTCTTGCTATTAATAATAATTCATTCACTCAGCAAAACTGTTGAACAATTACACTGTGCCTGGCAGGGTACCAGATACTGTAGTTACAAAATTAAACAAGGCATAGAATCTGCCCAGATGGAGCATACATTCTTGAGAAAGCAAAAGGATAACTTAAAAGGCAATTACAAGACAAGGTCAAAAGCATCCAGACTTGCCTAAGAGAAAGAATAACTTTGTTACTTTTAAAACAAAGACAACACTGTTTAAATTAACATAAGACCTCACATACTCAGGCCCCAATCCCTGCCTCTCCAGCTTCATCCCATACCACAGCCAGTCCTCCTCAATTTCTCCATTTCAATCTTGAATGGGTCCTACATTAGTGTCACCATCCCTCAACCACAAACCCTTTGTACAGAGGCCTGAAACCCTCTCTGCCTAGTCAACCTCTGTGCTTCCTTCAGAACTCAACAAAGCGATGCTTCCTTAAAAAACACTTTCTTGGCTTCTACTTCATAATTTTAGTTGAGTAAAATTTTTTTGAGTGATTAGTTTTCTGTCTCCTCCACTAAACTGTAAGCTCCAGGGATTAAATTTGTTTTTGCCTTTTGTTTTGTTTTGTTTATTCCCTGTATTTAACACAGTTTCCTTGTAGACAAAGTAGACAACTGATAAATATATATTGAATAAGTAAGATAATGAATTAGTGGAAGATAGCTGATATCAAGTTGAAATCTGAAGGACATTAAGATATAGAACAGCAAAAAGAGGTGATGGGCATTCCTTCATTGTTGCATTGACCTCTTCTTTCTTTGTTGACTTTCTCACTTTAGCTGAGCAGAATTTGAAGAGGTAGCTTTCTTCAACCCAAACTTACAGAAGCCATCTGGGAAAAAAATGTTGAAATTATACTGTCAGACCTGACCGAGACATGATAACCAATAGCTGCAAAGTTTGGGGGGAAGAGGAGATGAATCCTTGCTAATAGTTGCAGCATTTCCCCTTTGTCCTGGTAGAAAGTCAGAACATGTCAACTCTGATCATTCTGATCATGTTTGGTTTTCATTTTATAAAGTAAAACACTATCAGCTGCTTCTTAAAGTTTTTATCTCCAGTCTCTTTGGGATCATAATTTTGTTCACAGACTGCATCAGTGATGAATTTTGTGTGGCACATCCTGGAATCGTGGTTTATGGACAAAGAAAGTATGTTACTAAAGGCTCAAAGAAAAACCTGCACAGAATATCTCATCTTTCAGTCAGCTCATCTTTCTCCCAGTTATAGAAAAGTGAATGTTCCCTCCCTGTAAAAAAGCATACTACAAGCACTAAGACATCTCACTTTTGACATGCAAATTTTGATACAGCGCCACATCTCCACAACCACATTTTCTCCCCAAGACCCACAAAACTAACAATCCAACTGTCACAATTGTGAGAAAGGATGAATTGATGTTGTAGGCCACTAGGTTTTGAGGTGGTTTGTTATACAGCAATAGATGACCGACAAAAATGTTTGTTTGCTTGCTTGCTTTTCAAATTTCATTACATTTGTTAGAACCTCCAGAGCAATGTGAATGGTGACAGCAAGCAACTGGCAGTGTCCATCTGTCCATCAGATTCTGAAATGTGTAAATTCTTAGACCCAGAAACATGGAATCTATTTTACAAAAATACTTGCACATATGTATAAACACTTTATAATTATTGATTAAATATTAGAAATATTATCATTGAAGTCAAAAGGGAAAAGGCGCCTGCTATCACCATTCAATATTATTTTGAAGATTCTAGCCAATTTATAAGCAACAAAAGGATAAGGCAAAACTGTCATTATTGCAAATGATATAATATTAAGAAAATCCAATGCAATCAACTGAAAAACTATTAGAAATGATATGCATTTCAAAAGAATGGAAATCATAATGAACAGTCTCTCAGACCACAGTGCAAGCAAATTAAAACTCAGGAATAAGAAACTTACTCAAAACCTCACAACTACTTGGAAACTGAACAACCTGCTCAACTATTGGGTATATAAGTAAATTAAGGCAGAAATAAATAAGTTCTTTGAAACCAGTGAGAACAAAGACACAACATATCAGAATCTCTGGGACACAGCTAAAGCAGTGTGTAGAGGGCAGTTTATAGCACTAAATGCCCACAGGAGAAAGTGGGAAAGATCTAAAATCGACACCCTAACATCACAATTAAAATAACTAGAGAAGCAAGAGCAAACGAATTCAAAAGCTAGCAGAAGACAAGAAATAACTAAGATCAGAGCAGGAAGGAATGAGACAGAGACATGAAAAACCCTTCAAAAAATCAATGAATCCAGGAGATGGTTTTTTGAAAAGGTTAACAAAATAGATCAAATGCTAGTCCTGAACGGTATTGCCTAGGTTTTCTTCTAGGGTTTTTATGGTTTTAGGTCTTATGTTTAAGTCTTTAATCCATCTTGAGTTAATTTTTGTATAAGGTGTAAGGAAGGGGTCCAGTTTCAGTTTTCTGCATGTGGCTAGCCAGTTTTCCCAACACCATTTATTAAATAGGGAATCCTTTCCCCATTGCTTGTTTTTGTCAGGTTTGTCACAGATCAGATGGTTGTAGATGTGTGGCGTTATTTCTGAGGCCTCTGTTCTGTTCCATTGATCTATATCTCTGTTTTGGTACCAGTACTGTGGTGTTTTGGTTACTGTAGCCTTGTAGTATAGTTTGAAGTCAGGTAGCGTGATGCCTCCAGCTTTGTTCTTTTTGCTTAGGATTGTCTTGGCTATGTGGGCTCTTTTTTGGTTCCATATGAAATTTAAACTAGTTTTTTCTAATTCTCTGAAGAAAGTCAATGGTAGCTTGATGGGAATAGCATTGAATCTATACATTACTTTGGAAAGTATGGCCATTTTCACGATATTGATTGTTCCTATCCATGAGCACGGAATGTTTTTCCATTTGTTTGTATCCCCTCATTTCCTTGAACAGTGGTTTGTAGTTCTCCTTGAAGAGGTCCTTCACATCCCTTGTAAGTTGGACTCCTAGGTATTTTATTCTCTTTGTATCAATTGTGAATGAAAGTTTACCCATGATTTGGCTCTCTGTCTATTATTGGTGTATAGGAATGCTTGTGATTTTTGCACATTGATTTTGTATCCTGAGACTTTGCTGAAGTTGCTTATCAGCTTAAGGAGATTTGGGGCTGAGATGATGGGTTTTTCTAAATATATAATCATGTCATCTGCAAGCAGAGACAATTTGACTTCCTCTCTTCTTGTTTGAATGTCCTTTATTTCTTTCTGTTGTCTGATTTATTTGGCCAGAACTTCTAATACTATGTTGAATAAGAGTGTTGAGAGAGGGCCTCCTTGTCTTGTGCTGGTTTTCAAAGGGAATGCTTCCAGCTTTTGGTCTTTCAGTATGATATTGGCTGTGGATTTTGAGCTACATTCCATCAATACCTAGTCTATTGAGAGTTTTTAGCATGAAGGGGTGTTGAATTTTATCGAAGACCTTTCTGCGTCTATTGAGATAATTGTGTGCTTTTTGTCATTGGTTCTGTTTATGGGATGGATTACATGTATTGATTTGCATACTTTGAACCAGCTTTGCATCCCAGGGATGAAGCCGACTTGATCGTGGTGTATAAGCTTTTTGATGTGCTGCTGGATTTGTTTTGCAAGTATTTTATTGAGGATTTTTGCATCGATGTTCGTCAGGGATATTGGCCTGAAATTTTCTTTTTTTGTTGTGTCTCTGCCAGGTTTGGTATCAGGATGATGCTGACCTCATAAAATGAGTTATGGAGGAGTCTCTCTTTTTCTATTGTTTGAAATAGTTTCAGAAGAAATGATACCAATTCCTCTTTGTACCTCTGGTAGAATTCGGCTGTGAATCCGTCTGGTCCTGGGCTTTTTTTGGTTGGTAGGCTATTAATTACTGCCTCAATTCAGAACTTGTTATTGATCTATTCAGGGATTCGATTTCTTCCTGGTTTAGTCTTGGGAGGGTGTATGTGTCCAGGAATATATCCATTTCTTCTAGATTTTCTAGTTTATTTGCTTGGAGGTGTTTATAGTATTCTCTGATGGTAGTTTGTGTTTCTGTGGGATCAGTGGTGATATCCCCTTTATCATTTTTTATTGTGTCTATTTTATTCTTCTCTCTTTTGTTATTTATTACTCAGGATAGTGGTCTATCTATTTTGCTATTCTTGTCAAAAAAAACAGCTCCTGGATTCATTGATTTTTTTGAAGGGTTTTTCATGTCTCTATCTCCTTCTGGTCTGCTCTGATTTTAGTTGTTTCTTGTCTTCTGCTAGCTTTGGAATTTATTTGCTCCTTCTTCTCTAGTTCTTTTAATTGTAATGTTAGAATGTTGACTTTAGATCTTTCCTACTTTCTCCCGTGGGCATTTAGTGCTGTAAATTTCCCTCTACACACTGCTTTAGCTGTGTCCCAGAGAGTCTGGTACATTGTGTATTTGTTCTCATTGGTTTCAAAGAACATCTTTATTTCTGCCTTAATTTTCTTATTTACCCAATAGTCATTCAGGAACAGGTTGTTCAATTTCCATGTAGCTATGTGGTTTTCAGTGAGTTTCTTAATCCTGAGTTCTAATTTGTTTGCACTGTGGTCTGAGAGGCTGTTTGTTATGATTTCCATTCTTTTGCATTTGCTGAGGAGTGTTTTACTTCGAATTATGTGATCAATTTTAGAATAAGTGGTATGTGGTGCTGAGAAGAATGTATATTCTGTTGATTTGGGGTGGAGAGTTCTGTAGATGTCTCTTAGGTCTGCTTGGTCCAGAGCTGAGTTCAAGTCCTAAATATCCTTTTTAATTTTCTGTCTCATTGATCTAATATTGACAATGTGGTGTTAAAGTCTCCCACTATTATTGTGTGGGAGTCTAAGTCTCTTTGTAGGTCTCTAAGAACTTCCTTTATGAATCTGGGTGCTCTTGTATTCGGTGCATACATATTTAAGATAATTAGCTCTGCTTGTTGCATTGATTCCTTTACTATTATGTAACACACTTCTTTGCCTTTTTTGATTTTTGTTGGTTTAAATTCTGTTTTATCAGAGATTGGATTGCAACCCCTGCTTTTTTGTTTTTGTTTTGTTTGGTTTTTGGTTTTTGTTGTTGTTGTTTGTTTGTTTCTTTGTTTTTTTGGCTTTCCATTTGCTTAGTAAATACTTCTCCATCCCTTTATTTTGAGCCTATTTGTGTCTCTGCACATGGGATGGGTTTCCTGAATACAGCACACCGATGGATCTTGACTCTTTATCCAATTTGCCAGTCTGTGTCTTTTAATTAGGGCATTTAGCCCATTTACATTTAAGGTTAATATTGTTATGTGTGAATTTGATCCTGTCATCATGATGCTAGCTGGTTATTTTGCACATTAATTGATGCAGTTTCTTCGTAGTGTCATTGGTCTTTATATTTTGGTGTGTTTTTGCAGTAGCTTGTACCAGTTTTTCCTTTCCCTATTCAGTACTTCCTTCAGGAGCTCTTGTAAGGCAGTCCTGGTGGTGACAAAAATCTCTCAGCATTTGCTTGTCTGTAAAGGATTTTATTTCTCCTTCACTTATGAAGCTTAGTTTGGCTGGATATGAAGTTCTGAGTTGAAAATTCTTTTCTTTAAGAATGTTGAATATTGGCCCCCACTCTCTTCTGGCTTGTAGGGTTTCTGCAGAGAGATCCACTGTTAGTCTGATGGGCTTCCCTTTGTGGGTAACCCGACCTTTCTCTCTGGCTGCCCTTAACATTTTTTTCTTCATTTCAACCTTAGTGAATCTGATGATTATGTGTCTTGGGGTTGCTCTTCTTGAGGAGTATCTTAGTGGTGTTCTCTGTATTTCCTGAATTTGAATGTTGGCCTGTCTTGCTAGATTGGGGAAGTTCTCCTGGATAATATCCTAAAGTGTGTTTTCCAACTTGGTTCCATTCTCCCCATCACTTTCAGGTACACCAATCAATTATGGGTTTAGTCTTTTCACATAGTCCCATATTTCTTGAGGCTTTGTTTGTTCCTTTTCATTCTTTTTTCTCTGATCTTGTCTTCACAGTTTATTTCATTAAGTTGATCTTCAGTCTCTGATATCCTTTCTTCTGCTTGATCAATATGGCTATTGATGCTTATGTATGCCTCACGAAGTCTCGTGCTGTGTTTTTCAGCTCCATCAGGTCATTTATGTTCTTCTCTAAACTGGTTATTCTAGTTAGCATTTCCTGTAACCTTTTATCAAGGTTCTTAGCTTTCTTGCATTTGGTTAGAACATGCTCCTTTAGCTCAGAGGAGTTTGTTATTACCCACCTTCTGAAGCCTACTTCTGTCAATTCGTCAAACTCATTCTCCAGTTTTGTTCCCTTGCTGGCGAGGAGTTGTGATCCTTTGCAGGAGAAGAGGCATTCTGGTTTTTGGAATTTTCAGCATTTTTTCACTGATTATTCCTCATTTTCGTGGATTTATCTACCTTTGATCTTTGATGCTGATGACCTTTGGATGGGGTTTTTCTGTAGGTGTCTTTATTGTTGATGTTGATGTTATTGCTTTCTGTTAGTTTTCCTTCTAACAGTCAGGCCCCTCTTTTGCAGGTCTGCTGCAGTTTGCTGGAGGTCCATTCCAGACCCTGTTTGCCTGGGTGTCACCAGCAGATGCTGCAGAACAGGACTGCTGCCTGCTCCTTCCTCTGGAAGCTTCGTCCCAGAGGGGCTGCAGACTGGAACTGTTCCTATTCAGCCATCTTCCTGAATGCCAACAGAGGTCTTTTGTTACTTCCAGATGCCGTAAGAAGAGTGCTACATGCCTCACAGGACCAACGTGAAGTGGGGATCCATCTGAGACATGAGCACACTTTCAGTGGTAGCAGGAGGCAGCAGGGTGGGAGAGGGAGTCTCTGATGATTACCAGAGGCTGGGAGGAGTAGTGGAGAGTCTCATTTAGAATTTCTAGTTAAACTCCCCTTGCAGAGCTTGGTGTCCCTCTGTAGAACCTCCACTAAGTGATTGTCCAACCTCTAAACTCCCTTTAGAGCAAAGAACATCTACTGCCTTCCAGAGCAGTTGAGTGAAGGTGCATCTTCACACAGCTCAATATTAGGTCAGCCTTTACATTAAGTTGAAACCCCTTTTGTTATAAGCTTCTTCCTGGAAGAATAAGGGTCATGCGTCTTCAATATGTGAGCCCATGATATTAATGAAGAGACCCAATATGTCCACTAAATGTTTTTGTGCCCCAAGCCATTATTTCAGCTTAACTTTTCATGACATGCTTGAGTCCCTTCATCCTGCTGGTTGCTTCTCTCAGTATCCTTTTTAAAATGTGACAACCATAATGGAATACAATAAGCTAGAAATAGCCAAGCAGAAATGACTAACACTTACCAATGTAACTCCAGATTGCAACGACTTTTTTGGTATCCAGATTATACTGTTGGTTCATACTGGAAGGCTAACTAATCTTCCTTTTTTGTTGGTAACATATGCTGCTGTTTAAGCTATTCTATCCTTGTGTAGTTAGCTATTACTTCTAAGTCTAGGACTTCACAAATGTCATGTTAAATATCTTGTTTTTTCGATCAAGTCATTCTCCAAACTTGTTGAAATCCCTTTAGAATACTATCCTTCAATATTCCATCCATTCTCTCTATATATCATCTGCAAACTTAATCATCGTAAGACATCGTCAACAAAGTCCTTTTAAAATGCTGAATTGGACCAGGATGAGGTGGCTCCCACTTGTAGTCACAGCACTATGGGAGGCTAAGACAGGAGGATCACTTGAGGCCATCAGTTGAAGTCTAGTGTGAGCAACATAGCCAGACCCCGTCTCCACAAAAAAAAAAAAAAAAAAAAAAAATACAAAAATTAGCTGGGCTTGGTGTTGGTGGAACATGTGTCTGTAGTCACAGCTACTTGGAAGGCTAAGGCTGGAGGATTGTTTGAGCCCAGGACTTAGAGGCTGCAGTGAGCACCATTGCACTCCAGTCTAGGTGACAGAGCAAAGCACTGCCTCTTAAAAAAAAATGCTGAATTACTGAAAGATAATATGGGGGCAAATTAAAAATGGGATGCAAATTAAAAATGGGATGTTCCACTGCTATTTGTATCATTTCTTAAAAGTATATTTTCCACCTCAAACAACGTAAGTGTGCCTTTTTTTCAGGTTCTTAGTACTCCTACAAGTCCATATCATGAAATTTTCAATTAGTCAAGGCTGGGCACAGTGGCTTGTGTCTGTAACCCTAACACTTTGGAGACCAAGGTGGGAGGATCGCTTGAGCTAGGTAGTGTGAGACCAGCCTGGGCAACATAGTGAGACCTCTTCTCAAGAAAGAAAGAAAAAGAGAGAGAGAAGGAAGGAAGGAAGGAAGGAAGGAAGGAAGGAAGGAAGGAAGGAGGGAGGGAGGGAGGGAGGGAGGGAGGGAGGGAAGGAAGGAAGGAAGGAAGGAAGAGAAGAAAGAAAGAAAGAAAGAAAGAAAGAAAGAAAGAAAGAAAGAAAGAAAGAAAGAAAGAAAAGAAAGGAAGAAAAAAAGAAAGAAAGAAAGAAAGGGAGAGAAAAATTTTCAAGTAGTTATGTGAGCACCCTTTCATCTCTTGTACAGTCAGGATTTCTAACCTTCTCTCTCTCTCTCTCTTTCTCCATGTTTATATTCTTTTTATCTCCAAATTATTTTTTTTTATTTTACTGCCTGGTTTTCATTTTTTGAGCATATTTTCCTCCTAAGCTGCCTTTCTAATTTAGTCATTTATTCATTTATGAAACATACAATGAGCAATTGCTATAAGCTCAGCAATATGGTAAGCAATAAGACCTCAAAAATTAAAAGATGCATTCTTCAAAATTTATTGTCTAATGGAAAAGCAGAGACTTAAACAACTGAAGCACAATGAGCTCTGTTCAATAAAGAAGAATATGCAATGCTTCACGGAATTAAGGTATGCAAGGGCATGATTATGTTGATGACCCACTAAATTTAACCTAGGTGAGGAAGGCAATGAGGGCTAAGCTGGGAGTGGAAGAGTGTGGGGGTGAAGGGCGTGGGTAAGGGAGGTGAGACACTGAAAACGTAATGGGTTCATTTGCAGAAATGTTCTGGAGCTGACTCACACCTACTCAGGAGAGCCATATCTCTACCCAACACTGTCTTCAAAGCCTTCAGGAGGATAGTTGAAATTGGCCATGGCAGGAGGATTTACATGACAGAAATCAGCAAATGTTCCAAATTTGGGTGCTTTTATTTTTGTCAGGATGCAGGTTGTTAAACATTTACCAGCACACCATAGAATCAATGGATGGGAGGAACTGTTATAATTTTTTAAAAGAATTGTTGGAGTTGGAGTCTTAGAGGGAATGAGCTGGAAAGACAGAAAAAAAATGTAGTAAGAGAATGAGATGCCAATGCTGAGATTTTAGCAACCAGTCCAAGGGAAGTTCTTGCTCTTTCCTGTGTATGTCCTTCCCACAGTCACCTTCACTTTGTCACATTTCTCTGAGCCTGGTTTGCTCCTCCCCATCTTCTCCAAGCTCTTTATGTCCCAGTTTCCTCCTAGGGGTATTTATTCCAATCTGTCCAAGAAATCAACTCCAGTGTGAACTAACAATCATCATTTTTAATACACTGAAGTTATGTTTTGCATCTGGGCAGAAATTGTCTAGCCACTTCTGCATGGAAGTCTGAGAAAACTGATTTCTATATAGGACTTTCTTCAGAGCCCTTTATTTGACAGCTAGTGGCATTAGTGATCTGAATAGTAAAGAGGAAGATGACAGAGAAGATGCCCAGGGTGGCCTCTAAGTAGTTATACCACCACCAGTGTCTTAGTCCATTTGTGTTGCTATAAAAAAATGCCGAAGGCTGGATAATGTATAAAGAAAATAGGTTTATTTTGCTCGTGGTTCTACAGACTGTATAAGGAGCGCAAACATCTGCTTCTAATAAGGGTCTCAGGAATCTTCCACTCACGGCAGAAGGCAAGTGGAGCCAGTGTGTGCAGATCACATGGTTAGAGAGACAGTGAAAGAGAAAGAGAGAGAAGGGAGATGCCAGGCTCCTTAAAACAATCAGCTCTGGGAGGCAGAGAGAGGAAGGATTCTCAGGAGAACTAATGAAGTAGGAATTCACTCATTACCACGAGGATGGCACCAAGCCTCCATGATCCAAACACCTCCAATTCAGCCCCACCTCCAACACTGGGGATCAAATTTTAACATGAAGTTTGAAGAGTCACATATCTAAACTATAGCAATCAGTAAGATCAGTCCAGAGAGTGTATACACAGTCAAAAATCGGCATCTCACCTCTGCTGATAATGTAAGTAAACTCATTACCTTTGGAGCATATCATTGGTTAAAAATTACTGTAAGTTATAAGACACGCTGTGTGTATAAGAATAAAAATGTCCAATATAATGCCTTGCACTCACTCTTGTCCTGGTATCTGATATCATACTAATTTTCAGATGCTCACTTGTGCCCCTGGGCATTCAGAAATATTTTCTGTTTATAAATATGTCAAGTATTCCCTTCTGTTGCTTTGATCATGTACAGCTGTTGAGTTAGGGCTAGTTGCAGAAAATGGCACTACAGGGTGAAAAGGACTGCATTCAGACTTTATCAACCATCTGGAGTGGTGAGCTGCTTTGATGTCCTAAAATCTCTCTGATTTGATTTCTATGAAGTAGGAAAGTGCCTGGTAAAAGTACATTGACATAGATGTATTGACAGGTGCTCATATATACAGAAACTTTTGTGCTTACTGAGCAAGTTCAGTCTTTGTGGCAGCAGCCATATTTATAGAAGTATCAAGTGTACCTCTATTAGTCTATTCGACAAGGATTTACAGAACTGCTTTGCTCACTTAATTTTAGGTCACAACTGCTGTTAATAGAATCTTCTTCACTGCACTTCATTATTTATTTCATATCACGTAGGAAACTTCTTTAGGAAGGTCCTGGGTGCACAATCTAGAGTCTTCCTCAAGAAAAATGATGCTATCTGTTCATTCAAGAGATTCTGATTTCACCTAACAGGAATGAAGTGCCTATGAAGTGCCTATAGGGTATTACATTTGAGTCAAGTGATAATACCCATTCCCCATTCTTGAGAGTACCTCATCAGAGGAACGAAATAAGAATTATAATGATACATCAGTGAATGGTTTCATTCCTTTTCCTTAATAATGAAAATCTATCCACAGAAATCACTTCTTCTATTAAGAATTGCAGTTAATTTCATACATGTAGATGGTACCATTAAAGTTAAAATGCAATGATAAAATAACTTTCTATATGTAATTTTAGTAAAGATGTCAATAATATGCCTTAATTTATCCCTGGCCCTGATGTTTCATGATATAATCTTACTTCAAGACATTTCCATATGTTTTGAACACTGTACATTAACAGTATAGATTTTTACAGACATGATACATAGGTAATTACCTAGAATGATGTATCATTTTGGACGTTTTCTACCTCATATAATATAAATCCCACCTGAATTGGCTTAAATGGAAAGGAAAATCAACTTTCAACATCATATAATATAAATTCCAACTCAACTAGCTTAAATAAAAAGGAAAATCAATTGTCTCACATAACAGGTCCTAGGCTGGACAGCTCCAGAACTGGTTGATGCAAGTGACGTCATAAAACACACAGGTTCTTCTCATCTTTCTGCTTGGCATGCTTTGCTTGTCAGCTGTGTCTCTGCTCTTCCCTCATGATCACAAGATAACTGCTACTATTCTAGTCATCAAGACCACACAGATCAGTATCTAGCAGACAAAGATCTATTCCTTCCTATTACCTTTCATGTGTCATTGGCCAGAACTGGGCCAAATGCCCTACCCTAATACAGTCACTGATAAGGGGAATGAAACTATCAAGATGAGCTTAGACTGTTCCATATTTATCCTTGGGGATAAATATGGGGGAGGCTGTCTTGGAACACAAAATCAGGACCTCTCAGCAAGTAATAGGTTGCACTAAATCAGTAAGGCTCTTCAGTGATGAAGTTGCCCAAGATTCTATCCTCTGTTGCTTCTATTTTCACTCTACTCAGATTGCATGATTCTATATCTTTTCCTGCTAATAACCAGTGACTCTCAAATTTATATCTCTAGCCCACAATTGTAGTCCTAGCTTTAGACTCAAAATTCAAAGTGCCAACTACCGCAGACTCTGCAAACTCAACATATAAATAGAACTAGTTATCTTTTCTCCTACATGTGGTCCACATCCAATATTTTTGACACAACTAATAAATTAACTATGCAACCGGTCTGCCAAACTAGATAATTCAATATCATTCCTAATTTGTCTCTCTTCCTATCCTTATACATTGATTTTATTTCCAAATTGCTGATTCCATTTCCTAAGTGTTCCTCAAATAATGCATCTTCTGCATAGCCTCCAACTTGTTCTGTATGATTCAAGTTTCTCCCTATTCATTTCTACCTTTGTTGTCACTAGAATGATATTCAAACCAAGGAAAACAGTCAATGACCTCTTTAAAGGTTCTGTGAAATCCCAACAGCCTATAGGGGAAAAGGGGGTATCATCTTAATGCCCTTTACAATCTATCCCCATTGGTGTAACCTCCTCTTCCAATCCTCCCAAGAAACATCCTCTAAACTCCTGGAGGCTGAACTTTTTACCATTCCCTGGAATTGTCAAGCCTTTTATGAGGCTTACTTTTATATGATATAGTTTTTACAATCTTTAATTCTCTTCCCCAATTTCACTTGGGAAATTCTTGATCCTTCTTTAATATCAAATATTACCTCCTCCAAACAACTGATTGAAAAGTACGTGAAGAAGTATTTAACTCCAAAAATAATTTTAAAATTTGCAATAAAACAATACTGGCTCAAAAACAGTATGCTAAGTGAAAGAAGCAGGCACATAAGACTACATACAATATGATCCCATTTATATGAAATTTTAGAAATGGCAAAAGTACAGTGACAGAAAAGAGACCAGTAGTTTTGTGGAACCAGAAACAAACAGCAGGCTGTCTTCAAAAGGACACAAAGAAACTTTTGGGAGTAACAGGAGTGTTTTAAGTCTGTGTTCGTTGTAATATGACTGTATACATTTTCCATTGTACATTTTCTAGTCTGCACAAATTGGGTGAGCTTTTTATATGAAAATCAGACTTTAATAAAGATATTGAAAATACTTATGCACCCAAACTTTAAAGAAACACTTTAAAAATAATATTGAGGCTGGGCCCAGTGGCTCACACTTGTAATCCCAGCACTTTGGGAGGCCAAGGCTGGAGGATCACCTGAGGTCAGGAGTCGAAACCAGCCTGACCTACATAGAGAAAACCCATCTCTACTAAAAATACAAAATTAGCCGGGTGTGGTAGCACATGCCTGTAATCCCAGCTACTCAGGAGGCTGAGTCAGGAGAATCGCTTGAAACTGGGAGGCAGAGGTCGTGGTAAGCTGAGATCGTGCCATTGCACTCCAGCTTGGGCAACAAGAGAGAAACTCCATCTCAAAAATAAAAATAAAAAAGAACACATGAAAAAATGCTCATCATCACTGGCCATCAGAGAAATGCAAATCAAAACCACAATGAGATACCATCTCACACCAGTTAGAATGGCCATCATTAAAAAGTCAGGAAACAACAGGTGCTGGAGAGAATGTGGAGAAATAGGAACACTTTTACACTGTTGGTGGGACTGTAAACTAGTTCAACCATTGTGGAAGTCAGTGTGGTGATTCCTCAGGGATCTCGAACTAGAAATACCATTTGACCCAGCCATCCCATTACTGGGTATATACCCAAAGGATTATAAATCATGCTTCTATAAAGACACACACACACGTATGTTTATTGCAGCACTATTCACAATAGCAAAGACTTGGAACCAACCCAAATGTCCAACAATGATAGACTGGATTAAGAAAATGTGGCACATATACACCATGGAATACTATGCAGCCACAAAAAATGATGAGATCATGTCCTTTGTAGGGAAATGGATGAAACTAGAAACCATCATTCTCAGTAAACTATCTCAAGGACAAAAAACCAAACACCGCATGTTCTCACTCATAGGTGGGAACTGAACAGTGAGAACACATGGACACAGGAAGGGGAACATCACACTCCGGGGACTGTTGTGGGGTGGGGGGAGGGGGGAGGGATAGCATTAGGAGATATACCTAATGCTAAATGACAAGTTAATGGGTGCAGCACACCAACATGGCACATGTATACACATGTAACAAACCTGCACATTGTGCACATGTACCCTAAAACTTAAAGTATAATAATAAAATTTTAAAAAATTAATTAATAATAATACGGAACTAAAAGTTTTGCCTATTAAATTGGCAAAGCTTGAAA
This sequence comes from Hylobates moloch, assembly GCF_009828535.3. Taxonomy (NCBI): domain Eukaryota; kingdom Metazoa; phylum Chordata; class Mammalia; order Primates; family Hylobatidae; genus Hylobates; species Hylobates moloch. The sequence continues at coordinate 117,673,499 of NW_026652277.1, read as the reverse complement.
TTTATACTACCCAATGTTGGTAAGAATTTATTAAAATGTGCATTCTCCTACATAACTGAGTGGGAGTGATAATTGATAGAGCCCTTTTGAAAAACATTTTGAAAATATGTACAAGATACTTAATTTTTTTTCATAACCTTTTAACCTGGTCTTTTTATGTCTGCAGATTATTCAAAGGAAATAATCTAAAGCACACATAAAAGGTATATGCATAAATATGTTCCTTGAAATATTCATATCAGACCTCAGAAACAACTCAAATGTGGAAACAAAAGAAAAATGGTTAAGCAAATTATTAGAACTTTGTGTTTTTAAAATCATTTCATCACTGACTTCCCAAGTCTCCCAGGCAGTTTCCCCAGTTTCCATGGTCCCATATCCTTGCATCCATGTCCCTGTGATGGCCCTGCTTACCCTGCATTGACTTATTTTCATTAGTGATTGTCCCCCAAAGACTTTAAACTTTCAGCAGCAGGAGTGCATCATATTCATCCTAAAAACCCACTACCTAGCACAGTATCTGACACATAGTGGATGCTCAACTCAAATAAATAAATAACTTACTAGAAAACACTTGCTTGAGGTCCCCTAAAGATCCTCCAAAGTGATCCACAGAGCATGTGACTCTTTTTATAGGGTAATAATGGACATTGTATTGTGTTGTTGTATGATTTTGGAGGCTTCGCATTGATCACCTGGACAGACAGCATATTTAATATGGTCTTTGGGCTCTTTATTTTTAGCAATAGATATTTGATCATTCGAATACCTGTATCTGGTGGCTGCGAGCAAAATTTGTCTGCAAATGGGATTTAAAGATCAGTGTCTGTACTGCAACATCAGTGGGATTACCATTATCATCCTTGAAGTCTAACAGAATTTTAATTCCAATCCAGCCAAACTGCCCCACAGGTATCCAACTTCAGTGTGCCTCCAGCTGTTGTTTTGCAACTGAATAGTTCTCTCTGAATGTTAAAAGGAGAAAGAGTGCTCCCCAAACTCTATTGGGTTCTATGTAAATGACTTACCTGGTGACCATAACTCACGGCTTAAATTATCTCAAGCCTCACTGGACAAAAAATAATTTATTTTGATTACAAGTTTGTGTATTGTGCTTCTCAATTCCAAAGGGTTTTTTGAGGTCTTGAGCTATGTCTGTTCCTCTATATGTAGCCCCAAGTACCTAATAAAATGTTTTGAACTTTGAAAGAATTCAGTAAATGCTTGTTATTATCTGATTGGCTGGTAATTGTTAAATGTGAGTAACGTCTAAGGTAATTATAGGCCACATTTGTATCATACTTTACCTTACCTAGCACATTCACATAAATACGTTAAATACAATCAGAAAGAAATGAGAATATACACCAACATTTCAGAGAAAAGGAGATAACAATGCAATGTTATATACATTTGGGTTACTCCTTATTAAAATTTATATATCTTCGTGTGAGAAAAAAGAGAAAAAAAAGATAAATTTCAAGAGTTCCAAAAAAGAGAAAAATGTAATTTCCTTCCCATCTATACAAAAGGAATGTTATATCAAATTACAAAAGATTGTGAAAATTACATCTGTGTGTTTCCTCAACACAAAATAAAATGAAAAGCCCTACACAGCGATAAGAGAAAACAAATTTCATCATTCTGCCCAAACCCAAATTCATCACCCCATGAATGAAACTCCTGAATCTCCCCCACCAATCTTCTCTTCTCAGCTTCCCTGCACCGGTGATGTCACCACCACCTGGGCACCCAGGCCAGGAGCTGTGGAGGCCTATAAAATAGCACCTATGTGCATTATTGCCATGTCAGACAAGTGAGCAATTTTAAGATACTGAAACATATACAAAGCATTAATTTGATTAAGGTAGCTGACAATATGTGAATTGAGAGATGGAGAATAGACCGGATTGAAAGCAAATAAAAAAAAAAAAACCCTCTTTTATACCACCATTGACATGCCTTCCTTGCCAATTAACCATTTGGTGAAATGTCTTTTGGCAAACCAATTTCCGAGTAATTAATTTCAATGAACTCACTTTCAGCTAATTAACCTAGAGATATACACCCACTCTGAGCACCTGAACCTGAATCCACCCAATTCAGATTCTTTACACACCTAAAAAAGTTTCATTAACTTGACACTTTATGAAGACAGCAAAGGGGTACTTTGAAAATGTCTAAGTACACACTATGGAAGAATGCGATACAGTAGTGTACTAAAGAGTTCTCTTTAGCACATTTACACATATAACAAACCACACAACAGGAATTTGTACAGCTCAGCCAGATCCCTGAGGAAAGTGTTCCTGCTTCATTCTTGTCCCGAGTTTCACTTCCTTTACCATTCCAATTGTGCATTTCCCACTGATACTCTTTTGTTCCTGTGGGCTATGATTTGCAATGCTATGAGCACTTCTTTATGTATAGATATCTCAGCAATTATTATGAATAAGAATTCATATAAGAATTTTTGTCTTTATAAGAATTCATATATAAACATTGTCTCTGCACCTGCATCTGTTCAAAGTCAATACTTTAAGTTCAAAGTGGTTCTGTAGTCCAATATTTTCTGCTGCAGAGATCTATAAAACATCTGCTGCACCTCCTGATACTTCAAGATGCTGCCTCTGGGTGTGCTGAGCTGGACTCAGTACTCCTATTTTGTGGGTTCTCTGGTCTCTATTTTGCTTCAGTGCAAAAGTCGTAGAATTCTGGGTTGTTGAAAGGAAAGGGCAGCTTCTTGGCTGGGTTCTCTCCAGACTCTACAAAATGTCTGTTTTACTCTAGTAAACACTGTGCATGCCTAGAGCACCCCCAGGTATCACAGAGACCCTATGCTTAGGCTGCTATGCAGCTGAGGCCTTTACATGATAATATGAAGCTTTGTAGACTTACTTCAAATGGAATTTAACTTTTCCCTCCTGGAGCTATAAAGCAGGTGGTATCAGGTAGTAAAAAGAGTGTGATTGCATTTGAAGACGAAAGAAAAGAAAATGCATAATTAATTAGTCTTATATAAGTCATACTCAAAAAGCAGGATAATTGCAAATGTTATCTTCAGTGGCAGCATCTGGAATGTTGTAAGTCCAAACGGCATTGTATTGATAATGCACTTGGGATTATTTATCTGGAAAAGCATTGCGTGAAAACCAGAGCCCATCTTAAAGTAAAGTCTCATTGTAAGTCAGGTGCTTTGTTACAAGAACACTTCAAATAAGAATGCTTGAGAAAATGTTATAGATAATAGTAGATACTTCTCAAAGCTACCTATCCACAGCACCAGCACCTCAGAGAAAAAAAAAAAAAAAATCCTGACAGCCAGCCACCTGGAAGGTCTGTAACATTCCCACAGGCATCGTTGGATGAGATGATTCTTCATGCTCTCAATATTTGAATGTAAGGATTGTATCATGCATCCCCCCTGCTGTGTATCATTCCTGGCTGCCGGACACACTGTGAAGCACCCCACCTTTCAACAAGAACCCCTGTTTACAAGGAGCCCCGTGGAAGCCCCTACGCATTCTACGGCACTGTTCTAGTGAGGACCACCTAGAAATCCCAATTTTTTAGAAAGAAACAATAAGATTTTTCAAAGGTGAGTGCATAACACTGTGAAGCATGCAGACCTTCAATAGAAACTAATCTCAGACACCATGGAATATTAATCCATTTTTAATTAAGCTGAAAACAATGATGCTCATACAGTTGTATAAGCTCCACATGTGCACATTAATCCTAAATACACTTTTGGCTTTGTTTGGGAAGCAATTTCCACTTTCAAACTTTGGGAAATGTATCTGGACCCAAGGAGATATTTGCATTTAAATTACAGTACATGCTTTTCATATCAATTACACTGTGGGGAAAAAAGACAATTCTGATCAGATGACCAAAATAAAATTGACACAGTATTATTTATACAGTTTGCTTTCAAGACACATGGAGCAAAAGAAAAACAAAAGTTGCCAAGGCAGAATGTTTACTTTAATCACTGTTAAAGATAAAAATATTGAATGATACTTCTTGAAGCATAGTGAGGGAGACTTTATTCAGGGCCAGCACGATAGGTATAGGGACCACTGCAATGGGTTCTTGTAGCTGGGAAGAGAGATTGGGCTCAACTCAGAATACAGCATGTACAAGTGGGAATTTACAGCTAAGGAACAGCATGAGGGTCAGTGGATGGAAAATTACTAAGAGAAAGCATCAGGGGTTAAGGGAATTCTGGCTAAACCAATCTAGCAGGATTCTTGCTGAAGCCAGTCCAGGGTGATTGGAACTGGGGCACGATTACCTGGGCAATGGTGGAGGATGAGAAACCCAATCCGATGTCTAGATGGGAGGGGAGGGTTCTTGCCAAACTGACTTAGCAGGGTTCTTTGCTAAAAGTAGATTTTACCAGCAGCACACAGCTAGGCCTAGGAGAAGGTTCAGAAGCCTAACTAAAGTTTAGCCCAGCAAAGAACCTTTGTCACCATGTAGAGAGAATATGCTGTGGAAATAGGATGTACTTTTAACCCATTTCCAGAACTTGATCACCTGTTAACAAAAGACTTCCATGGAATGAGTAAGCAGTGCTGACTACACTTTGTTAAAAAGTGAAGTTTTCCCTCCTCACTTCATTCCATCCCCGGGGAAAGAGCTCCATAGCATAACCTAGCACTCCCCTACTCCAAAAGTGGCCCCTGCCTACCTCTGCAACATTCCCTGCACCATCGTTCCATGACAAGCTTGTTCTCAGACCTTACGCTTGCTAAACACTTGGCCAGGAACCCTCCATCAAATTTGCAGATTTTACAAAATCATGTCATTCAGCCTCTGCTGAAATGTTAGCTCCTCAAAAAGGCCTCAGAAAGGCCTTTCTCAGCCACCCTGAGACTTTCTCAAGTCTCCCCACACGACCCCCGCTATCATCATCTGCTCCTCACTGTGCTTCATTGTCACTTCACAACCCTAGGCACTACCTGCAATTATGTTGTTTTCTTGTAACTTGTTCATTTCCTGTCTCCCCCTAAAATGCAACTTCACAAAAGCAGACACCTGGTGTTTTTTTTTATTATTATTGCTATATACCCTACACCTTTCACCCTTCTTAATTGCCATGGGAGGAAGGGAGGAAGGATGAATGCAAAGAGGGATGGGATAAAAGATGGGGAAAGGATAAGGATAGAACAGATGGAAAAGTGGGTTTCTCTTCTAGTGGCTACTTCCCCATAAATACACTCTCTCTCCCATCTTTAAAAAACTAAAATCACCAACTTCACTGAACTCTGTATTTCCCTAAGTACACACCCATTTCCTTCCTTCCATGGCCAAGCTCTCTAAGTAACAGCCTCACTCACGCAAAACCTATTAACGCTTTTCTCCTATACTTTTCTATTTTAATAATTTGACTAGAAAAGTAACAAATGCTAACTATAACAATTTACCCTACATCTTCCTGAAGTTCTTGTTTTGTGTATATAAATATAAATAGAAATATATAGAGTCCTTAAAAGGAACAGGCCATGTTTGTTATACTATAACTTCTCTTTTTCATTTCAGGAGGGTGTTGAGGATATCTTCTGAGACCAAATATACAGATTTCCCTGCTTTTTTAATAGCTGCATAATATTCCATAGCATGAGTGTACTATATTTTATTCAACCCTCTTGATCGACATTCATGACGGTTCCAGATTTTCACTATTATAACCATATTGCAATAAACCCAGTGGTACATATGTCTTCACTTACTCACACTTTTGTGTTGCACAGATTCCCTATTCAGCCTTAAACCTGCTACAGTAAATTTTTTGCCCACTGTCCCATATGGCAGATGTCCTATCCAAAACCCTGCCACTAACCCCTTCTTCCCTGGAGTTCTGATAGAAAAAGCAAACACATAGCAGTGATAGTCAAATGAGAACCAGAAGTGACTATTTTCATCATTGAATAAGCACTCCATACCTGGCTCCTCTGATAAAAATCAAGTTAGTGAATTCAGCTTACGGTAGGAGGCTTAAAAGAGACTGTTAAAAACGTAACGATCTGAGGTTTTACCCTAGCTGCAAGCTAAGAAGTTTGTCTGCTACAGTTTCATGGATTCTGGCAGAAGATACAAGACTCTCGTATCCTGAATTTACTGTTTCACTGCATAGCAAACAGCATGAGCTTCATAGTTCCCCTTGTCCCCAAGTCCTATGGGGCAACATAAATCAGCCAGGTGAATGCTACTCACACAGTGGGTTATGTCACAGCTGAGGAAACTCAAGCTTAGGGGACCCCAATCTTTCATAAAAACTGCAAGCAAACCTGCCCAAACTTTGCCCCAGAGGAAGACATCTTTATTACACCAAACAACAAATAAACATTTCCTCTGCTCCAGAGGGACACACTATCTTTATGTTCCAAGGCTTTCCAGCTTACAAAATCCTTGAATTATAGTCAGTGCTCCTCTCACAAAATGTTCAGACAAATGAGAGACCCATGTAGAATTGTGTCCCAGCAGAGGCTTCCTACTCTCTTCCTCCAAATCCAAGATGGTCACTTTAGAGGGACAAAAGCTGACCTGATTTATAAAGGGTCAAGGATAAAGAAATCAAAATAAAAAGATTGGAGAATAGCTGAATCTACTTCTAGAATACAGATTCTGATCAGATGTCCTTACTGCACTAGAGAAAGCAGTGACAAGAAGAAAAGCCTACCACCTAGATTCAGGAAACAGAATCCTAATCATGCCTGTAGTGAATTAAATGGTTGCTCCCCAAAAGTTATATCTGCTTCCTAATTTAGGAACTGCTGAATGTTACCATATTTGGAGAACAGGTTTTTGCAGATGTTATTAAGCTAAGTTGTAGCCTCCGGAATCAGGAAGAATACATTTCTGTTACTTTAAGCTGCCCAGTTTGTGGTCATTTGTTATGTCAGCCACGGGTAACTATCACAACATCCAACATATTTCCGAACCAACAATGTGACTATCTTTGCTCCCATCACCTGGGCTTCTAGGACCCAGTAAAGACAGCGAGATCATCCTGCCAGTTTCAAATCTTCCAACCCCTGAATACCACACACACTCTCAATGGCTGCATTGCCTTTAATTGCCTTCTACCAATTCTCTTACTTCCATGTTGTGTCCCTTTTTCTTCAGTTGTTCTCAAAGTCAGTTCAGGAACACCTAGCTGACTTTTAAACTTTGAGAAAAAAAAAACTCAAATGCTTTGAGATTTTTTAAACCAGCTGTTGGCATATTTTTTCTTGGTTTGTGTAGAACTATTATTGTTTGCTAAGTTACAATGCCTTCCTTTCATTCTTCTCTGTAATCTTTGCTTTCTGGCCCAGGAGTTGTTGTTTTTTTCCTAATGTCTACCTCCAGATTCTGCCTGTTTCAATAACTTATAGAAAGTGAGATGAGATGAATGGGTTCCATATCTGCCACAACAAATCCTGCCAATCTTCCCCTTCCCTGAACAGGCTAATTCCCACATAGAAGTAAACCATCCATCAGTCTCATTCCTAATCCATGTCTGAACTCAATGTTTTGGAATGCTGTCTGACTCCCATTAAATACTTATCATTGGATCTTTCTCCAAGAGTCCTAGCACCATAAATTTCCCAATCATTTTCCCCTATGGCATGAGAGAACCTGCCTCACCACCTGTACTAACCACAACGCTTTAACACTCCCTTACTAATGACTGAAATCATTTATGCTTACTTTCCCAGGCTTCCAATATCAAATATTCCAAATCTTGTATAACCTCTAGAGGCTCTCCCAATTATCAAGGGCGAGCTCTCCCATTTTTCTTATTATTGACTCCCTCCCTATAGCTTTCAAGAGTGCCTTTCAATAGTTTCTTATATCTGGGCCCCCTCAGCGGGGAGTCCTCCTATTTTATTCTCTAGAATCTTGCATCCTTTCTAGTTAAATCTCATTGAGCTCTAGTCCAGACTCACTGATATAAAGACAACAAGAACTCCTTGCTTAGTTCTAACATTAAGAGCATTTTTATATGCACACAAAGTTGGTCGTTGGAGTTCTCATCTGTGATTACCTTGCCCTCCAACGTTGCAATCCTTCTCATGAGATTGTCCCTCTCTTCTTCATTGTTTTGCAATCAATGTACCTTTCTTCTGTCATCTTCCACTTTTTCTTGATGCAAGACTTAAAGTTATTTCTTTATAAGTGTACAATTGTCTCTACTGCCTCTGAATAAACTTGACTCTGGTAGACAATATTTTCAGCACAGATCTTTCAAATTTCCACCTCAACTCTATGGTTTGTAAAATTCTTTGAGTTTTTTTCTATCACAACAATATGATATCTTTTCTTTATAATAAGGCTCCCCATTTCTCTCTCTCTGTCTCTCTCTCTTCATTAATAAAATTCCAATAACTCTCAATGATCAAATCCATTGTCTGAGTCCCTGAAATCCACAACACAGATAGTATTCTAGTTCAGAGCCAATATGAAAACATATGAGGTGAAAGAGTGAGGTGACTCCAGAAGGCTTTGGACAGATCAAAATCCAAGTTCCTCTTTGGCCTGGGATTCATTTAAACTATAATAAAATGGAAAAATCTGGGATAGGCAATCAGTGCTGCCTACCCATGCCCTGCTATCTATGCCTATGCCTAAAGCTGAACTATTTCACATAACGGTGTTTGCTCAGACACAAGGAATTCAGCTGTTTTGCAGTTAAAGGCCTGATGTTGCAGTCCTAACTGAGAAAAAGGATAAAGTAGCATATTAACTTTCGTATCAAATTTATTCTATTTCCAAATGCCTTCAAAAAAGAGGGAAAAACAAGAGAAAAGAACAGGCTTGTGTATTAGTTGTACAGTCCTTCTTCCAAGTAATCAGCAGTACCTACAATGTCAAAGACCTCAGCTGTGTCAAGAGCCCTGATCTCGTCCACCATTTGATCCCAAACGCTCTTTCTTATGCATATGTCTAATTTGGCCCCATCCACTCTGGAAGCCAGTTAATTAGATTAATTGGTAAATCTTGCCTATTTCACCTCCCAAACCCAAGGGTGAGATTTTATCTAATAAACAAAGCAACAGATTAATAAATATGTAATTGCAAATTGAAAAAATTCTGTGAAAGAAATGAGTAGAGTTGTGCAGAATAAAGGAAGAGGCTAAGACAAAGTCTCAGGAGGAAAGAGTTAAAATGAGAATAGAGGGACAGGATAGATCTATAGACTGAATCAATGTTTATCTCCTCTCTCCATTTATATTTGCACAATATTAGAAATCACATTTTAAAAATATTTTGAAATAGACTATTTTGCCAGTTGGCTTGATTTTTTTCTTCTTGGCAATTCAAATTTTGTAGAATCACAAATGAAATTTAGAATTAAATTCATTTTACATATAAATTTTGTAGGTTTTATAATTATTAATTTAATTACACAGTACTTGAATTCAAAAGCTATCTTAAAAGGCCCAAATACAATTGCTATTAGCTGAAAAACATATGCTCAACTATTTTGCCAGACATTCTTTATGTAGGCATAATACGTAAAGCATTATTCCTCTGTGAAATATGAGTAAAGGTTGAGGTTTAACATTACCTAAGAGATTGAAGACATTTTTTAAATATGCATTAGCAAAATCAATGTTAGAAATTCTGTACTGTTTGCTATCCAAAAAAAAAGATTCACAAATATGTAAAAATAATATGTCTAATAGTTGGCTAGAAGGATTATGAAATTTAAAAACCCAAACGATATATTGCTTTTTTTTTTTTTAAGATAGGGTCTGGCCCTCTGGCACTCAGGCTGGAGTGCAGTGCTGTGAAATTGGCTCACAGCAGCCTCCGCCTCCTGGGCTCCAGTGATTCCCCTACCTCAGTCCTGAGTAGCTGGGACTACAGGTATGTGCCATGCGTGGCTAATTTTGGGGGTTTCTGTTTTTGGTTTTGGTAATGACAATGACAGAGTTTCGTCATGTTGCCCGGGCTGGTCTTGAGTTTCTGGGCTCAAGTGATCCTCCCACCTCGGCCTCCCAAAGTGTCGGGATTACAGGCATGAGCCACCATGCCTGGCCAACATATTTCTTTAAGTTAAAAAAAAAAAAAATACTTTGCATGTAAAAGCTTTTCCTGATGAAAGGTTGTATTAGTCACCGTTTTCCAGAGAAATTGAACCAATAGAATATTTACAGATACATAGAAAGAGATTTATTATGAGGGATTAGCTCACACAATTGTAGAGACTGAGAAGTCCCATGCAGTGCTGTCTGCAAGCTGGAGGCCCAGGAAAGCAGATAGTGTAATTCCAGCTCAAGCCTGAAGTCCTGACAAGCAGGGGAGTTAATGGTGGAAGTCCCAGTTAGAGCCCAAAGGTCCTAGAATCAAGAGTGCCAACGTCTGAGGGAAGAAGATGGACGTTCCAGCTCAAACAAAGAGCAAATTCGCTCTTCCTCCACCTTTTTGTTCTATTTAGACCCTCAAGGGATTGGATGATGCCGTCTGCATTGATAAGGATGATCTTTTTTTTTTTAGTCTACCAACTCAAATGCTAATCTCTTCCAGAACCTCCTTACAGACACACCCAATAATAATGTTTTACCAGCTATCCCTTAGCCCAGTCAAGTCGTCACATAAAATAAACCATCACAGAGGTCATTTGGATGTACCAGTTAAGTAAAAGATTTATAAAAAAGAAAGATATGGGTAGGTTCTGTGAAAAAGGGCAGAAAATAAATTTTCTGTGTTTGTGGATAAGAACGTTGCTCAAGAATTTCACAAAGTTGGCCGTTGGAACTCAGCAGCTTAGTCTTTTTGTCCCTATGTCTACTCGATACCAATTAAACAGTCCATTTCCATCAGTTAGTTAATTCCAACAACAGAATAAATTACTGGTCAAAGAGTTTTTCTAGCTGTATACCCTTTGTTTAGAGGTGGAGTGGGAACAAAATAAAATAGAGGAAAGGAAGAAAATACATGTTCATGAATGTTGATAGCAGCTTTATATATAATAGCCAAAAATTGGAAACAACACAAATCTTCATCAACAGGTGGCTGAATAAACAAATGGTGGCATATCCATACAATTGAATACTATTCACCATAAAAAGGAATGACCTGTTGATACAGGCAATGACATAAATTAATCTCAAATTAATTATGCTGAGTGAAAGAATATGGACCCAAAAAAAGTACATATTATATGATTCCATTTTTATAAGATCTAGAGAATATAAACTAATCTATAGTGACAGAAGACAGAAAGTAGATCAGTGGTTGCCTGGAAGGTAAGAGTGACATGGGGGGTGCAAGGATTGGAGAGGGTAGAAGAGAGAGATGACAAAAGAGTATGAGGAATCTTTGGAGGGTAATGGATAGGTGTGCACATATGTTATAACTCATCAAATTGCACATTTTAAATATGTGTAGCTAATTGTACTTCCATCATTTTTCAATAAGGCTGTAAAACAAGACAAATTTTGAAGTAATAATCTAAGAAAAATTTTGTGAGCAATAAATTACATTGGGATGGAGAGTGGAGTCAGAGAGATTAGCTAGGAGGCTATTCTAAGAATTTGGACAGTTTTTCTAGGATAGAGCTAAAGTACTGGTAAGATGAATTTTAGTTAACTAAGAAAATACCTATGAGAAAAAGTAAAAATTCCAAATTGCATATTTTTTCAAAACATCAATTTTTGTACTCTAAAGTATTGACATTCACTAGTTTAAGAAAATACCTCCATCCAAGATGTTGCTTGCTAGAGGTCTACTGAGAACCTGTTTAATGAAAAGATAAGGCAAACGGGTAATTTTTTTTTTTTTTTTTTTTTTTGGGATGGAGTCTCACTCTGTCACCCAGGCTGGAGTGCAGTGGCACAATCTCGGCTCACTGCAACCTCCACCTCCCAGATTCAAGCTATTCTCCTGCCTCAGCCTCCCGGGTAGCTGGGACTACAGGCGCGTGCCACCACACCCGGCTAATTTTTTGTATTTTTAGTACAGATGGGGTTTCACCTTGTTAGCCAGGATAATCTCGATCTCCTGACCTTGTGATCCGCCCACCTCGGCCTCCCAAAGTGCTGGGATTACAGGCGTAAGCCACCGCACCCAGCCCTGTGTCATTTTTATATTAGCCATTTACTTTTGATTTGTACATGGTTCACTTTCAAGGAGGAGGTAAGAGGAAGGTATGTCAATTATTGGTATGAAATGTAGGTATATAAACTTCTGAGGTAATTGACATTTATTTTCTTAATATTTAAAGTATTCATCACTTTTAATATTATTAGATTATACCATTTCAGATAACATTTAGCCCTATCTTTTTAAAAAGTATCCCAAATTCCAAATTAGTAACTTCTTAAATATTTCTATGTCACATACAAGTTTGGTAATGTGATTCATGCAAGTCAAATAAATGTACTACAAGCCTGGGTATGGTGGTTTACACCTCAGCACTTTGGAAGGCTGAGGCAGGCCGATCGCTTGAGTGCAGGAGTTTAAGACTGGCCTGGGCAACAGGCAAAACCCCTTCTCTACAAAAATACAAAACTTAGTCTGGCATGGTGGCAGGTACCTGTAGTCCCAGCTACTCAGGAAACAGGTGGGAGGATCGCTTGAGCTTGAGAAGCAGAAGTTGCAGTGAGCCGAGATAGCGCCACTGCACTCCAACCTGGGTGACACAGGGAGAATCTGTCTCTAAATAAATAAATTAGGCCGAGCATGGTGGGTCATGCCTGTAATCCCAGAACTTTGGGAGGTTGAGATGGGAGAATCATTTGAGGTCAGGAGTTCCAGAGCAGCCTGGCCAACATGGTGAAACCCTGTCTCTACTAAAAATGCCAAAAAAGTGTGCCTCCCTGGTGGTCTAGTGGCTAGGATAAAAATACCAAAAAAAAAAAAAAAACGAGCTAGGCGTGGTAGCATGCACCTGTAATCCCAGCTACTTGAGAGGCTGAGGCAAGAGAATCACTTCAACCCAGGGGGCAGAGGTTGCAGTGAGGCGAGATCATGCCACTGCACTCCAGCCTGGGTGACAGAACGAGACCTTGTCTCAAAAATAAATAAATAAATAAAAATAAAAATAAATAAATAAATAAATAAATGTACAATAAGAATATTTTCTGGAGTTTAATACCCTATGGTTTTACAGCCTAAAATAATGTAGGCTGTATTCATTGGCATAATATTTTGGGACAAATTAAGCATTCCTACAAGTAGATTGAAAGCTGTTTCTTGAGAAGGAAGGAACACCTCTGTGAACATTGTTTTGCAGACCTGGAGTCATCCAGGTAAGAATGAAGATTTCTCAGTGGAATGTACTCTATCTGATCATTTGGTTTACAAAATAAATGGATATTCTTCAATACACACTGTCTTAGTCCTTTTTCTGTGCTAAAACAGGATACCACAGACTGGGTAATTTATAGTGAACATAAATTTATTTGGCTTACAATTCTGGAGGGTGGTAAGTTTAAGAGTGTGCCACCAGCATCTGATGAGGTCCTTCATGCTGTGTCATCCCATGGCAGAAGGGCAAGAAAAAATGCATGAGACAGAAAGGGAGCCAAATTAATCCCTTTTATCAGGAACCCACTCCCTTGATAGCTAACCCACTCTGGAGATAATGGCATAAAATCCATTCATGAGGGCAGAGCTCTCATGATCTAATCACCTCATGAAGTTCCCACCTCTTAACACTATTGCATTGGGGAATTAAGTTTCCAACAACAAACTTGAGGAGACACATTTAAACTACAGCAGTCACCTAGGAACACTGGTGCTCCAAAATCACCCTAGAAAGACGAAATTTTACTGTTTAATATCCAGCTCCTGTTCAAAGCCAGTGATATTCAAGGAAAAGAATCTAAGGGATTTTTTATCCATTTCTCTATAACTATCTTCATTACCACTTACATTACTGTTGAGCTCTACACATGGAGCCTCTAAATTTGTTCCCCACAAGAAACATTTTCAATCAACTACATCCTAATCCTATGCTCTCAATTTTTATCTGGGTAATACAATAAATGGCTATGTGAAAGAAATTTCTGAATTTGTTCCAACACTATTATAAAAGCTTTATGTTATTCATTGTATTTTTAAAATATTATCTTCACTTTCCCTGTAAAAGGACCCATTTCTTTTAAATTTTACTTTCAGGAAGAAGTTTGCGTCTAAAAAAAATACATGTAATTTATCCTGGTATTCTTTCTGATTTGCCTGATAGATCTCCCCTGGTTTCTTAAATCTTCTCATACCTCAGGTCTCACCTGGATATGAGCCACCTGGCTGGACCCTTGACTATTCTAGACCAATCACTCCTCAAAATACCCTCTATGGACAGTTCTTAAGCCCCTTTTCTCTTCATTATCACTTTCTTCTTCTTCTATTACTTTGCACTGGTTACCCCCAAAAAGTAGCCAGCACCAACAAATGAGGAAAAATAATTGAAATGTATATTTAAAATTAAAAATAAAAGAAGACCATCCTGGATCAAGCTATCTCTGTTGGGTAGTTTTGTAAAAAGAGTCACAGTTTACTCATAGTCAGCATTCAGGTAAAAATTTCAAAGTAAATATTTGCATGTTATTGTGCTACTACTTATCAGGAACAGGTAGCCTATTTATTTTGAATTGGAATCTATTACTATGTTTCCCCAAAAGTTGTCCCATTCAGAAAACTGCAACAGAAAACTGGAAAGAAAAAGAAAGAAAGAGCAAACGTTTGACTGAATATTTTAACAATATTGACTCTGCTTTGGTCAGTAGAAATAAATTAATAGGTGAGTCTGTTACTGATACATTTTTAAATAGAAAAATCTGCTTTTTCTTACCCCCGCCCCCCACTCAATAGATATTGAATTACTTTTTTAGATCTCAGTTGGAAAGGACATTAAATTATAGCCTGCCCAAAAGGCCCAATGTCTCTTCCCAGCCCTGCTTGACCCACGTCAGAGCACCCAAACTTCAGAAGGGAATTGAGACTGGGAAGCCCTTTGGCTCACTGTGATGGCTAGTGTGCCACTAGGACTCTTGTCATATTTAACGCAGGCCCTCACAATTAAAAGGGTGGTCCTGGGAAGAGGAGACCACAGTGCTTTGGCCCTGTGATCTCATGATGGTTAGAGAACTCGAAATAAATGCCAAAAACTCTATTTGCCAAAAGCACGCTGACAAAAGGAGCAGCACCAACTCCTCCAATCTGTAGCTCCAAGGGATCAGCTGAAGGAGCATATTCCATAGACATGGGAGAATTAGAGGGGGAAGTAACAGCCTCAGCAGCCCAGGAAGGTCCTAAAGCCCTCTTCTGTGTCTCACATCAACTTCGATCTCAAAACCTGTTAAGTGTGTACTATATCATCTCTTTGAGCCTCTGTCCCAAAAGACTCACCTGCATGTACACTCACATACACATGTCCATCATTTCATTTTTGGATGAAAACACTCATAGAGAAAGGCAAGGTAGTGGAGCAGAATGGACTCTGAACTTAGAAAAAGAAAATTGGATTCTTGTCCTGGTTCTGCCATTAATAAGCCATTGACATTTTATGAGCCCCACTGTCCTCTTCCACACAACAAAAGACTTAGGTGAAATGCATGATCTTCAAAATATTTTGAAGGCTAATATTCTAGAAACAGTGTATGATCACCCTGCCTATGAAGAGAACAGACAGGGAGAAGAAGAAGGTACAGAGTAGGACTAGGCATCTCCCTGCAGGACCTGAGCCCCCGATTTGCCTCTGGCTTCAGCTGCCTGCTAAATCAAAGCCAGTGCCCATTCAGAATCAGCAAGTGCCCTTAGAGCAACATCACTTTTTCTTTCTTTTCTTTTCTCTCTTTCTTTCTTTCTTTTCTGTCCTTTCTTTCTTTTCTTTCTTTCTCTTTCCTTTGTTTTTTTGTCTTTTTATTTTTGAGACAGGGCCTCACTGTCGCCCAGACTTGAGTGCAGTGATGCAATCACGGCTCAGAACAGCCTTGACCTCTCAGGTTCAAGTGGTCCTCCCTCTTCAACTTCTAGCCAGAGTAGCTGGGACCACAGACTCACATCACCAAGTTGGCCAGGCTAACTTATTATTTGTTTTGTAGAGACGGTGTCTTGCCATGTTGCCCAGGCTGATCTCAAACTCTTAGCCTCAAGTGATCCTCCAGCCTCAGCCTCCCAACGTGCTGAGATTACAGGAATGAGCCACCATGCCCAGCCTATTTACTTCTTTGAATTCAAGCTTTTGCTCTCAGGTTCCCCTCAAATTTTTGCTATCTCAGCCATGAATTCAAATTATATTTTTTATGTTTATCCAGCATTTTGCAGCATTTCAAGAATTTTTTTGACTATTCCATTATATTGCCAGAATTGGAAGTTATTCACCCTTTTACAATACCCACTGATACAAATAATAAAATCATAGGAAACTGTATTGCAGAGAGCATCCATGAAAATCCATCCCTGTGGCACAGTATGCCAGACATCTGCAACATCAAGATTAAAAAAAAATAATTGTTCAAAATCAAGGGATTAATCAGAATACATCTACTCCAGTACTTAAGTCCATAAGGTTTAGTATTTAGTGCTACTTAGTATCTATCTGAGATATTTAATTTAAGCTATGATGATAATCTAGAAGCAAAGAAACGTATCTTCACAAAAAAAGTCTTAGAATTTTATTTTAACAAAATCACAATATTAATTTGCTCATCTGAAAGCATAAGCGAGGCCGCAACAGTATTATATTCCAAGGATGGAAATCAATCCTGCCTTGGCTGACACAATCCTTCTTATCCCAGGTTCATGGAAAATTGAATTGTCACTCTCTTATTAGTTAGCTGAGTGGGGAGGTCTCCCAGCACAGGGATCTATAATAATTCTGGGCTGAACTGCCTGGTTTAGGCATTGAGCCAAATCAGGGCTTCCCTCTCCCTATTAAATATCAATATTATC
Organism: Hylobates moloch; assembly: GCF_009828535.3. NCBI lineage: Eukaryota > Metazoa > Chordata > Mammalia > Primates > Hylobatidae > Hylobates > Hylobates moloch. Next base: position 117,656,603 of record NW_026652277.1, on the reverse strand, counting down.
ATCAACCACAGCCTGAAGCAGCAAGAATTCCCAAGCACCTAAGTGTTTTTGCAGGCAAGGCGTGGTGGCTTATGCCTATAATCCCAACACTTTGGAAGGTCAAGGCAGGAGGATCGCTTGAATCCAGGAGTTCGAGACCATCTTGGGTAACAAAGCAAGGACTCATCTCTGTAAAAAATACAAAAATTACTCAGGTGGCTGGGCACGGTGGCTCACGCCTGTAATCCCAGCACTTTGGGAGGCAGAGGTGGGCGGATCACAAGGTCAGGAGATCGAGATCATCCTGGCTAACATGGTGAAACCCCATCTCTACTAAAAATACAAAAATTAGCTGGGCATGGTGGCACGCACCTGTAGTCCCAGCTACTCGGGAGGCCGAGGCAGGAGAATCACTTGAATCCAGAAGGTGGAGGTTGCAGTGAACCGAGTTTGGGCCACTGCACTCCAGCCTGGGCAACAGGGCGAGACTCCTTCTAAAAAAAAAAAAACAATTAGTCAGATGTGGTGGCACCATGCTAGTAGTCCCAGCTACTAAGAAGGCTGAGGTGGGAGGATAACTTGAGCCCGGGAGTTCGAGGATACAATGAGTCATGATTGAGCCACTGCACTCAGCCTGGGAGACAGAGGGAGACCCTGTCTCAAAAAATAAATTAAATAATAAATTGTTTTTGAAAGAGGAAAAAGAGCAGGAATAGTTAGGGCCAAAGGGGTCCTTGGTCTGAAGGCAACAGGAAGAGAAGGTAAGGCTGAACAGGGACACATTCTCTTTCAACACGGCATGCCTCCAGTAAATATGACCCAGTCTAAGTCCTAAAATCTGGTCAGATTAGCACCTCCTTTGGGGAGTATGGAGGAATAGAAAAGAAGTTGTAGAAGGAAAGAAAGACCACTTACCATTCATATATACATATTTCTTTTTCAAATCTCATTGAAACAGAAAACTACTCTTCTGGCATTTCAGATAAAACATGCCATATTGTTAAATATATGCATATATTATTTTATATATGCATGTATGCATATATATTAAACTTATATATAAATTATGTTCATATATGTATGTATGTGTATATGTATATATAAAGATTTATACCAAAGGCAACATTTTTCTAAATTGGATTGATTTCCAAATTGATAAGGATCTGTATGTACATCTCTTATACGAGTTTTGCTGAGGAAACATTTTAGTCCTATACCCATATAAACTATCACTGTAGCTAAACATACAGAAATGGCCTCACTGTAGGCCTTGCCTTCAGGTTTTCAATCAAAACTGAAATTGTCGGACATAGAGATTGTCACAGCTCCATGTTATTTCTTAGCATGCCAACAGCAGGCATCGTTCAGAGGTTAACATTTTGGTAATATTCATGAGTAACTGAAATTAAAATTAAAGGTTTTTTTGTCCTCACTAGGACATGGTAGAAAAGTGCTAAAATACAACTATTTGTATTGAATGAATAGTTTATTTACTTTTGAAACTAGATTAGCATCTGGACTGTGATAAATCCACTAATTACATGTTAAAATAAGGCTCATTCACTTCTTCAAAATGGTTCTAAACTGCTTAGCACAATTTCCAATTGAACTTTAACCTTTGATCTTACATTGAATAGCATTGATGGATCAATGTCACATGAATTATTTTACATTAATGAAACACTGAACCAAGAAGGAGCAAGTAGAAATTATTTTTTCCAATGTCTATTGAGTAAGAAATCAAAAGGCTTATCAGCAGGTATTTTCAAATTTCACATATGAATGGTATCATTCAATACCTTTTTCTAAGAAGAAAAATAACCCGCTTAGTGTTTTGTCTTGCCTTAAAGAATATCGAAATCAATTGCTTCCTAAATTGCCTCTCTCATGGAATGTTCACTTCTTTACAACAGCCCTTCAAGCATAGAACACTTCTTCAAATTACAATTGTATAGCTTTCCAACTTTTAAGTACATTTGGGTTTATCAAAATAAAGGGTCTCTCACAGGTGCACTGGAATTGTGCCTAGCAGGAAACAAACTTGAACAGAAATCATTAGACTGCACATGTCATCAACAAAATCCTAGAGGGCTAGTCATTAACAATTGGACAAAAACTGAAATTGAGGCAGCTACCTAGATATTTAGGAAATTAGGATCAAGTTATTTCTTGCATCTACAGGTCTTAGCTGACGTTTTTGGAAAATAATTATTCAATGCCATTTATATGCCTTAATAAAGAAATATAAAACACCGTGGTTATAGTGTTTGGAACTTTGATGACATAGCTACAAATTAAATAAAAATTCCCTTGGTATCACATATTTTAGTATATAATGTTTCAATTATATAAATTGTAAAAATGCTTCATTAGGTTCTAATAAAGGCAAACCTATTAGATCTAATATAAATAATATATTTAATTCTCAATAACATTTCACAGGCTAGGTAAACCTTAATTTTTAAAAAGTTTGTTTTGTTTTGCTTTTTGTTTGTTTTGCTTTGCTTTGCCTATATCAATTCAATCTGGTTATCTCAAGCTTATCTAACTTTTCTAACTGAAAACCATTTGAGAAAATTTGAAAAATTGGACAAGGGGCTAATTATACCATAAATAATCTTTAGTATGATAGATGAACTCTCCTAAACTGGGATGAAAAAGTGAAGAACCACTGAACACATATAATACAATCTGAAGGACACGATTTGTTCTTTCAGCAAATTAGACTCACCCAGAGGAAGAACCTCCCACTGAAAGGGCGAATGAAGCATCCCATTTTCCTCACAATAAGCCTCTTGATAAGAGGCTTTGCAAACTGGAATTCTCAGCACCTGCCCCTACCTCGGCGGTAGTGAGTGCCCAAAGCCTTTTTATAGGAAACTTTTCACAGAGTAAGAAAGAAACACTGCTCCTAATAACTTACAGACCACCACGTCTTCCTCATTTCACCACATTTTGGTGACCTACTTGAGCTGTCCTAGTCTTCCCTGAGGACGGGACAAGAAATGCCATAACCATTATTTCAGGAATGTTGCCTAAAACAAATACCAACATGAACCCCTGTCAAGCTCTTATGTGCATAAACCATCAGCAGATGGAGCCCTTTGCTAATTCAGCAATCATTCTGAGTCCTGCTTTGTTGGCCTGTATAAGAGTTGCATTCCGTTTTTGTGGATCACACTGAATTGCTGTCATTGTTAGGATTAGCACATCCTGTGTTTTGCATGGAAGCATCCAGGAACTATGTTTCTACAACTAAATGGCAGGAAAATTAAAATAAGTTTTCTTGGAATTAGAGATAATATTTGATGTATTGCCTTTACGTTCTCCTCAGGTGTGTGAATACGGCGCTTTGATTCATTCCGTCTATAAACAGTAAGATCTACATGTGTTGTAAGAAATATCATATCTGTTTGTTCTCTACAGATCAGCCTACCATTGATTTGGCCACCATCTCATCAGACTGGAAGGGAATTTAGTAATAAGTAGGGATTTTTTATTTTTTTATATTTATTTATTTATTTATTTATTTACTTATTGCAATGGAGTCTTACTCTGTCCCCCAGGTTGGAGTGCAGTGGCGCAATCTCGGCTCACTGCAAGCTCCGCCTCCCGGGTTCACGCCATTCTCCTGCCTCAGCCTCCCCAGTAGTTGGGACTACAGGCGCCCGCCACCACGCCTGGCTAATTTCTTTTCTATTTTTAGTAGAGAAGGGGTTTCACTGTGTTAGCCAGGATGGTCTCCATCTCCGGACCTCGTGATCCGCCTGCCTCAGCCTCCCAAAGTGCTGGAATTACAGGAGTGAGCCACCGCACCCGGACTAAGTAGGGATTCTTTAACCCCCCAATTCAGGGTCCTGTAAAGGTTCTGGGGCATATGCAGTTTTGAAGGAAGAGAAAACATGGAAGGGAGAATATGCAACTTGTCCTTGGTTACCTGCGTGGCTGAGTTATCAAGATGTATGTCGTCCTGAGAGGTGACAGCAGGCTGGCAGTCCTCACAGCCCTCGCCCACTCTCGGCACCTCCTCTGCCTGGGCTCCCACTTTGGTGGCACTTGAGGAGCCCTTCAGCCCACCACTGCACTGTGGAAGCCCCTTTCTGGGCTAGCCAAGGTGGGAGCCGGCTCCCTCAGCTTGCAGGGAGGTGTGGAGGGAGAGGCGCGAGCGGGAACCGGGGCTGCGCGCAGCGCTTGCGGGCCGGCTGGAGTTCCGGGTGGGCGTGGACTTGGCGGCCCCCCCAACTGGGAGCAGCCTGCCGGCCCTGCCGGCCCTGAGCAATGAGGGGCTTAGCACCCAGGCCAGCGGCTGCGGAGGGTGTACTGGGTCCCCCAGCAGTGCCGACCCACCCGCACTGCGCTCGATTTCTCACCGGACCTTAGCTGCCTTCCCGCGGGGCAGGGCTCAGGACCTGCAGCCCGCCATGCCTGAGCCTCCCACCCCCTCCATGGGCTCCTGAGCTGCCCGAGCCTCCCTGACGAGCGCCACCCCCTGCTCCACGGTGCCCAGTCCCATCGACCACCCAAGGGCTGAGGAGTGCGAGCGCACGGCGCGGGACTGGCAGGCAGCTCCACCTGCAGCCCCCGGTGCGGGATCCACTGGGTGAAGCCAGCTGGGCTCCTGAGTCTGGTGGAGATGTGGAGAACCTTTATGTCTAGCTCAGGGATTGTAAACATACCAATCAGCACCCTGTGTCTAGCTCGAGGTTTGTGGATGCACCAATCGACACTCTGTGTCGGGCTGCTCTGGTGGGGCCTTGGAGAACCTTTGTGTCCATACTCTGTATCTAACTGATCTGATGGGGACGTGGAGGACTTTTATGTCTAGCTCAGGGATGGTAAACGCACTAATCAGCGCCCTGTCAGAACAGACCACTCGGATCTACCAATCAGCAGGACGTGGGTGGGGCCAGATAAGAGACTAAAAGCAGGCTGCCTGAGCCAGCAGTGGCAACCGGCTCGGGTCCCCTTCCACACTGTGAAAGCTTTGTTCTTTCGCTCTTTGCAATAAATCTTGCTACTGCTCACTCTTTGGGTCCACACTGCTTTTATGAGCTGTAACACTCACCGCGAAGGTCTGCAGCTTCACTCTTGAAGCCAGCGAGACCACGAACCCACCAGAAGGAAGAAACTCCGAACACATCCAAACATCAGAAGGAACAAACTCCGGACACGCCGCCTTAAGAGCTGTAACAGTTTGGCCGGGCGCGGTGGCTCATGCTTGTAATCCCAGCACTTTGGGAGGCCGAGGCGGGCGGATCACGAGGTCAGGAGATCGAGATCACGGTGAAATCCCGTTTCTACTAAAAATACAAAAAATTAGCCAGGCGTGGTGGCGGGCGCCTGTAGTCCCAGCTACTCGGAGAGGCTGAGGCAGGAGAATGGCGTGAACCTGGGAGGCGGAGCTTGCAGTGAGCCGAGATTGCGCCACTGCACTCCAGCCTGGGCGACAGAGCGAGACTCCATCTCAAAAAAAAAAAAAAAAAAAAAAAAAGCTGTAACACTCACCGCAAGGGTCTGCGGCTTCATTCTTGAAGTCAGTGAGACCAAGAACCCACCAATTCCAGACACAGTCCCTACTGCTTCCAAACCAAGTGTGAGATACAGGAATTGTTTATGAAGCTGAAACCTCCCAAAGCCCGTTGACTCTTACTTCCCTAGAAGGTTAACATGCAGCCATCCTCGCTGGGATGTAGCCAGAAGCATGGCCGAATTCCATTTCTCTGGAAAGCATAGCCCTCTCTCTCTTCTCTCTTTTCAGCCCTGCAGAATCTTACTGTTAAGTCAGGTAAAAATGCTTCTCCCTTCTTATTTTTCTTAGAATAATAGTCATCAACCTTAGCCATGCATCAGAGTATGTCAGGTTCATGACTACACCAAAGGCCGTGTTGAGGTCTGGAGGGAGTGGGCAGATGAGCAGAAAGAACACTCAGGCGGCCGTAGACAGGTGAATGGTTTTATTAGCAGCAGCTCTCATCAACAGCTTTCTCATACTGCCTGCCCTGTCTCGGCTGCTTAGTCCAGCGGCCTCCACACACAGCTGAGTGGCCGGCTCTCCCTTGCCTTCAGGGTCAGATGCTTAACTCTTTCTCTCTGGCCACGAGCGAGCCGAACTGTGTCCTGGCTCCCTTCTGTTCATCTGCAAAGATGGACAGCTCTGGCTCTCTCACTTTCTCTGGGCACCAGTGCCTGCACAGTGTCAACAGGGCAATTATACCTTTTACAGACAATAGTGGCTAAGGGCCAAGTGGTGACGTTCCCATGTTATGGCTACATAGCTGTAATAACAAGTGGAGTCATATGCCTGCCCTCTAAACTTGCTGAGTCATGCAGGATGTAAACATCCTACCTCAGCCTATCCTAAACCAAAGCACAATCATGTTCCTTACAGAGTCACCAGGAGAGCTGTAAAAAAAAAAGAAAAAAAATTCATATTCCCAATTACCATCTGCAAACATACCAACCTAACTGGTGTGCAGTGTGTCTGGGACAATTATTTTATAAGTCTCCAAAAGCTTCCAATGTGTAGCCAAGATGAAAACTTATCCCTTCTCTTAGATATTCCCATGAAGACCTCCCTCTCCCCTCAATGGGCTTGGTATTTGCAAACAACAGCCAGACAGGAAAATATATTTTCTTCTTTCTACCCTGAGAATGTGCTACTGCCTACTTGAAAGGACAGAAGGGAAATACTAGGAGTAAAAAAAAAATTATCATCTGTACATTACATAATATAATCAGATGAAATTTTCTTTTTAAAAAATTTTATAGGTTTTCCATCACAAAAATTCAAGCTAATAAAACTTTTAAACAAAGAAGTGGTATAAAAGTGGTGGTGAATCTTGCCTAATTCTTTTGTATAATAGCAATCTCTCAAAATGATGTTATAGTTTTCTTTCACCTACTTATAGAGTAATAATAGAATATATATTCCCTAAATTGAACAGAACTTCTTGAAATAAATCCTGCATAATGATGTTAGTTTTTGTAATACAATGCTGGACCCAAGTTGCTAATGATTTACTTGGGATTCTTACATCTTTATTTATAAGTGACATTGATTTGGCAGCTGTCTTGTGCTTCACTACTGACATCAGGGTATGGGGATCTCAGAGGATGTACTAAGAATCTTTCCATCTTTTTCTCTATGCCCTAGTGCAGTTGACAAGTCATAGGAATTTCATGTTCCTTCAAGGATGGGTGGATCTTCAGCGCTATAAAAATACAGGATTAAATCTGATATTGGACTTTTTCATTTTTTTCCAATGGTTTGTAGAACAAATAGAATTCTGTTTTATACTTCTTTAGTTAACATTCATAAAATTATAATTTTCTTAAAAAATTATAATGTGGTAGATATAGATATTCAACTTGTTTTCATTTGAAACTATATAAAGTGTTTTTTTAAAACCCCTTTTCTGTCACGATTACAGTTCTTTCTTATTCCTAACATACTCGTTGGTGCAGTGGGAGAGCATCTGGCTCTGAAAAGTGTGCAGGGTCCAGAGCTTCGAGGAGAATCTGATGTGTCTGACTCTCACCTAGAGAACAGCTCTGGTGGCAGACAGAATGGAATGGGTGCAGTGGGCCAGGCTGTGCTTCCGCCCACAGCCGGGAGCAGGACACTGCACTTTCTCCACCAAATAAATGGATCACAGAATAAGTAGTCAGCCAGAATGAGACTGGAAAAGACCCTGTTCAAGAAGGCAACCTGGATTCAGTAGAAGCAAAAAAGTGTTCATTTGGAGGGTACATCATGCTCTCAAGAATCGGGCAGCAGGAGGTTCCAGTACCTCACAAGCAAAAGAGCACGTGCCAGAGCCAAAGAAGCACCTGCCATAGCTGAAGAACTGGACTCCAATTACACTGAGCAAGTAACACATCCCCCTTCCATTCACTTTGTCCAGCCCTAGAGGAGGCAGAGGGCCACCTGCTAATGGAAGAGTGAGGTAGAGAAAAAGTTAAGAAACCGCTGTATTATGGTTCTTCAGAGAGACAGAACCAATCTTCAGAGAGACAGAGAGGCAGATAGATGTAGATTATGTAGATAGACAGATGATAGATATAGATACAGGCCAGGCACAGTGGCTCATGCCTGTAAACCCAGCACTTTGGGAGGCGGAGGTGGGCAGATCACCTGAGGTCAGGAATTTGAGACCAGGATGGGCAACATGGTGAAACCCCATTTCTGCTAAAAATACAAAAAATAGCCAAGCATGGTGGTAGGTGCCTGTAGTCCCAGCTGCTTGGGAGGCTGAGGCAGGAGAATCCCTTGAACCCAGGAGGCAGAGGTTACAGTGAGCCAAGATTGTGCCACTGAACTCCAGCCTGGGCAACAGAGCAAGAATCTGTCTCAAAAAAAAAAAAAAAAAAAGATATAGATATAGATACGTAGCTATAGAAGAGATGACTCATTAGGAGAACTGGCTCAGAGGATTGTGGAGACTGAGAAGTCCCACAATAGGCTGTCTGTAAGCTGCAGATCCTGGGTTGCCAGTAGCATGGCCTAGTCTAAGTTGGAAAGTCCTGGAAGCAGAGAAGCCTGTAGTATAATTCTGTGAGAACCCTGCTGATATAAGTCCTGGAATCCAAAGGCCAAAGAGCCTAGAATTCTGATGTTCAGGGGCAGGAGAAGAAGGGTGTCCCAGCTCTAGGAGAAAGAGAGAGAGAATTTGCCTTTCCTCTGCCTTTTGTTCTATCTGGGCCCCAACTGATTGGAGGATGGTACACATCTACACTGAAAGTGTATCTTCCCCACTCAGTCCACCAACTCACATACCAATCTCCTATAGAAATGTCCTCAAGGACACATCTATAAATAACTGGTTCCTTAATCTGGTCAAGTTGACACCAAAAATGAACCATCATGCCTGCCATCACCATGCTTTTTTCCCCAAAAAACTGTTCCAGGTTTCTGAACCTGAATCAGGCTTGAGTTGGGAAATGTGAGAAGCATCCCTATCAGAATGGACTAGACTTCCTAATATCTGAAAAGCTATGGAATCTGCCCAATACATTACCCAAAAAGAAGAATAATTAGAAGAAGAAGAAAAAGAAGAAGAAGAAGGAGGAGGAGGAGGAGGAAGGGGAAGAAGAAGAAGGGGGAGGGGGAGGGGGAAGAGGAGGAGGAAGGGGAAGAAGAAGGAGGAGGAGGAGAGGAGGAGGAGGAGAGGAGGAGGAGAGGAGGAAGAGGAAGAAGAAGAAGAAAGAAGGAGGAAGAAGAAGAAGAAGAAGGAGGAGGAGGAGGAGGAGTTCTTTTTCTTTTTTTTTTTTGTTTTTTTTTTTTTTTTTGAGACGGAGTCTGGCTCTGTTGCCCAGGCTGGAGTGCAGTGGCGCGATCTCGGCTCACTGCAAGCTCCGCCTCCCGGGTTCACGCCATTCTCCTGCCTCAGCCTCTCCGAGTAGCTGGGACTACAGGTGCCCGCCACCACGCCCGGCTAATTTTTTTTAATATATTTTTAGTAGAGACGGGGTTTCACCGTGGTCTCGATCTCCTGACCTCGTGATTCGCCCGCCTCGGCCTCCCAGAGTGCTGGGATTACAAGCGTGAGCCACCACGCCCGGCCAGGAGGAGGAGTTCTATTTGTACTTCGCCGAATTCAGCTCGTGCAATAGACCAGTTAAACAAGTATTAGAATCTGAGTTTAGTGATTGAGAAACATAAAATATTTGACATTTTACTTTCATGGGAAGCCTTTGTGCAAACGAAATGCAGAGCATTGAGCTGAAACATTTATTGCTGAATGAAAACAATACCTACAGGCTCCTGCATGCATATGAGAATTAAGTAGACGAAAAATCTGGCATTTCAAACAAATGAGGAAAATATTAATTTTTTAATAAAAGATTTTAGTCAATTGGACATCTACCCTGAATCTAATCATTGAGGAAGCAACACACAAACCAATCTGAGGTACATAGAAGACAAACTAAGGAACTTTTCTGCTTTAAAGAAAACTAAAGAGATATAATTGGCCAGGCAATTACACCTGTAAGTCCATCACTTTGAGAGGCCAAGGCAGGAGGATTGCTTGAGGCCAGGAGTTTAAGACTAGCCTGGGCAACGTAGTGAGACCCTGTCTCTACAAAATTTTTTTTTAAAAGAGTGAGGTACAATTAAATGAAACAAGTAATCCTGCTATGAATCCTAGACCAGAAATTTTTTCTTTTGCTGTGAAAAACATAAGTAGGACAATTGTCCAAATTTGAATAAGATTTGTAGAACAGATAATAGCACTATATCAATGTTCATTTCCTGATTTTGATTATTGTATTGTGGTTATATAAGAGATTGTCCTTGTTCTTAGGATATAAGCATTAAAATATTTTAAGGGTATAAAGGAGATGTATTTCTGCAACCGGGCCTCAAAACAATTTGGAGAGAGAGAGAGAAAGAGAGAGAGAGACAAAGAGGAGAGAGAGAGAGTGTGTGTGTGTGTGTGTGTTCACAGAGAGAGAGTGACAGACCGCGAGAGTGAGGCACACACAATTCAATCTCCTATATACTCTCTGTTCTACTTGTCCAAACTGTATTGTTGACTCATTTCACTGTCATGGTTACAACAATGTAAATACTCAACAGTGTCTTGCTGACCTCTACACATGCCCCTTGATTTCCCAACTTAAACATTCATAATGTTAAGCCTATATATTCTTTCCTCAAATAAAATAGAGAGATAAACACAATGAAAAACCAAAGGACTGTAGATACTCTTTTAAGTTCACACTTGAGGAGTGCACAAATCTCTACTGCTTAAGTGTGGACTGTGCAAAGTGTTTTCCTTCCAAGGAGTGCAGCATGGAAAGAGGGAAAAAGGAGTACTTTCACATTGTGAAGCCTACAAACACTACCTCAAGGCACGTGATTAAGGGTAACATTAACAGTACTAAGTCTTATAGGTAGAATGTACTCCAGATATGATTTAATGAAGGTCTTCCTCCCAAATACCCATAATTCCAGTCTAATTATGAGAAAAAATTCAGAAAAATCTCAATTGAGGGACTTTTGAAAAAATACCTAATTAGTACTCCTCAAAACTGTCAAGGTCATCAAAAGAAATAAGTCTGAGTAATCATTACAGCCAAGTAGGAGCCCAAGAAGACTTGACTAAATGTAACATGATATGCTGGACGGCATCCCGGGACAGAAAAAGGGCATTAAGCAAAAACTAGCAAAATCTGAATAAAGTGTGGACTTTTGTTAACAATAATGTATCAGTCTTTGTTTATTAATTGTCCCAAATGTACCATATGAATATAAGACATCAATAATCGGGGAAATTGGGCATGGAGTATATAGAAAATCTCTGTACTAACTTTGCAATTTTTTTTGTAATTTAAAACTGTTCTAAAATTTAAAAATTGGCTAAAAAGAAAAACAAAGACAGCAATATCTTCATGTATATGTAAATGCATATGATATGCTTGTATGGGTTCTGATGGAGGGCAACATTGTTATTTTTAAATAACATGTGCAAGGCAAAAAAATTCAAATATTAACAGAGGCTAAAAAATTAAAGCTAAAAATGGAAAATAAAGAAATAGTAGGTGGGTGCAGTGGCTCACACCTGTGATCCCAGCACTTTGGGAGGCCGAGGCAGGTGGATCATGAGGTCAGGAGATCGAGACCATCCTGGCTAACACAGTGAAACCCCGTCTCTAAAAAAAACACAAAAAAATTTGCTGGGGGTGGTGGCATGTGCCTGTAGTCTCAGCTACTCGGGAGGCTGAGGCAGGAGAATCACTTGAACCCGGGAGGCGGTGTGCAGTGAGCCAAGATCACACCACTGCACTCCAGCCTTGGCTACAGAGTGAGACTCCATCAAAAAAAAGAAGAAAGAGAAGAAAAAGAAGAAAGAAAAGAAAAGAAAAGAAAAGAAAGAAAGAAAGAAAGAAAGAAAGAAAGAAAGAAAGAAAGAAAGAAAAGAAAAGAAAGAGAAAGAAGGAAGGAAGGAAGGAAGGAAGGAAGGAAGGAAGGAAGGAAGGAAGGAAGAAATTCTATGGTAAAGGAGTGAGACGTCATAAAGTTTATTTAAAAAAAATAAGGTTTTTTCATAAAAAGCCCTCTACACTATTTTAGAAAATTTGCAGTACTAGTGTATAAGAACATACCATACATAGTATACAAATATACTAGTGTATAAGCACAAAGTCACATGTACTTTCTTTATTATTATACTTTAAGTTCTAGGGTACATGTGTGCAATGTGCAGGTTTGTTACATATGTATACATGTGCCATGTTGGTGTGCTGCACCCAGTAACTCGTCATTTACATTAGGTATATCTCCTAATGCTATCCCTCCCCTCTCCCCCGACCCCACGACAGGCCCCAGTATGTGATGTTCCCCTTCCTGTGTCCACGTGTTCTCATTGTTCAATTCCCACCTATGAGTGAGAACATGCGGTGTTTGGTTTTTTGTCCTTGCGATAGTTTGCTGATAATGAGGTTTCCAGCTTCATCTATGTCCCTACAAAGGACATGAACTCATCCTTTTTTATGGCTGCATAGTATTCTATGGTGTATATGTGCCACATTTTCTTAATCCAGTCTATCATTGATGGACATTTGGGTTGGTTCCAAGTCTTTGCTATTGTGAATAGTGACACAATAAACATACGTGTGCATGTGTCTTTATAGCAGCATGATTTATAATCCTTTGGGTATATACCCAGTAATGGGATGGCTGGGTCAAATGGTATTTCTGTTCTAGATCGTTGAGGAATAGCCACGCTGTCTTCCACAATGGTTGAACTAGTTTACAGTCCCACCAACAGTATAAAAGTGTTCCTATTTCTCCACATCCTCTCCAGCACCTGTTGTTTCCTGACTTTTTAATGATGGCCATTCTAACTGGTGTGAGATGGTATCTCATTGTGGTTTTGATTTGCGTTTCTCTGATGGCCAGTGATGATGAGCATTTTTTCATGTGTCTGTTGGCTGCATAAATGTCTTCTTTTGATAGGTGTCCGTTCTTTCAATTAAAAAGGTGAGGGGGAAAAAATCACCTATATTCCTAAGAATGAACTTTTAACATAACAACAATTTTTGCTTTTAGTTTATTCTCTTCTTTAAAAAGTATTTTTTCATGACAAAAGCAGTACCTGTTGTTTTAGAAAAAAATGTGAATGCAGGAATGTAGAAGAAAAAATATCACTCAAATTCCCAGAAAAGGTTGATTATTTTATCTTAAAAGTTACTTTGCATTGATTCCTGATTAGAAAAATCATTTAGAAAATACAGAAAAGTACATAGTATGAAAAATAAAATCACCAATATTATCATGACCTTCTATATGGCTCTGTCCCCTAACCCATATTTGGGTGTGCATATGGGCAAGAATGGTGTTATGTGTGTCAAACTACAAATACACAGTGATTAGGGAAATGCATATGATCAAAGGTTAAGTAAACAAAGCACAGTGCAATAATACATTTACAGTTATAATCTCAACTATATAGGTGAAATTGTATGTCTTAAGATTATACTGACTATGCCCTTTGTACTATTCTTGATTCACTTAATTTTAACTCCTACTCATGTCATCAAATATTTTCCACCATTAAAAAAAGTTGAAGGGAGCTTTTCATAAAGTATGGAAGATTAAAACTAAAGTGGCATATCTTAACCCTCCCTTCCAGACTTTGGTCACCCAGGGCAGGACACCTCCAGAGCCAGACATCTCTCTGCTCCACCCAGAAAAGGCTAAGGGGTTGGGTTGAACCCCAAGGCATCAACTGCCACTGTAGTTTCATCCTACATGAGAATTCAGTCCTTCTCCAGGGTTCCTTTGCCCTTCCCACAGTCTACCAGAGCAGGGCCACCCCTGGCAGGTGCCTCCCTCCAAGCTTTGCATCAGAATGGAAGCTAACTTTTTATTGATGCATTTATTTCTAAGATCCACTCAGAAAAATAGGGGCTTGATTATTATAATCAACTGCTGTGTTTGCTTAGGAAGACAAAGTTTAGATACTTCTAGGAATCAAAATATTTTATGTGGTCAGGTTATGATGACCAGTACAAAATTATCTGATTCACTTTTTTTTTTTTCAAAAACAGCAACTTCTAAATCAAGCATATTCAATGTGACTTTTACTTTTATCAAAAAAATACATTTTAAGATAATTTATCATCTATTACAATTGGACAGCTTTTCAGAAGTTTCTTTCTTTGCTTTGTTGTGTCATAAATGTCTCAGTCCTGAATGGATTGCCTTGTACATTCCACAAATTCATCAATATTTCTTCTCTTCTTGTGACACCCTTTCTGTTATCATTAGTCAGATCAACAGTCAGCCCGTTCTGGGAGCTATGACAAAATACATTATATTGAGTAATTTATAAACAAAAGAAATGTATTGCTCAAAGGTTCTGAAAGCTAGGAAGTCTAAGATCAAAGGCACCAGCAGATTTGGTGTCTGGCGAGAGTTGCCCTCTCACCTTATTGCAGCATCCTCACATGGTGGAAGTCAGGGCAAGCTCACCTGGGTCTCTTTTATAAGGGCACTCATCCCATTCATGACTGTGTTCATCCATTTTCACACTGCTATATAGAACTTCCAGAGACTTGGTAATTTATGGAAGAAAAAGGTTTAATTGATTCTCAGTTCCACATGGCTGGGGAGGCCTCAGGAAACTTACAATCATGGTAGAAGGTGAAGAGAATGTAAGGCATGTCTTATTTGGCAGCAGGAGAGAAGGAGAGTGAGGAGGGAACTGCCAAACACTTTTAAACCACCAGATCTCATGAGAACTCCCTCACTATCACAAGAACAGCATGGGAGTAACCACCCCCATGATCCAATCACCCCCCCACCAGGTCCCTCTGTTGACACATGGAGATTACAATTTAAGATAAGATCTGGGTGGGACACACAGCCAAACCATTTCAATGACCTAGTCACTTCTCAAAGGCAATACCTCTTAATATAAACATATTGTGGGGTAGATTTCAACACATAAACTTTGGAGGGACATAGATATTCAGACTACATTATCATTGCTGTGATGGGTTTATGTTTTAGTTGTGTATTTCTTTCATCACTTCAAAGGTAATTTGGGGGAAAGAAAAGATAAATGCAGCCTCTGTCTGCTGATTTGAACTGGGAGTAGTTGATTTTCATTTTGAAAGAAACCTCTGGCAGTAGTGAGGAGAATGAATTCGTGGAATGTAGGAACAGAGGCTGGAAAACAGTGGCTCTGTGATCATCCAGATGAGAAATGGTGGAAGCCAAAATTAGAGCCACATCAATGGGAAAGAAAGGAC
Source organism: Hylobates moloch (assembly GCF_009828535.3). NCBI lineage: Eukaryota > Metazoa > Chordata > Mammalia > Primates > Hylobatidae > Hylobates > Hylobates moloch. Next base: position 117,641,363 of record NW_026652277.1, on the reverse strand, counting down.
GGATTAGATGGGACGTTGCTTTTGAGGAAGCTTACTGTGTTGGTGGAATAATAAAACACAACACAAAATACAACCTGAGTTTCTCAGGCTTTATCATGTAAAGGTCATGCAAAGTATAATATCTCAAATTTCACAGGTTTCTCATCCTGTTCAGACAAGACCACTGCCCACAGTAAAGTGTCCCTTCATTATTCCAGGAGTTGCCAAGGAGTGGTTTGCATATGCTCACAATGTGTCTATTCCTGCAGAACTCCACTGCTTCCATGAATACCTCCAAAGACAAAGTGAAATCCTCACATACCATTTAGTGATTTGAAATAATACCCAAGCTGTAATCAAGTTCATGCCCTTGACAACTAAAGTTTTTTTCCTGGGTCAAGTTCAGCACTACTTTTTACTTAGAATAGGTTATCACCCAAGATCGATAATAGACCTCTGGTATGATCATATCCGCCCCCAATTACCACTGGATTTGCATGAACACAGCTGAATTGCATTTGAATTCAAACTGTGACCTCCCTCCTCACTCCCTGCCCATCATACCCAAAATAAACATTTTTAATAATACAAAGGAGCAATTTGTTAAGTTCTAAGAGAGTAATACAGACAACAATGAATATACATATTCACAGATAAGATTACTGGTTAAGAAGAAATTGTCTGAAACAAAGAATTATAATTGATACTTTAAAGTCTTTAAGTATTTAGAGACCTAGAGAGGTTAAAAGCAAGAGTTCCAGGAAAATGGATCAGCAAGAGGAAGGCTGTCAAGGCAGGAGCATGTTCACATATCCAGTGATTACCTGCAAGGAATTATGCCAGGACCTGGGGATGTTCAGATGGTTAAGGTAGGTCTCTGTCCTGTGGTAGCTTTGTAAGTCTAGCTCAGATAACGTCTATATAAAATCCTTACAACTGTTGAATATGGAAAATGCTATACTTGCCACAGTTAAGAGAGTGTTAGTATTCAAACAGTTAAATATTCAAACAGAGGAAGAGGTGATAGAAAGTATTAGGGAGGAGGTGATATTTGAGCTGGGCCCAAAATGGGTAGCATTATGTCAGGCACAGAAGGCAAAAAGGGAAATCCAAGCAGAGGAAATAGCACATGCAAACATATAGGACATGTTCAAGAAATTATGCCCATTTCTTAGTTAGGTCAGGAATGTCATGGGAGATAGGACAGGAATGTTAGGGCAGGCTTCTTAGAGCAGGTAATTAGGCAGACGAGCAAGGCAGGAGAGGCCCCACTCCCAGGAATGTTAGGCAACCATCAGGTGATGGTCAGGTGGCTGTTAAACAACCACTGTTAAATAATAATTGGTCACGACCAGCACCAGGGAAAGACCGTCTCCCAGTAGGTAGTAAACACCTGAAGTTGGTGATCAGCAGCTTCCTGTTAAGATCTCAGGAGCTGGACGAGTGGGCTCAAGCATGTACGCTAAGAGGCAAAATGGCAGCATTTAACCAGTACATGACCCTCCTTTAGGAACACTAGACTGGTAAGATAAAAAACACCTAAAATGCGCTGTACAGCTTCAGTAAGCACACTGTGCATGTGGCCCCTCCCAAGTGCTGGCAGGCCACTGCACATGCAGACAGCTCGCTCCAAGGAAAGAATCAAGGGAGAAGAAACATAAACCCTGGAACCATGCCAATGTACAAAACCCCAAGTCAAGGGCCAGACAGAACACTTGCATCTCTTAAGTCACCTTCTTGACCCTCTTCCAAGTGTACATTACTTCCTTTTGTTCCTGCTCTAAAACTTTTTGATAAACTCACTCCTGCTCTAAAATTTGCCTAGGTCTCTCCCTCTACCTGAAACCTACTTCTGCTCCTCAGCCAAATTCTTTCCTCCAAGGAGGCAAGGGTCAAGTGTGCGGCAGACCTGTCAGATTCACCACTGGTAACAAGCTCGGGCTGTGGGAGAACTTTAATCCCAGAAGTTTGGATTTTATTCTTCAGGCAGTGAGAATTCCCTGAAGAGCAAGCAATGGGGTCTGAGTAGAAGTTTTATGAAAATAAATCTGAAGATAGGGTATGGTACAGAAAGCAAGAGTGGGGAACAAATTTATCTATAGATACAGGATAAGCTAGAAATCTAGCAGAAAAAGATTATAGTAGAAAAATGGAAGGTTGTGAAAGACAGCACAAATGAACAGACAGGAGGCAACGTATGTGAGAGATGTTGCATAATAGAAGAAACCAGGATGCAACAAGTGGTTGAGGTGACAGGTAAGAGACACGGACAAGTTAAAGAGGATGGCTTGGTTTCTAGCTGGATGATGAGGAGGTTGGTGATACAATTAACAGAAATAATCTCAGAGGGGAGGGAAGAAGATAAGAACAACAAGTCATGCTCAGGGACTCAAATGTAAAACATCCTAGAATGGGCTTCTCAATACAAGCTTCAGGAGATTTAGGAACACCCAAAGGGAATGAATACACACACACGTGCACACACACACACACACACACACACAATCTTTCATCAAACTCTCAATCACATCTGAACTTCCCCCCAGCTTTTTAGCTTGATTCTATTCTTCTAAATGGATAGAGCCTTCATATTGAGGAGTGAGTGGTTAGAAGTAAATTGGAAAAACTTGATGGCCTGTGAAGGAACTTAAAATCTAGATGAGGGGTCTTGCAGAAAAAAGGTGGAACAGGCATTTTTAAAATTGAGGCAAGAAACAATGAAAGTGATGTTTTAGAAGATTGATTTGAAATAAAAAGCAGAACTATTTGAAGAAAGAGACCAGAAATAGAGAGACCAGGTAAGAAGGCATTAGGACAATCCAGGTAATGAGCGACCCCTGGGGAGAACAGAGAAAAGGAACCTGGAAACAATCAAGGCAGATGTACAAGGACTGAGTGACCAGTTGAACAAGTGAGTGAAGAGAAAGGTCAGCCTGACCTTGGTGATTGTGGTGCTGTTTGCAGAAACATGGACTTTAGGGAAAGACCGGTCTTACTGAAGAGCTATCCTACATGTGCTCAGTTGAAAGCAGTGCTGGGATGTGCAAGCAAACATGTTCAGGTCATCAAAGGAGTTAAAGAGTTGTGCCCAGGAAAGATTTCAGAACTAGAGACAAATTCAGGCATCATCAGCACCAATAAAACCCTAAAAGAGCAGTCGTGAGAATATGATCGTTGAAAAAAAAAAAAAAAGGCTAAACCTTGAATCAGAATAAAAAGAAAACTATCAGAACATATAAATTGAAACAAAATGGTAGAAACAATCCAGATGTTGGTCCATGACCTTTCACTAAATAAAGATCACAATCTTGGGATCCATTCAGTGCTAACAACCTCATTTTAGAGAAGAAAATAACATGCCTGAGCTGCTATGAAAACAGCACAAAGGCACTTTTTTTTTTTTTATTGATGTCTTAGAACCTTAGAAAAAGGACAACTCATCTGAAAGCCTTGACTCTCTGTAAACAGCAGTGTGTCCCTTTGGAGTTGGGTGTGCCTCTGAATTACACACATTTCCCTCAAGCTGGGCATACACTCTCACTATCCATAGCTCTACCAGGAAGAAAGAATGGTTTGAAGTGATCAAAAGACAAGGGGCAAAGCCTGCTTTTGCCCCTTGCCTCTCTGCCTTCCCTTCCTAACCCCATGCTTCCCCTCCTCTCTCTGCAGTGTCCATTCCAGCACCGTTGTCCATCCATGTTCTCTGACAATCCGTAGCATTCCCCACTCCAACCCAGCTGTCAGGAAACAACAAACCCAGTTTACCAAGCATCTGAAAGAGGACACACTTCAGAAATTCCTAGAGAAGATGGAAAGAGAGGCACAGGAGTCATTTCAGGCTGCTGGAGCCATAACCCACATTTACCAACAGAACTGGTAGAAATGAATGCCAAACTTGCTTTGTCCTTAGTCCATGGATTCTTTCTAAATACAGAACCTGCTGTAGAATCAAGGGATTGGGGAAGAGAGGGAGGGAAGGACTCAGAGATCGAGAGTGCTTGGGAAAAAAAGGGAAAAAAAACTACTTTCATTTTTCCTGTGAAAAATAGAAGACACGTGGCAGATAGAATTCTCATCCAATTCATTGATCTTAGCTCTTCAGAGATTCTTTCAGGAGTAATTAGAAGCTTTTTTCATGTCCAACAATTCTGTACTCAAGGAGAGCCATTTCCTAAGTGAAATAAGCTTATTTTTTGAAGAAGCTTATTTAGCATTTTTAGGTAACTTTAGGTTGAAGAAGCCTATTGGACAGGATGTCCTATTTTAAATCCCATGAGGAAACATAACTGTTTGTTTGAAGATGGCTTGTTTGTTGTTTTCCATATAAAATTGGGCAAGAGGCTCTTTAAATTTTTTATAAATACATAAATAAAACATGGATTTCATGTCCTTTGGAAAGCAACATTTGTATATTTATATGGAGTTTCACTAAATAGGAAACAAAAGTCTACTATTTCTAAGGCATTTACATTTATAGATATTGTATTATTATATATTCATATACAATACAATTCACAGAAATACAAATTGCTGAAATCTTGTTGGGAGTAAATTCCATTTTAAATTCTAAGTACATGTTACACTAACCTAGCATCTCACCAGTAGTCACCTACCACTAGTTGGGAAGCACTGGAGAAGCAGAACAGCCACATACTCTGAAAGTATGAAAGAAATGGCAAAGTCAGTCTGGTATTGGTCCTTGCATTAGCCAGGGCCATCAGGAGACAGAAATACACCAGAGAGTTTAGCGGGGAGAATTTGACATAAAGAATAGTTAACCAGGTATTGGAAAATTGGAAATGAAAAGGGGGCCATACTGAGGTATCACAGAGATAGTAACTACAATGAGCAGCTACTACCCCAAGGACTGTGGGAACAAAGGGAATGGACTGGAATTATGAAAATGTAGAAGCTTGAAGGAGGGACCCTCAAGGAGCTGGCATGCAGATCTCTGAGGAGGGAAAGCTGGCATCTCGGGGCAGGAGAGGGTGGGGACAGGTGTTTAGGCTGGTTCTGAAAGTACTGCTGTAATGGAACAACAGTCAAGGCCAGTATGAAGAACCATCACTGTGGTAACACTGAAAGGAACAGGAAGAAGCAGGTCCCTACTTTCAGACTCTTTGAGTGGCCCCCTGTGCCAGTATGTAACAGAGGCTAGCACAGGAGAGAAGTTTGCAGGGACTCAGCCCAGCATCATAAAGCGGAATATAAAAGAGTGGGGTTAAAGTACAGTAGCAATAAACCAGTGTGGTCCACATTTTAAAAGGGTCTCATATGAATAACATTGTTTCCCCTGCTTACAGAGAGAGTCTCTAATGCAATTGTCTTATTTCACCAAAACAAGTGCATCCTCCTCTGCAAAAGCAGCACAGGAAAGGGAATAAAGGCAAATGAGATAATTGGCCTTACTGGAAATAGAAGAGGTGTCCTGGGATTGGATCAGATATAAAGGGCAACATTGTGCTCATCTTTAACATCCTCCTTAGCCTTTTCAGTATAATTTTGTGTCTCAGGTTAGGAAAAACCCAGTATTTTAGATTTTCATTGGCATTTGGCTATTTATAAACACTAGTTTTCAAGGTACAGAAAAAAAATATTCCTTGTTCTCAAGAATGACCACCATCACCCCATATTTTTTGTAACTGCTTGTTGATGAAAAGAAGTAGATATTGTTGACTGAGCTGCAGCCATCAGTGAGAGCTCCTACCTAGTTATTCCTACAGGTAGAATTTTTTGTTACCCAAGAGGATGAAAGTTCTAAAACCCTGACATGTTATCCCAAACTTACTCACAAAAACTTATAATGAATAAAATTCCTCTAAAAAACTTTGTCTATTGTATATAATGGCATCAAAAATACTACTAATATTTTAACTGAGAAAAAAGCAACATGTACAATACAATCTCATTTTTGTGCAAATACGTATAGAAAAAAGGGTCAGAAGGAAATACACCAAAATCTCTCTAGTGCTTATACCAATGTGTGGGATTACATTTACTTTTACTTTTATCATGTCTTATTTATATTTTGTATGTAACAACATAATAATAATATTAATAGCTATTATTTGTGAAGTGTATCCAGTATGCCAGGTTCAGTGCTACTGCTGAGAACGCTGGGGTCTTAGTGGCACCATTTTACATGGAAGGAAATGAAAATGTGAACAGTAATTTGCACTGACTCCTTTAGCAGGTGGGAACAGACGGGGATCTCAATCCCAGTCTGTCAGCCTCACAAGTCTGGAGGGGGAAATAGTTATTTTTAAAAACTGATTATAGTCAAACCTTTAGTTAAATGCAATAGACTGTTTTCTTTATTTACTACTTTTTAATGAATGTACATTGACCCAAAATTATTAGGTTTCCTACTAATTTATCCAGTCTGGCTCCTGTAAATTGCCATGTTAGACTATATTAGATACATTTACTTTATGTTAAACCCTGAAAGTAGGCTTTCTTTATGCTTGGAAGCTAATTTCAAAGCCAGCTTGTGCTGCTAATGAAGCTGATAGCTGGAGAGACGTTTGTTTTGTTCTACCAAGAATTCCCTGATTCCCACTGAGATGCTGAACACAGTCTAAGGCAGAAGACAGCTGAGGATCAAAGGATAAATCTCTGTAATCTAATCTATAATAATTGACTTGTTAAGAAATTATCTCACAACTCAGAATATTAAATTGATTATAATAAACATCTGCAACTTTCCCACCACCTCTCCTCTCAATTCAGCCCTCTGTCCAGGTTGTATGGGGTTCATGAATTTTTATTTTAATGATACATGTGCTAAGGGCTTTTAACCTGGTCAGAAGCACATAAATTAACATGAATTGGTTCAAAACAAAAACACTAGCTTTTTTACAGCTTTCTTCATTAACTCCTGACTAGTTCAAGTTAATAACATAATGCAAAATACATCTATAGTTCTTTGCAGACATCAAATGGATTGGGGAAAAAACAGTAAATTATCATGCCTAAAGTATCTCATGTCTAGCCATACAGAAATGAATAGAAGCAGTTTGAAAATAAGAAGAAAGCAATAACTAGGAAATGCAACTCTGAACATTCTCTGTGCTCATTCTCAATGAGAATTGATGGGAATGAATACTGCACCGTACTTTAGCCCCAGTTAATAGACGAACCTGCTTTCATCTCACTGTTAGAGGGACAGTGACTTCTTTTTTCTGATTCACTAGTGGCATGAAAATGTCTAACTGCATTTTACCTCTTTATCTTTTCAAGAGCTTAAATAAAATGCTCCATTGGCTGAGGCCTCTTTGCAACATTAAGGTATACTCCTTAATAAATTGTTTAAGAAACTCTTTGAAAATCTTGATTTACATTTGAAGGAAGAAACTAAGCCATAGCAACGTCTGTTAATGGTAATCACTAGCCAGCTATTTGTGAAAGAGATGTGATCCAGCCATCATTCGTTGCTGACCTACACCAGATCTGAGACTCAACTGCAGCTGTCCTCCAGCTCAAAGGATGAACCTTTACCCTTTCTGTAGATGAGAATATGTTTCCCTATTATGCTGATTCAGAGGGTTTAAATCTAAATTAAGGCTTTACTCACATCATGGACTGTACAACAAATGTATAATCTTGTTGTGCTATTGAGAATAGGTGGAAATTATGATTCAGTGAATATTCTTGGATGCCCATGTTGTTCAGGGATTTATGAGGATGTCATAGGATATTGTAAAGAGAAATAAGACTTGCTCCATGATCTCAAAGGTTTATAATCTAATTAGGAAGACACATGTATGCAGCTACAATTCCAGCAACATATGATCTATGAACTACCAACAGAGAAGGAAGCACAAAGCTAGCTGAGAAATTCATGTGGAAGAGATGTTTAAGTTTAGTCTTGAAGCATGGGTAGAAAGTAGAGAATAAATAATAAAGTAGGGAAATCTGTACAGAGGAAGGGATTCAAAGAAGGGGGTTCCATAGCAAGAGCAGTGTAGCAAGAACATAGTGACAAGTTCAAGGGAACACGGGTAGTTTAGCTGAGCATAGCAGGCATGAAGAGATAGAAATGGAGGTAAAGATAGAACTACAGCATATGGCTCTGATGAAGTCCTAAGAGTACAAGTTTCTGAAACTTGGTTCTCTTATCTTTTAAATGAAGATAGTAAGATTTACCAAATTAAGCTTTCTTACAGGTTAAAGAAACAATGTGTGTGAAAGCACTTTATAATACCTTTATAGCATGTAATGTATGATTACAATTAATCTACAGAGGGCTCAAGTTATTAAATAAGAGATTGCAAACTGATGGCCCACTGATTGTTTTGTTTGGCATGTAAATAGGAGCATTTCAAATAAAAATCTGTATTTTCAGCTTCTCTTGAATAATGCCAAAATCTGCTCCACTGGTCCTACAAACTCACATGGCAACAATGGGCTCAAGTAAGTAGCAGCTGGTCCTTAGCAAGATCATACACTCTCCCATTTACAATACAACACTCCCTATTGACCAGGCCAAGAAGCCCTATGCACACAGCCAACAGGAGAGAAAGAGAGTTTGGAGAAGTCACACCAACTTCATCAGCCTCGTCTAAGAAGTTAACACCCATCAGTTCCACTCTATGCCATTAGCAAGAACCACTCACATGAAAATATTCTAATGCAAGAGAGACTGGGTACATCAGTCCCTGAATGGACCACCAGAGTCAATTCTATAATACCAATGAGGAGGCTAACTTTTGGCGAACAGCTGACCTTATATGCCACACCTGACTGTTGGACATTAGGGGGTTTTTTCCAGTTTCATCTATATTCATAGATAAAAATAGAGTTTTACTATTTTTATTCAAGGCGGCTATTTAAGCCAAAATGATTTCAGGAATAAGGCCATAGTTGTTTTATTTTATGCATTTATGATCTTTACTAAAGCAAAATTTAAAAATATGTACAATCCCCTTTAATAACTCTATTTCATGACTAAATAACTTCAATCACAATTTTTTCCATAGGTTTTTATCCAGACTTTGCCCTTAAATATATCAATTTTGTTACCAGCTAGTAAGTGGGAATTGCTATTCTGTGGGCCAGGCCTTTATAAAATGAAAAGCAGTTTCAAAGACCATTTGACACTCTCATCCCAGTCAGATTTATAAACTTGATATTTGTTAAAGATCTAACAAAAACCTGTCACATGGTCAATTTATTTTTTAACTTTTTATTATGCATAATAACTATAGCACTGTCTAAATACTGTGGCTAGAAAAGCAAAATAAAATCAATTACTTTTATTTGTCATTGCCCTTTGTCACTTATGTCCACATGCTGGTTGTAATGATAACAGAAAAATGTTACTAAATCAATCACATTTTAATAAATAATTCTAAGATTTCATAATAGTGAGCCTTTACTGAGATAAATATTTATGTCCTTAAAGGCAATTTTCTGAATAACAAGGAGACCATGTATCTAACTGTGGTAACTCAGATCTTAAAGCCACGTTAAGTTTTCAGACTAAAAATTATTTTAAACTTCAGGTTGTGGAAGGGATAATACCAGCTCTTAAAAATCTTTTTGCATTTAATTGTTTGCTTATTTATTTTTTATTTTGTTTTTTTATAGATGGGAGGGTCTCACTATGTTGCTTAGGTCAGTCTCAAATACCTGGCCTCAAGTGATTCTCCCACCCCAGTCTTCAGAGTATCATTGCATTTAATTATGCCTAGCAGTCAAAGGAGCCCAGTTAAAGCACTTAATCTTTAAACTTTACCATTGCATTTAAATCCAAGCAATACTAGCCCAGGAACTATTCCAAGAGTTTTCTTTAGGGAACAGATTGTTCTACCTCTTTATCCCTGAGAAAATGAAAATTATTTCTGGCTGACTCAACAAAGGCATGATCAGTATTTCATGCTGAACTACCTGATTCAGATACAGCAGGTCTTTGAATAAGATTGTTTCGTTTAACGTCATTTCATTATAACGTTGATGGAAGAAGGAAAGTCAACTCCTGAACAGGCAAATGTCTGCGTGGAGTTTACACATTTTCCCCATGTCTTCATGGGCTTATCTCCAACTACTCTGGTTCTGTCCCACATTCCAAAGATCTATACATGCGGCTCATTGGTGTGTCTCCACCGTGTGTGTGTGTGGCGTATGTGTGAGTGCACCCCACCATGGGAGGGCGCCCTCCCCAGGGCAGGTTTCCCCTTTGCATTTGTGCTGCTGAAATAGGCTTGGGCCACCAGTGACTCTGACTGGAATAAGCAGGTAAATAATTATCTTGTTTTTGTTAGTCTTTGTTGTTAGTCTTTATAGCTCACATTTATTTCAATGTTTAATATTAGAAGTGTTTTGGTCATTATTTAGAAGTTTGGTGATATTTCTGTGACCATAAATAGGCCATAGGAAAGTAATTCTTGTTTTTGTCAATTTAGCCTATAGCAACATTGGTTTCGTTGTAAGTTGTTTCGCTGAAAGTCCCAGTTTTCAACAACCTATAAATGACATTAAGTAAGGATTTACTGTAGATGATTTGTAATCTGTAAAGATGCATTGATCATCCTTGATAGCTGGCCAAAAATCTAATTCTTGGCTTCAGTCTTGGCTTCAGATTTTTGAAGTTTAAAAAGCCAAATGCCCACTTGAGCATCATTTCAGTTATCCCTGAATTTGTGCCTGGTGAACGATCATAAGATGACATAGGTCAATATGTCTAGTCAGCATGACAACATCAGTAGTTGCTGCAAGTCATGCCATTCTGATTTATAATTATTGTCTATATATTTACTTTCAAGTATAGATAAGCCTTTTAGATAGAGATCAAAGTAAAAATCTCTTTATGTGCTTTATATGTCAAAATTATACCAGGGAGTTGACTTCTAAGTGTATATTTATTACTGGAAAACTCCTGAAATAATTAATGATAATTGAGTAGGCTGCTAATTTTAGAACTATTAAGAGCTTTCAAATATTAAAATTGATAAGGAAATTTATTATAGTTTAAACATTAACAGAGTTTGTTAAATAAATAATTTAGCAAGATATAAAGATAATTTAGGCTGGGCATGGTGGTTCACACCTGTGATTCCAACTCTTTGGGAGTCTGCGGAGGGAGAATCAGTTGAGCCCAGGAGTTCAAGACCAGCCTATACAACACAGGGAGACCCCGTCTCTACAAAAAAAAAAAATAATAATAATAATGTTTTTAAAATTAGCCAGGTGTGGTGGTGCATGCCTGTAATCCTAGCTACTTAAGAGACTGAGATGGGAATCTCTCTTGAGCTCAGAAGTTCAAGGCTGCAGTGAGTTATGGTTATGTCATTGCACTCCAGCATGGGTGACAGAGCGAGACCCCAACTCAAAAAAAAAAAGCCTGAAGAGTCTCTATGAGGTATAATCTAATCGTTTGGTATATAAGCATGAATAGCCTGCTTCTTAGGATTGTTAGGAAAGGGAGAAAGATGCTTAAAGGGAACGTAGAAGGATACCAAAGACAAATTAAGTCCATCTTATAATTTTACCTACAGCCAGTCCTGGTAAAGTTTTGCATGAGTTGATGAAGTTGCCTTATTCTTGGAATTAAAAATATTTGTTTTTAATGACTAATAATGAATCTGTAGACATTGGCTCATTTTATCAATTGTCCCAAAAGAAATTCAAAGACTGCCACAGCAATGATCCCTAATATCTATTGGAGGTATGAAGCTAAACTAAAGACCTTGCTAAACATATGGTGATTCTTCAAGACAATCCAGATTCCAAATATTCTGTTATTCCCATGGACAAGTTCTCTTCCTGATTCTGAAAGTATAATTCCTGTGACCAAAAGGTAGGGAAAGGCTAAAGCTGGATTGAGATTTTTTCAGATTTATGGTCATTATCTGGGAGAAATATGGTGCAGCCATTTCTACACTCTGTGAAGTTTCAAGAGATGCAGAAATGACACTTTCTCCATGAAATTAGTTGGTTTTAAGGGTTGCCTTGATGAGGCAAAATGCAATAAGTTTCTTAGATATAATGAATGCTGAATATAAAAAATAAAAAGATAATTAAGACCCTGTCCCTATCCATAGCCTAAAGGATTTATGAACCTTTCCGATTCAACTCAAGACCTCATGATCTTTAAGTTGTGTAGACTAAGCCCTGTAACAAACAATCCCCAAATCTCAGTGGCTTAGACAATTGATTTCTTTCTTATGTCACAGTTCACACAGTTGTCCAACAGGAAACCTGCCATGTGGTGATTCAGGGACTCGGGCTGCTTCCCTCTGGTGGCTTCAGCACTTTCTTCTAGCATCTTAAAGTCATCCCCTAAATCCTCAGCGTCTAACTAGAAGACAAGGGAAGAGGGAAATGTGGAGGATCTCATGAAATGTATAGGGGCCAAACAGGCCTACAAGGAATGTACATCACTCCTGCTCACATTCCATTTGCCAGAACTCAGTTCCACAGTCCCACTTACCTACAGGGAAGGCTGAAAAACGCAGTTTATCTAAATGCCCAAAAGAAATAGGTTTGATGAAAAACATAGCATTGTTTCAGCCACATTCAACACTTGAAAATCCACAATGAGTACTTTCCAGATTAAATTAGACACTAAATGGCCAGGCGCGGTGGCTCATGCCTGTAATCCCAGCACTTTGGGAGGCCGAGGCAGGCAGATCACGAGGTCAGGAGATGGAGACCATCCTGGCTAACACGGTGAAATCCCGTCTCTACTAAAAATACAAAAAATTAGCAGGGCATGGTGGCGGGCGCCTGTAGTCCCAGCTACTCGGGAGGCTGAGGCAGGAGAATGGCATGAACCCGGGAGGCGGAGCTTGCAGTGAGCCGAGATCACGCCACTGCACTCCAACCTGGGCAACAGAGCGAGACTCCATCTCAAAAAAATAAAATAAAATAGACACTAATCAAGCATACCATCTTGAAATAAATATTTTTCTAAAATATTTTTCTAAAAATTACTGTTAAATGAATTACTATTCTCCAATTTTTACTACCTCCAGTAGATTATACCTCTGCTTTCTTTGCCACGTGCCTCCTAGTGTTGGCAGCCTATTCTTCCACAATCCATCAACAATGGGTTTAACCATGTGACTTTTTAAAACCAATGAATGCAGGCAGACAAGAGCAGAGGCTTTAAATCTGTTTGCCTGGTTTGGTTTGCTCTCTTGCCATCCTGGGATCCATCATGATGAGGGCAAACCCCAAGTTGTTGCTGCCTCTTCCACCTGGACCTCATAAAGAAAACACAGGTAACACACCTGAACTTGAAGTCCAGCTTGGCCCAGCCAAGCCAAACCTAGATCAACCAGTCCTCATCCAAATGGCAGACCCATGATCACGGATACAAAGATTTATTATTGAGATTGTGAGGTTATTACACAACAAAAATGAAATATTATCATTCCCATGTTTACAAACCTTATAACCCAAAGCAGCAGGTTCCATAATAGTTGGTTGTCTCACTGAAAGTTTTTGAACGCAAAAAATTATTCATCCTTATCCAGTTACTAAAATTCAAAATGATGGGTTTTGTGACCCTCAGTGAGAAAATAGACTGTCCTTTAAAGTAAAATTTTATTTTCTCAACAAATATACAAGATTTGACATAGGAAATACAGGCTGAGCATCCATAATCTGAAAATCCAATATCCAAAATTCTCCAAAATCTAAAAATTTTGAGCACTAACATGACTCTCAAAGAAATGCTCATTGGAACATCTCAGATTTGGGCTTTTTTGATTAGAGATGCTCAAGTGATTAATAATGCAAATATTATAAAATCCAAAATCAAAACAATTTCTGATCCCAATCATTTTGGATAAGGAATACTCCATTTGTAATATACAAATTTTTCAAAATTTAAATATCTAAATGATTATTATCTTTCAAAGATCTGGGAAGTTTACATGCTTGTTCCAACTACACTACCATTACTAAAAACATTTTCCATTTCTTGTTGTCATTGCTATTACTTTTAGGGATGTGATATATTTATTATCTCATTTTCAGATAAAATAAATCTCATTTCAGATGAAGAAAATGAGATAATAAATGTGTCACATCCCTAAAAGTAATGTCAATGACAACAAGAAGTGGAAAATGTTTTTAGCAATGGTAGTAAGGCAAAGAGAGGTTATATAATTTGGCCAAGCCAATGGGAAAGAATCAAGATTTGAATACAGATAGCTTGATAAAAGATCTGATATTCTTGACCACGACACTGTACTTTTTCAATAAGAACTCCTAATGCAAAATTTCCCACTTGGATAAGTTTCATTTCAGGTCATAATAGAGTAATTGGGACATTTACCCTCACACCCTAAACAACTTTGAAAACAGACAAAATGTATGAAACAATGGACATGAGACACTGGACAAAAGACAACACACAACAGTGATCCCAGAAAGAACGAAAACATATGAGGTTAACCGAACAATTGCCACAGCTCACTGCCTGCAGAGTTTCCAGACTGCAGCTCAGGGCGAGGCTCCCAAACAGAGACCGGCCGTCTCCCTGAGCTGAGGAGACGGAGTGCAAACTTCGGGGAGGCCGAGGTGTCTAGAATTCGTGGGGCTGTGTACCAGACAGAAGAGAACTCTGGGATTATCAGAGGGTCTCCCTGGAATCTCCTCAGAGGGTTCCCCTAGAATCTTCAACTAAGTAGTGATCAGTGCATGTGTGTGAGGAAACTCCCAAAAGCTAAGACACAACCACTCAAAAGGAAGAGGCAGAAAGATTCCCCAAAATCCCACAGGGCTGGAAATAGTTACATCTCCCCTACCGCAGCCAGAGAGGAATGACCTCCTAAGACACGAGCATCAAGTATTCCTCCAACAGGTACTACCTCAGCAGTGGGGCCAAAATATGCCCTGATGAAAGGCTGTTCTAAAAACCTTACATGCAGGCTTCGAAGGATCCAATTGTTTCTAAGTAACTTAACTGCATCTCAGAACAAAGGCCAAAAATATTTTAAGTAATGAAAAAAACTTCAGCATGCAAAAACATAAGATTCACAATGTCTGGTATCGACTTAATATTGCCCACATATATGCAAAATCACTCAAATCCAATAAAATGACCATGAAAATCAGTAGTTCCTAAAGAAAAATTATCCAGAAAATACTCGTGATTTTCCAAAGAAGAAATGGAATTAGAGATCACATCTGAGGCAAAGGTGAGTTAGCAGGAGCAAAGTGTTCTTTCTTGGGTCTTGAGGCCTGAACGTGTCACAGGAGAGGAGAGGAGACAAACATAAATCCTTTTATGTGTGGGTAAAAACTATCAAGAGCTTATACCATCTCTGTCACTAAGAATATAAAATATTTAGCTTTCCTTCCTGCCTTTTTCACTAAAAAAGTCTCTAAAGGAAAGAGTTTAAACTCTGTAAGACATTGATTTCCACTCACTTTTAGCCTATCTTTGCTTTCATTTACCACCAGTGTGACATAGAAGGAAAAGCTCATTATTAAATCCAAAAAGACTTTGCATCTGTGAAAATTGTTAAAAGAACACTGTGAAATCTCCAGAATACTTAGTATATGCAATGGACTGAATGTTTATGTCTGCTCTAAAAATTGATATGTTGAAATTCTAACCCCCAGTGTGAAAGCATTAGGGTTGAGGCCCTTAGGAAGTGATTCAGTCATGTGAGTGAAGCCCTTATGATGGGATCAGTGCCTTTATACCCAGAGAGCTCTGTCCTTCTTTCCATCTTATGGGGATACAAGAAGTTGGCAGTCTGCAAGCCAGAAGAGGGCTAACCAGAACCCAACTGTGTTAGGACCTTGATCTCAGACTTCCAACCTCCAGAACTATGAGACATAAATTTCTGTTGTTTATAAGCCACTCAGTCTATGGTGCTCTTGACTGAAACAGTACAGCTACACATAACAAACAAGACGGAGGGTAAGATAGAATCAATCACAACTGAGACAGTAACATTTTATATCAAATCATTCATACAGTGTTTAAGAAAACTCTCAGAGATGGGTTTACAAGCATAGATTGAAAGGTTGATAAACTTCAGCAGTATGCTCTACTGGGGAATTTGTTCAGTAGATATGCCAAAAGTCATTGGCTCTAATGAAATTAGAGATCACATCTGAGGCAAAAGGGTCCAAAATATTATATCACCCCCTGTTAGCTTTTGAGGACAGAAAATGGTTTGGCTGACTTTATTCTAATCCTGCTGCCTATTTATGTTATACTAGTATCTAAAACTTCAACTTATGTTGTTTTTATTTTACATCATCTGCAATCATAGAATGAAAGTAATTATTACTCCCTGAGGCTCAGTTATTTGCTAACATTTCACAGTAGTTTTGTATAGTTCAAATAATAAATGCTTCACAAAAATTATCAAGCCTTATCTCTCCACCTATTTGAAGTGATTGCTCCTAAACTACATAATGTTTAGCTATTGACAACACCCGGAAGTGAAACAAGAAGGGGCAGGTTGTCCTGTCAGCAAAACACAGAGATGTTGATTGGAGTGAATGAATGAGTCTATTCTGCTATTTGTTCTTATACAAGCATTGATAGGACTACAGAGAAACTGATTTTGCTCTCATGGAAGCTTACTGAGGAAGTGAGCAGAACCCTGACATTCTATAAAGAACATTCCATGAAGCTTGTATCTTACAGTGATGGCTATTTAATTCAATTTCATATTTACCAAACTCTTATTATATGCCAGGCACAGTGCCAGGTCCTGGGGAATTAAAATGTTGGGCGGACACAGTCTCTGCCTTCAAGAGGTTGTCAGTCTCATGGGGCAGACATTGTGTAAGGAAATAATTACAACACAGTATGTGTAAAATTAAAGAGCTATGTGCAGTATTGAAGCCATCAGAGGTGAGAGGCATCTGGCTTCACCTGAGAGAGGCAAATGGTCTCAGAGGAGATTAAGCTGAACCCCAAAAGTTAAAAAAGAAGTTGCAAAATGAGTAAGTATAGAGGGGGGACTAGAATTCCAGACAAAGAGAACCGGACGTGTAAAAGCCCAAATGTGTGAGAGAGCTCAGCCTGTTTAGGGGGCTACGAATACACACACAGTGATGAAACATCGGGAAGGAGGACTGCCCAAGAGAAACAAGGATGGGAAGAGAACGAAAGGATGTTGTGGGCTTAAAGAGGTCAGGAGGAGCTAAATCATAAAAGGCCATGCCTACCAAGATGAAGAACTTGCCTTCATTATGTTCATAAGTTATGGTACACCACTAAGGATTTTCTGTAGGGGGGTAACATGATGAGATTCGCATTTTAGAGACAATTCTAGCAGTAGTGTGGAAGGAAAACTGGAAGCAGGGCTGAACTAGGATCAGAAAGACTATTTGGGGGCTGAATGCCATAATTCAGAAGAGAGGCTGAGGACTTGAACTAAGGCAATAACAGTAGAAATGAAGGGAAAGGAGTGGATGAAGAGATATGCATGGGTTACAATCAAAATTATTTGGTGATTGGTCAGACAGGTTAGCAAAGAGAATCAATGCTAACGTCCAACTTTCCAGCTTGCGTTACTTTGGAGGTAGGGAAAAAACAGATGTATTTCATTAGGCTACACACTAGGATTGCCAGGTAGGAATGCTCATTCGGCAGTGAATATAGGGCTTTAAGCGTAGAGAAGGTGTTAGGGCTAGAAATGTTTGTCTGTGCGTCTTCTATATTACAGGAGATAGTTAAAAGCATTGAGAGTAGAAAATCCTTAGTGGTGTCCCATGACTTTTATAATGCAGGCAAATTCTTTATCTTGGTAGTCAAGGCCTTTTATGATTTTGATCCTCCTGACCTCTTTAAGCCTAGAACATCCTTCCATTCTCTTCCCATTTTTGTCTCTCCTGGGCAGTCCTCCTTTTTAATGTTTTATCACTGTGTGAGTATTTGTGAGGGCCTAGAATAAAAAGATACAGTGACAACTCAATGTTAAAAGATGTGACCAAAGAAAGAGAAACTACCTAAGACAGAGATTCATCTTCTATCTCCCAAGGATGTATTTCGTTAGGTAGAATGCAATAAAAATTATATGCATAAATATGTATAATTATATGCATGTATGTATTTTGTGAATTCATAGATGTAATCAAAGTCTCAAAATAGGGTATTTGACACTCAAAAAAAGATTAAGAGCTGTCCATCTAAGATTAAGCCATAGGAGGAGAAACAGGAGAGAGTAGTAATGATAGTCAAAAAAGTTCAATTATTTTCCTCTAAAAAAATAATTCTATGCAATAATTAAACTGTGATTTCTCCAATGGAAAAGGTTTAGAGCAAGATGATAACAAGGAAAGAGAAAGCAGGCACAGAAGCGTCCTGCCATTGGGACCAACTTCTCTCTACCCATCTTCTTCTTTCTTTGTTATTATACTTTAAGTTTTAGGGTACATGTGCACAACGTGCAGGTTAGTTACATATGTATACATGTGCCATGTTGGTGTGCTACACCCAGTAACTCATCATTTAACATTAGGTATATCTCCAAATGATATCCCGCCCCCCTCCCCCCACCCCACAACAGGCCCTGGTGTGTGATGTTCCCCTTCCTGTGTCCATGTGTTCTCATTGTTCAATTCCTACCTGTGAGTGTAGCAATACTATATAGGTGTAGCAAACTACCTCCAAGTGTTTGCTATTGTGAATAGTGCCGCAATAAACATACGTGTGCATGTGTCTTTATAGCAGCATGATTTATAATCCTTTGGGTATATACCCAGTAATGGGATGGCTGGGTCAAATGGTATTTCTAGTTCTAGATCCCTGAGGAATTTCCACACTGACTTCCACAATGGTTGAACTAGTTTACGGTCCCACCAACAGTGTAAAAGTGTTCGTATTTGTCCACATCCTCTCCAGCACCTGTTGTTTCCTGACTTTTTAATGATGGCCATTCTAACTGGTGTGAGATGGTATCTCATTGTGGTTTTGATTTGCATTTCTCTGATGGCCAGTGATGATGAGCATTTTTTCATGTGTCTGTTGGCTGCATAAATGTCTTCTTTTGAGAAGTGTCTGTTCATGTCCTTCACCCACTTTTTGATGGGGTTGTTTGTTTTTTTCTTGTAAATTTGTTTGAGTTCATTGTAGATTCTGGATATTAGCCCTTTGTCAGATGAGTAGGTTGCAAAAATTTTCTCCCATTCTGTAGGTTGCCTGTTCACTCTGATAGTAGTTTCTTTTGCTGTGCAGAAGCTCTTTAGCTTAATTAGATCCCATTTGTCAATTTTGGCTTTTGTTGCCATTGCTTTTGGTGTTTTAGACATGAAGTCCTTGCCCATGCCTATGTCCTGAATGGTATTGACTAGGCTTTCTTCTAGGGTTTTTATGGTTTTAGGTCTAATGTTTAAGTCTTTAATCCATCTTGAATTAATTTTTGTATAAGGTGTAAAAAAGGGATCCAGTTTCAGCTTTCTACATATGGCTAGCCAGTTTTCCCAGCACCATTTATTAAATAGGGAATCGTTTCCCCATTTCCTGTTTTTGTCAGGTTTGTCAAAGATCAGATGGTTTTCAAGTTCAGATATAATTAGAAAAGGAAAACGTGACTGCCCAGTACACACCTGGACTGAGCATAAATGAAATGGAAATCTCATGAGCACAAGTTGAGCTGTCTTTATAAAAAAAAGAGCCTATGTATATTTTATTTTAAAAACTACAAAAATGTGCAGATGCTACAAAACTGACTAAAAAAATAGATGCTGTCACAAAATATACCCATGTAACAAACCTGCACATGTACCCCCTGAATCTAAAATAAAAGTTAAAATTTTAAAAAAAGACAACCAAACAAAAACTAGATGCTAATCCCCCAATTTTGTTTAATCACTATACTTCCTGAGTAATTATTAATTTCTGTTCTTCTCTGGCCCACCTGGATAGCCCTTTACTCTCCTTATGTAACATGAATCATGTTTTCTCCTGGCTCTTTGTCCTGCCAGCTTGTTCTTTTTAACAAAGATGAGAAGACAAAGCACACTTTCTCTTAAATTTCATTTCATTTTCATTTTATTTGTGTGGTTCAATAAAAAAGGAAAAATGATTGGTGTTTGGGACTTCGTAAGAGAATGGACAGCTGGAACAGGTCAGGATTCAGGGGTTTGAGAATCTATGTCTCAGCCATCATCCATCTGTCATCTGCCTAACTAGCTACACTCTATGCAGGTTACTCCCAAAATGTTTCTTTCCTCATCTCTCTCTCAACAAAACATAAACTCCATGAAGAGAAGGACTTTTGTGTGCTTTGTTCACCATTTGTTCCCAGTCACTAGAACAACTTGTACTTGGAACACATGGATGCTTTTTAAATAAGTAATATTTGTTGAATAAGAAGTAAATAAATACTTTTAGGATATCATCAGAAGGAAATCTATCCCCAAGAAAAATTACTGCCATGGTAACCTCTGATGACCATGGATTTCTTTGTGTGCTTGGAAATTTTGCTCTGTGCTCTTATCTTGCATGAGGGTGTTTACCCCATTCAGATGTTTCTCTTGGAGTGGTTTTGAGGTTGCCTCAGCCTGGCCCTCTGGGCATTCCATATATCAATGTTTTATTTAAAATTTTAGAACTATGTCCTAAATTAGGTTGACACAGAGTTTTCTTTCTTGTGATACATGTTTGTTTAGTTCAATATTACATTTTATTAGACTTATAAAATCAGAGCGATAATATCCAACTTCTTCTATTCTATAAAAGTGTTTAAGCAGCATAAAATTACCTATTTCTTTTTTGTTTTGTTTTTTGTTTTTTTGAGATGGAGTTTCACTCTGTCACCCAGGCTGGAGTGCAGTGGCCCAATCTCAGCTCACTGCAACATCTGCCTCCCGGGTTCAAGCAATTCTCCTGCCTCAGCCTCCCAGATAGCTGGGATTACAGGTGCCTGCCACCAAGCCCAGCTAATTTTTGTGTTTTTAGTAGATACAGGGGTTCACCATGTTGGTCAGGCTGGTTTTGAACTCCTGGCCTCAAGTAATCCACCTGCCTTGGCCTCCCAAAGTGCTGCGGTTACAGGCATGAGCCACCGTGCCCAGCCAAAGTTACCTGTTTCTTAAAGATTTGTTAGAACTTATTCATAAAATTGTCTGAGCTTGGTGGCTTCATTCACCATAAATATCTTACTAGGTTTTCAATATGTTTTTAATGTATTATTTCCTTGTTAGTCTATTTATTCTATTTTATTTATATATAGTTAACAATGAGGTTTTCCATTTCTTAACCTGTTGAAATACTATGAATATTGGGATTTTTATTGATTTAGGAAGTTAACAAAGAAAATCTAAAGCCATGACATTGTTCTTGTTATCAATTATCCTAATGCTGACTAAAATAATTTAAGCAACAGGGATATTTTAAATAATTTCACTGATGCTAATCGAAAGGTCTGTGTTATGCCATTTTAAAATACACCAGTAGGTGGAACTCTGATAATAACTAAATAATCTTTGTTAGTATTACCTGTCTCTGTTCCCTGCACTATTCTCATTTTGTATGTTGAAAAGAACAAAATACATGTATCCTGAAATCAAGGGGACATTATATAATAATTTATGGAAGTATATTATTAAGGTAGACATTAAAATGTAGTACTTAGAAAAATACCAAATATTCAACTAGATGAATAAAAAGAAAATATATCAACAAAAACTCTATTAATATATTTATGTACTTTAAATGGATACAATTTAAGTGTCTAAAAATAGGAAAATGATTAAATAAATTATAATATGTTTATACAGTAGAATAAGAAAATATAAAGCATTAAAATGATATAATTAAATACTTTTTAATGCTCAGCATAAAAATACAAAATTAATTTTATCTAATTTTTATAAAAATTACACATACACATAACATGGAAAGATAGCAACATATTGATATTGATTATTTCTAGATGGTGATTTTCATCATCTTTTCACACTTTTTTTTAACATCCAAATTCTCTTGAAGGAGACTGATTTGCTTTCATAATCAAAAGAAAATTTTTATTTACAATGTGATTGGCATACTTCTTACAGTCATATCTCATTAGTAATATGTAAGTATCAAATTAATGAATGATATTGGGCAATGACCTTAAAATCCTGTCCTGGGATCTGCTTATTCATGGCAATATATAAGTTCAGTCCCAAAGGGGGTGAAAAAGAGAGACCCAAAGAAGGGCAGCTGGCTGTGGAAAGGGATAGAAACATGCTTAATCACCCCTCCCTCTTTCTTCCTTTAATAGGGTTCACTTCTCCCTCAAAACGCATGAATGGGTTTGTACGTGCCCACAGCCTTAATGATGGGAGGGGACTCTCCCAGTTTCCCCCCTGCAGGTGGGAAGAGAGAAAGCTCTGTGGCCTGAGCACCAGGGCTGTGGCTGGCCCCAGAGCAAGAGTTAGAGGGGATCCCAGAATCTTCTATTACAGAATCTGTCTGGGAGCCACCACAGCCTTTCAGCAGCTGGTTGAGCTGCATTGAAAAGATCAAGATTATTGAGGATATTTATATCACTTTGATGGATACTTTTGTTAAAAAGACATATTATGTACAAGGGCTTGGTCAGAAATCATTGCGTTTTTGTTTTGTGCAGGACTTTATCCTTTGCCACTTTGAGGCAGGCACTCTGGTTTTTCTTGAGAGCAGGTGCTCTGGGCTCTGCTCCCTGGGCTGGTGGGAATGAAATGAGGACACCACAGGACAGCACACTGGTTCCCAGAGGAGACGGGAAGTAAAAGACTGAGAGGACGAGAATGAGCGAAGGACAAACACTCCACACAACTCCAGTGGGAAGGTGGCCAGGGAAAGAGCATGGGCAGCAGCATAATGTCTGTCATTTTATATTTTTAGTCACTTCTTTAAAAGTATAATTTACATAGAATAAAATTCACCAATTTTAAGGGTATATTTGATGAGTTTTGACCATTTCCATCATTTCTGAAGGGTGTCACTTCAGAAACGCCCCCTCATGCCACTTTGCAATCACTCTCCCTTGTATTTTACATTTCAGATGGACACAATGATGGCATATCCCAAAAAGAAAACTATGACTCGAGGTTGACAAGAACAAAGGTAGTCATGGGAGTAATACGATATGTGAACTTGAGACTGTCCCCAAAACCTGAGCCATCAGGATATCATACATATGAAGACATACATATGAAGACATACATTTTCCAGACTTAAAAGTCTGGAAAAGTAGAGAAACAGAGACAGTAGGAGAACGTGAATCTTGCCCTGGGATCTGCTTGTTTGTAATTACAAAGGCCATTAACAAGCAGATCCCAGGGCAGGATTTTAAGAAGGTCATAAAGGAGATGGGAGTGGAAGGGAAAAGTGAATAAAAAGGAGGCTGGAGAGAGTGGTGGCGGGAGCAGGAAGAGAATAGGCCAGAACAGTACTACCTACTTTTAATTTTAATTTTTTGTTTCTACCTTTTCTGAAATAATCCAAATAGTGAGATTGATATGGGGAAGACATTGAAAATAAAGCAAAAAAAAAAAAAAAAAAAACTAGGCTGAGCACAGTGACTCACACCTGTAATCCCAGAATGTTGGGAGACCAAGGCAAGAGGATCTCTTGAAGATAGGAGTTCGAGGATGCAGTGAGCTATGATCATGCCACTGCACTCCAGGGCAACAGAGCAAGCCCGTATCTCTAAAATAGAGTTTAAAAACGAGAATAATTGAGGTAAGAAGGAGGAGAAATGGAGGGGAAAATCCATTATTTCTTAGTTGTTCTCATTAAAATCCTGAGTTAATCTATTTCCCATGCACGTCTAGTAAGGTGATGTTTTGAAATACTCAGTTTTTGCTTTGGAGCCTCTTTCCCAGTGGTTCTCATTCTTTCTTGTGTGCATGTGTGGCAAACTTTCAAATACCAGGATTTTAATCAGCACACCAGAAAGGACGAATCTGTTCCCACTGTGCTCACCACAGGCTCAGGCCACCCACAGCACGCAGACACATGTTTTTGCGTGAAAGTCGGCTGCCTGCCCTCACTTGGACCCCAGGCTTCTACATCCTCTAGAGGAAAGGACTCCATGTCAACACACCTCCTTTCTTCGGCACCATGAATTAAACCATGCCTCCTACCGCTCACTCAGAGCAAACTGCAGCCTGCTCCACTCTCTCAGCTCTCCCTTCCTCTGACAGACATCGTCTTAAACATGTCTGCTCAGTTACAGCAAAATTAACTCTACAAACTGACCAACATTGGTTTGCTTTCTTATACAGGGCTTCCAGTACAAAAGTGCCCCTTGGCATCCTGAATGACTCTTCCCTTCTTGTCATGCTATTCTCCCCATGTTTGCCATCTTGCTTCTCTTGCTTTGGCACCCTCATGGAATTTTTTTTCTTTTCTTTTCTTTTCTTTTTTTTGAGACAGCCTTGCTCTGTCGCCCAGACTGGAATGCAGTGGCACGATCTCAGCTCACTGCAACCTCCACCTCCCAGGTTCAAGTGATTCTCCTGCTTCAGCTTCCCAAGTAGCTGGGATTACAGGTGCATACCACCACGCCTGGCTAATTTTTGTATTTTTAGTAGAGACGGGGTTTTGCCATGTTGGCCAGGCTGCTCTTGAACTCCTGGTCTCGGCCTCCCAAAGTGCTGGGATTACAGGCGTGAGCCACTGCACCTGGCTGAATACCTAAGCTGCACAAAGTTCCCTGATACAGTGTTCTACCACCAATACTTTTCTCATCCTGGGCACTTCTCCAGGCCCTGGACTTTCCTAATTCCAGTCATCAGTTTGACTCATATCCCATTCCTGGCCTTGCTCTTATGCTAGAAAAGTGGACAGCAAATGGTAAGGTATTCCTGGAACCGTATGTTTCCCTACACAGTAACAGTTTGCATTTTAACAGGAACTCTTTAGAGTACCTAAAAGTCTCGTAAAGCAGTGGATCCTAACCAGGCGGATTTTGCTCTTAGGAGACATTTAACATTTGGAGACATTTCTGGTTGGCCACTAGAGGATGGGGAAATGCAACTGGCATCTAGTGGGTAGACACCAAGGACGCTGCTAAACATCCTACAATGCACAGAACAGTCCCCCACAATGAAGAATTATCTTATCTAGCCCGGATTGTCAGTAGTGGCGAGGCTGAGAAACTCTGCCTTAAAGAAATGGCTCAGACAGTGAAGATAAAAGACTCTGTGGAAGGCTGGTAAAAGGAAATATTTTGAGGCAGTTGAGGTTTATGGCATTCTTCAGTGCATACTTATTTAGGACTATTGTAACTCCCAGCAACAATGGCACAGTCTAAAATCTGCCACTGTTACTTTTCACTATGAAAAAATCACCTTTGAATTACCTCATAGCCCCAAACTCTCACTGAAAACAAGAGTCATCCTAGCCATTGACAATACCACAGCACGGCTGCTCCTAAAATATTTTTCCTCAGAAACAGAGTGACACAAGCCTTTTGCAGCACCTCATGGTGGGACACAGGACCAGCACCTGCCTCTAGCTCCAGTCTATTATCTGGCTATTTTTCTGAGTAGTTCTTTTACTGAGCATATGATTCAATTCATATTAAACCCACCTGTGTCACAAGGAATATCATGATGTGTTTCTATTATACAAACAGAAAAGGCGTAATATTCCAATATCCTTAATAGATTTGGCCCTAAAACTGGAAAATGATGTATTTTGCAAACATATTCACACTAAAACTGAGAACCACAAGTCATTTCTTGACCCTGAGCTGATGACGCATATTTACACTTTAAACCTGTGGCGAAAAACCTCACAGCACCATTTGATGTTTACATGAAAATGGACTTCAAAGACTGCACTATGTTCCTGTTCATTCTATGGGCACCAATTTCCAGCAGAATGTGATTATACCTCTGATTACCTATGCCTATTGTCGTGGCAGTCCCATCTAAAGCTTTTTTAGAATTTAATAATTGTCTTTTGTTGACCAGAATAATAGTGCAGAGCGCCTGCTGCACACGTGAAACAGCCGTGCACAATACCCGCAAGTAAGTGGCTAGGGAAATTGAAAAACAGACTAAACCCACTGGACTTTTATAATGAAATAAACTATGAATAGAAGAATAAAATATCATCAATGGCTGGATGTGTATTGTTACTTTGAAGCCTTTCCCAGCTACCACCATCATCAGATCAGAGTAGATGCTAACACCCACTACTTTAAATAATTATTGGATTATTTTTTCTCATTATTTATCACTCAGACTGTTCTGAACACCACCCCACTTGATGTTATAATTAGTTCTCTGGCAAACCTTTTGCAGAATAAATGGTTCCACTTTTGTAGTAATAGAGGTATGGAAATGGAATACAGAAAGCAGGGGAAACAATTTGGTCTCCATTGCATGTGCCAGGAAATGAAGTCGCGTTTGAATATTGATCATGGATTTAATAAATCATGTTTCTCAAATTTGCTTGGAAATTATGAAATTAGTAATGTGTATATAGACGCAAAACATTGACACCAAATAGGCTTACTACCATTTCGGATCTAGGTCCCATTAAGGATTCAATTAATAAATATCACAAATGGTAATTGAGATGAGTGCATGTATTAATAACTAAATAAACTTACCTCTTTTTCATTGCAATGAGTAAATTTATTCATGAGATAACTATTTCTGAAGCAGTGGTTAGAAAGGAAACCAAGTCACCAGTTAGTTACCAATGTTACTAAATAAAATATAACACCGAGAGAGACTTTGGAAATAATATTTTTTCAGCTCATTTTACAGTCAAGAAACCTAAACCCCAGAGAAATTAAGCAATTTTTTAAGGCCATACAGTTAGGTAAGAGCAGAAATTTGTTTTCAATAGTTAAGAGGTAAGAGTTGAACTTCTAGTGAATTGGTGTTAAAGAACTTTGAACACTTCAATAAGAAAGATTTCAAAGACACACAAAATGAACCCAAATTTGTCAATTATTTGGTGTGCAAGTTAAATGTTCTTACTACTTCAAGGTCTTATTTTCTGATCTTGAAACTCCATTCATCCTGCTTGCTCCCATTTTGATCATGTCATTTTCGCATTAAAAAAAATCTCAATGACTCTGCGTTACCTACAGATAATAGATTAACTTCTTAACTCGGCTTTCAGCGGCTCTTTCTATCTGGCCCTGACCCACCCCTGCTCACTTATCATCAGCTACTCCACTCCGTGAAATCCTCTGGTGGATCCAGAAGGCACCATTCGTATTTTGGTCTGTGCACTCTTGTCACTCCAGTATCACCTACATAGAATGCTTGCCCCTCACCTCTCTGCCTATCTCAAGGACCAATGCCAATGCATATCCTGTCCCTGGCCCTCTTCCCTCTCTTGCCCACAGAGGACATCACTGGTTCTCCATAGTATTCTCCCCACTGAAACCAGACAACATCCTCAGAATGTGTCATCAGAGACTTCCAGGCAGCCATGCTTACTGAAGCCAGTTTGTCATTCCTTGTCAGATCTCTGGTCTTCCATGTCCAGCTCAAGCACCCTGTCCCGTATTCAGTTTCTCTGAATATCCAAACTCATGAAACTCTCTCCATCCTCTGAAGTCATACTGTGTGCAACTCATTTAGAAATTATTTACTGCCTAACTTCTTGGTCACAAATTTCCTGAAACCAAGGACCATTTGTTTCATTTTTAGTAACTACATGGTAATATGCACATAACTGCTTGATTAAAACTATACCATCAGCAATGTGTGGTGTATGATGTATGTGTATTCATGTATTCTGAATATTAAAATTAATTGTCTGAACTGGTAAATATTTAGGTAGAATACTGATTAGAAGAAAATGTTTAATGTTTATTTGCTATTGGAAAGAAGGAAGATTACCTTCTATTAATTATCTATGTATGATACCCATATGTTTTTTATGCTTATTGATTATGTAATCAGTATGCCCTCAAGAAAAAAGTTGGGTAGACAAAAAGTTACGTTCTTCATACCACTATCATTAAATTAACTCATTTCCCAAGTGCCCATTACCACCTCATAGCAAAAACATTTATGCTGGCTAACTCAAAGTCACCCAGTCTTTTCCAGTGTAAACTTGAACTCTGAAGTTTCTTCCCACTCCCATTCAGCTCCTGGCTCCTGCTCCTTCTTTTTTCCCTCTTGGCATCTGGGTTGTGGAGCAGCTTCCATGGCAATGACCACATGAGGGTTTGCAGGAGGGGCATGTTGTTCTGCTATGGTCTGAATGTTTGTGTACCCCCCAAATTCCTAGGTTGAAATAATAACCCACAAGGTGATGATGATAGAAGGTGAAGCTTTTGGAGGTGATTATGTCATGGTGGTAGAGCCCTCATGATGAGATTAATGCCCTTATAAAAGAAGCCAAGAGATCCCTCATCACTTCAGTCATGTAAGGACACAGCAAGAAGGCATCAATTATAAACCAGAGAGCACACTCTCAACAGACACCTAATCTGCCTTGATCATAAACTTTCCACCCTCCAGAAATGTGAGAAATAACTTCCCGTTGTTTATAATCTACCCCAGTTGTGGTGTATTTTTAGAGCAGCCTAACCATACTAAGACAGGCCCCCGTGCAGCCTCTGCTTTATCTGGCCTCCACTGAGGGGCCTGATTAGATTTGGGCCACAGCATCTTTGTTCACTGTATCTTTGCTAAAGTCTTCAACCCTCGTGTATAACCTTCAGGCCTCAGGCTACACAGTCTTCATCCAACTGTTCCAACCACATGACTCTTAACTAGGGACATCAACTCTCGGCCACTTCCATAGCACTTTCTGGGGTTAAGGGTAGGGCTGGAACACTCAGCTGCTTTCTGCACACATTGGTGTTTGAGGGACTGGAATTTGAGGTCCTCTTGGGCCTATCTCTCTATACATATTCCCAGCTTTGTTTTTTTACTGTTTTTTTCTCTCCTATTTTCCATCCTTCTGTCTTTTTGTTTTCCTTACCCCAAAATATACTCAAATTTATCATCCAATCCATCTTGTGAAATTTTTACCTCTATATAATATTTTTCCCAAGAGGAACTCTTTCTTATTCCCTGAATCTTCCTTTTTTCTTGTTCCTATTTCAGTGATGAAATGAAAATATTAGTTTCATTTTATATTTAATATCATATTAAATATTAACCTGAAAATATTAATTGTAATTTAAGTTTACTCTGTTCCCTGCACTATCTCTTTTTCCTCAGAATTTCTTTTTTCTTTTTACATGTTCTGGTCTCTGTCATACATTCTTCAAATGACTCTGACTCTTGCATGTCCATATTTAAGAGAGAGACACTGAAAAACAAAATTAAAACATGTGGAGACAGCCCTCATTTAAATATCTGGGTCATTTCACTGGAGGTCCCTGTTGTCAACATCCAGTGTTTTGTGGTTATCCTTTCTCTTTGCCCTTGTAGGTTTATGCTCTTTTCTTCTTTAATGTCATGGGGGATATAGGAGAAGAATGTGGCCAGGAAGAAATGAAGATAGATTTGGATGTTCGATACACAGGTTTTTTCTCACTGGCAATGTCCTGGGTGGTCAGGTAACATTCTCTTCAGGTCTAAGGTACCATATCTGAGGGGTTCCTCTTGCTCTTTCATCTTTTAAACTGTGATGTCAGGGGTTTGGGGGGTTTAGGGTTTTGGTTTTTGTTGTTGTTGTATCTAAGCTCTAGTCACAACCAACTTGCTCCGTAAAGAGAAAAAAAAACACCTTTTAACCTCGCTGTGTGCCCTCCAAAATTTGTCAGATACCCAAAGCCTGCCGTGTACTTTAGGTGCTTTTTTCTTCCTGGGATCTAGACAAGTTAACTCCAGAAGGCCCAGCAACCCACCCGAAACAGGCAACTCTGCCAAGAAATCATTTGGCTAAGTGCGGTATTGGAATCATACTAGGACTTGTCACTCAGAGAAAAACTTTAGCCTTTATATTAGTCCGTTCTCACACTGCTAATAAAGACATACCTGACAGTAAGTAATTTATAAAGGAAAAAGATTTAATTGACTCACAGTTCAGCATGGCTGAGGAGGCCTCAGGAAACTTATAATCATGTTGGAGGGTGAAACAAAGATTTCCTTCACATTGCGAGAGGAAGGAGAAGTGCAGAGTGAAGGGGGAGAAAAGCCCCTTATAAAACCATCAGAACAGGATACGGGAAACCGCCCTCATGATTCAATTATCTCCACCTGGTCCTTCCCAAGACACGTGGGGATTATGGGAACTACAATTCAAGATGAGATTTGGGTAGGAAACAGCCAAATCATATTAGACTTTCTAATGAATATAAGCGTTTTTTTTTTGTTTTTTTTTCAAAAAAAAAATCTGTGATTTATTTTCATGATGCCCCATCTAGGAATGGTGAATGATATCTTACCTAATACCTAAGTTCTTTTAAAATATGCTTTCTTTTGTTTTCTTTCCTGTGAGAATTCCCTTTTTTTTTTAAAAAAAAAAAAAGGGGGGTGGGGGAATGGAATTAATTATCTTGTAAGACTAACATTGCAAAAAATATATACTGAGGTTACCTTGGAGTCAGAAAGCTGAATTTAAACCCCAGCTGTTTCCTATAGGACATATTGCTTTGGGCAGTTCGGTTAACTTCGCTGAGGCTGTTTCCTTATCTGTAAAATGGGGCTACTATGCCTCCCTCACAGACCCATGAGGATTAAATAAATGTCCATGAAAGGACCTTACACAGCCCCTGCCACATAAGCATTCAACAACTATCTGGTTCTGTTTTATCTGAAGAAGGTTTTTAATGAATAAAGCAATATAAAGCCAAAATTAGTATTCACATCACATTCAGTTTTGTCCCTAGCATGTGTCCCCATTTGCTTTTCCATGTGTTGGTTCCTCACAGTACTAATTAGGTCACATCAAATACGCTATAATTGACCATGGCACTTGTGCAGGTTTACATTTTCACACACCAAAACTAAAAATAAATTAATAACCAGCAATTTTGACAATTATGGTCAATTAATTTGTCAACCTAACATTTGGCATATATACTTTCTGTTTAAAACTTAAAACTGTCTATTAAAACACAGAAAATCTGAACTAAATGAACTAAATATAAAAATATTATTTTAATCCAAGAGAAGACCGTCAAAAGGGGAAATAGAAACAAAGAACACATGGGACAAATAGAAAACAAACACAAAGAAATTGATTTAAACCTAACCATATCAATAATTACATTTAATTACATTAAACGTAAAAAGTCTACATCCCAATTAAAAGCAGAGATTTCAAATTAGATTTTTAAAACAGTAAGACTGAACTATATGCTGACTGCAAGAAACAAACTTCAAATATGAAGACGCAAATAGGTTAAAAGTAAAACCAGGGAGATTTGGCAAGATGGACAACTAGATGCAGCCAGGTGGAACAGCTGCTACCGAGAGAAGAGGACGGCTGGTGCACTCCTAACAGATCTTCAGAGGGAAGGCGGGGAGTGGATGGAGGGAAGACACAGGATATGAGCTGAAGTGGGAACCCTGCATGGGGCTACCGTGCAATGGGACTCATTCTTGGCCCCCAGTGACTCCAGGGGGATGGGTGACTTGAACTGGCAAGGAGCAACCCACTCTCACCACAGGCCTCTGGAATCCCGGCAGGAGGAGACTCCTTGACTATTACAGACACTTGAGCTAGCAGGGAGAACTGCTCAGAGAAGTGGTAGGGGCAGCATGCCAGCCAATGTAGAGCCCAGAGGGTTTGGGGCAGGAGCTTTGTAGCAGAGCATGACCAGGGACACCCATTCCCCAAGGCTCAACTTGCTCCCACAGGAGACTGTAGCCCCAGGGGAACCGTCCGACCTGAGCTCTGCAGGGCAGTCTTGGCCATCAGACAGGGCCAGTCTGACCTGAGCACCCCTTGGTCTGCTGGCCTCTTCCAAGGGCCCAGCCTGGCCACACCTGCTTGCAGTGCAGCATCTGGTGCCCTGAGGGTCCAAATCACAGCTCCTGTGCTGGCATAGAACTCCAGCTCCAGCGCCTGTTGCCACACATCAGCCTACCCACTCTCTCCCCACACTACAGCTTCCCTGAGTCCACAGCCACCTCTCACATTGCATTGCTGGGCTGTGTGTGCATGGGTGGGTTTTGCCTTCCCTGCCCCACCAGTGCACATGTGCATGTCCACCCTACCCTGCCTCTGCTTCCAGTGGGACTGCACCCCACTCCCCCTTGCCTGCTATACCACCATTGCAGTCATAGCCTTGGTGGACACAGAGCCAGCCAGCCCTACCCACACAAGCGCCCCACCCCAGAGCCAGCACTGCCACCAGTGAAACTAGGCACGAAGAAGAGCAGACCCTCTCCTACATTTCTTTAAATGAAAGAAAGAATGCTAAATGCAACCAGAGAGAAAGGCACACACAGACCTGCCACTGCCAGGTCCTCACACCTGTGCTAGCACCACCACCAGTGTAACCACACACACAGTCACCAACAGGCACCCCCAAACACCCCAGGCCATGCTGCTTCCACTGGTGCTGTGAATGCCTGCACAGGGGCAGACACCCCAGCACCCGCACCCGCTAGCACCCCACTGCCGTCAAGAGACCCATCTCAATTACAAAGACAAATATAGGCTCAAAATAAAGGGATGGAGGAAAATTTACCAAGCAAGTGGAAAACAGAAAAAAAAGCAGCGGCTGCAATCCTAGTTTCCAAAAAAACAGACTTTAAACCACAAAGGTTAAAAAAAAAAAAAAAAAAAGGTGGGGGTTGGGGGGGGCATTACATAATAGTAAAGGGTTCCATTCAACAAGAAGAACTTGCACTTCTTGCACTCAATACAGGAGCACCCAGATTCATAAAGCAAGTTCTTAGAGACCTACAAAGAGATTTAGACTCTCACACAATAAAAGTGGAAGACTTTAACACCCCAGTGACAGTATTAGACAGGTCATCGAGACAAAAATGTCTCAGTGATAAAGTCAAAGATATTCAGGACCTAAACTTAGCTCTAGATCAAGTGGACCTGATAGATATCAGCAGAACCCTCCACCCAAAAACAACAGAATACACATTCTTCTCATTGCCACTTTGCACTTACTCTAAAATTGATCATATAATTGGAAGTAAAACATTCCTCAGCAAATGCAAAAGAACTGAAATCATAACAGTCTCTCAGACAGCACAATCAAATTAGAATTCAAGATTAAGAAACACTCAAAACCACACAGCTACATGGAAATTAACAACCTGCTCCTGAATGACTTCTGCGTAAATAATGAAATTAAGTCAGAAATCAAGAAGTTCTTTGAAACCAATGAGAACAAAAAGACAAGGTACCAGAATCTCTGGGCTGCAGCTAAAGCAGTGTTAAAATGGAAATTTATAGCACTAACTCCCCACATCTAAAAGTTAGAAAGATCTCCAATTGACAACCTAACATCACTACTAAAAGAACTAGAGAGCCAAGAGCAAACAAACCCCAAAGCTGGTAGAAGACAAGACATAAGCAAGATCAGAGTGGAACTGAAGGAGATAGAGACATGAAAAACCCTTCAAAAAATCAATGAATCCGGGAGATGGTTTTTTGAAAAAATTAATAAAATAAATAGACCACTAGCTAGACTAATAAAAAAGAGAGAAGAATCAAATCAGCATAATCAAAAATTATAAGGGAGTTATTACCACTGATTCCACAGAAATACAAACAACTATCAGAGAATACTATAAACACCTCTATGCACATAAAATAGAAAATCTAGAAGAAGTGGATACATTCCTGGACACATACACCCTCCCAAGACTGAACCAGGAAGAATTTGAATCTCTGAATAGGCCAATAATGAGTTCTGAAATTGAGGCAGTAATAAATAAACTACCAACCAAAACAATCTCAGGACCAGACAGATTTACAGCTGAATTCTGTCAGAGGTACAAAGAGGAGCTGTTATCATTTCTCCTGAAACTATTCCAAACAATTGAAAAGAAGGAACTCTTTCCTAACTCATTTTATGAGGTCAGCATCATCCTGATGCCAAAATGTGGCAGAGGTAAAACAAAAATAGAAAATTTCAGGCCAATATTCCTGATGAATATTGATGTAAAAATCCTCAATAAAATGTTGGCAAACCAAATCCAACAGCACATCAAAAAGCTTATCCACCATGATCAAGTTGGCTTCATCCCCAGGAAGCAAGGTTGGTTCAACATATGCAAATCAATAAATGTAATTCATCACATAAACAGAACTAAAGACAAAAACCAAATGATTATCTCAATAGATGCAGAAAAAAACCCTTGATAAAATTCAACATCCCTTCATGTTACAAACTGTCAATAAACTAGTTATTGAAGGAACATACCAAAATAATAAGAGCCATATATGACAAAGTCACAGCCAATATCATACTGAATGGGCAGAAGCTGGAAGCATTTCCCTTGAAAATCAGCACAAGACAAGGATACCCTCTCTCACTGCACCTATTCAACGTAGTATTGGAAGTTCTGGCCAGGGCAACCAGGCAAGAGAAAGAAATAAAGAGCATCCAAACAGGAAAAGAGGAAGTCAAACTATCCCTGTTTGCAGATGACATGATCCTATATCTAGAAAACTGCATAGTCTTGGTCCAAAAGCTCTGTAAGCTGATAAAAAAACTAAAGTTTCAGGACACAAAATCAACATACAAAAATCACTAGAATTTCCATACACTAACAATTGTCAAGCCAAGAGCCAATTCACAATTGCAATCTCATTCACAATTGCCACAAAAAGAATAAAGTACCTAGGAATACATTAATCAGGGAGGCAAAAGATCTCTACAATGAGAACTACAAAACACTGCTCAGAGAAATCAGAGATGACACAAACAAATGGAAAAACATTCCATGCTCATGAATAGGAAGAATCAGTATTATAAAAGTGGCCATACTGCTCAAAGCAGTTTAAAAACTCAATGCAATTCCTACCAAACTGCCAATTACATGGAAGTTAACAACCTGCTCCTGAATGACTCCTGGATAAATAATGAAATTAAGGCAGAAATCAAGAAGTTCTTTGAAACCAGTGAGAACAGAACTAGAAAAAACTACTTTAAAATTCTTATGGAACCAAAAATAGGCCCAAATGGCCATAGCAATCCTAAGCAAAAGAAACAAAGCTGGAGGCATTGCATTACATGACTTCAAAGTATACTACAGTAACCAAAAGAGCATGGTACTGGTACAAAAACAGACAGATAGACCAATAGAACAGAATAGAGAACCTAGAAATAAGGCCATGCCCCTATGACCATCTGATTTTGACAAAGTTGACAAAAACAAGCAATGGGGAAAGGAGCCTCTATACAATAAATGGTGCTGGGATAACTGGCTAGCCATATGCAGAAGATTGAAATTGGACCCCTTCCTTACACCATATACAAAAATCAACTCAAGATGGATCAAAGACTTAAATGTAAAACCCAAAACTATAAAACCCCTGGAAGTCAACCTAGGCAATACCATTCTGGATGCAGGAATAAGTAAAGATTTCATAACAAACACGCCAAAAGCAATGGGCAACAAAAACAACAGTTGACAAATGGGATCTAAGTAAACTAAAGAGCTTCTGCACAGCAAAAGAAACTCTCTGCAGAGTAAACAGACAACCTAAAGAGTGGGAGAAAATTTTTGCAAACTATGCGTATGACAAAGATCTAGTATACAGCATCTATAAGGAATTTAAATAAATCTACAAAGAAAAAAATCCCATTAAAAAGTGGGCAAACGACATGAAAAGACAATTTTCAAAAGAAGACGTGCAGCTGGAAAACACCAGCAAAAGAGCTCAATATCACTGATCATTAGAGAAATACAAATCCAAATCAGAATGGGATACCTTCTCACACCACTCAGAATGTCTATTATTAAAAAGTCAAAAAATAACAGGTGTGACGAGGTTGCAGAGAAAAAGGAATGCTTATACATTGTTGGTAGAAGTGTTAATTAGTTCAACCATTGTGGAAAACAGCATGGTAATTCCTAAAGATCTAAAAACAGAACTACCATTTAACCTAGCAATCCCATTACTGGGTATATACCCAAAGGAGTATATATTGTTCTATCATAAAGATACATGCACATGTATGTTCATTACAGCACTATTCACAATAGCAGAGACATGAAATCAATCTAAATGTCCACCAATGGTAGACTGGATACAGAAAATGTGGTACATATACATCATAGAATATTACACAGCCATAAAAAGGAACAAGGTCCTGTCTTTGCAGGAACATGGATGGAGCTGGAGGCCATTATCCTTAGCAAACTAATGCAGGAACAGAAAACCAAATACTTCACGTTCTCACATACAAGTAGGAGTTAATGATGAGAACACATGGACACAAAGAGGGGAACAACAAACACGAGGCCTACCAGAAGGTGGATGGTAGAAGGAGGAAGAGGATTAGGAAGAATAACAAATCAGTACTGGGCTTAATACTTAGGTGATGAAATAATTGGTACAACAAACCCCCATGACACAAGTCTACCTATATAACAAACCTGCATATGTACTTCCAAACATAAAATAAAATTTTAAAAAAGTAAAACCAAGGAAAATGATATATCATGGTAATTCTAATGGAAATAAATCTAGTGTGGCTATTTTGATAATAACAATATAAATTTCAGAACAAGTGTTACCAAAGATAAAGAGGGTCCACAGTAGATTACAGCTGAGGCAAACAATATGCTAACCAAAAAGCATAAAGCGGTCAATTGATCAAGAATATATACAAATTCTAAACATTCGTGCATCTAACAATAGTTTCAAAATATGTAAAGCAAAACTGATAAAACTGTAAGGAGAAATAGACAACCCTGTAATCTGTCAGAGTTTCAAAACACTTCTCTCAATAATTGGCAGAACAAGTAGACAGGAAAATCAAGAAGGGTAAAAAGATTTTAAACAACACTATCAAAAAACTTCACCTAATTGGC
Organism: Hylobates moloch; assembly: GCF_009828535.3. NCBI lineage: Eukaryota > Metazoa > Chordata > Mammalia > Primates > Hylobatidae > Hylobates > Hylobates moloch. The sequence goes on along the minus strand of NW_026652277.1, from coordinate 117,604,538 downwards.
ATTCATAAAACACCCACATAACAATAGCAGAATACACATTCTTTGCAAATGCACTCAGAACTTTTATTAAGATAAACCATAGTCAGAGCTGATATAGCTTGAATATTTGTTTCTTCCAAATCTCAGGTCGAAATGTCATCCCTAATGTTGGAGGTGAGGCCTAGTGGGAGGTGTTTGGGTCATGAGGGTGGATCCCTCATGAGTGGCTTGGTGCACCCTTCATGGTAGTGAGTGAGTCCTCACTTTATTAGTTCACAATAGGTTGAAATGGCTTGGCACTTCTTCCCTTCCCTCTTGTTCCCACTCTCACCATGTGACGTGCCTACTCCTTCTTCACCTTCTACCATGAGTAAAAGTTTCCTGAGGTCCTCACCAGGAGCAAATGCTGGCACCATCCTTCTTGTTTAACCTACAGAACTGTGAGCCAAGTGAACATCTTTTTTAAATAAATTACCCAGCCTCATGCATTCCTCTATAGCAACACAAAATGGACTAATACAATGGCCATAATGTAAGCCTTGTAGAATATAAAATGATTCAAATCAGATAAAGTATACTCTTTAAGAACAATGGAATTACAAATCAATAGCAAGAAAATGTCTTTTAAAATACTCAAACATTTGGAAACTAAATAATATACTTCTAAATAACCCAGGGGTCAAAGAAAAAAATTAAAATGGAAATTAGAAAGTATTTTAAACTAAATATAAATGAAAACACAACATATCTAAGTTTTGGGTGCTGCTAAAGTAGTACATGGAGGAAAGTTAAAGCAATAACTACCTACAATATAAGAGACTAGAAGAAGCAAATTAAACCCTAATTAAGTGAAAGAAGAGAAAAATACAAATTACATCAGAAATCAAGGCATATAAAACAGAAAAGAATAGAGAAAATTTGCGAACCTAAGGGCTGCTTCTTTGAGAATATAATATTTTTAAGAATTGAGAAACCTCAAGCTACATTGAACAGTAACAAAAATAACAAAGACAGGAATGAGAGCTAAAATCACTACTAATTCTAATATAAAAGGATAATAGGGGAAGAGTATAAAACAACTTTATCCCAATAATTTGACAACATGGATGAAATGGACATATTACATATTATTTGAAAGACACAAACTATAAAATCTCACTCCAGAAAATATACATAGGAAGTCAATGGTAATGAGGGAATAAGAACTTCTAAAAATCTTCTCCTCCATAAAAGTAATGAGAATACTGGCAAAAATTTACATTTCAGAATTAACTTTTCAGAACTCTAGAAATTAGCTAAAGACTTACCGTAGTCTTCAGACTATGGTATTCAAAAGAAAGCTGAATACCAGCAAGAACAGTGAGTTTTGTGGCATTTAAACTTACTCTATTTTCCTCCACCTCTATCCTGTTCTGCTGTAGTCTTGAAAACTAACAGCCACAATCACAAAGTCACTTGAGGGAAAAGAATAGGTCTGGAGCTTCTCTAAAGCCCTCTTTTCAGAGAAGTGTTATTATTTTACCTGTCTGGTGGTACCCTGGAGACCTCACTCATGAGGCTTGTCTTTATTTGACCTGACTCAGAGCTCACCTACTGAAAACAGCCTTTTCTCCAAGGTGTTTGTCAAAAAATAAAAATAAAATAAAATAAAAGAGCAGCAATTGTTTGATATCATGGCTGCCTGACATGGTAGATTATAGCTGGGGCAAACAATATGCTAGCCAAAAAGCTGAAAAGGAAAAATTGGAGACTGATACATCCATAAAGGGTGTTAGAGACTGAATTGTGTTTACCCCAAATTCTTATGTTGAAGTCCTAACCCCCAGTACCTTAGAATGTGACTGTATTTGGAGATAGGGCCTTTACAGACTAAATTGGGTTTAAATAGGGTCGTCATTGTAGGGGCCATGTTACAATGTAACTGGTTTTCTTATAAGAAGAGACATCAGGGATGTGCACGTACAGAGAAAAAGGCCATGTGAGAACTTACTGAAGGTGGCCATCTGAAAGCCTAGAAGAGGGCCCTAAGGAGAAACCAAACCTGCCAACACTTTCATCTTGAATCCTAGTCTCCAGAACTGTGAGAAAATAAATTTCTGTTGTTTAAGCCACCCAGTCTGTAGCATTTTGTTATAGCAGCCTTAGCAAACTAACACAAGGGGCTCTGAAAAGCTTTGCCATATGCCAGAGGATCAAGAATGTCATGCACATGTGTAAAGCTGTGCACATGCCCAGGGCTGTGTGCATGTTCAGGAAAGATTTGAGAGAGACTCTGCACAACAAGAAGTAAACATGAAGACACAACTGCAAATTCCCTGGCTGAGTGATAAAGCTATGCCCAAACATGCACACAGAATCCCTCAGTAAAGACAAGAGATTCCAGGCATTTTTTAAAAATCACAGTTTGATCATTAGTTGCTAATTAACCTGAGCAGAGATTTCAGGGGACGTACTTGACAAAGAATAAAATTTGTTTCAGATTTAGTTCATAAAACCACTAAACATGCAGCAATAATGGCAAGCCCTGGTGAGAGAAGAGAATCTAATTTCCCAGATTGCCTCATTTCATTATTTAAAATGTATAGTTTTCAACAAAAAGTACAAGACATTCATAGAAACAAGAATTTATGGCCTATAAGCAGGGAGCTAGAGGCAAAGCAATGAGTAGAAATTATTCCTGTCCAGAAGTTGGACTTACTAGACAAAGACTTTAAATCAGCTATATGAAAGATGTTCAAAGAATTAAATGAAACCATGTCTAAAGAACTAAAGGGAAGTCCAAAAACAATGTCTCACCATCAAGACAGGACATCAATAAAGAAGTGGAAATTCTTTCTTTTTTTTTTTTTTGAGATGGAGTCTTGCTCTGTCACCCAGGCTGGAGTGCAGTGGTGCGATCTTGGCTCACTGCAAACTCTGCCTCCCAGGTTCACACTGTTCTCCTGCCTCAGCCTTCCAAGTAGCTGGGACTACAGTGCTTGCCACCACGCCCAGCTAATTTTTTGTATTTTTAGTAGAGATGGGGTTTCACCGTGTTAGCCAGGATGGTCTCAATCTCCTGACCTCGTGATCTGCCCATCTCAGCCTCCCAAAGTGCTGGGATTATAGGTGTGAGCCACTGCACCCGGCCAAAATTATTTCTTAAGAAAAAGAACCAAACAGAAATTCCAGAGTTGAAATGTACAATAACAATAATGAAAAATTCACCAGAGAAGCTCAACAGCTGATTTAAACAGGCAAAAGAAGCAGTGAACTTGAAGCTAGGATAATTGAAATTATCCAATCTAAAGAATAGCAGAAAAAAAATGAAGAAAAATGAATGGAGATTTACAGACCAGTAGGCCAAATAAAGAAGAAACAACCCAAATATATACGATTCACCCAAATATATACCAAGTGATGAATGGATAAACAAAATATAGTATATCCATACAATGAAATATTATTCAGTCATAGAAAGGAATGATGTACAGACACAGGCTGAAATATGGATAAACCTTGCAAACATTATGCTAAATGAAAGAATACAGGCAGAAAAATGCCACATAGTATATCATTCCATTTATGTGAACTCTCCAGAACAGGTAAATCCATAAAAACAGAAAATAGATTAGTGGTCTGCAAAAGTTGGAGGGGAAGGAAGAATGGAATCTGACTGATAATGGATGTGGGGTGTCTTTTTGGGGTAATAAAAATGTTCTGGAAGTAGATAGTGATGATTGTTGTACAACTTAGTGTGTATAAATCCACCAATTTGTACACTTTAAAAAGGTAAATTTTATAGTATGCAAGTAATATTTCAGTAAAAAAGGTGGAGGAAAATAAAAAGATTAAAAGAAGAAATACATAATCTAAATAGCTCTGTTAACAAATAGAATTTGTAGCTTAAAATCTTCCCCAAAAGATGAGTTGAATGTGAATTCCACAAAACATTTAAGAAGAATGTATAAACAAATGCTTCCAAAATATTGTTAAAGGAATGCTTTCCAATTCATTCTATAACACCAACATTACCTTGTTATCAAAACCACAAAGACATTACCAAAACAGAAAACTACAGACCAATATCCCTCATGAAATTAGACGCAAAAATTCTGAACAAATTAAGTAAATTGGATCCAACAACATAATAAGAATAATACATCATAATGGAGTTTATCATACAAACGCACTTGATTATACAATTATGCATTGTATTATATAATGTATACACTTGGTTATACAAAAATTAAGCAATAAATTTAGCATATTGACTAATTAAACATGGCTGTAAGTATGTATTTACATATAAAGTATCCATTCTTGGCCAGGAGCGGTGGCTCATGCCTGTAATCCCAGCACTTTGGGAGGCTGAGGCAGGCGGATCATGAGGTCAAGAGACCGAGACCATCCTGGCCAACATGGTGAAACTCCCCATCGCTATTAAAAATACAAAAATTAGCCGGGCATGGTGGCAGGCGCCTGTAGTTCCAGGTATTCGGGAGGCTGAGGCAGGAGAATCGCTTGAACCCAGGAGGTGGAGCTTGCAGTGAGCCGAGATCGTGCCACTCCACCACAGCCTGGAGACAGAGCGAGACTCTGTCTCAAAAAAAAAAAAAAAAAAAAAGCATCCATTCTTGATTATTGGAAAACTAGAAATAAAAGTGCACCTCCTCAGCCTGATAAGGGCATCCACAAAAAACTTATAGCTTGTATTATATTTGATGGTAAAATACTGAATGTTTAGTCCCTAATACAGGAATAACAACAGACATTTTCTCTCACCACTTCTATTCAATATTCAATATTGTACTGGAGGTTTTGGCTAGTACAATAAGACCAAAAAAAAAAAAAGGAAGGAAAGGAGAGAGGAATGGAGGAAAGGCATCCAGATTAAAAAGAAAAAAAGTAAAACTGTATTTGTAGATAGTGTGTTGTCTATGTAAAATGGCATCTCCAAAAAGTGATTAGAACTAATACATGAATTTAGCAAGGTTGTGGGATCACAAGTTCAATATAGGAGAATCAACTGCCTTTATATACACAGGTTTATCTTGTTTCATTGCACTTTATTGCACTTCGCAGATACTGCATTTTTTTACAAATTGAAGGTTTGTGGCAACCCTCCATTGAGCAAGTCTATCAACATTTTTTAAGAGCATGTGTTCACTTCATATCTCTGTGTCAGCATTTCTTAGCAATAAAGTATTTCAAAATTAAACTACGTACACTGTTTTTAAACATAATGCTATTGCACACTTAATAGACTATAGTATAAACATAACTTTTATATGCACTTGCAAACCAAATAATTTGTGTGACTTGCTTTATTGCAATATTGGCTTTATTGTGATGGTATAGAACTGAAACTACAATATCTCCAAGGTTTGCCTGTACTAGCAAAATAAATAATTGAGAAATTTAAACTAAAATATACCTCCATTTACAAAGCCATTAAAATATGAAATATTAAAGGATAAAACTGACAAAAGTTGTGCAAAACCTGTTCATTTAAAACTACAAATATTGCTCAGAGACATTAAAGAAGGCCTAAATGAAGAATTTAAGCCATATTCATGGGTTAAATCTTAAAAATACTCAATGTTGTTGTCAATTTTTCCCAAATTGATCTGTAGATTTAACACAGTCTTAATCAAAATCTGAGGGACTTTTTTTTGCAGAAATTGACAAGCTCAATCTAAAATATATATGGAAATGCAAAATACACAGAATTTATGCAAATTACATGCAAAATATATAGAATACAGGTTTTAGCTAAACAGCTTTGAAAACGAACAACATTGGAGAATTAATATGACCAATTTCAAGGCTTACTACAACAATAGCCAAAATAGTGTAAAGATAGACAAATAGACCAACGAAATAAAATAGACCTATGTCCATGTGAACAATTGATTTTTTTTAAAAATGCCAGAAAAATGCAGTGGTAAAAGGATAGTCCTTTCAACAAACGGTAATAGAACAATTGGATATGTGCATGCAAAAAATAAACTTTAATCCATATTTATTCATACCTCACAACATATAGGTGCTTAAGTCTCTTACAGATTATAGACCTAAATACAGAAACCTTAAACTGTAAAATTTCTACTAAAAATAAAAAATAGGGGGAAAAATCATGTGACCTTAGTCTAGGCATTTTTTAAATAAAACACCAAAAGCATGATCCATAAAAGAAAAATGGACAAACTGGACTTCGTCAAAATTAAAAACTTCAAAAAATGTCAAGAGAATGAAAAGAAGAGCTACAGACTGGGAGAATATATTTGGAAAATACATATCTAATGAATGATTTATATTGAGAACAAATAACTCTCCAAACTTAATAATAAGAATATAAACAACTGAATTTTTAAATGGCCAAAAGATTTGAACACTTCACCAAAGAAAGACATGTAGATAGCAAGTAAGCTCATGTTTAACAAATTAGACATGAAGGAAATTCAAATTAAAACCACATGAGATATCACTATGTACCTATTAGAATAGCTAAAATTAAAAAGACCATGTCAAATGTTGGAAAGGACACGGAAATTTTCATATACTGCTGTCAAGAATGTAAAATGGTGCAACCACTTTGGAAAACAGTTTCTTTAAAAGCTACACACCGCCTTCCATATGATCCAGAAATTTTACTTCTAGGTTATTTACCCAAGAGAAAAGGAATATATACAAATACTTGCACATGAATATTCATAGCAGTTTTATTTGTAAGAGACCAAAACTGGAAACAAGTCAAATGTCTATCAATAAGTAAATGGATAAACAAATTATTATATATCTATAAAACAAAATACTGCTCAGCAATAAAAAGAATGACCTTTTGATACATACAATGAAGTGGATGAATTTTAATATAATTATGCTGAGTGAAAGAAGCTAGAAAAAGAGTACTGTATGATGCCATTCATATAAGTTCTAGAGAACTATATAGGCACAAATATCCACACTGACAAAAAGTGATGAGTGGTTGCCTCAGCATGGAGCTTGGGCAGGGAAAGGTGAAGGGGAGGGATAACAAGCAGCATGAGGAAATTTTTGGGGTGAGGGACACATTAAGTAGCATGATTATAATGATGTTTCACAGGTTTATACACAGCTCAAAATGTATCGACTTGTACGGTTAATATGTGCAGTTAATTTTATGCCAATTACACCTCAATAAAGTTATGAAACTTATATTTAGCTAATATCTTAAGGAGCACTCTGTACTTAGGCCAAGGTCCATCTTACTACTGGCAGATGTGAATCCATATTTCAAACTGTTCTTTATAATTATGTATTTTATAAGCTTCTTAGGAGTTTTATTATTATGAAAATATTACGAGGCTTATTAGCATAATTTTTATATGATAATAAGTCTGGCAAAGAACTTCAAGTGTGAGTGAGAGAAGCATCTTTTCCTCCACTAGACCACTTGGGCTGTGGTCTGTATCACATGTACTTTTCAGAGCTCCAGAATGAAGGGGCAGCAGCTACCTACTCAAAGGAAGCTCTTCTGAGCACAACAGCAGAGACACACAAGGGCATTTCAAACCCCTTTTTTGTGTCATATCAGCTAACATCTCATTGGCCAAAGCCAGTCACGTTGAGCCCAAAGTCAAGAGATGGGGAAGGACATTTCTCCTATGGCACTGGTGGACATGGAGTGGACATTTTTGAATTACTGTAATAGTTATCTACTAAAGTCCAACCTCTTTTGCATGTGTTTTATGCTCTTCCCACATAGAAATACATTCCCCAACATCCAAGACCTTCCAAGATTTCATCAAAATTACAACATCAGGCTCAAAAGTAAACATTTACATCATCAGTTGCAGTTTCTCTTGCTCTGGAGAGCTATGAATTACAAAGACAAGTTTTCTTTTTCACATACTTTATATACAATAGAGGAACTACATACCACATGAATCCTCCCATCCATTTTGAAACAGGAAGAATAGAAAGTACATAGCAATCACTAGATAATAAAAATTTTGACATACCACTTGGCGAATGTCTGGTTTACTTATCTTGAAGGTTGAGAATATTTCTCGATTAGACTCAATTCTGCCTCTGAGTGGCTCCTTAGTCTTTTGTTTTCTATGGCACTGACAGACAGTCCATTCTTTTCCATACCCTCCTTGGAAAATTCTGAGTAGGGCACTGGAGAATATATCCTTTTTGAGCAGCTGAGCATCCTGCTTGTAGAATGCTGAGGACACATCTCTAAAAGTATTGGCTTCTTTTAGTCCAGAGACTACTAATATGATTTTGCTAATACAAATATCTCAGAAATACCGTGGGTTCTCAATATATTTGATTCCATTCAACTCCATGTGCCAAAAGGATTGTGTGCATTCACAGTCTTTTTTAAGATGGATGTTTCTCCCTCTAAACCTAATGTTTGGTACTCTGGGCACATCAGGCTAATGTAGGACCATACTCTTACATATTTTGGAAGCCCTTTTGTCTTAATAAAAGTATCTACTGATCTAATTAAACTAAAGAGCTTCTGCACAGCAAAAGAAACTACCATCAGAGTGAACAGGCAACCTACAGAATGGGAGAAAGATTTTGCAGTCTACTCATCTGACAAAGGGCTAATATCCAGAATCTACAAAGAACTTAAACAAATTTACATGAAAAAATCAAACAACCCCATCAAAAAGTAGCAAAAGATATGAACAGACACTTCTCAAAAGAAAACATTTATGCAGCCAACAGATACATGAAAAAATGGTCATCATCACTGGCCATCAGAGAAATGCAAATCAAAACCACAATGAGATACCATCTCACACCAGTTAGAATGGCCATCATTAAAAAGTCAGGAAACGGCCGGGCGCGGTGGCTCACGCTTGTAATCCCAGCACTTTGGGAGGCCGAGGCGGGCGGATCACGAGGTCAGGAGATCGAGACCACGGTGAAACCCCGTCTCTACTAAAAATACAAAAAATTAGCCGGGCGTGGTGGCGGGCGCCTGTAGTCCCAGCTACTCGGAGAGGCTGAGGCAGGAGAATGGCGGGAACCCGGGAGGCGGAGCTTGCAGTGAGCCGAGATTGCGCCACTGCACTCCAGCCTGGGCGACAGAGCGAGACTCCGTCTCAAAAAAAAAAAAAAAAAAAAAAGTCAGGAAACAACAGGTGCTGGAGAGGATGTGGAGAAATAGGAACACTTTTACACTGTTGGTGGGACTGTAAACTAGTTCAACCATTGTGGAAGTCAGTGTGGCGATTCCTCAGGGATCTAGAACTAGAAATACCATTTGACCCAGCCATCCCATTACTGGGTATATACCCAAAGGATTATAAATCATGCTGCTATAAAGACACACGCACACGTATGTTTATTGCGGCACTATTCACAATAGCAAAGACTTGGAAGCAACCCAAATGTCCAACAATGATAGACTGGATTAAGAAAATGTGGCACATATACACCATGGAATACTACGCAGCCATAAAAAATGATGAGTTCATGTCCTTTGTAGGGACATGAATGAAGCTGGAAACCATCATTCTCAGCAAACTATCGCAAGGACAAAAAACCAAACACCGTATGTTCTCACTCATAGGTGGGAATTGAACAATGAGAACACTTGGACACAGGGTGGGGAACATCACACACCAGGGCCTGTCGTGGGGTGGCAGGAGGGGGAAGGGATAGCATTAGGAGATATACCTAATGTAAATGACGAGTTAATGAGTGCAGCATACCAACATGGCACATGTATACATATGTAACAAAGCTGCACGTTGCACACATGTACCCTAGAACTTAAAGTATAATTTAAAAAAAAAAGAAAAATGCAAAATTCAGTCAGGTGGAGCATACAGACAAATAAAGAAATGATTTCAAAAAAAAAGCATCTACTAGAACAGTGCTTCTCAAAATATTTGTGTTAAAGAATCAGGGTTTTTTTTCTGCAATTTACTATAACTGATACTTTTGTAAACTATGATAAAAATATGACAGTAATGTCAAATTTCTATGAAACTCTCCAATACTTCATCTTCTTAGCTTGATCTAGCCCCTGCCTACTTTGGCAACCTCAGCCTTACTGTCTCCTCCTAGCTGACTATGCTCCAGCCATACGGGCCTTATGTTCTGTTCCTTAAACACACCAAGTCATTTGTGCCTCAAGAGTTTTACACTAGCCATCTCCTAAAATTTTGACATTCTTACCCCCAATTTTTGCCTGTCTAGCTCCTTTTTGCAATTCAAGTCTCAGATTAAATATCATCTCCTCAAAGAGGCTCTTTCTAACCTTTGTAAATTTGCCTCAGTCACTCTCTATCATATCATTCCACTATATCTTATTTACAGTATTTGTCACTAGCAGATATTTCTTATATGTTTGTTTGTAGCATTTATTATTTCTGTCTCCTTAACTATCTCCTCCCACTAAGATTTGTGAAAGGAAAAACCATGTCTATTTTATCTACTCCTGTATCCTAGCAGTTATATCAATAACCAACATCCTCATGATTAAATAAATTAAAGGATAAACAAAAGAGTCTAACATATATATATATATATATATATATACACACACACATACATAAATAGTTGAAGGTAATCAGCATAGGTATTAACTGAAGTAATTAGTATGAGTAAGAGTTCTCCAAAAAAGATATAAAATTGAGACCAAATCCTAGAATAAAATCCTGGGACATACCAACATCTATTCCCAGGTGCAGGGATTAAAAAGGGAGCCAATGAAGGAACTTGTGAAAAAATAAGAATGGTCAAAAAGAAACACTGGTAAGTTGTGTTCCAGAAACTAAAGAGAGTTTTAAGAATCAAGGGGTAATCAAAAATGTCAAATGCTATGGAATACTCAAATAGGATAGAGCAAGAGCAGACAAAATTGGTCCTGGAAATCAGGTAGACACTGAAAGAGTTCTGTGGGTGATGGTGCAAAAGTCAAAATGGTATGGTCCAGGGAGAGAATGAAGGTGATGAAATGGACATCAAGAATACTCTTCAAAGATCCAGTCTTGTGCCTTTAACAATGCTTCAGTCAATGACAGACCACATATATGATGGTGGTCTCATAAGATTATAATACTGTATCTTTACCATACCTTTTCTACATTCAGGTATGTTTAGACACACGAATACCACTGGGCTACAATTGCTTACAGTATTCAGTACAGTAGGCCGCATGCTGTATAGGTTTGCAGCCTAGCAGCAATAGGCTAGACCATATAGCCCAGGTGTATAGTAGACTATACCATCGACGTTTGTGTTAGTTACACTCTATGATTATCACACAATGATGAAATAATCTAATGATGAACTTTCCAGAATGTATCCCCTTCATTAAGCGATGGATAACTATATTCGGATGTTGGATATAGGCTCAGGTCCAGTTGGAAACCAGTCAAAATATCTGAGAGCCTGAGTAATAGTTTAGATGAGTGGTAAAGACAGATCTTTGGCAAGTGAACAGCAGGGGAAAAAAAATCCAAGAATTGGCCAAAGCAGCATTCTAGTTATTTGGGGGAAGGAAACATCAAAAACTAGATTTATAGTTGTTTTCAGTGTTATTGTTGTCCTACGTGATTTCAAGTTATTAACTTTCTCCTATAAGACACGCAGGGTATAAAGCAATCATGGTCTCATAATGACAGTCACAAACTTTTGATGAGCTCAGGCATTATCAACTGAGAAACACAAAGAAGTCTAATTAGCTACTGTTTTTGACTCATTGAGGGCTGTTGTGAGGGTCCAGAGAGAAAATGTGTATGAAGTATGTTGCCAGCTACAAGGGAAATACAAATAGAAGGTGTTATTAAGGCTCTATTTGGTTCAGTGATTAGTTCAGAGAATTAGTGGCCTGGGTCTACAAACCATCTTTACTGAGCAAATAGTTGCTTGGCTGCCAGGGGCCTGGCATCTAGAGCAGGCAGAAAGAGCACTGCATTTCTTGTTCTCAGTGCCCTAAAAACAAGTCATGCCTTCCAGTGAGGAACACAAGACAGCAGTGCCTGCCAGGCCTGTCTCCTTTGCTGCCTCTCTTCAGATTTGGAGATAGTTGCTTTATTAGCTGTGAGTCAGAGTAAGGCAATCAGAAAAAAAAAGTCAAGGGAAAATTCATCTGTCAGTTACTTCCATCAGTTTTTCTGAGCACCAGTTATAGGTAAGGCCTTGGCCTAGGCAAATTTTTATGATGGAAAGAATATGAAAGTTGGTCAGGTCAAAGAGATGTGGGTTCAAATTGTTTGCACCGCTAATCAGCTCTACATACCATCTTCAGCAAACCACTTCACCTCTCCATTCCTGTTTCTTTACCTCTAAAATGGGGATGATAATATCACATAAGACTCTTATCAGAATTAAATAAGACGATGCATGCAAGTCCCAGCAGAGAGCAGCTCACAGTAGGTACTCAGTGACTTCATTCCTTACTAGGCAATGTGGGAGATGAGAGCAGGGAACATGATAAAAGCATGATGATGTCTGTGGAAATAATTGGGAGAGGATGTGATGGGGCCCTAACAGATATAAAAATCACGTTCTATGCAAGTTCACAGGAAGGCAAAATTACACTATACCCATGGTCATGAAAGCAGCAGCATTCAACACAGTTGTTGAGGGGCAGAAACGGACTTGAAAGATGAAAATGGCTTTCTCACAAAGAAATTCAAACTTTTATGCTAATGTGCTCCTCACAACCATCATGCTGAGGGCATGTTTGTGAAAGTGGGGTGCAAAGGCAACTGAGATTAGGAACGTAGAAGGTAGTGTAGGTGTTTTCATAATATCCCTGGGAGAACAGTAGCTAAACATTGTAGCAAAGTTAATTATAAAATAAACGCAATTTCAGACTTATATTTAACAATTTCTCTTTTTTGCATGTATTAATGGCAGCAAAAATATTTAGAAAGGTATAGAATCATTATACCCAATTATTTAAATCAAAGTCAAAAAGAGAACTACCATGAATGTTAGCATGTTTTCCGTATTCTACGTGGAATTGGATGTATCGTGCTCCAATGGAATTCTGAAATGAGGTCAACTTCTGGCAGGTCACACGACTAATTCTATTAAGCCACTGTTCTGTGATCAGCTCCATATGCGTCACCCTTCTGCTGGGTAATTTTGTGCTCAGTCCAAAGATGTTATGAAAAATAGTAAAATTTTGGTATATTGTCAAAGGTCACACAGTATTATAAAAATCAAGATACAAATGTATAATTGGTTCAAAATCTGAGAACAAAGTATCACCTCACTTAGAGTTTCACATAAAATGGTTTTACTTCTCCCAATGAAGATCACTTAGGGAAAAAAAAATTTATCCTTGCAATGCATGAGTCTTGACTGTACCTTGGATCAGGAGAAAATAAAAATAGCTATAAAAGGTATTTTGGAGACAACTGGGGAAATTAAAATATGAAATAGATTGTTTTATGGAATTATTGTTCATTTCTTAAGTATAATTTTTAGGTTCTTCAGGAGAATGTTATTATTCTGAAAAGACCAAATGTCACAATATCTATTACTTTTAAATGGTTCAGCAAAAATGTAAACATATATTTTATACATGTCGGGGAAGAGAAAGAAACAGAGATAGAGACAATGACAGTGCTCAAATGTGGCAAAATGTTAACAACTGTTAAATTTAGGTGAATACGGGTGTTCATTCTACTATTCTTTATATTTGATATTTTTCAAAATAAAAAAGTTGGGAAAATAAAAATATTATATCCTTTTTTTTTTTTTTTGAGACGGAGTCTCGCTCTGTCGCCCAGGCTGGAGTGCAGTGGCGCGATCTCGGCTCACTGCAAGCTCCGCCTCCCAGGTTCACGCCATTCTCCTCCCTCAGCCTCTCCGAGTAGCTGAGACTACAGGCGCCCGCCACCACGCCCGGCTAATTTTTTGTATATTTTTTTTTTTAGTAGAGACGGGGTTTCACCATGGTCTGGATCTCCTGACCTCGTGATCCGCCCTCCTCGGCCTCCCAAAGTGCTGGGATTACAAGCGTGAGCCACCGCGCCCAGCCTATATCCTTTTTTACATCTTACTTTACCTTAAATAGAATGGCAAGAATTACAAGAACTGTCTTGTTTAAATGACAAATAGAAGAGATTCATGAAAATTCATTGCCATTTTCTAGATACACCCGGTGAAAAAAATCTGAGGTTTGAAATTTTTACTGTTTGCCTTCCCTGTGCTACGCTGGTATCACACTGCTATGCACATATTCTTTGATGCAGTTTGATAATGAATCCCAAGTTTAATACAATCATCCATCTCTGTTCCTCTTGCACCATTTTTTGTATTGATATTTTAATTTTAGTTTTGCTGTGATACCGCCATATGCTACAGTATACTAAACACATTAACCCAACAGAGATCAATTTTTCTAAGGGAATCTAATAATACCCACATATAGATGTTCTTCAATAAAGAGCCAAATTCATTGTCCTCTAAGTAACAAATTAGGTTTAGATCAACCCATGAAACAAAAGGCTTTATACAACCAAATGTGAAGGGGAAAAAAGGAGAAAGATGAATCAAAATGTTCAACACTGAACACCTTTGTTATGCCACAATGCAGTTGCAGCTGTATAGCAGTGCAAGAGCCAGTGTGTAGATAAAGATGCATTAGTGCATCTTTATATTCCTCAAGGTATGTATTCCTTCTCTTCACAGTAATCAGTGCTGCTAGTAAACAGAACATACAGATGTTATTTCATTTGTATATACAGTTTTGCCCATAAAATTATATGTCAAGGTATTCCGATGTATCTAATAACACAGAGATCAAATTTCTGAAATCTCTTTACTATAGAAAATGAATTTCGATTAAGGGAGTAGACATACATTTAGCATAAAATAATCTCTTGGTGTGAGGATATAAAGGTCAAAAAAAGTAATGTTTCATGATAGTATTTCAAAATTCTCTACATTTACATTAAAATGTATAAATATGAAAATTTGTGTAATGCTCACATAAATTATCAGGCTATGTGCAAGGAATTCGAATTTTGTTTAAAATTGTGAGCAAATGTGTCATATGTTGTGTTTAAGATACAAATCATTGAAAACAAGGCAACAATGTGATCCACCATAAATTAATGTTCACAAACTTATATTAAATTATCAGATAACTCTCACAAACAAGAGCAGAAGCATGAAGTACACAAAAATGTTATGCTATTTCTACAACTCTGTTTAGAAAAATAACTCAGTCTAGGTAGAAATCCTTCATGGGGCTCCTGGAAATGGAAATTATGACTGGTACCCTGATTGCCTGGTGTTTTCGTATGTGAAAATACATCACATTCACTCACTCAGGACTTCCTTTGCCTAAAAAATGTTAATGTCTTAAGAGTGCATGCTTAATATTTCAATAATATTTGATTCAGTCCAAAAAATTTATAAATAAGTGCCCCAAAATGAAATGATCTGCAATTAGGAATTTGTGAATTCCTTTTCATGAGCAGTGTTCAAGCAAAGACCAGACAACCTCTCACTTGTAGGGTTGTTGTGGGGATATAAACACCAGATAGGGGATTGGATCAGGCTCTTTAAAACTCTGAAAATACATTGTCCTATGATTTCTGTAGTTTTAAATATATAAAAAGTTGGATTTTTGTTGTTTTGAAAGTCTAGATATTTTTCATTTTTAGGAAATGCAAAAGTGACCTTAATTTTCTATCGTGTGTGTGTGTGTGTGTGTGTGTGTGTGTGTGTGTGTGTGTTTTATGGAAAGAGAATAAATCTCAAAATGGTTGTCTCTTGTAAGCCCTTGATATTAATAATACATATTTGGAGAATAAATATAACATTTCCTTATTTCACAATGATCACATATAATGATGTTGTTAGAAATACAAATATACATTAATACACTGTGAGAGCCAACTTCTGACCTGCAGATATTGACCTAAGTAGATTTACAGATGAATGAAATAAATGATCGGCTATCACAAAAGGAGCAAGTGAAGGCTTCTCTACTGCTTTTGGAAAGTGATCATTAGTACACCAATGGAACATAATCAAGAAAGCTGAAGTGGATATATTATGTTTTCTTACAAATATTTTAAGTCAATTTCTGATATACCACTTTAATAGTTATTTCCAAAGTTGCTTTGCTTGATTACTGTTAGCATAGTCCATATGTTAATATTTCTATAATTCCACAATTATCTCTCATTTTCCAAATTCAAGGCTTCACGAAAAAAGTAAGTCATGGTAGACATTCAAAGAATGTATGTGTCTATACTAGAAGAAAAGCATGTTGATGTAAAGTGAAAAATGTGATCATTCTGGATTCTGACTCCAAATATCTCAGTTGCTTGAAAATAATTATGGTACAATTTTTGCCTTTCATCTTATTTACCTACAACCAGTGGAAAAAAAAACTACTCAGCCCACATATGTTATTGGCCCACAAGACAATGATTCAACTGACCATCTAGAGATTTAATTCTGTTTCCACTTGGACTTTCAATGTTCACGATAATCTGGGGATTTTAACATTTTATTTAATAATTTGTCAGTTTTCTCTCCATCAACCTTTCTATTTTTTTCCTAAAACAACTTCACACACCAAAATCAAAACTGCTACATTCATTCTAATTTACCATTTTTTATATCTGATATTCCCATGGAAGGGTTAAAACTGCCTGAGATTTTAAGAAAATATATCAAAAAACTGCTTAGTTTGACATTCTGTACACTTACAGATGGTTTCATTTTACATTACCAATTCATTAGTATTTTTATCTCAAAGACAATTTTCATAAAAATTTTTGTTGTGATATCTCATATTTTTATTTCAAACTGGTATACTACAGTTTAATACCAAGAATTTCTATATATATCCCTGTTAACAAATATTAGAAACAAAAATATGCATTTGTACTTAAACTTCATGAAGTGTTTATTGCACTTATTTTTTGTAAACAAAAGTATATCCATTTCATGTCTCTTTCATACTTATTTCCCTGTTAAGAATTCTTAATATATAGATGTGCTAAAGTCTAAAAGCTATATACTTAGATAATCCTAGATATAAATTACCATACACTAATGGAGCTTAAAATCATTTTACTATTTTTTGAATTTTAGATGTAAAACCAAGAAGACCATGATAAGATGATAACATTCATGTTTAGGTTTAACACATGCATGCATACAGTATATTCAGATACTGATCTTATGTTATTTTTAAATTATTCAATTTCCTATTAACACTATAATAGAATTTTTTCCTCTAGAAAGTCAGCAAGAAACTCACAAGCTGTTATTCAAGGCCAGAACATACTAATAAAAAGTAAAAAATGTATTCACATTCAGATATCAAATTCAATGATCACTGTGTAACAACTGGCATGCTCCTAATACTCATCCCCAACTCAAGAATTTATATCTTGGTTTATAAGATAGAAGACTCAGATGTTTTTATTTCTTGGATATTTGAACACCAGTATATGCAATCATAATCTGATTATTTTAGTAAATAACATAGTTTTAAAACAATTTTAGATTTAAGAAACATATTGTTCAAGTTGCCAATAAGCATAAAGACATAAATCAAATTAATTTAAAAATTAACATCTGTTATTTTTATCTATATTTCTCAAGTATCCTATAAGAAATTCTTTTTTCTGTGTATATTTGTTTGTTGTATATTACATAGGGACTAGAACATATGAAACTCAAAACTAAGATTATGACCATGAAAAAAATTCTGTCATCAATTATGAAATATTTGATATCATTACAATTACATTTTTTTCAAAGATCATAAATATTGAGTTCACAAGTTGTAACTTTTTTAAAAAAACTTAGTGTTAAATTTCAGGTACAAAACAACACTAAATTTGTTTGTATAAAACAGGATATGAGCATAAATACAAATAGCCTTATGTATTTATATAAAGAATATTTGAACAAATGAAAAGTACAAAATTAGATTTTTAAAAGCCATATTGGGAACCTACACAATCCAAATTTTGTTAGCATTACACAGAATTATCTGAAGATGCTACATTTGTTACAACGATTTGCAATTGCAGAAAATATTTTGGAACAATAATTCGGAATACTTTTTCTTCCTTGATAATGGCAAATCTCAGTCTTTTGAAAGAGGATTTGAGTTAGAGAAAGCCATGCATTTTTGACAACCAAATTTGATTAAACAAGTTATTGAATCAGTGCCAACTTTTCTATTGAAACTTATTTCATCAATTTTGTGTTCTTTATATAATTGTTTAAAGACACATGAAGAAATATTTTGAGATAGTTGCATAATTAGAATAGGTTTTTATTCCTCTAATGTGATTACCTTGAAAAGCAATATTCATCCGGAATCATTTTCTTGGACATTTTATTGCTTTCCATCTCAAACAAATGCATGATACAATTTTTGCACTTTCATATATATATATATGTATATGTAATAGTAAGAAAAGAAGCAGATAAACATCCACTAGTATTTAGTGTAACTGTGACATAGTGATTTTCTAAATACTGGAGCTTATTTTTTTATAATAAAGATGCGCTACTTAAGAGATAGGTAGCTAGTCTAGGTCTGAGTTTTTCAATCTCACCACAATTGACATTTTGGGCTGGATAATTGCTATGAGAATTATCCTGTAGATTTTAGGTTATTTCTCAGCATCCTTGACCTCTACCTACTCGATGCCTGTAATATGCCCTCAGACGCGACAATCAAAAATGTCTCTGGACATTATGAAATGTCCCCCCAGAGGAAGGAAATCACTCCTAATTGAGAACCACTGGATTAGGTGATTGGAAATTTCTTTCCAACTCCAAGAGCCTATGAACCATAAAATACACTAAAATACATGTAGAGAGCATTGTTATACGTTCTAAAGTTCTAAAATTTGATAAGTATAAAGAATGCCATAATTTTTCTAGTTATACACATCTTCAAAGACAACTTTGTAGTAAGATGATATGGTAAACATATTTAAAATTTGTTGTCATAAGGCACAGGCTAATAACATACTAAAAATATTAAGCTCACATTAATACACATACATATACAGATATAGATATAATCACGTTTGTACAAATCTGTAAATATATGCATACTCTTAGCAAATAATATCTTTAAAAAACATGACCATTTAGTATCTGTTCAACAACCTTAAAACTTAAAAATAGTATACACTTCATTATGACTGACAAAAAAATTTTTAAATGACCTCTCATGAGGGAAGACTAGGCAAAACAATTGTGGTGGCCATTTATATAGAACCTTCTGTGATTTTTACTCACAAATAGTACCTTTTGTTACTTGCCTACTCTACAACATCTGAATTTCTGCAAAATCATTGCCTTCTTATATCTACCATTACTGTTAGTCTGTCAGGAACTAGATCTCAACCGATTAAAAAATACATTTACCAAAATTTAAAATATCTTTCCATACTTAACACAAAAATCACTTGTGACAAACTAACATTAAGGTGCTAGTAAATACCCAAATACAATAATATTTGGTGAAATAAAACAATAAAATAAAATCACTACAAATAGTAATAGCCCAATATTTTCTTCTTTTCTTCAAATCAACTTACCTCATTTTTGATTTAGCCAATATTATATGTCCATAGATTACTTTGCAGGACATTTCTATTGAGCTAAGACCAACCACAAGGCTAAGTTTGGATCTAATGATTTTTGAGAAAACATTACTACAAAAATCCCTTATCTCAAATGAAGAAAAGATTCCCAATGGTTAGAATCCCCAGCATACTAGAGAACACTGTAAAGCATAAGTTATTAAGAGTATAATATTATGGATTGTGACTGTCCCCTAAGTAAACCTGAAGGCTTGTCATAAAGTTAAAATGATATCCTGGTAAATTGATAAAATTAATATACTATTTTAAGTCACAATTGTTTAACCATAAAGAGGTCTCATGGATGTGCTGCTTTTCTTTTAATTAAATTAAAAGGTCTCCTCTGTAGTTACTGATGTGTGAACATATTTCCATAGAGAATTACCTAGATGAAGAGCAAAGCATTCAAATACAGTCAAATGTGATTTTATAAAGGTACTATAAAAATTCATTCATTAGGAGAGCGTTCTAATATAAAATCAAAAGTAAAGCATGCCATAGGTAATTATTAGTGGCTCAGTTGTCAGTTAGTCAAATCAACTAAAAGGCCAATTATTCTAAGGATAGCCAAGATGGAACGCTCATTGTTGGAACTGAGTTGTTTTAAGATAGTTATGGCCCCTTTTTATGGTAAATTAGTTTCCCAGTGAGAACATTTGGGACATAATTTCATATGTTGTAAATTATCCCTAAATTTTAAATCTTTAACATTTGGAGAGAAATATAATATTATCTTTAAAAGCCAAGTAAGGTATTAAAAGGAAAAACAGATAATTAAAATTTTAGATTAAGTTAGAAGAGTACTTCCTTTTTTCCAGTTTCATCACCTATATAACTCAAGAAACTGTATCAAAGACAAGTAAGTTTTCACTCAACTTAGTAACCATATCCATAGTTTATTTCTTAGCATGGAATTGAACTTGTTGGTATATGTTGGAATAATACATTAAGAATAATAAAAAATTTAAGTGTTTTTAAATTTGAGAAAGAAGTGAACAACCACATATATAGAAAGCCTACAAAAGTATCAGGAGTTCTAAATGCCATGAGTGTCTAAAACTTAGTGTCAAAAACATGTGTCCAAAGTATACTTGTAAATACAGTCTATTTGTAAATATAGTTTTCCTTCATCTCAGAATTAAAATTGTACAGTAGCTCTGGTATATTAAATTCCACCTCTAGGCTCTGCCAGTATTCAGTACCAGGTTATTCAAAACATTAGCTCAGTGAGAAATTGTTCTGGATAGTCACTCCCCCCTCATTGCTACCTGGGGTCCCCATTCACTGCTCCACCATGGCACTTCTCACCAGGTATACTGATTGCCTTCTAGTCTGTCCCCTCTGTGGACTGTGCTCCCAGACAGCAAGGATCGTAGCTCATATATTGCTCTAGCCCCAGCCCCCAGCTCTTAATAAGTGTGTTGGATTAAATAAACACATAAAAAGCATGATATTCAACCATTCTCAAATCCAGCTGTACAGTAGAATTACCTGAAGATCTTTAAAAACATTTATCCTCAGAAAACTTAAATCAGAATCTCTGGAGGTGAGAAGCTCTGGGATATGTATCGTTTAAAAATCTTCCCAGGCACCAGAAGCTGGGAAGAAGGGAATGAGGAGTGATTTTTAATGGGTATAGAGCTTCAGTTCTGCAACACGAAAAAGTCCTGGAGATCTGCTTTCCAACTATGTAAATATACTTCACGCTACTGAATGACAGAGTTAAAAATACTTGAAAAGACTTGAGATAATAAACTTACTGATACTTTTTTTTTTTTTTTTTTAGAGGGAGTCTTGCTTTGTCACCCAGGCTGGAATGCAATGGTGTGATCTCGGCTCACTGCAGCCTCCACCTCCCGGGTTCAAGTGATTCTCCTGCCTTAGCCTCCTGAGTAGCTGGGATTATAGGCACACACCACCACGCCCAGCTAATTTTTGTATTTTTAGTAGAGATGGGGTTTCACCATGTTGGTCAAGCTGGCCTCGAACTCCTGACCTCGTGATCTGCCCACCTCAACCTCCCAAACTGCATACCAAAAACTACTTATTCCTTAAAAAAGAAAAAAGAAAAAGAAAAGGAGTCCAAGGCCAAATACGTTTCAGAAAATCTAAATGTCTTACCCAGAATAAAAATGCTCATTAGAAAATTTAAAACTTTAAGAAATCCCACAATTCAGAAATCTAGTTAACTTATTTGTTTCCAAAGCTTATTTGATTATACCCTGATGAAAGAACGCTTCTCCCTCAAACTGGTTTCTATTCTTGAAAATGAATTGTAGCATGGAGCAATGCCTCTCAACCTTTTGATGTCCACGGCACACTTTTGAGTACTAGAATCCCTAACAGTGGGCTTGAAAGGGAAAAATGACTCAAAGCAGCAGTAAACAAGACAGCAATGATTACAAACCATCACTAATGCAACATAACAATATTTACAGTGTCTAAACATGCATGCATTCACAGTTACTGCATCATATTATTTTATCCCCCTGAAATGCTGTTGTTTTGTGATGGAGCTACATACTTCCCCAATCTCTCTCTCTCATATGTTCACCAGGCAGTTCTCACATTTCCTAGCGAACACTGGCACTGGCCTAACACTAAATCATGTCTCTTACCTTTACTCACATGATGTTGCATATCATGTGAGATCCTGTTTAACATAGACATAAAAATGAAAACCTATTTTAATGCTTTATGTAGACATTTTATTCCCTTTGAATACAGAAAGGATACACATTTTGCAAATTTTCATCTAATTTATTTTTCATAAATTAGATGAAAACTACAGGGCAGAATGATACTATTATAAAATCTGGGCACTGCTAAACTCTGTGGTGTATTTGAGAGGCACATAATTGGCTTCCTTTAATCCAGGCGGCAACCCATTATATTCTTTCTTTCACAGTGAATTGCATGTCAGAATAGCCACTGGAAAAAAAAAAAAAAAAAAAAAGACATCATGATAACCCTGTTTTTCTCAAACTGTTATTTTGAAACCTGCTTGATAGTGCAGTCAACTCTGCAGTGTGGTTATTTAGTAAAGGTGAAATTATAGCATTACAACATTAAAGAGTCCTGACTTGCACTTTCATTGACTAGCGTCAGGAAAATCAATCTAAAAACATTTAAATCACTTGAAATCTGTAACTGCCCACCCCAACTCCATCATAAGGAATGATGACATTAATAACATAACATTAAATATTGAACATTTATCTTAGGTAATCTTAATGATAAATAATGCTATGAAGCCTGATTCAGAATAAAATTTGGCTACAGTTCTCCTTTTTGTGCCACAACTAGATTAATAAATGGGTTTTAGTATTTTTACTCGGTTAAAGAGTCAAGCTAGAAAAAAGAAAGAGAGAAAAGAAGAGTTTGTATAACCACACGCACAAAAAGAAATCTTGGAATAATTATTTTAACTAATGAGACTATTAAATGGAATTTTGTTTTACTTATTTGAAACACATCAACTGAGGTTGATATATTTTTGTCTTAGTGCTGTTTGTGGTTATAATGTTGACATCTTCTTAAAATGTTAGACAAATCATAGGTGATCAATTAAAATACAATTTATACAACTGATGGGTTGAAAAAAGATAGACAACGTCAGAAAACAAAATCATAGTTCATTTCATTGCTGTGAGAAAACTAAAACCTCAATTGCTTTATAAAATGAGCTTGAGCCTAGTTGTAAATTTTGTAAGCCTTTTCTCATTAAAAAATATACATAAGTATTAAAAGTCTGCTTACTGAAGGCTCTCGGGCCTTCCAATCTTAACATGTACAAGATGCCTACTTGTACATCTTCCTTACATAGGAATCTTGACTACGGAGACCTTGCAGAATCTGGCGCTGTTATTTTCACCTGTTAAAAAAATATGAAAGTCAAGCTGTTCTCTTAAGCAATGGGTTTGTTCTTCTTAAGCTGTATTGCTATATAAAACAATATTAAACTGTATTGTCTCTTTGCATGTGAGTCAAAAAGGAAGAACAATGATCATTTTCCTCAGAAGACTTTTATCTCCTCCCCCAACACACATACACACAAAGAGATAAGTGGAAATTTTAAAAGGAAAAGAATAGTAGTGAATTCATAAACTATTTCTTAAACACACTCATTCACTTGCATTGTAGACATTAGTGAAATAGATCGAACTGACTGAGATAAATGTAAAGAGATGTATCTTCTTCATTATCTTATTCAAGGGCATTTTTCTTACAGCATAGCACAAATTAAAGCTTCTATACAATAGCCTTAACTAATTTCATATACCTAATTCCAAAGTTCATCGTCCAATAAGAGAAAACAATATTTTTCTGTTTTAAGGTAGCACACATTTCTCTCTCAAAAGGGTCAACAATTTCTGGCTCCAGATACTACGACATCCTCTGGCTTGCTCCCCAAAAGGCCATGTCATTCTTATACAACTTAATCAGTGGCTACACAGAGGAGAGCAACACTGCAATCTTTCTGATCATTTTAATGAGGACCCCTGGCTATTCAGTCATTGAAATATAATTGACTTGCTCTCCTCTTATTTTCATAATAGACACTCCGACCTAGACCACATTTATTTGGCTATAAGAAATGTCAGGAAGAATTGGAACTTTTCTGAGTGTCCCCATTAAAACTGAAAACATGCCACCCTGTCTTTTACATGAGCTGCAATCATTTTGTGTTGGTCTCATTATGCAATACAACATGCAAATATTCCAGTTGCCTTCTCACCAAACTGCAAGACCAAGAAAATAAGCACACCAAAAACGTCTTACTTTATCTGTCCTTTTTTCTTACAATTTAATATATTTGTCCAATGTTTAGAAAAATTAGCAGCAGAAATAAGTAAAAGTGTTCCTGTCGTTACTGATATTTAATAAGGTTGCAAAGTGAGACTGATGCCTTTCTACTTAATGATTACTCTATTTTCATGAAATGCAAAACTTTTCTCCATGAAATTACATAGTCTACTTAAGGATCAACTAAACATTATTTACAAAATTATTATGTTTATACTGAGAGGTTTAGGTTTTCAAAAGTGATGTGCAAAATAAATTACTGTAATCTTTGAAACAATGTGAGTCCCACAAATTATTTTATATTTTGGAGTTTTCAAACTTACATTATTTTAAACTTGAACAACCAAAAACTGTTTGATAATAAGGAACTTTAATCACAGTATAAACTTAAAAGTTAGTCCACCATGGAAAAATTATTTTCATAAATCCCTATAAAGTAGGCTAAGCACCTTCTTATCAGATACTTTTTTCTTAGCACAGAATATTCAGATTAGAAATTCCATTCATCATAATCATAATCTTAATCATTCCATTCATTTCTATGTCAATTGAGATAAATTTATACTTGCTTTTGGCAAAAGTGTTGGAGGAAAGGGATTCCCATACTGTTACATACTTTTGGAGGGAAGTTTAGCAATATTTAGCAATTTTAATGGGCATTCCCTTTGACTCAGCAATTCCACTTTCATGAATATGTCCTCTAGTTGAACAATAGCATATATGTTCATATATCTCTACACACACACACACACACACACAAACACACACATATATACGGTTGACCCTTGAACAACTCAGGTTTGAACTGCACAGGTCAACCTATACTGGAATTTTCTTCTATCTCTGCCACCCCAAGACAGCAAGACCAATAGTTCTTTCTCCTCCTTCTCTTCCTCCTCAGCCTACTCACCATGAAGAAAATAAGGATGAAGACCTTTTAGTTTATTGTAAGAGTACAGTATATGATACCTATAACATGCAAAATATGTGTTAATGACTGTTTCTGTTATCAGCAAAGCTTCCAGTCAACAGTAGGCTATTAGTTAAGTTTTTGGGAAGTCAAAAGGTATACATGAATTTTCTACTGCATGGGGAGCCAGGGTTGGGGACGACGATCAGCATTCCTGACTCCCACATTGTTCAAGGGTCAACTGTACACACAGATTTTTGTACATGAATTACATTTACTCAGATGTTTGTTACACCACAGTTTATATTTGGAGATAAAAGACACCAGAAGTAAACCAAATATCCCAGAGGAAGGCTGACTAGATATGTGATGACTTATTCATATTCATACAATTAAGTACTATATGCCCAATAAATGAGGTAAATATAGGTATTACTACTGGCACAGATATTGCTAAGCAAAAGATAATGTTGCAAAAGTATATAGAATGCAGTCTTTTTTTCTAAGATAATATACAGGTTAATGTATGCATTTAAAAATTTAGAGAAATATACAGCAAATTGTTAACAGTGATTATCTCTACAGTATTAAATTCGGGAGTCTTACTCTATATTGAACATTTATGATTCATTTATGCATTCAGCTAAATATTTTTACTATTTATTTATTTATTTATTTTTGAGATGGAGTCTCACTCTGTCACCCTGGCTGGATTGCAGCGGCGCGATCTCGGCTCACTGCAACCTCCGCCTCCCAGGTTCATCAGCTAATATTTATTAAACACATACAATGTGCCAAGTGATCTTCTAGGTGTCAGGAAACCTAGGGAACAAAACAAAGTCATCAGTGTGTGATCCTTTTAAAATCAGAAAAAAAAATACAATTCCTGGGATTTCAACTATTTCAAGAAAATAAAGAAGTGAGAATCATTCATCCCATTACCCCTGTTAAGACTCTTTACCCCTTTTTCTTGTCCAAAACTTTTTTTAATGTTAACCTAATCACAGCCAGATTTTTTTTTTTTTTAGACAAAGTCTCACCCTGTCGCCCAAGGTTGAATGGAGTGCAATGGTACAATCGCCACTCCCTGCAACCTTGGCCTCCCAGGCTCAAGCAATCCTCCCACCTCAGCCTCCTTAGTAGCTGGGACTAAAGGCGTGCACCACCACACCTGGTTAATTTCTGTATTTTTTGTAGAGATGAGGTTTCACTATTTTTCCCAAGCTGGTCTTGAACTCCTGGGCTCAAGTGATCCACTGGCCTCAGCCTCCCCAAGTTTTGGGGCTACAGGTTTGAGCCATCACACCTGCAGATCTTAATATAAGCTATCATTAAAGCAATCTCTATTAGGTCCAAATGTCTTATGAAAAGCATTGTATTATATTTTATTATCTATAAAACTTAAATACTTTTGTTACTGTATATCTGAACCTGCAATTATTTAAGAGTAATGAAGTACACTTGTGATTTCATTACATATACTTCATTTGACAGTAATACGATAATTATGTATACATAAATATGCCTATGTAACCATACACATGAATATTTTCACAAAGCTTAAATAATAACTATAATTATTTTTACTCATGAACCACAAGATAATATTGTTTATGGGTCTGTAATATTTCAATACCTTATTCAACTTACTACTAACATATATTAGAAGATTTTCAGATTGGTACTAACACTGTAAGAGTATAGTAAATTTTATTAAAATGTATATGTTTCTTATACAATATGTAAATGCTAATATTAATTCATATGCTTCAATTTTATTAAAATCTAGCATGTATTCTCTCAAAAAATGTCCTAATATGAGGGGTTTTTTTCCTTTTTTCCCTTTAAATTAACAAAAAGTATTTAAAGAATTATTCACAAAATGTCTTCAACTTCAATAAAAACTCATACTTATTAAAGGTAAAATTTTTAGAAAGTACTTAGGGTTCTTATTCATAATGTTCTGAACAAATGATAACTAACCACCACCAAGATGGACAAACAGACAGATACAAAATATATAAGGGGAAAAAAGCCAACAAATAAATTCTAAATACTTACAAAGCAACGTTGTAATGTAATAGCCGTGGTCCCTTGACAGTGAGCCTAATCACTGTGAAAGGGCATCTATTCAGAAAGTGGATTCATTTGCATCATACATGAATTGCCTAGCCCTAAACTCCCCAACGCCAAAGTAGTTGTGTTATAGCTGGCTGTAATTTACACAAATTTCACTAGATGGCAGTGTGGATCGAGTAGCCAAATATTTTCAAGTCATCCCTTCAAACTTGATACCAGACTAAGAACATTACACAACTGGACTCCTTGTTATCATCAAAAATAGATTGTGGCTGGGCACGGTGGCTCACGCCTATAATTCCAGCACTTTGGGAGGCTGAGCTTGAGCTCAGGAGTTAGATACCAGCCTGGGCAACGTGGTGACACTCTGTATTAAAAAATAATAATAAAATAAAAAGTGTTTTATAAATAAAAGACACATCACATAAAAGCATAATAAAAAGATAATGTGAAGGAGCAAGATTTTAAACAAAAAACGCTCTGAGCACATTTGCTCTGCTGTTTATCTCTCCTAGTATCTCAAGCTTAAGGGTGCTTAGGACACACCTGAGAAACTTGTTTAGAATTCACATTTCCAGTCCCTGCTCCCACTCTTGAGATTCTTAATGAGAAGGTCTGCAACAGAACAAGGCTCAATTTTCAAGAAATATCTAAGGTTGTTCTAATACAGCAGGATCATGAGAAACACTGCTCTAAAGCATGAATCCCCAAAGAAGTGGCACATTTGTATCATCAGCTCCAATCCAGTCACTCCTGTGACCACAATACCCAGCCCCATCCCTTCCTGCATTTTCCAAACATCTGAAATATTGTATTCAAATGTCAGCACACTAGAGATATCAAAGCAAGAGTAGAAACTGTTTCTAGCCTTGGCAACAGCTCAAAGACTCATCCCTTCAAAAATAACTTTAGAGGAATTTATTGCCAAGCAGAAGCCCCTGGACTGCAATGAATTTACTATTTGCATCGACTATGATAAACTTATGATTTTTAAAGAAGTTTGTCAAACCATTCACTCCTGAAGCAAAAAGAGCTGTACCAACCACCTTTTTGTCATCTATCCACCATTCTGACTCTTGAATTGGACTTCTAAAATTTTTCTTACGTATTTCTTGCATTTCTCTACTTTTTGTCCACACAAAGCCATCCCTTCCCACTTGACTCCTGGCCCATAGCTCTCCTGCGCCCTACACAGCATCCACCTGCTCTGTCTTTGTTCACGACCTGTCACATCTCACCTCCATCTTGGCTTCTCCCATAAAGACCTAACATCTCAGGCCAGGCACAGTGGCTCATGCCTGTAATCTCAGCACTTTGGGAGGCCAAGCCAGAAGGATCACTTGAGCCCAGGAGCTCGAGACCAGCCTGGGCAATATAGGAAGATCCTATCTCTTCAAAAAATAAAATTAGCTGGGCATGGTGGCATGTGCTACTCAGGAGGCTGAGGTGGGAGGATTTGTTTTAACCCTGGGAGGTCGAGGCTGCAGTGAACCCTGTGATCACGCCACTGCATGACAGCCTGGGTGACAAAGCAAGACCTGCCTCAAAAAAAAAAAAAAAAAAAAAGAGAGACCTAACATCTCATATTTTCCCACTTAAGAACCTAGCATTAGTGGCTGTCATCTGTGATAATTACCAATTCATGTCTAATCTTGAAAGAATACTGTGAGTGGCAGATTTACAGAATAAAGTATCTTTAAATCAATGCTATGTAATAGTGTTACTTGAAAATTGAGCTCTGTTCTGTTGGAGAACTTCTGATTAAGAATCTCAAGGGTGGGAGCAGGGACCGGAAATGTGACTTCTAAACAAGCACTAATTACTAAGTAATTTAGTGTTTAATTACTAATAGAAGTGCCCGCAAGTATTTCACCAATTAAAGTAATTTTTATTGACTGTGGGTAATTCATCTCTATTGTGTTTCAGTTATTTTCATCCACTCCTAGAGTTTTTATAAGGAGTAACTACTAAATTTTATCATATTTGAAGTAACTTGAAATAATTAGATGGTTTCTCTCCTTTAATTCATTAGTATGGATATTTCTATTGCTAGATTTCTAATCTTGAACCATTCTTTGATTCCTGAAATAAACTCTATGAAGGGATTGTTCTTTTACTATCCTGCTGGATTAGGTTTGGTAGTAACCTTTTCTTCAATGACTTTGCATTTATGTAATTTTTATCATCTTATAATTCTAGATTAGTTTCATCTAGGAGTTAACTGATCTTTACAAGTTGGCTAGTCCTTAGTAGTAAAACTGTCTGGGCTTGGTGCCTTTGTAATGATAGATCTTTACTTTTCTGATCTCTTCTACAGTGATTGGTCCATCATGATTTTATATTTTGTGGGGAATCAATACTAGTGTTTTCCTAGGGAATAATTCATTTTCTCTAGTTTTTCAAAATCATTGTCTTAGGGTCATATATAATGTTTCCTTGTAAATCTGTCTTTCCAATTGTGGTTGTATCTATAATTTTTGATGTTTGTCTACAGAGAGTTTTCAAGCTCCAAGACACTCTTCCCCTTCCAGTCTACTTTTGGGTAAGCTGATAAACTCCCTCTTTTGGTACGGGTGGGAAGTTCAAACAACGCAAGCCCCAACCCACATGTAGGAACCTTCACCTCAGCCCTAAACTTTAACCACAATAAACCACAAGCCAGTCTCCTTTCCCTGCACTCTCAAGCCATTTTTGGACCTGCCTAAGAGCCTGCCCTAATCTTCCAAAAAGCTTCATTATATGAGCAATAAATCTTTTCATACTGTCTTGATGCATGTGTGGTGTCATCACTCTTGACATCCAAAGAGGCAGAGGGAAGGCAGGTGTCCATCCCACCTCTGGAGGGTAACATTAATTGGTGCTGTGAGCTGTGTATGAGTAATGATCACTGCCATAAGAGTGTCTTTCTTCTCTTGCTTTGGCTTGCTAACTGGCTATGCTGCTTCGTCTTGCATTTGCTGAGTCCTACAGAGTCTGTTCTAGATTCAACCAATCTAAGACAGAAATTTCTATAATTGGCATTTGGGGACAGAGCATGGGACTAGGGCCCTCATTAGAGTTGCCCTGGGTCATGTGTCTTGGCCTCACTTATCTGTACATCTCAGTTTAAATACTCTGACTTGATTCCAGCATAAGCCATGACTGACATTAGACTCTGGAAAACAACTATTACCCTGTGACCTTTGGTTGTGTGTCTCAACCCACTGTTGTCTCCTACTCTATAGAGGTTTCCAGGAAAAGACCAATTACCTGTGCAATATATGGGCCTACTGCATCTTCACTGTGTGGAGAAAGAGCAGTCATCATGAGGCATGCTGAGGTCACACTTTCAAAAATGGCTGGCTCACCAGGACCCTACAAAATGTCTTTATGCTGCTACTGCCTATGCCTTTATTGTTAAAATGATCCTGATCCTCATGGTTACAGGAAAATCACCCATGGTACCCATGGCACAGTCATAGAGTTCATTCGAACCCAACTTAATCCAGGGGCCTTAATCCAAAAATGCAACCACATCCATGGACAGCCCCTAATCCTGAGAAAACTAATTTGAGACTCTGAAAGAAGAAACTTATACAGTAAATATAAGCAGGGAGAGGGGATCCACCTCTCCCACCAAATTATATCCAGTAATAAAAGAGAGAGAGAGGGGGAGGGAGGAAGACACAAGTGGGAGAAACAAAAACCTGAAATAAAGGTCCACAATTAGAACCCCTACAGTTAATTTGGTCCCAATTGGGAATACAAAATGTATTAAAATAATTTATACAACAAGAAAATAAAAGGAGACTGACTGGCTTTTGCACCTCATAATATAGGTTCTGAATTAACTTTAATATCTGCTGAGATGCACCAAGTGGCAAAACTTCATGGCCTTAATCAACACTGGAGCTCAAATTACAGTTTTACCTGGGGATCCAATGAATTTAAACAAGGTTGTCTCCTATAATCTTAGGGGAGTCACTGAACATAAACTAGAAAACAAACAGGTATGCCTCACCTTCATCTTAATTCCACATAGTCATAGCCCCCATTGTTATAAAATATCCCATGATGGGCATGGAAACTCTGACCCAATGAGTAATAAACTAAAATTAAATTAAGTCTCTTGGCACTTATGAAATGCTTGATAAAAATGGGGCCCATGAACCTGCCCACTATCTCTGGTTAAAAGTTACTAGGGCCCGGTATAAATTAAAACAGGGCCTTCAAAGATTGAAACCTATTATTCAAGACCTATTTAGAAAATATGTGACTATCCCCACTGCTTCTCCATTTCTCAATGGTACAACAACCCAATTTGGCCTATTCTTAAAACTGGGGAAAGAACAAACGGCATCTCATGGTGAATTATCACAGCCTTATTGCCACGGCATCACCCATTAAGGTCTTTATACTCAATAGTATTGGAATTACTGACACCATGCAGTAAGCAAATAGTAGTTACTTTACATCCATAGATTTGGCTAATATGTTCCGCTCAGTGCCTATTTCACCAGACTCACAGCCGTGGCTTGCTTTTTCCTCCCGAGGAACACAATACACCTGTTCTAGGCCATCCATGAGGTAGTGCCATGGCTCTGCCATTGCACATAGTCTTTGCAGGCAAGAACTCAACTGCAGCCAACTTTCTCAGTAACATAAGTACGGCATGACACGGATGGCGTCCTCTACTGAAAACATTCATTGGTTACACTCATTCAGGACAAAAAAATACATAAAACTTCACAAAATAGAGATGGAATATTGTCCCACACATAGTACAAGGCTGCATCATCTCAGTTAAATTCTTGAAATTATTTGGCAAGCTGAGGGCTTGGATCCGGCTCTGACATCATGTGCCAGTCTCTTCCTTTGAGGGGATGCTCTTCCCACCCTACCCGGGCTCTAATTCCCAAGGCTGCCCCTGCCCCACACCTGTAATGCCTTTCTTGCTGTGCTCCACATAAAAGGTTTAGTACTGAATTTTTCATAAAAAG
The DNA here is from genome assembly GCF_009828535.3 of Hylobates moloch. Lineage (NCBI taxonomy): Eukaryota > Metazoa > Chordata > Mammalia > Primates > Hylobatidae > Hylobates > Hylobates moloch. Next base: position 117,572,193 of record NW_026652277.1, on the reverse strand, counting down.
AAAGAAGTAGATGAAAAGCTATGTGTTAACTTTCAAATGAAATAATTTTTAAGTTGTGTATAAAGAAAAAATAAGCCTCATTTCCTTAAAGTTTAATTTATTTTTCCACTTGAAATGAAAAAGAATTTTTCAATCAGATGAATGAAACTTCTTCAGTCTTTATTTTTAAAATGCAGCCAGAATTGAGTATCTTTACTCTGCTGCAGTCAGGAAAATCAGTAAATCTAAGCAGGAGATACAGAAGTATGTTATCAGAAGAAAGGGAATTTTATAGTCATTGGGAAATAATTTAATATTTATTAGGCACTTACTAATATTGATTAATCATTATCATTATTGTAATAAAAATGTTTTAATTTTAATAAAAATATTTTAATAAATATTTATTAATCATTATCATTAGCTTATTCATTTTAATAAAACTGTTTGTCTATTATTGTGGCACACCAAAACAGCAAGATGGATCTTTACTAAATTTTGAGGGCATATTTGAGGCAGACTTACTTGAAATATAAACTCTGTGTTACACATCCAATTTCCTTCGAGAGCCCTAGATTTTTATTTCTAACAGCTAACAAAAGTATAGAGTTTCATACGTCATCTGATCAGGGAATACATGTCCTGTGTATTAGGATCCTGAGGAGAGAAACAAACTGTGGCTTCAGATATTAGCGCCAAATCAAACATCACAAGTACGTTCACTCTCCATTACCAATTTGTGATCCAGCTGCTTCTCATGTGGATAACTCCTGACATCAAAACAGGCAGAATGGTTGCCTATGGATGATGATGAAGTTAAAGGAAATTTTTATTTTATTCTATGTGCTTATCTCTATTTTCTCAATGTTATCCAGTACACATGGACTGCATGAGGGGAAATATTTAATAGCAATAACAGCCACTGTCTATTTTAAACACTGTCTATTCCTACAAGTACGGCTGAAGCCACTAATATAATGCAAGTAATCTGTTTCTCTTTTTCTCCTCTTACTCCCTATAACATTTTTTCTAATTTTCATGTAGCACTTTTGCATCTTGCTTCATATATACCTTGACATTATTTTTCTTCCTTAATAAGTGGAAAAACCTTTGAATTCTGAGATTGGATTTTAATCATCTGTATATCTCCACCACCATGAAACACATTATCTTACAATATGAGAGAAGATAAACAAATAATTGCCAGGGAAAATGAATGAACAAATGAATGGCTACTGTTGATTAAATGAGGCTAAACACTTTTTTTAAGGAAAAATCCACTGGTAGTGTCTACAATATTATAGGTATATGACATCCAAAAATGTTACATGGGGTCAGCATTTCTGGGAAGAAGATGGTTAGGCAGATCTGAATTAGGGAGCTTCTAGATAGCCAGAGGAAACGGAAGGGGGATCTGGCAATACAGTGTTTACCACCGGGGTCTCAGCAAGCCTTCCAGGCTAACTGCCTGCTCATCTGCTGCAGCTCCCGATTTCAAACAGGTGAGCCATAGACACTGGCCTCTTCTTGCCTCAGGTACTTCCAGAATCATCGTAATTGGTAAAGCTATTATGGGATACAACTTCTGTGCATGCACAGTGAACATCCACACTCTTGTTTCATAGAGAACTGTTCTCAACCCAGGGAAAAACTACTCCACAGTGAGTGCCTTATCACTCTTCAACTCTCAAAAGATCTTCTTTACCATGGCTAATTTCTCTCTGTGTTTCCAGCTCAAATGAAAATATTGTTGTTTCATCTTTCACCAGCTTTTTTTTTTATTTTAGGCTTCCCTGTAAAAATAAGACTTCAGCTCTAAGGGCAGGCATTTGGACCTTTCTGGCAGGGGCTCCTGCCCTGGGCAAGCACACTTGATGATCATATGGTGCATGGTCCCTCCTCCCATGACCATCTGCTAGACTGGCTCTCTGCCACTCACAAGCTCACTGAATTGTTTCACTAGGACACAGGTGCCAGGCTATCATGAGTTTAAATAAGCAGCTCATATAATAAAACAAAATGTTCCTCTTCCCTTCAGGAAGATCCTTTCCCCATGACAGCCTTAAAATAGTGCCACTGCATGGCTTCTGAAGCTTGATTAAAGCCAGAGACATGGGTGAGCCAAAGATAATATTGTAAGAAGCAAACTCTGAGAGATGAGTGCTCACAGAGCAGAGCAACAGTGGCTTCAAAAGCTGTTGTGCAGGTAGAGGGGTGGGGTGAGCCAGAATCCTAGGAATCTAGAAGGAAAGAAGTCATCACTCCAAGCATATTTAACTGGATCCTTAAAAATCAAAAAAGGAGATCTAAATTGTGTATGTGACTATACTTTAACCTACAGCAGAGAGGAGCAGAAGTAACATGGGAGTTAGAACCAAAGACATGTGTGCGCAACTCAACCCTGCCACTTGATGAAGATCAGTCAGCCTCTGAATCTTGAGGTTCTTAACAGTTAAGTGGAAATAATAATAATATTATGTTATTATCACTATGGCTATGTAACAATCATTCCAAATCTTAGGGGTCTAAAACAACGATAATTTTTAAATTCTCAAAAACTTGGGAGCAGCCCAACTGAGCAGTTCTAACTCAGCGTCCCTTGGGAGGTTGCAGTGAGTGGAGACTGTGCCTGGGTCCTCTCAAAGGCTTCTTCACTTATGCATCTGGGCTGAAAGGACTGGAAGATCTGGAAGCTGGAACCACTATGGCTCCTCAGGCATCTCTCTGCGTCTCTGTATGCTCTTTCCTTCTGGTCTTTCCAGCATGGCAGCTTCAGGGTCACTAGACTTCTTATGTGGTGCCCCTAAAGGAGTGTGGCCTGAGAGAGCAAGCCAGGAGGAAGTTGCATCATGATGCAGACTTGAAAATCAAGTTGTGTCACTTTCACACATTCTATTGGTAGGCAGTCACAAAGGTCTATCCCACCTTTTCATGGAGAAATGTCAACATATGAATTATAAGAAGAGCGTGGAAGTTTTCAACCTTTGAAAACTACAAGCTGTCATGCCATACAAGGTTGTTATAAGGATTAAATCATATTATTCACATTCAGTTTATAAGCTATAAAGCACTATACAAAGTTATTTTTATAATAGTAAGAATAAAATCCTCTATGTCTTTTTTTGTCCTACTCTATTATAGAAGGTACTTTCTAAAGATAAGGTGAAAGGGCATAGTAAACTTTCAAATGGAGTTAAGACAGTAGTAGTAGGACAGAAACCATCTTTATTCAAAGATTTATGGTACATTATTTATACCAATAAATCTTAACAGGTTTATACATTTATTTTGTCATATTTCTTTTAAAACATCACCTGCCTTAAGAATACCTTTTTCTGCCTTGATGCAATGGTTCATACCTATAATTTCAGCACTTTGGGAGGCTGAGGTAGGAGGATCACTTGAGGCCAGGAGTTTGAGACCAGCCTGGACAACATAGCAAGACCCTGTCTCTACAAAAAATAAAAAAATTAGCAGGATGTGGTACTATGCCCCTATAGTCCCAGCTACTCAGGAGGCTGAGGTGGGAAGATTGCTTGAGCCCGGATGTTCAAGGCTGCAGTGAACTATGATGACCACTGCACTCCAGGCTCAACAACAGAGCAAGACCCTGTGTCAAAATAATAATAATAATACCTTTTCCTCTCTTGCAATCTAGTGGAACCTAAATGCAAGTCTTGGATTTTGCTGCTAACTAGACAGAATACATGTTAGGGAACTGTCTTATTTGGGGGTTCAAATGATCTCTAAAGTTTCTATAAGTTCTAGAGAATTGGAAGTCTAAGAGCCAGTTGGATTCACTTTACTAATTCAATGCATTAAATTTGTAAAGTATTTACTTATAGACAGGTCTCAAGTGTCAACTTTTGATTTACAAATATGCTTACATTGAAGGAATAACAACACAGCTAGAAGATGGTGAAAGAAAGGAGATAGAAAGATTGACCCTACCTAACTCTCTCTGAGTGGGTGGGTTCCAGAAGAGAAGGGCTTCCAGGGTTCAGAGTTCAGTCCCCTGTAAGGTGAATCCTAGAGGAGAGACTGAATGAGACTCTATGGTCTGAGTATCCCAGAAAGTACACTTAGCTACGTAAAGGAAACTGGGATCTAATCCCTACCTGATACCTAATTTCCAAAAAGTATTCCCCTGTAGACTCCCTCCAGATCTCAGGGTCCCCCAGTAAGATAAAGGTATCAGAAAAGTACAGGTTCCCTGAAGGCTGTAATTATTTTAGAATGTCATCACTGTTAGCATTAGAGAAGTTTGGCCATCAGTTGTGATATTGTTAAATGAAAAAAGCAAGATGCAGAATAGAGTATGCAACCGTGTCTATAAAAATAACATATATTCATATGTACATATATATTCATTCTATAAATAAATAAATACTTGCCAAGTGAATATATGTATTTTCCTTGGCATAGAGTATCTCTCTGAAAAGATACACACAAAACTGGAGGCAGTTGTTGGCTCTGGCAAAGGAAACTGAAGGGCTGGGAGAGAGAGGAAGGGAAGGAAATCTTGCTGTCACTAAATTTACTTTTGTACTTTTACACTTTGTACCATGTACATACATTACCTATTCAAAACCTTGTTTGAAGCTACTCTGGGATAACTAGTGGCAAATGAACTAGCATGGAGCTCCATGATCGGAGAAAGAACCCCAAGCTCTTCATGCCTTGCTTCTTTCTCACACTAGGATTGCACTGGTTTCTATTTAAAATGCATCATAAAGTCATATCGTAAAGACATTTTAATTTATCATCTTAGCCTGGGTTCCCTCTGAAAACAAAACCTAAAGAAAAGGCTTAAGTGCAAGCAGTTTATTTGAGAAGTGATCCCATGTTGCAGAATGAAGGAAGAGGTAGTTAATATAGGAGGGAAAGACTCTCCCAGGAGGGGTTCATAGTTGGCCACCACTATGCTTTCCTCAATCCTGAGGGAATGACTGAGAAGGTATCTCAGAACCTGACTGGGACAAGAGAGAATGGGATAGTTGTTCATTGGCTCCTGTCACCATTCAGCAAGGTTGCTCCCAAAAGGGTTGCATTTGCCTATACTACAGGATTTCATAAAATGTTCCACCTGCAGGTGTCACAGAAACCCCAGACAAAAAGCAAGCGGTGTTCCTAGTGCAGGCCTGAGGTGAGGCACCGACGGGATGTACTGAGCGAGGCTGGCTGAAGCCTGCCCAGACCTGGTCACCACAGCAGCAGCTGGGATAAGATGAGAGACAGAGAAGTGTCCAATACATTTATAAGAAATTCCTTCTTCAACAACTTTCTTCATTAATTCCTTTTTCATCAGTCTTCATCCTGCTGTTGCTTTTCTTTCCCTAGCCAGAAAAAAGACATCAATCTTGCACTTTTGAAGAGGAATTTTACATGTAAAAACACTACCAATGTGCTTGTATACATAAGGAATATTTCTGGAAGGACACTCAAGATAACTTATTTTGTTCATTTCAAAATAAAACCAGCTTTAAATATAAAAATGTTAAACACATAAAAGTAAGCATCATATTTCAGAAATTTTGCAAGATACTAAAAAAAAAACACAGGCATTTGATTAAAGATGGAGGTTTGAATGTATACATTTATGTCTATTCTGTCTGAAACCCCATTAAAATGAGAGTAAAGGAATATTTTTAAGTATAAACCCATGAAGCAAAAACAACAGAAGATGATAAAATAGCAACAAAATATTGGAAGCTGGAAAGTACACGGGTAAATGCTAAGTGAACCAGCAGACTAGAGAATGCTGAAACCTGTGTCAGCAGTGGGGGAAACAAAGCTGTACACTGATTTGCCTCATAGAACTCCAGACATACTCGGAAATTACAGGGGCAGGTACCTATGAAAGTGGAATTTTTTAAAAAGCTAAAACTAGGGTAGTTACTTCAATTCAATTCAGGAGGAAGTTAGAGTTTGGAGCCCCCTCTCATTCCATGGAGTGGGGGCTGCCCCTTTCCCACCCTAGTTGAAGGTAGGATAAGATAATAAGAGAAAGTCTACTCTGAGGCACACCATGCAGAGCTGGGGTTAGAAGTACCTCTAAAAAAAGTCTATATACTGAAAGTTGAGGTCTCCAGCCTCTTCTTCTACTCAGCCCCCAGAATTCTGACAACTAGGTTTGTATCCTTTAGACAGGGGACTGAAAGCTTCTTCTCCAGAGACCAATCCAATAGAAAAGTCCTAAAGATGCTCATAAAGATTCCCCTTGAAAAACAGCTGAACTAAATCACCTAGAAGTTAAGCCCACAAATTCACAAGCCCTTTATCCTCCAGACCCAGATATTCTAATCAGTTATGTGGCACCCACATTTTAAATATGAGAGGACTACTGAGGATCATCCGATATTGAGGAACACCAGAAACCAAAGGAACTTAGAAGAAACAGTGACAACATTAAAGAAATATATTTTAATAAATATAATGAAGGAAATTTTTGCAATCTATCCATCTGACAAAGGGCTAATATCCAGAATCTACAAGGAACTTAAACAAATTTACAAGAAAAAAACAAACAACCCCATCAAAAAGTGGGCAAAGGATATAAACAGACACTTCTCAAAAGAAGACATTTATGTGGCCAACAAACTTATGAAAAAAAGCTCATCATCACTGGTCATTACAGAAATGCAAATCAAAACCACAATGAGATACCATCTCACACCTGTTAGAATGGCAATCATAAAAAGTCAGGAAACAACAGGTGCTGGAGAGGATGTGGAGAAACAGGAACACTTTTGCACTGTTAGTGGGAGTGTAAATTAGTTCAACCATTGTGGAAGACAGTGGGTGATTGCTCAAGGATCTAGAACTAGAAATACCATTTGACCTAGCCATCCCATTACTGGGTATATACCCAAAGGATCATAAGTCATTCTACTATAAAGACACATGTACACATATGTTTGTTGCGGCACTATTCACAATAGCAAAGACTTGGAACCAACCCAAATGCTCATCAATGATAGACTGGACAAAGGAAATGTGGCACACATACATCATGGAATACTATGCAGCAAAAAAAAGAATGAGTTCATGTCCTTTGCAGGGACATGGATGAAGCTGGAAACCATCATTCTCCGTAAACTAACACAGGAACAGAAAACCAAACACCACATGTTCTCATTCAAAAGTAGGGGTTGAACAATGAGAACATATGGGCACAGGGAGGGGAACATCACACACCAGGGGCTGTTGGGGGATGGGGGGCAAGGGAAGGGATAACATTAGGAGAAATACCTAATGTAGATGACAGGTTGATGGGTGCAGCAAACCACCATGGCACATGTTTACCTATGTAACAAACCTGCACATTCTGCGCATGTATCCCAGAACGTAAAGTCTAATTAATAAATAAATAAATGTAAAAATAAAATAAACCTTTAATTTAATCTTCTCAGAAAAAATAAGAGAATATAATATTGTACTCACACAACAAGAATATGATGCTGTAGCAAGATTCAGAAAACAAGTAAAGCATTTTTGAAATTAAATATCATGATAGCGGAAATGAACTTTCATAGAAGGTCTACGATTCAAAAATAAAACAATCTCCCACAAAGTAGAATAAAAAGTCAAAGAATAAAATATTAAAGAACTGATTAAAGTCCAGGAGATCCAATATTCCAAATAATAGAAGTTCCAGAAAGATAAAATATGTTAAATGGGGGGGAAGAAAATAATCAAAGAAATAATTTAGGAAAAATTTTCAAAACTGAAAGACAAGAGTTTCTGGACTGAAAGGACCTACTAAGCACATGGCACAGTGATTTAAAACACAATAAAGCCATATCAATCAGAAATTTCACAACACTAGAAACAGAAAGATATATAAGCATGAAGACAAAAAAATAAAGATTAGATGGGCATTAGATTTATCAACAGTAATTAAAGAATAATAAAGAAGTACTTTGAGTTTCTAAGAGGAAAATATTCCCAAGCTAGATTCACCCAGACAAATTGTCAGTAAGTATGGGGAGGGGGGATCACTTTCAGATGTGCAAGTTTCCAAAAACATACTTCCCATGCACTTTCTCAGGAAGCTACTGAAAAATGTGCTCCTCCAAAATCAGGGAGTGAACCAAGAAACAGGAAGACATACTATCCAGGAAATGGAGAGAAAACTTAAAAGAGAATAAAAACAATCCCAGGATAGCAGTGAAAGCAAAATCAAGGAGATACCTACACAGAGGCCTGAGGAACAGAGTAAAAGAGTACAGAAGTTCTAGGAAAGATGTCCTCAAAAAGACAAAATGCATTTGCATTTTACTGCTTACTAGAGAGGCTCACCGCACCATTAAAGAAAATCACCTCACCACTGAAGACTAAAAGTGAAGAGATAGGAAAAGATATTCCATGCCAACAGAAACCAAAAGTGAGAAGTAATTATAATTGTATCAGATATAATAGATTTTAAATCAAAAACTGTAAAAAGAGACAAAGAAGGTCATTAGATAATGATAAAGGGATAAATAACAAGGGAATATAACAATCATAAATATACACGCACTCAACATCAGAGCATGCAAATACATAAAGTAAATATTATTAGATCTAAAGGGAGAAATAGACTCCAATACAATAACAGTAGGGGAATTCAACACCCCACTTTCAACAATGGGTAGATATCTAAACGGAAAGCCAACTAAGAAACATTGGACTTAAAGTGTACCATAGACAAAATGGACCTAACAGACATTTACAAAATGTTCCATCCAACAGCTGCAAAATATACATTCTTCTCAACTGCACATGGAACATTCTCCAGGATAGATCATTAGTTAAGTCACAAAACAACTCTTAAAAAATTTAAGAAGGTAGAGAGCATATCAAATATCTTTTCTGAGCACAATGGTATAAAACTAGAAATCAACAACAAGAAAAACTCAGGAAACTTTACAAATATATGGACATTAAAAACATGTTCCTGGCCGGGCGCAATGGCTGACGCCTATAATCCCAGCACTTTGGGAGGGCGAGGCAGGTGGATCACCTGAGGTCAGGAGTTCGAGACCAGCCTGGCCAACAGGCTGAAACCCCGTCTCTACTAAAAATACAAAAATTAGCTGGGCCTAGTGGCAAGTACCTATAATCCCAGCTACTTGGAAGGCTGAGGCAGGAGAATCGCCTGAATTGCCTGACCCTGGGAGGCGGAGGTTGCAGGGAGCCGAGATCATGCCACTGCACTCCAGCCTGGGTAACAGAGGGAGACAATGTCTCAAAAAAAAAAAAAAAAGTTTCTAAATAACAAATAGATCAATGAAGAAATTCAAAGAGAAATTATAAAATTCCTTAAGACAAACAAGAATGGAAACACACCATACCAAAACCTATGGAACATAGCAAAATCAATTCTAAGAGGAAAGTTTATAGCATAAAGGCCTGCATCAAAAAAAGAGAAAAAGATTTCTAATAAACAACCTAACAATGTATCTCAAGGAACTAGATAAACAAGAACAAAGTAAACCCAAAGTTGGTAGAAGGAAGAAAATAATAATGCTTAGAGCAGAAATAAATGAAATAGAGACCTAAAAACCCAATTCAAAAGATCAATGAAATGAAGAGTCGTGTTTTTTGAAAGATAAACAAAATCAATAAACCTTAGCCAGGCTAAGATACAAAGAGGGCTCAAATAAATAAAACCAGAGAAGACGTTACTACTGACACCACAGGAGTACAAAAGATTGTGACACTATTACGATCAACTGTATACCAACAAATTTGATAACATGGAAGAAATGGATAAATTTCTGGACATGTGCAACCTACCAAGTTTAAATTATTAAGAAATAGAAAATCTAAGCACACCAATAATGAGTGAGAAAATTTAATTAGTAACAAAAAGTCTTCCATCAAAGAAAAATTGAGAACCTGATGGCTTCAGTGCTGAATTCTACTAAGTATTTAATCAATAAATAATACCAATTCTCCTTAAACTATTTCAGAAAATTGAAGAGGAAGGAATAGTTCCAAATTCATTTTATGAAGCTAGCATTTCCCTAATTCAAAACAAGACAAAGCCACAACAAAAAAAGAAAACTACAGACAGATACCGCTGATAAACATAGATGGAAAAGTTCTCGACAAGATACTAGCAAATCAAATTCTACAGCACATTAAAAAATCATTCACTATGATTAAGTGGGATTCATCCCAGGTATGCAAGAATGGTTCAATGTATGTAAATCAATAAATGTGATTCACAACATTAACTGAAAGACAAAACTTACATGATCATTTTGATAGATGAAGGAAAAGCATTTGACAAAATTCAACATTCCTGGCCGGGCATGGTGGCTCACACCTGTAATCCCAGCACTTTGGAGGGCCAAGGCAGGAAGATTGCTTGAGCCCAGGAGTTTAAGATCAGCCTAGGTAACATAGTGAGACCCCATCTCTATTTTAATTAATAAATAAATAAATAAATAAATAAATAAATAAATAAAAATTCAATATTCCTTCATAATAAAAACTCTCAACAAATTAGATACAGAAAGTACGTACCTCAACACAAGAAAGGCCATATATTACAAACCCACAGCTAACATGATATTAAATAGTGAAAAGCTGAAAGCTTTTTCTCTAAGATCAGGAACAAAGCAAGAATGTGTCCACTTTCACCCCTTCTATTCAACGCAACACTAGAAGTCCTAGCCAGAGAAATTAGGCAAAAGAAAGAAATAAAAGGCATCCAAATTGCAAAGGAGGAACTCAAATTGATACTGTTTGCACACGACACAATCTTATACAGAAAACTCTGAAGACACCACCAAAAAACAGAATAAGCAAATTTAATAAAATTGTAAGATATAATATCAATATACAAAAATCAATACCATTTTCATATGCTAATAGTGAGCTATCTAAAAAAAAATCAAGGAAACAACTTCATTTATAATAGACCCAACAAAACTAAAATATCTAGGACTAAACTTAACCAAGGAGGTGAAAGATCTCTACACTGAAGACAATAAAACATTGATAAAAGATATTGAAGAAGACACAAAAATGAAAAGATATCCTGTGTTCATGGATCAGAAGACTTAATATGGTTTAAATGGCCATACTACACAAGACAATCTATAGATTTAATGCAATCTCCATTAAAATACCAATGACATTCTTCACAGAAAGAGAAAAAACAATTCTAAAATTCATGGACAGGCACGATGGCTCATGCCTGTAATCCCAGCACTTTGGGAGGCCAAGGCTGGTGGATCACGGGGTCAGGAGTTTGAGACCAGCCTGGTCAATATGGTGAAACCCCATCTCTACTAAAAATACAAAAAAAAGTAGCTATGCATGGTGGCGCATGCCTATAATCCCCAGCTACTCAGGAGGCTGAGGCAGGAGAATTGCTTGAACCTGGGAGGCGGAGGTTGCAGTGAACCAGGATCGTGCCACTGCACTCCAGCCTGGGAGACAGAGTGAGATTCTATCTCAAAAAATAATAATAATGAAATAAAATAATAAAATAAATTAAAATTCATGTGGAACCACAAAGACCCCAAATAGCCAATGCAATCCTGAGTAAAAATAGCAAAGCTAGAGGCATCATACTACCTGCCTCCAAATTATACTATAAAACTACGGTAACCAAAACAATGTGCTACTGGCATAAAAACAGACACATAGACCAGGGAAACAGAATACAAAGCCCAGAAATAACTTCATGCTTCTATGGCCAATTGAGTTTCAACAAACGTGCCAAGAATACATGTTGAAGAAAAGACAGTCTCTTCAATAAGAGTGCCGGGAAAATTCCATATCTACATGCAGAAGAATGAGACTAGACTTCTACCTCTCGCCACATACAAAAATCAACTCAAAATGGATTAAAGACTTAAATGTAAAACCCCAAACTACAAAACTCTTAGAAGGAAACACAGGAGAAATGCTTCATGAGATCGGGCTTGGCAAAGATTTCTTAAGGCCCCAAAAGCACAGCAACAAAAGCAAAAAATAGACAAATGGGATTATATCAAACTAAAAAGCTTCTACACAGCAAAGCAACCAATTAACAGACTGAAGAGACAACTTACAGAATGAGAGAAAACATTTGCAAACTGTGCTTCCGACAAGAGGTTAATATCCAAAATATATTTTTAAAACTCAAATATGGCTGGGCACAATGGCTCATGCCTATAATTCCAGCAGTTTGGGAGGCAACAAAGGGAGACCTCATTTCTACAAAAAATAAAACTAAATGAATTATCCAGGCACTATGGCATGTGCCTGTAGTCCCAGTGACTCAGGAGACTGAAACAGGAGGATCACTTGGGCCCAGGAGTTCAAGGCTACAGTGAGCTATGATTGCACCACTGCACTCCAGCCTGGGAAACAGAGTGAGATTTTGCCTCTAAATAAATAAATAAAAAGAAAATAACTCAATAGCAATAATAATAATAATGGTCTGACTTTAAAAATGGGCAAAAGACCGTAACAGACGTTCTGAAATAAAAAAGATGCACAAGGCTGGGCACAATGGTTCGCACATGTAATCCCAGCACTTTGGGAGGTCAAGGCAGGAAGATTGCTTGCACTCAGGAATTTGACACCAGCCTGGGCAACAAAGTAAAACCTAGTCTCTACAAAAAAATTAAAATATTAGCCAGGTGTGGTCGTATGTGCCTATGACTACTTGATAAACTGAGGTGGGAGGATCACTTGAGCCCAGGAGGTCAAGGCTTCAGTCATTCATGTTCATGCCACTGCACTCCAGCCTGGGCAAGGGAGACATTGTCTCAAAAAAAAAAAAAAAAAGATACACAAATGCCTGATGGGTGTATGAAAAAAAAAAGTTCAACAATACTAATCATCAGGAAAATGTAAATCAAAATCACAATGAGATATTTTCTCACTCCAGCTAGAACAGTTACTATAAAAAAAGACAAAAGAAAACAAGCTTTGGGAAGGATGTGGAGAAAAGGGAACTCTTACGCACTGTTGGTGGGATTATAAATTACTACAGCCATTATGGAAAACAGTAGGGAGGTTCCTCAAAAAATTGAAAATAGAATAATAAAGAATAATAAAACATGTATTCTTGGCACGTTTGTTGAAACTCAACTGGCCATAGAACAATATAATCTAGCAATCCCACTGCTAAATACATTTTCAAAGGAAATGAAATCAGTATGTTGAAGAGATATCTGCAGTCCATGTTTATTGCAGCACTATTTACAATAGCCAAGATATGGAATCAATCTAAGTTTCCTACAATGAATGAATAGATATATATTTATATACCATTTTCTTTATCCATTCATTCTTTCTATGGCTTAACAGCATACCATTATATATAATACATATATATAATGGATATAGTATATTCATTCAATGAATTGTATACCATTTTATATATATATATATAATTCCACATAATATTATATATATAATGGAATACCATTCAGCCATAAAAAATAATGAAATCCCGTCATTTTGACTACATGAATGAAACTGGAAGACACCATATTAAGTGAAATAAGCCAGACACAGAAAGACAAATACTGCATGATCTCATTATTATGTGGAATATAATAAAACCATGTTGAAATCATAGAAGTAGAGAGTAGAATAGTGATTATCAGAGACTGTGAAGATGTGGGGGGGGAAAGAGGATGGCGAGAGGTGGATCAATAGATGCAAAGTTACATTAAATAGGAAGAATTAGTTCTGGGTTCTATTGCACAGTAGAGGAACTACGGTTAACAGTAAGGTATTGTATATTACAAAATAGCTAGAGGATAAGCTTCTGAATGTTTTCAGCATAAAGAGTTGATAAATGCATGAGATGATGAATATGCTAACTACCCTGATTTTATTGTTATACTACATATACATGTATCAAAACATCAAATTGTGCTCCATAAATATGTACAATTATAATGTGTCCATTTAAAAAAATTAAAATATTGTCCTCAGAAACCTGTTGTACTCAGAAAGGAGGGATCTTTGCTCACTATTGTTCATATTTATGTGATAATGTGAACATAAGCATATTCTTCAGAATCAGTTTGATTGCCACTCAGGAAAGCAGAAAGAGGCCATTAGGAGAGCATGTGCAGAAGAAAGGGCTGTTTGATGAAGCCAGGCCAGCAGACACCTGGGCAGCAGGGATGCAGCCTGGGCCTTCTAGGCTGCAGAAAGGAAAAGACTGACTACAACTGGCCCTACTTCACCAGTCTCCTCCTTACTGCTGTGGAAGATGTAAGCTGATTGAAAATGAGAAAGGTAAAAATGGAATTGGAAAATGGGAAAAATCTCCATACCTATACCCAAATTTTCATCTTACAGCAGCCTGTACAGCAAGTCTACCTTATACATAAGTAAAATATGTGCCAACTACAACTATGCTTCCCAGTCAACAGTTTTCAAATCCCTAAAAGTTTAAAGGCAATAATAGCATCAATTCTGTTTCTATTTTTCAAGAATAACAATGCATGAAATATTTACATCGTTTTCCCAGTGAACCTTAATGGTGTGAGTGTGGGGGTTTATGTCAAATGAGCGAGATCAACAGTGAATACTGTTGCTGAAGTCCTAGTTACCTCATCATTTATCATTTAGCTAAAACCAATAGCTACCTTGAGGATTTGACTATTATGCAACTTTGGGTGCTTTCATTTTTAGTCATGTATTATTTAATTTGTAACTAAATACTAGTCATTAAAAAAAAGAATTAGGAACAAGATGGTGGAATGGAAGACTCCACCAATTGCATCCCCCACTGCAAGGACACCAATCTAACAGCTATCTACACGACAAAACAGTTTCATAAGAAACAAAAATCAGGTGAGCACTCACAGTACCTAGTTTTAGCTTTGTGAAAGAGACACTGAAGAGATAGAAAAAAACAGGCTTGAATCACCAATGCCATCCCTCCCTGAGCAGTGGCGTGGGGTGGAGAGCAGTTCTGTTTGCCAGGAAGGGAGAGCTGGCAGTGGTGAGACACTGAACTCAGTGTTGTCCTGGTATAGCAGAAAGGAACACCAGACCAAACTCAGCTGATGCCCACCCAAGGAGAGAGTATTTAAACCAGCTCTACGCAGGGTGCATTCATTGATCCCAGTGGTTGGAACTTGAATTCCCACAAGCCTCACCACCTGCAAGCCTCGCCACCACAGGCTAAAGTGTCCTGGGGTTCTAAATAAATCTGAAAGGCAATCTAGGCCACAAGGACTACAACACCTAGGTGAATCCTAGGGCTTAACCAGGCCCAGAGACAGTGGACTAGTGGGGCACATGACTTACTGAGACACCAGCTGGGGCAGCTAAGGGAGTGCTGGCATCACCCCTCCGCTAACCCTAGGCTGCAAATCTCCTAACTCCAAAAGACACCTCTTCCTTCGCACCTGGGGAAAGGAGAGGCAAGAATGGGTCACATCTTGGATACCAGCTCAGCCGCAGGTGAATATGGCATGGGGCAGAGTCACGAGGCCTCATTTCCAGGCCCTACCTCCCAGACATTTCTAGACACAGCTTGGGCTGGAAGGGAATCTGCTCCTTGAAGGGAAGGACCCAGTCCTGGCAACATTCATCACCTGCTAACCAAAGAGCCCTCAGACCCTAAATAAGCAGCAGCAATACCCAGGTACTACATCGAGGGGCTGAGGTAAGCCTCTGAGACTTGCTGGCTTCAGGTGAGACACAGCATATTATCAGCTGAGTGTCCACAGGCCAAAACTCCTTTTGCTTCAGAAAAGCAGAGGGACAAGTAAGGGGGACTTTGTCTTGGATCTTAGGTATCAGCCCAGCCATGGGAGTTAGAGCACCAAGCAGGCGCTTGGGGTCCCAGATTCTAGGATTTGGCTCTTGAACAGCATTTCTGGACCTGCTGTGGGCCAGAGGGGAGCCCCCTGCCCCAAAATGTGAGTACCAGGCCAAGGAGTATTCATCACAAGCTGACCTAACAGCCCTCGGGCCTTAAGGGAACATTGGCAGCAGTCTGGTGGTACTCCCTGTGGCCTTTGGTGGTGGTGCCCATAGAGTGAGGCTCCTCTGCCTTTGGAAAGGGGAGGAAAGGGTGGGAAGGATTACATCTTCTGGTTTGAGTGCCAGCTCAACTGTAGTACAACAGAACACTAGGTAGGCTTCTAAGGTTTTTGACTATAGTCCCTGGCTCCAGGATGACACTTCTAGACTTGCCTGGGGTCTTGGGGAACTCACTACCCTGGAGGAAAGGACACAGGCCTGGCTGGCTTTACTACCTGATGATTTTAGAGCCCCACAGCTTGAGTGAACATAGGCAGTAGCCAAGGAGTAGTTACAGCAGGCCTTGGGCAAGAACCAGTGCTGCAGTGGCTTCAGGTCAGACCCAGTGCAGTCACAGGTGGTGGCCACGGATATGCTTATGTCACTACACCTCCAGGTTCAAGTGGCTCAAAACAGAGAGAGATTCTGTTTGTATGAGAGATAGTAAGGGAAAATTAAAAGTTTCTGTCTGGTAATCCAGAGAATTCTCTCAGATCTTGCCCAAGACCATCAAGGCAGTACATCTATGAGTCTGCAAGAACCACAGTGTTACTGGGTTCTGGGTGCTCCCTAATGCAGATACAGCTTACATCACAACAGCCAAGTTATTTTGAATATCTGGAAAGCTTTCCCAAGAAGGATGAGTACAAACAAGCCCAGACTATGAAGACTACAATAAATACGTAACTCCTCAATGTCCAGACACTGAATAACATCTACAAGTATCAAAACAATCCAGAAAAGTATGACCTCACTAGATGAACTAAATAAGGTACCAGGGATCAATCCTGGAGAGACAGAGATATGTATCCTTTCAGAAAGAGAACTCAAAATAGCTGTTTCGAGGAAACACAGAAATTTAAGAGGACACAGAGAAGGAATTCAGAAGTCTATCAGACAAATTTAACTAAGAGATTAAAATAATTAAAAAGAATCAACCAGAAATTCTGAGCTGAAATATGCGATTGGCATATTGAATAATGCATCAGAGTCTTTTAATAGCAGAACTGATCAAGCAGAAGAAAGAATTAGTGAACTTGAAGATAGGTTGAAAATACACAGCCAGAGGAGATAAAATAAAAAAGAATAAAAAACAATGAATCATGTCTACAGGACCCAGAAAATAGTCTGAAAATGGCAGATCTAAGAGTTACTGGCATTAAAGAGGAGGTAGAGAAAGAGATAGGGGTAGAAAGTTTATTTGAAGGGATAGTAAGAGAGAATTTCCCCAACCTAGAGAAAGATATCAATATCTAAATACAAGAAAGTTATAGAACACCAAGCAGATTTAATCCAAAGAAAACTACATTAAGGCATTTAATAATCAAACTCCAAAAGATCAAGGATAAAGGATCCTAAAAGCAGCAAGAGAAAAGAGACAAATAACATATAATGGACCTCCAATACATCTAGCAGCAAGCTTTTCAGAAACCTAACAAGCCAGGGGAGGGTGGAATGAAACATTTGAAGTGCTGAAGGAACAAAACCTTAACCCTATGTATTAGTCCATTTTCATGCTGCTGTTAAGAAATACCCAAGACTGGGTAATTTATAAAAGAAAGAGATTTAATTGCCTCACAGTTCCACATGGCAGGGGAGGAGTCAGGAAACTTACAATCATGGCAGGAGGTGAAGGGGAAGCAAACACTTTCTTCATGAGGCAGCAGGAGAGAGAAAAGCAAAGTAGGAACTTCCAAACACTTATCAAGTTATCATATCACATGGGAACTTATTCACTATCGTAAGAAAAACATGGAGGAAACCACTCCCATGATTCAGTTACCTTCCACCAGTTCCCTCCCTCAATACCTGGGGATTACACTTTGAGATGAGATTTGGATGGGAACACAGAGCCAAACCATATAATTCCACCCCTGGTCCCTCACAAATTTTATGTCCTCATATTTCAAAACACAATCATGCCTTCCTAACAGTCCCCCAAAATCTTAACTCATTCCAGCATTAACGCAAAAGTCCAAGTCCAAAGACTCATCTGAGACAAGGCAAGTCCCTTCCACCCAAGAGTCTGTAAAATCAAAAGCAAGTTAGTTATCTCCAAGACACAATGGAGGTACAGGCATTGGATAAATGTTCCCATTCCAAATGGAAGAAATTGTCCAAAACAATTTCTTGCAAAGGGGCACAGGCCCCCATGCAAGTCCAAAATCCAGGGGGCAGTCATTAAATCTTAAAGCTCCAAAATGATATTCTTTGAATCCATGTTTCATATCCAGGGCATGCTGATGCAAGGGGTGGGCTCCCACAGCCTTGGGCAGCTCCTTCATGGGCTGATGTTGAGTGCTTGCAGTTTTTCCAGATGTACAGTGCAAACTGTTGGTGGGTCTACCATTTTAGGGTCTGGAGGGTGGTGGCCTCATAGCTTCACTAGGCAGTGTCCCAGTGGAGACTGTGTGGGGGCTTCAACCCCAGACTTCCCTTCTGCACTGCCCTAGCAGAGGTTCTCCATGAGGGCTCTGCCCCTGCAACAGACTTCTGCCTAGACATCCAGGCATTTCCATACATCCTTTGAAATCTAGGTGGAGATTCCCAAATCTCAATACTTGACTTCTGTGCACCTGCAGGCCCAACACCACATGGAAGCCACCAAGGCTTTGGGCTTGCACCCTCTAAAGAAATGGCCCAAGCTGTACCTTGGCTCCTTTTAGCCATGGCTGGAGCTGGAGTGGCTGGGACACAGGGAACCAAATCCCAAGGATACACACAGGAGCAGGGTCCTGGGCTCAGCCCACAAAACCATTTTTTCCTCCTACGCCTCTGGGCCTGTGATGGGAGGGGCTGCTGCCAAGATCTCTGACACGCCCTGGAAACATTTTCCCTATGTTTTGGGGATTAACATTCATCTCCTTGTTACTCATGCAAATTTCTGCAGCCAGCTTGAACTTCTACCCAGAAAATGTGTTTTCCTTTTCTATTGCATTGTCAGGCTGCAAATTTTCCAAATCTTATGCTCTGGATCCCTTTTAAATATATGTTCCTCATCTGCATCTGAGACCACCTCATCCTGGACTTCATTGTCCATATCACTATCAGCATTTTGGTCAAAACCATTCAACAAGTCTCTAGGAAGTCTGAAACCTTCACACATCTTTCTGTCTTCTTTTGAGCCCTCCAAACTGTTCCAACCTCTGCCTGTTACTCATTTCCAAAGTCGCTTCCACATTTTCGGGTATCTATATAGCAGTACCCCAAACTCTTGGTACCAATTAATTGTATTAGTCTGTTTGCAAGATGCTATAAAGAAATATCTGAGAAATATCTAATTTTTAAAGGAAAGAGGTTTAATCGACTCACAGTTCCACATGGTGGAGGAAACCTCAGGAAACTTATAGTCATGGCAGGAGGCAAAGGGGAAGCAAGCATTTTCTTCACAAGGACGCAGGAGAAAGAAGAGTAAAGGAAGAACTTCCAAACACTTATAAAACCATCAGATCTCATGAGAACTCATTCACTATCATGAGAACAGCATGGGAGAAGCCACCACCATGAACAAATCACCTTCCACCAGGTCCCTCCCTCAACACATGTGGATTACAATTTGAGATGAGACGTGGGTGGGGACACAGAGCCAAACCATAACACCCTAGAACAACATACTTAGCAAAAATATTCTTCAAACATGAAGGAGAAATAAAAACTTTTCCAGACAAAAGCTGAGAGATTTCATCAACACCAGACCAGTCCTGCAAGAAATGCTAAAGAAAGTACTTTAATCAGAAAGTAAATGATGTTAATGAGCAATAAGTAGTCACCTGAAGATGCAAAACTCACCGATAATACTAAGTACACAGAAAAACACAGAACATTATAACACTGTATCTAGAGTGTGTAAACTACTGTTATCCTAGGTTGCAAGGCTAAACAATTAACCAGTCAAAAATAACAACTACAACAACTTTTCAAGACCTAGATGGTACAAAAAGAATGGAGATCCCAGAAATAACACCACACACCTACAAACATCTGATCTTCGACAAAGCTGACAAAAACAAGCAATGTGAAAAGGACTCACTATTTAATAAATGGTGCTGGGATAATTGGCTAGCCATATGTGAAAAGGACTCTCTATTTAATAAATGGTGCTGGGATAATTGGCTAGCCATATGCAGAAAATCGAAACCAGAACCCTTCCTTACACTATATACAAAAATCAACTCAAGATAGATTAAACACTTAAGTGTAAAACCCCAAATGATAAAAGCCCTGGAAGACAACCTAGGAAATACCATTCTGGACATAGGAATTGGCAAACACTTCACAATAAAGACACCAAATGCAATTGCAACAAAAACAAAAATTGACAAATGGAATCTAATTAAACTAAACAGTTTTTGCACAGCAAAAGAAACTATCAACAGAGTAAACAGACAACTTATACAATGGGAGAAAATTTGCAAACTATGCATCTGACAAAAATCTAATGTCCATCATCTTTAAGGAACTTCAACAAGTTTACAAGAAAAAAGCAAACAACCTCTTTAAAAAGTGGGCAAAGAACATGAACAGATGCTTTTCAAAAGAAGACATACATGTGGCTAACGAGCATGTGCAAAAGGGCTCAATATCACTGATCATTAGAGAAATGCAAATTAAAACTACAATGCGATACCTTCTCACACCAGTTAGAATAGCTACTATTAAAAAGTTGAAAAATAACTGGTGCTGGCAAGGTGGTAGAGAAAAGGAAACACTTGTTGGTGGAAGTGTAAATTAGTTCAACTATTGTGGAAAGCTGTGAGGCAATTCCTCAAAGAGCTAAAAACAGAACTATCATTCAACTGAGCAATCAATTACTGGGTATATACCTGAAGGAATATAAATCACTCTACCATAAAAACATATGCACATGAGTGTTCACTGCAGCACTATTCACAATAGCAAAGACATGGAACCAAACTAAATGCTCATCATGACAGATCGGATAAAGAAAATGTTGTACATATACACTACGGAATACTATGCAGCTATAAAAAAGAATGAGGTCATGTCTTTTGCAGGAACCTGGATGGGGCTGGAGGCCATTGTCCTTAGCAAACTAACACAGGAACGGAAAACCAAATACTGCATGTTCTCACTTATAAGTGGGAGCTGAATATTGAGTACACTTAGACACAAAGGAACAAAGACACTAGGGCCTACCTGTGGGTGGAGGGTGGGAGGATGGAGAGGATCAGAAAAAAATAACTATTGGGTACTAGGCTTAGTACCTAGGTGACAAAATCATCTGTACATTAAACCCCCATGATACAAGTTTATATAATAAACATGCGCATGTATCCCTGAATCTAAAATAAAAGTTTTTTTTAAAGAAATTAGTACAGTGAAATAAAACAAAGTGATCTTTAGGAACAAAAAAAGTGGAAACAAAAAAAGTTAAAAAACAGGGGATGAAGCTAAGGTGTAGAGCTTTTACTGGTTTTCATTTTGCTTGTTTGTTTGTTTGCTCGCTTGTGCAAACAATGTTAAGCCATTATCAGCTTAAAATAATGGGTTATAACATCGTATTTACAAGCCTTATGGTAACCTCAAACCAAAAAACATACAATGGATGCACAAAATCATATCACCAGAGAAAATCGCGTTCATTAAGAGAAAGACAGGAAGGAAAGAAAGACCACAAAACAACCAGAAAATAAATAACAAAATGGCAGGAGTAAGTACTTACTTAACAATAGTAACACTGAATGTAAACGTACTAACTCTCCAATCAAAGACATAGAGTGGCTGAATGGATTTAAAAAACATGACCAATTTATCTGTTGCATATACAAAACACACTTCACCTATAAAGACACATATAGACTATAGATAAGAAGATTAAAAGAGATACTCCATGCCAATAGAAACCAAAAACAGAGCAGAAGTAGCTGTATGTATATTAGACAAAATAGATTTTGACATAAAAACTATAAGAAGAGACAAAGAAAGTCACTATATAATAACAAAGTGGTCAATCCATCAACAGGATATAACAACTCTAAACATACATGCAACCAACACTGGAGCACCCAAATATATAAAGTAAATATTATTAGAGCTAAAGAGAGAGAGAGAGACTGACCCCAGTAAAATAATAGCTGGAGGCTTCGACACTCCACTTTCAGCATTGGACAGATCTTCCAGAAAGAAAATCACGAAAGAAACATCAGACTTAATCTGCACTATAGACCAAATGAATCTGATAGCTATTTATAGAACATTTCATCCACAGAGTACACATTCTTTCCCTCAGCACATGGATCATTCTCAAGGATAGACCATACGTTAGGTCACAAAACACATCTTAAAACACTCAAAAAACTGAAATAACATCAAGTATCTTCTCTGACCATAATGGAATAAAACTAGAATTAATAACAAGAGAAACTTTCGAAACTATACAAATACATGGGAATTAAACAATATGCTTCTGAATGACAAGTAAGCCAATGAAGAAATTAAGAAGGAAATTTTAAATTTTCTTGAGGCAAATGATATTGGAAACACAACATACCAAAACCCATGGGATACAACAAAAAGCAGTATTAAGAGGAAAGTTTATAGCTATAAGTACCTATATCAAAAAACAGGGAAAATTTCAAATAAATCATCTAATGATGCATATTAAAAAATTAGAAAAGCAAGTGCAAAACAAGCCCAAAGTTAGTAGAAAAAAAGAAATAAAGATCAGATCAGAAATAAATGAAGTTGATATTTTAAAAAAAAATACAAAAGATCAATGAAACAAAAAGTTGTTTTTTTGAAAAGTTAAACAAAATTGACAAACCTTTAGCCAGACTGAGAAAAAACAAGAGAAGATCCAAATAAATAAAATCAGAGATGAAAAAAGAGACATTATGACTGATAACACAGAAATGCAAAGGATCATTACTGGCCACTGTGAGCAGTACTTGCCAATAAATTACAAAATCTAGGAGACATGGACAAATTCCTAGATACATGCAACCTACTAAACTGAACCATGAAGAAGTCCAAAACCTGAACAGACCAATAACAAGTAACAAGATTGAAGGACTAATAAAAACTCTCCCAGCAAAGAAAAGCCCAGGACCTGGTGGCTTCACTGTTGATTTCTACCAAACATTTAAAGAAGAACTAATGGCAGTCCTACTCAAACTATTCCAAAAAATAGAAGAAGAGGGAACACTTCCAAACTAATTATATGAGGCCAGAATTACCCCAATACCAAAACCAGACAAGAACAAATCAAAGAAAGAAAACTACAGGCCAGTATCTCTGATGAATATTGATGAAAAATCCTCAACAATATACCAGCAAACAGAATTCAGCAATGCATTTAAAAGATCATTCATCATGACCAAGCGGGATTTATCCCTGGGATGCAAAGATGATTCAACACATTCAAATCAGTCAATGTAATATGTCATATCAAAAGAATGAATAAAAATCATATGATTATTTCATTAGAGGCTGAAAAATCAGATGGAAAACTTTACCATCACTTCATGATAAAACCCCTCAGAAACTGGGTATAGGAACATACTTGCATATTCAACAGACCTGCAGCTACTATTATACTGAATGGGGAAAAAATTGAAAGCATTTTCTCTAAGATCAGGAACATGAAAAAGATGCCCACTTTTATCACTGTTATTCTACATCCTACTGGAAGTCCCATCTACAGCAATCAGACAAGAGAAAAAAATAAAAAGCATCCAAATTGGAAAAGAAGAAATCAAATTATCCTCATTTGCAGATGAAATGATCTTATATTTGGAAAAACCTAAAGACTCCACCAAAAAACAATTAGAACTGATTAACAAATTCAGTAAAGTTGCAGGATACAAAATCAACATACAAAAATTGGTAGCACTTCTATATGCCAACAGTGAACAATCTGAAAAAGAAATTTTAAAGAAATCTCCTTTACAATAGCCACAAATAAAATTAAATACCTAGGAATTAACCAAAGAAGTGAAAGATATCTATAATGAAAACTATGAAAAAAAAAGAAAACTATGAAACATTGATGAAAGAAATTGAAGAGGACACAAAAAAATGAAAATATATTTCATGTTCATGGACTGAAGAATCAAAAGTCCATACTACCCAAAGTAATCTACAAATGCAATGCAATCTCTATCAAAATACCAATGACATTCTTCACAGAAATAGAAAAAATAATCCTAAAACATACATGGAATCACACAAGTCCCAGAATACCCCCCAAGCTATCCTAAGCAAAAAGAACAAAACTGGAGGAATCACATTACCTGACTTCAATTATACTACAGAGCTATAGTAACCGAAGCAGTATGGTACTGGCACAAAAACAAACACATAGACCAATGGAACAGAATGGAGAGCCCAGAAACAAATCCACACATCTACAGTGAACTCATTTTTGACAAGGGTGCCAAGAACACATACTGGGGAAAAGACAAAGTCCTGAATAAATGGTGCTGGTAAAATTGGATATCCACATGCAAAAGAATGAAACTAGACTCCTGTCTCTTACTATATACAAAAATCAAACCAAAATGGATTAAAGACTTAAAGACCTTAAACTATGAAACTACTACAAGAAAACATTGGAGAAAATCCCTAGGACATTGAACTGAGCAAAACTTTCTTGAGTAATACCCTACAAGCACAGGCAACCAAAGCAAAAATGCACAAATGGGATCACATCAAGTTAAAAAGTGGTTTCCTTCTGCACAGCAAAGGAAACAATCAACAAAGGTGAAGAGACAACCCACGGAATGGGAGAAAATATTTGCAAACTACCTATCTGACAAGTGATTAATAATGAGAATATATAAGGAGCTCAAACAACTCTATAAGAAAAATATCTAATAACCCAATCAAAACTGGGGAAAAGATTTGAATAGTCATTTCTCAAAAGAAGACATACAAATGGAAAACAGGCGTATGAAAAGGTGCTCAATATCATTGATCATTAGAGAAATGTAAGTCAAAATCACAATGAGTTATCAACTCATCCCAGTTAAAACGGCTTATATCCAAAAGTTGGCAACACCAAGTGCTAGCGAGGATGTGGAGAAAGGAGAATTCTTGCACACTGTTGGTGGGAATGCAATTTAGTACAACCACTATGGAGAACAGTTTGGAGGTTCCTTAAAAAACTAAAAATTGAGCTATCATATGATCCAGCAATCCCACTGCAGGCTATATAACAAAAAGAAAAAAAATCAGTATATCGAAGAGATATCTGCACTCCTATGTTTGTTGCCACACTGTTCAAAACAGCCAAAATTTGGAAACAATCTGTTTCCATCAACAGATGAATGAATAAAGAAAATGTGGTACATATACACAATGGAGTACTCCTGTCCTTTGCAATAGTACTCACAATACACAATACTACTCCTGTCCTTTGCAACAACATGAATGGAACTGGAGATCATTATGTTAAGTGAAATAAGCCAAGCACAGAAATACAAACATCGCCATTTTCTCACTTATTCGTGGGCTCTAAGAATCAAAACAATTGAACTTAAGGAGACAGTAGAAGGACGATTACCAGGGACTGGAAATGCAGTGAGGGGGTAGGTGGGAGATGGTGATAGTTAATGGGTAAAAAAGAAAAACGAAAGAATGAGTAAGACTGGCTTAGCACGGCGGCTCATGCCTGTAATCCCAGCACTTTGGGAGGCCAAGGCGGGCAGATCACCTGAGGTCGAGTTCAAGACCAGTCTGGGCCGGGCACCGTGACTCACGCCTGTAATCCCAGCACTTTGGGAGGCTGAGGCGGGCGGATCACAAGGTCAGGAGATCGAGACCATCCTGGCTAACACGGTGAAACCCTGTCTCTACTAAAAACACAAAACATTAGCTGGGCGTGGTGGTGGCCGCCTGTAGTCCCAGCTACTGGGGAGGCTGAGGCAGGAGAATGGCGTGAACCCAGGAGGCGGAGCTTGCAGTGAGCCGAGATCGCGCCACTGCACTCCAGCCTGGGCAACAGAGCGACACTGTCTCAAAAAAGAAAAAAAAAAAAAGACCAGTCTGGCCAACGTGGTGAAACCCGTCTCTACTAAAAATACAAAAATTAGCTGTGTGTAGTGGCATGCGCCTGTAATCCCAGCTACTCAGGAGGCTGAGGCAGGAGAATCACTTGAACCCAGGAAGCAGAGGTTGTGGTGAGCCGATATGGTGCCATTGCACTCCAGCCTGGGTGACAAGAGCAAAACTAAAAAAAAAAACAACGAATGAATAAGACCTACTCTTTGATAGCACAACAGGGTGACTATAGTCAATGATAATTTAATTGTACATTTAAAAATAACTAAAAGAGTATAATAGGACTCTTTGTAACACAAAGGATAAATTCTTGAAGGGATGGATACCCCATTCTCCATGATATGATTATTATACATTGCATGCCTGTATCAAAACATCTAATATACCTCATAAACATATATACCTACTATGTACCCACAAAAATTAAAAATTTAAAAAAATTATAAGGGACACTACCATTATATACAGCAAATTAATATGAGGAGCATAATAATAAAAATAGTTCAGTGAATGCTATGAAGATTTTTTTACCTAATCAATAAGTTGCAACCATCTGCTTATAATTCTCAAATAGCACATTAAGGTGTCTCTAAAACTTAAAAAAAATCAAAAGGATAAAATACTGTACTTACTAATTTGTTTTTGCATTTGTAAGAAATAAAGGCTGACCACACTATAAATAAAGGCTGACCACACTATAAATGTGCTCTTTAGATGTGAAAGCTTATAGAAAGCAACCAAAAGTATTCTTTCTTATTAGGTAAAGTAAATTAAGTTATTTTAAATACAAAATACAAAAAAAGTCATAAAAGTAGCTTTATGTATTTGATGCTTTAAAATTAAGTTAGCCCCATGACACACAATGTACCTATATAACAAACCTGCACATGTACCCCTGAACCTAAAATAAAAGTTAAAATAATAAAAATTAATAATAAAATTAAGTTAGACTTTTATATTTATTACTTTGCCAATAAATAATTTTTTGTCACATAAAGTTATCCGCATGTACATACATATTTTAAAATGTCAAAATTTGTCTTTATAATATGAAGCCATTTGGGTTGAATCTTAGATGAATTTTATAATCCAAATTTTAAAAATATACTCTTCTAAATAAAAACATTTTTGCTTAAAACCATTTCTGTGGAATATCCATGCAAAAACAACAACAAAAAAATTTTTTTAATTTTAAGGAGATTTGCCAGATTATAAGTGACTGTGAAGGAGATTCATAAGTCAAAAGTATTTGGAAGACAGTGGTTAATAAAGTTGATGTCCAGAGTTCCACAGACCCCACCAAAACTGCAGGCCACGGTCTGAAAGCCCCTTAACAATGAAAATCATCAGCATTACTGTAGACATTAAGAATAGGAAATGTGGAATCAGACAGAGTTGGGTTCTAATTATACTAACTAAGCTTTAAATTCCTCTAAATGTATAAAATGGCCAGGCCCGGTGGCTCATGCCTATAATCCCAGCACTTTGGGAGGTCGAGATGGGAGGTCCTGCTTGAGCGCAGGAGTTTGAGACCAGCCTGGGCAACATGACAAAACCTGGTCTTTATGAAAAACAAATAATAATAATAATAATAATAATAATAATTAGCCAGGCACAGTAGCATGTGCCTGCAGTCCCAGCTACTTGGGAGGCCAAAGACGGAGGGTTGCTTGAGCCAGGGAGGTGAAGGTTGTAGTGAACTCAGATCACACCACTGCACTTCAGCCTGGATGAGAGAACGAGACCTTGTCTCCAAAAAGAATAAGTAGATAAATAAATAAATGTATAAAATGAAGATAACAGTGCCTCCTTCTCAAGATTGCTATACCAATTAAGTCAGGTAACAAATGGAAGTGACTAGCACAGTGATTAGGCATATGGTCAGCATTCAATAAATTACAGAGGTAATATGTGTAACATTTATATATGTAAATATATAACACCAGGAGAAGAAACGCACTAACTCGAATTCTCACTAAGCTCTGATAATCAGCAACTTTACTGAGAAGAGAAGAAGGCAGAAAAGTAAAAGAGAAAGAATATTCATAATAAAGAAGAGGCACAAACATTGAAAACAAAATAGACAAAAACATACTTTTGCCTAACATGTGTTTAGGATAAACAAAATATCTACAAATATCACAAATACACTGTCTCCCTCTAAACCAGCAAGCACCTGGGGACATGACAATAAATAAGCAACAACTTTCAGGGACTTGCTACCATGTATATTTAATACTAACTGAATATGACCACAGAACCATGGGATAATGCAGCTGAAGGGACCCAAGAGAGGACCTATGCAGCTCCAACATTTTGCAAAACACACAATAAAGAACCTAGGTGATCTGTCCAAGGTCATACTCAATTAGAGACAGAGGCAAAACTTGAATCAGAATTTCTAGTTCAGAGCTCCTTCTTGTTTTCAAAAAATAGCCTTTGTGTGTATGTGACAGGAAAGGAGAGGTGGTGGGACAGCCTCTGGGGCATACAAGGCAAGGTTTCCAACACTGCAAACATGCACTTGGCTAGCAATAAGATTGAAGATTGACAAGTCAGCAAGGCTTTTCCCTAGGGACAGATAACATGCCGCATTCTTCCTCCTAGAAAAGGCAATTGGAGTAAAACACCCCTGCTGTCAAAATGACCACTGTTTTCAAATTCATTTCCCACCTACCCTTCAGAATGGAAATGAGCCCAGATCCCTTCCTCAGAATAGTTAAGCACAGAATCATCACTCAAATGGAGCAAGCAGCTTGCAGAATGGCTGCAATGAGTTGCTTCCCCAGTAAATAGATTGAACATTATTGCTCTACTTCATACCCTCAATGGAACTCCGTCTCATGAATGGAACGGTATATTATAACTGGCATAAAATAGGCCACCACTTTAGTTACAACACAGGATTATCCAAATAAACAAGCGTTAATCATGCACATTATGTAGAGCATAATGCTTCAGAGAGCTTCTGCAAACAGCTCCAAATGAAGTCGATCAAATTATACCATCTGACAGCTGTTCCGTGACCTGTGGGAAATGAGTTGGTGGTCTCAGTCCAGTTCCTAGTGGACAGGTGTCCGAATCACAAAAACTACTCTCACAATTGGGCCTAATTAGCAACCTGGTTTTGCAGCCGCAATAAAACCTGGAGCCCATGTCACCGCCATGCTGTTGGAGGCTTGTCTTGCCATCAGGTGGCCATGAGCCCAAGGCTTAGAAACGCTCACAACGGTGCCTGCACAAAATGTTGTTGCTTCAGGAGAAACAGGGAACTGTGTCCAGGACTGGCTCTCTGTCTCCCACCTGACTCCCCTAAGCCCGACTACAAAGACATCAGAGATACAAATAGAGAGTTGTGGTTACTATTTTAATCCATGGAAGGAACATGCCTGTAACACTTAAAATGTTATGAATGCCCACTTTTCATAAGAACAATACACTCATCTATAACAACAACAACAACAAAAACAGACTGCCCTGGATGCCAGATCATTTTCAAAATGTCTCCTTTTACCT
Source organism: Hylobates moloch (assembly GCF_009828535.3). Lineage (NCBI taxonomy): Eukaryota > Metazoa > Chordata > Mammalia > Primates > Hylobatidae > Hylobates > Hylobates moloch. The sequence goes on along the minus strand of NW_026652277.1, from coordinate 117,542,694 downwards.
CTTTGCCCTAACTGAAAACTGACAACTGCTTCTGAGAACACTGCCTCTCCTGTAGCCCTCCCAAGAGTGCAGTTATTTTCTCCAAAGCTCTACATACCTCACTAACAGAAAAAAGAGAAGTATTATTGTTCCTAAATGTCACTGCTAGGCCATTCCTTCCCTGCCCTTGCAAACTTCTTGTTCTTTGACACCCAAAGCATTCAGCTCTGCCCCTATTAACCTTCCATTCAACTCTTTTGTTCAGAAAAAAATGTTAACTCCTGGCTTACAGTCTTCTTCCCTTATCCTCTTTCTGATATCATCAGTGGTGATTTCAACACCCACTTGGGTAAACCATAAACATTCTAGCCTCTAAGTTTCTTATCTTCCTCATCCTAATGATCTTTTTTTCCTCAATACCACAGCCACCCACTCTAATGGCTGTACACCAGACATTGTCATTAACAGAAACTGTGCACTTCAAAAAATCTTAATACAAATACTACTCCCTTGGACTACAGCCAGTCATTCCCAGCTCATTTTGTTACAGCTCTCCTCTTTACAACTCTTCTGCCACATGCAGACCAATCAGTTGGCCTACGGCTTTCTTACTTTTCATTGACCTACCCGGGTGCCACCCCGCCCCCTGCCCCACTTTCTCATCTCTCACCTTTCTTGGTCTCTCGTCTTTCTTCATCCTTTCATCTAAATTAACATTAATTCCTGTCAATTTTTTCTCCAAATCATATTCACTTATTTCTTATTCACCATTTAACCCCAGTTGCTGCCTTAGCAATATAAATTCAATCATATTTCCTGAATGAGTGAAGCATTAGAAGTAAATGCTGGAGACCAGGCGTGGTGGCTCATGCCTGTAATCCCAGCACTTTGGGAGGCCGAGGCAGGTTGATCAACTAGTTCAGGTGTTTGAGACTAGCCTGGCCAACATGGTAAAATCCCGTCTCTACTAAAAATAGAAAAAAAATAGCTGGGCAAGGTGGCAGGCACTTGTAATCTCACGTACTCAGGAGGTTGAGACAGGAGAATCACTAGAACCCAGGAGGCAGAGGTTGCAGTGAGCTGAGATCATGCCACCGCACTCCAGCCTGGGTGATAGAGTGAGACTCCACCTCAGAAAAAAAAAAAAAGTAAGTCCTGGAGAGTTTCACTATTGCTTAGACTACAGAAACACAAGAGAAGGTCACTTCTACACTAACAGTGTGGAAAAAGTTGGTAATCTACAAAAACATAACTTTTGTTTATCCCAAAAAGAGATCAGAGGTTGCAATTAAAGCAAACTGAATTCCAAAGAAGAACAAACCCCAACAAAGAGAAACAGAACACATAAACGATTTTACTTTTGGCAGAGCATAGGAGAGAACTGCCACATAAATCAGTAAGAATTCAGCAAAGTCCTGGCAAGGTGGCTCATTCCTGTAATCCTAACACTTTGGGAGGCCCAGGCAGGTGGATTGCTTAAGCTCAGGGCAACATGGCAAAACCCCATCTCTGGAAAAAATACAAAATTTAGCTGAATGTGGTGGTGTGTGCCTGTAGTCCCAGCTACTCAGGAGGCTGAGGTGAAAGTATGGCTTGAGACTAGGAGGCAGAGGTTGCTGTGAACCAAGATCATGCCAATACACTCCAGCCTGGGTGAAAGAGCCACTATCTCAAAAAAAAAAAAAAAAAAAAAGCATTTAGCTAAAATCTTAATTCGTAAAGGCCAAGTGTGGATTAGCATGACAGTGTGGCATAGCTAGGAGGTCCAGACCAGGGTGGGAGGGAGAGAGGTTGCATTTGTTAATAAGGTTTTTTCATAGACCTCTACCAGGTGCTGATAAGAAAGCTTGGTGGCAGAATAGAAAACTGGAGACATCCACCCCTTAGTGATGCAGGTGTACAAGAGCTGATTGTCAGGAAATTATCTTCGATCTAGGGCCAACCAGAGATGCAAGGCAGAGAAAGTAAACTTATCGATTCAAAAGTCTAGCTTTCAACAACAAAAAAAATCATAATACATACATAGAAACAGAAAAGTATGGCCCATTTAAAGGAAAATAAAAGTCAATATAAAGTATCTTTTAAAGACCTAATGGAAGATCTCCTAGACAAAGACTTTAAAATAACTAAACAACTATCTTAAAGATACTCAGAGAACTAAAGGAAGATATGGAGAAAGTCAACAAAATAATGAATGAACAAATGGAAATAAAGAAATAGAAAAGCTAAAAAGAAACCAAAAATATCTGGAATTGAAAAGTACAATAACTAAAATTAAAAATTTACCATTGAGATTCAAAGGCAGATTTGAACAAGCAGAAGAAAGAATCCATGAACTTGAAGGTGGGACAAAGGAAGTTATCAAGTCTGAGAAACAGAAAGAAAAAACTATAGGCGAAAAGTGAACGGAGCCTAAGGGACCTGTGATGCCAGCAAGCAGAACAACATACACACTGTGGGAGTTTCGGAAGGAGAAAAAAATGGGGCAGCAAGATTATTTGAAGGAATAATAGCTGAAAATGTCCCAAGTTTGATGAAAGTCATGAATATGAACCTCCCCGAAGATCAATAAACTCCAAGTAAAATGAACTAAAAAAAAAAAAACCAATACACATTGTAATCAAGCTTTTTAAAGGCAAAGAGAAAGAGAAAATAAATCCTGAAAAGAACAGTAGAGAAGTAACTCATCACATACCAGGGATCCTCAATAAAATAAGCAGAAAATTTCTCATTAGAAACTTTGGAAGCCAGAAGACAGTGAGCCAATATATTCAAAATACTAAAAGAAATTTACTGTCAACAAAGAATCCTACACCTGGCAAAACTATCCTTCAAAGGTGAGGGAGAAATTAATGCATTCCCATATAAGGAAAAGCTGAAGGAGTTTATTACCCTAGACATTCCCTGAAAAAGGTTACTATACAGTAACTAAAAGTAACTCAAAGCTATATAAAAAAATGAAGATTGAATAAAGATAAATACTTGGGCAATTATAAAAGCTAATATTATTGTAGCAATGGTCTGTAAAATATTTTGTTTTCTACATAATTTAATAAAATAACACATTTAAATTAATTATTAGTTTATGTTTTGGGGCATGCAATGTATAAAGATGTAATTCTGTAACAACATCTAAAAAGGGTGTGGGTAGTGCTATAAAAGAGCAGAGTTTTTGTATGTTATGGAAGTTAAGTTAATATAAATTCCAATTAGTGTTATAACTTTAGGGTATAAATGTAATCTCCATGGTAATCACAAATAAAATAGCTACAGAATATACAAAAAAAATGAGAAAGGAATTTAAACATTTCACTACCAAAAAAAGCCAACTAAACACAAAAGAAAACTGTAATGCAGAAACAGGAATTTTTAGAAGCTAGATAATGAATAGCAAAATGACAAAAGTAAGCCTCCCCTTTTCAGTAGTCACTTTAGGTGTAAATAGCTTAAACTCTCTAATCAAAAGGCAGAGATTGGCAGAATGGATAAAAACACATGATTCAACTATATGCTATCTACAAGACTCAGTTTAGCTCCAACAACAAATAGATTGAAAGTGAAAGAATGAAAATAGATATTCTATGCAAATAGTAATTAAAAGAGAGCAGTGGTGGCTATACTGATATACAAAATAGACTTTTTTATTATTATTATTATACTTTAAGTCCTAGGGTACATGTGCACAACGTGCAGGTTTGATATATACGTATAGCTGTGACATGTTGGTTTGCTGCACCCATCAACTCATCATTTACATTAGGTATTTCTCCTAATGCTATCCCTCCACCCACCACCCATCCCCCAACAGGCCCTGGTGTGTGATGTTCCCCACCCTGTGTCCAAGTGATCTCCTTGTTCAATTCCCACCTATAAGTGAGAACATGCAGTGTTTGGTTTTCTGTCCTTGTGATAGTTTCCTGAGAATGATGGTTTCCAGCTTCATCATGTCCCTGCAAAGGACATGAACTCATCCTTTTTTATGGCTGCATAGTATTCTGTGGTGTATATGTGCCACATTTTCTTAATCCAGTCTATCATTGACAGATATTTGGGTTGGTTACAAGTCTTTCTATTGTGAATAGTGCCACAATAAACATACGTGTGCATGTGTCTTTATAGTAGCATGATTTATAATCTGTTGGGTATATACCCAGTAATGGGATTGCTGGGTCAAAATGGTATTTCTAGTTCTGGATCCTTGAGGAATCGCCACACTGTCTTCCACAATGGTTGAACTAATTTACACTCCCACCAACAGTGTAAAAGCATTCCTATTTCTCCACATCCTCTCCAGCACCTGTTGTTTCCTGACTTTTTAATGACAGCCATTCTAACTGGTGTGAGATGGTATCTCATTGTGGTTTTGATTTGCATTTCTCTGATCACCAGTGATGATGAGCATTTTTTCATGTGTCTGTTGGTGGCATAGGTGTCTTCTTTTGAGAAGTGTCTGTTCATATCCTTCGCCCACCTGTTGATGGGGTTGTTTGGTTTTTTTCTTGTAAATTTGTTGGAGTTCTTTGTAGATTCTGGATATTAGCCCTTTGTCAGATAAGTAGATTGCAAAAATTTTCTTCCATTCTGTAGGTTGCCTGTTCACTCTGATGGTAGTTTCTTTTGCTGTGCAGAAGCTCTTTAGTTTAATTAGATCCCATTTGTCAATTTTGGCTTTTGTTGCCATTGTTTTTTATGTTTTAGTCATGAAGTCCTAGCCCATGCCTATGTCCTGAATGGTATTGCCTAGGTTTTCTTCTAGGGTTTTTATGGTTTTAGGTCTAACATTTAAGTCTTTAATCCATCTTGAATTAATTTTTGTATAAGGTGTAAAGAAGGGATCCAGTTTCAGCTTTCTACAAATGAGTAGCCGGTTTTCCCAACGTCATTTATTAAATAGGGAGTCCTTTCCCCATTTCTTGTTTCTGTCAGGATTGTCAAAGACTAGATTGTTGTAGATGTATGGTGTTATTTCTGAGGCCTCCGTTCTGTTCCATTGGTCTAGCTCTCTGTTTTGGTACCAGTACCATGCTGTTTTGGCTACTGTAGCCTTGTAATATAGTTTGAAGTCAGGTAGTGTGATGCCTCCAGCTTTGTTCTTTTTGCTTAGGATTGTCTTGGCAGTTCAGGCTCTTTTTGTTCCATATGAACTTTAAAGTAGTTTTTCCCAGTTATGTGAAGAAAGTCATTGATAGCTTGATAGGGATGGCATTGAATCTACAAATTACTTTGGCAGTATGGCCATTTTCACAATACTGATTCCTCCTATTCATGAGCATGGAATATTCTTCCATTTGTTTGTGTCCTCTTTTATTTCATTGAGCAGTGGTTTGTAGTTCTCCTTGAAGAGGTCCTTCACATCCCTTGTAAGTTGGATTCCTAGGAATTTTATTCTCTTTGAAGCAATTGTGAATTGGAGCTCACTCATGATTTGGCTCTCTGTTTGTCTGTTAATGGTGTATAGGAATGCTTGTGATTTTTGCACATTGATTTTGTATCCTGAGGCTTTGCTGAAGTTGCTTATCAGCTTAAGGAGATTTGGGGCTGAGATGATGGGATTTTCTAAATCTACGATCATCTGCAAACAGGGACAATTTGACTTCCACTTTTCCTAATCAAATACACTTTATTTCTTTCTCTTGCCTGATTGCCCTGGCCAGAACTTCCAACACTATGTTGAATAGGAGTGGTGAGACAGGGCATCCTTGTCTTATGCCAGTTTTCAAAGGGAATGCTTCCAGTTTTTCCCCATTCAGTATAATATTGGCTGTGGGTTTGTCATAAATAGCTCTTATTATTTTGAGATACATTCCATCAATACCTAGTTTATTGAGAGTCTTTAGCATGTAGGGCTATTGAATTTTGTCAAAGGCCTTTTCTGCATCTATTGAGATGATCATGTGGTTTTTGTGATTGATTCTGTTTATGTGATGGATTATGCTTATTGATTTGCATATGTTGAACCAGCCTTGCATCCCAGGGATGAAGCCCACTTGATCATGGTGGATAAGCTTTTTGATGCGCTGCTGGATTCGGTTTGCCAGTATTTTATTGAGGATTTTCACATCAGTGTTCATCAGAGATATTGGTCTAAAATTATCCTTTCTTGTTGTGTCTCTGCCAGGCTTTGGTATCAGGATAAGGTTGGCCTCATAAAATAAGTTAGGGAGGATTCCCTCTTTTCGTATTGATTGGTTTAGTCTTGGGAGGGTGTATGTATCCAGGAATTTATCCATTTCTTCTAGATTTTCTAGTTTATTTGCGTAGAGGTGTTCATGGTATTCTCTGATGGTGGTTTGTATTTCTGTGGGATTGGTGGTGATATCTCTTTTATCATTTTTTATTACATCTATTTTATTCTTCTCTCTTTTCTTCTTTATTAGTCTTGCTAGCAGTCTATCAATTTTGTTGATCTTTTCAGAAAACCAGCTCCTAGATTCATTGATTTTTTGAAGGGTTTTTGTGTCTCTATCTCCTTCAGTTATGCTTTGATCTTAGTTATTTCTTGCCTTCTGTTGGTTTTTGAATTTATTGGCTCTTGCTTCTCCAGTTCTTTTAATTGTGATGTTAGGATGTCGATTTTAGATCTTTCCTGCTTTCTCTTGTGGGCATTTAGTGCTATAAATTTCCTTCTACACACTGCTTTAAATGTGTCCCAGAGATTCTGATACGTTGTGTCTTTGTTCTCATTGGTTTCAAAAAATATCTTTATTTCTGCCTTCATTTCATTATTTACCCAGTAGCTATTCACGAACAAGTTGTTCATTTTCCATGTAGTTGTGCAGTTTTGAGTGAGTTTCTTAATCGTAGGTTCTAATTTCATTGCACTGTGGTCTGAGAGACAGTTTGTTGTGATTTCTGTTCTTTTACATTTGCTGAGGAGTGCTTTATTTCCAAGTATGTGGTCAATTTTAGAATAACTGCAAACTCGTGCTGAGAAGAATGTATATTCTGTTGATTTGGGGTAGAGAGTTCTGTAGATGTCTATTAGGTCTGCTTGTTGCAGAGCTGAGTTGAGGTCCTGGATATCCTTGCTAGCCTCTGTCTCATTGATCTGTCTAATATTGACGTTGGGATGTTAAAGTCTCCCATTATTATTGTGTGGGAGTCTAAGTCTCTTTGTAGGTCTCTAAGGACTTGCTTTATGAATCTGGGTGCTCCTGTATTGGGTGCATATATATTTAGGATAGTTAGCTCTTCTTGTTGAATTGATCTCTTTACCATTATGTAATGGCCTTCTTTGTCTCTTTTGATCTTTGTTGGTTTGAAGTCTGTTTTATCAGAGACTAGGAAGACTAGGATTACAACCCCTGCTTTTGTTTTTTGTTTTTTTGTTTTTTTTTTTTTTTTGCTTTCCATTTGTTTGATAGATCTTCCTCCATCCCTTTATTTTGAGCCTATGTGCATCTTTGCATGTGATATGAGTCTCCTGAATACAGCACACTGATGAGTCTTGACTTTTTATCCAATTTACCAGTCTGTGTCTTTCAAATGGGCCATTTAGCCCATTTGCATTTAAGGTTAATATTGTTATGTGGGAATTTGATCCTGTCATTGTGATGTTCGCTGGTTATTGCCCATTAATTGATGCAGTTTCTTCATAGTATCAATGGTCTTTACAATTTGGCCTCTTTTTGCTGTGGCTGGTACTGGTTGTTTCTTTCCATGTTTAGTGCTTCCTTCAGGAGCTCTTTTAGGGCAGGCCTGGTGGCGACAAAGTCTCTCAGCATTTGCTTGTCTGTAAAGGATTTTATTTCTCCTTCATTTATGAAGCTTAGTTTGGCTGGATATGAAATTCTGGGTTGAAAGTTCTTTTCTTTAAGAATGTTGAATATTGGCCCCCACTCTCTTCTGGCTTGTAGAGTTTCTGCTGAGAGATCTGCTGTTAGTCTGATGGGCTTCCCTTTGTGGGTAATCTGACCTTTCTCTCTGGCTTCCCTTAACACTTTTTCCTTCATTTCAACCTTGGTGAATCTGAAAATTATATGTCTTGGGGTTGTTCTTCTTGAGGAGTATCTTTGTGGTGTTCTCTGTATTTCCTGAATTTGGATGTTGGCCTGCCTTGCTAGATTGGTGACGTTCTCCCAGATAATGTCCTGCTGAGTGTTTTGCAGCTTGGTTGCATTCTCCCCATCACTTTCAGGTACACCAATCAAACGTAGATTTGGTCTTTTCATATAACCCCATATTTCTTGGAGGCTTTGTTCATTTCTTTTTACTCTCTTTTCTCTAACCTTGTCTTCTCACTTTATTTCATTAATTTGGTCTTCAATCACTGATAGCCTTTTTTCCACTTGATCAAATTGGCTATTGAAGCTTGCGCATGTGTCACAAAGTTCTCGTGTCATGGTTTTCAGCTCCATCAGGTCATTTAATGTCTTCTCTACACTGTTTATTCTCGTTAGCCATTCATCTAATCTTTTCTCAAGGTTTTTAGCTTCCTTGCAATGGGTTCAAATATCCTCCTTTAGCTCAGAGAAGTTTGTTATTATCAACCTTCTGAAGCCTACTTCTGTCAACTTGTCAAAGTCATTCTCCATCCAGCTTTGTTCCATTGCTGGCGAGGAGCTGTGATCCTTTGGAGGAGAAGACGTGCTCTGATTTTTAGAATTTTCAGCTTTTCTGCTCTGGTTTCTCCTCATCTTTTTGGTTTTATCTACCTTTGGTCTTTGATGTTGGTGACCTACAGATGGGGTTTTGGTGTAGACAACCTTTTTGTTGATGTTGATTCTATTCCTTTCTGTTTGTTAGTTTTCCTTCTAATAGTCAGGTCCTTCAGCTGCAGGTCTGTTGGAGTTTGCTGGAGGTCCACTCCAGACGCTGTTTGCCTGGGTATCACCAGCAGAGGCTGCAGAACAGCGAATATCGCAGAACAGCAAATATTGCTGCCTGATCCTTCCTCTGGAAGCTTCGTCTCAGAGGGGCAGCCACCTATATCAGGTGTCTGTCAGCCCCTACTGATAGAAGTCTCCCAGTTAGGATACAAGAGGGTCAAGGATCCACTTGAGGAGGCAGTCTGTCCATTCTCAGAACTCAAACACCATGCTGGGAGAACCACTGCTCTTTTCAGAGCTGTCAGGCAGGGACATTTAAGTCTGTAGAAGTTGTCTGCTGCCTTTTGTTCAGCTATGCCCTGCCCACAGAGGTGGAGTCTAGAGGCAGTAGGCCTTGTTCAGCTGCGGTGGGTTCCGCCATGTTTGAGCTTCCTGGCCACTTTGTTTACCTACTCAAGCCTCAGCAATGGTGGACGCCCCTCTGCCAGCCAGGCTGCCATCTTGCAGATCAATCTCAGACTGCTGTGCCAGCAGTGAGCAAGGCTCTGTGGGCATGGGACCTGCTGAGCCAGGCACAGGGTGGGTATCTCTTGGTCTGCCAGTTGCTAAAACCTTGGGAAAAGCACAGTATTTGGGCGGGAGTGTCCTGTTTTTCCAGGTAGTCTGTCACGGCTTCCCTTGGCTAGGAAAGGGAAATCTACTGACCCCTTGTGCTTTCTGGGTGAGGTGACACCCCACCCTGCTTCAGCTCACCCTCTGTGGGCTGCACCCACTGTCCAATCAGTCCCAATGTGATGAACCAGGCACCTCAGTTGGAAATGCAGAAATCACCCGTCTTCTGCATCCATCACGCTGGGAGCTGCAGACCGGAGCTATTCCTATTTGGCCATCTTGGAATGCACCCCTACCCACTTCACAAAATAGACTTTAAATCAAAAAAGATTACAAAAGGGAAAGAAGGATACTATATATTAATAAAAGTTTTGATACAGCAAGAAGATGTAATAATTATGCATCTACTGACAAATCATCCAAATATCTGAAACAAAAACTGACAGAATTGAAGAGAGAAATAGTTCTACAACAATAATTGGAGACTTTAATATTCTACGCATAATAATGGATAGAACAACCAGATGGAATATAAGCAAGTAAACAGAGGACATAACACAATAAACCAACTACATCTAACAGACACATACAAAACATTCTTCCAAACAACAATAGCATAAATTTTCTTCTCAAGTGCACATGAGACATTTTCCAGGTTAGGCCACAGATTGACTCTCAATAGATTCAAAAAGATAGATAATATAAAAAAACTCCTCTAATCACAATGGGATGAAATTAGAAATCAGTAACACAATTAAAACCGGAAATTTTACAAATGTGTGGAAATTAAACAATACAGTCTTAAACAACAAATAGATAAGGAAGAAATCAAAAGGCAAATTAGAAAAACACTTAGATATTAATGAAAACAAAGATACAATATGCCAAAACTTACAAGATTCAGAGAAAGCAGTGATAAGGGAGACATTTATAGTTCTAAATGCTTCCATGTCTAAAAAGACCTCAAATCAACAACCTAACTTCACAACTTAAAGAACTAGAAAAAGAAGAACAAACTAAACCCAAAGCTAGCAGAGAGAAGGAAATAATAAAGATTAGAGAAAAGATAAATTAAATAGAGAATAGAAAAAAATAGAGAAAAATCAATAAAACCAAAAGTTGTTTCTTTGAAAAGATCAATGAAAATGACAAACCTTAAGCTAGATGGACCAGAGAAAGAAGCGTCACATTACTAAAATCAAAAATGAAAGAAGAGACACTATTACCAAATCTACAAAAATAGAAAGTATTATAAGATAATACATAAATAAGTATATGCCAACAAATTCAATAACTTAAACGAAATGAGCAAATTCCTAAAAACACAAAACATACCAAGACTAAATTGCAAATAAACAGAAAATCTGAATAGGCTTGTAATTAGAGAGGTCATTGAATCAGTAATCAAAATATTCCAACAAAGGAAATCCCAGGACCTGAAGACTTGACTGGTGAATTCTACCAAACATTTGAAAAAGAACTAATACTAGTCCTCCTCAAATGTTTCAAAAAAGTTGAAGTTGAGGGAACATTTTCTAACTCATTCTTTGAGGTTGGCATTACCCTGATAAGCTAAACAAAGCCCAACAATGATAATACAAGAAAATAAAACTACAGGCTAATATTTTTACAAATATTGATGCAAAAAAATCCTCAAAAACTACTAGCAAGCTGAATTCAGCAGCATATTAAAAGGACTAGACATGATAACCAAGTGAGATTTATTCCTGGAATGCAATGGTTCAACATTAAAAAAATGGATCAGTATAATACACAACAACAACAAAATGAAGGAAAAACAACACACAATTATCTCAATTGATGCAGAAAAAGCATTTGATAAATTTGACAAAATTCAACATCCTCTGATAAAAACAACATTCAACAAACTAAGAATAGAAGGTAATGCCTAGGCAACACAAGGAGACCTTGTCTCTACTAAAGAACATTTTAAATTAGCCAGACAGTGGCACACAACTGTAGCACCTCCTCAGGAGGCTGAGGTGGGAAGACCACTTGAGCCTGGAAGTTTGAGGCTGTGGATAGCTATGATTGTGCCACTCTACCTCAGCCCATGTGACAGAGTGAGACACTGTCTCAACAACAATAAATAGAAAGAAACTATTTAAACATAATAAAAGTCATATACGAAAAATTCACAGTGAACCTCATACTCAATGGTGAAAGGCTGAATGCTTTTCTTCTAAAATCAGGAACAAGGCAAGGATGCCCACTTTCATCATATCTATTCAACATAGTATTAGAAGTTCTAGTCAGAGCAATTAGGCAAGAAGGAGAAATATTTGGAAGCCTTTCAGATTGGAAAGAAAGAAGTAAAATTTATGTCTGTTCACAGATAATATAATTTTATACATGGAAAACCTTAAAAGATTTCACACACAAAAAAAAAACTGTTAGAACCAATAAACAAATCAGCAAAGTAGCGGGATATAAAGCCAACACAAAAATCAGTTGCATTTCTATACGCCAACAATGAACAATGTGAATAGAAAATCTTATTTAAGATTGCAATCAGTGGATCAGATGCAGTGGCTCACATCTGTAATCCCAGTATTTTGGGAGGCCAAGGTGGGCAGATCGCTTGAGGTCAGGAGTTCAAGATCAGCCTGCCCAACATGGCAAAACCCCATGTCTACTAAAAATACAAAAATTAGCCAGGTATAGTGGCATGTGCCTGTAGTCCTAGGTACTTGGGAGGCTGAGGCATGAGAATCGCTTGAACCCCAGAGGCAGAGGTTGCAGTGAACCAAGATTATGCCACTGCACTCCAGCCTGTGTGACAAAGCAAGACTCTGTCTCAAAAAAAAAAAAAAAAAAAAAATTGCAATTGGCAATCCCATCTCCATTAACATCAAAGAGGATACAATACTTAGGAATTAGCTTACCCAAGGAGGTGAAGTTCAAATAAAAACTACAAAATAAAGCTGAAAGAAGCTAAAGAAGACATAAATAAAAGGAAACATATCCCATTTTCATGGACTGGAAGACAGTGTTGTTAAGATGTCAATACTACCAAAGTGTTCTAAAATTCAATGCAATCCTAATTACAATTCCAACGACAATTTTTGCAGAAATAGAAAAACCCATTCTAAAATTTGTATGGAATCTCAGGTGACTCCAAGTGGCCAAAACAATCTGGAAAATGCAAAACAAACCCGGAGACATCATAGTTCCTGATTTTGTAAATTTGCAGTGCTAAGTAATCAAAACCATGTAGTACTGCTATAACAACAGACATATAGACCAAGGGAATAGAGTAGAGAGAAGTAAACCCTCACATATATGGTCAAAGGATGTTTGACAAAAACACCAAGACCATTCAATGGGAAAAGGACAGTCTTTTCAACAAATGGTGCTGGGGAAACTGGACATCCACATGCAAAAGAATAAAATTCAACCCTTACCTACCACCATATACAAAATTTAACTCAAAAGGATCATAGTTTAAAATGTAAGACCAAAACGATGAAATTCTCAGGAGAAAACAGAGCAAAATCTTCACATCTTTGGATTTGGCAAAGATTTCTTAGATACAACACCAATGGCACAAGCAACAAAAGAAAAAATACACAAAGTAGACTTCATGACAATTTTAAAACTTTATGCATCAAAGACTATCAACAGAGTAAAAAGGCAGCCCACAGAGTGGGAGAAAAGATTTGCAAATCGGGCCGGGAACGGTGGCTCACGCCTGTAATCCCAGCACTTTGGGAGGCTGAAGCACGCGGATCACCTGAGGTCGGGAGTTTGAGACCAGCCTGACCAACATGGAGAAACTCCATCTCTGCTAAAAATAAAAAATTAGCCAGGCATGGTGGCACATGCCTGTAATCCCAGCTACTTGGGAGGCTGAGGCAGTAGAATCACTTGAACTTGGGAGGCAGAGGTTGTGGTGAGCCAAGATCACGCCATTGCACTCTAGCCAGGGCAACAAGAGCGAAACTCCATCTCAAAAAAGAAAAAGAAAATATTTGCAAATCATATATCTGATAAGCGACTAGTAATTTGAATATCTAGAGAACTCCTAAAACTCAACAAGAAAACAGCCCAACTTAAAATGGACAAAGAATTTGAATAGACATTCCTCCAAAGAAGGTATAAAAATGACCAATAAGCACATGAAAAAATGCTATACATTGCTTATCACCGGGAAAATTCAAATTAAACTTTTCACACCCATTAGGGTGCCTACTATAAAAAGAAATAAATAAAAAGGTGTTTGCAAGGATGTGGAGAAATTGGAACTTCTGTGCATTGTTGGTGGGAGTGTAAAATGGTGCAGCCACTACGGAAAACAGTATGGTGGCTTCTCAAAAAATTAGAAATAGAATTATCTATGATTCAGCAATTCTACTTCTATGTATATACCCAAAAGAATTGAAAGTAGGATATCAAGGAGATATTTATACACCTATGTTCATAACAGCATTCTTCATGGTAACTAAAGGTTGGAAATAACACAAGTGCCCATCAACAGATATGTAGGCAAGTAAAATGTGACACATATATACAATGGAATACTATTCAGCCTTAAAAAAGAAGGAAATCCTGTTACATGCTACAATATAAATGAACTTGAGGACACTATGGCTAAGCAAAATAAGCCAGTCACAAAAGGACGAATATGTATGATTTCATTTATATGAAGTATTTAAAGTAGTAAAAATCATAGAAGCAGAAAGTAAAAGCATGGTTACCAAGGACTGAGGGGAAGGTAGAGAGGGGGGTAGTGTTTATTAGGCATAGAGTCTCAGCGTTGCAAGATGAAAGCGTTCTAGAGATACACTGCACAATAATGTGAATATACTTAACACTACTGAATTGTACATTTTAGAATAGTAAAGATGAGAAATGTAATGTTATATGTTTTATCATAATCAAAATAGAATTTTTTAAAAAGACAATGGCCAAGAATATTCCAAAAATAATGAAGGAAAACAGATTATTAATACAATAAGCCTGAGAACTCCAAGCAAGACAAATAACACCACACACACACACACACACACACACACACACACACACACACACCCCTAGACCCATCGTAGTCAAATTACTGAAATCCAAAGATAAAAAGAGAATCTCACAGGCAGAGAGAAATAAAACAGAAATATTGCAAATAGAGGAATGAAAACAAGAATCGCAGCAAACGTAGAAAGTATGCAAGCTGTCAACACTGGAGAAACCTCTTTAAAGTGCTGAAATGAAAAAAGTCAATCCCCAGTTCTAGACACAGCTAAAATAACTTTCAAAATTGAAGATAGGAAGGCAGAGCAAGATGGCAGAATAGAAGACTCTACTGATCATGCCCCTACAACGACACTAATTTAACAAATATCTACACACACACCAAAAAAAAAAAAACAAAAAAAACAAAAAAAAACCTTTATAAGAACCAAAAATCAGGTGAGCACTCACAGTGTCGGTTTTACCTTCATATTGCTGAAAGCACTGCAGTAGTAGAAAAGGTAGTCTTGAATCACGGATGCCACCCCTCCCTCACCCCCTAGCAGCAGTGGCATTGTACAGAGATTATTTCTGTGTGCTGGGGGAGGGAGAGCACAGCAATTGCGGAAGATTGAATTCAATGCTGTCCTGTTATAGCAGAAAGGAAAACCGGACCAAACTCAGCTAATGTCCATCCATGGAGGGAGCATTTAAACCAGCCCTAGCCAGAGAGGGATTGCAGATTCTAGTGGCCCATACTTGAGTTCCCACAAACCTCACCACCTTGGGCTAAAGTGCTCAGAGGCTCTAAATAAATTTGAAAGGCAGTCTAGACCACATGAACAGCAACATTTACATGAGTCCTACAACTGAACTTGGCCCAGAGCTAGTAGACTGGGCAGGGTGGGGACACGCAACCTGTGGGTCTGTCATATATGGTTTTTATTATGTTAAAGTATGTTCCTTCTATACCCAATTTTTTCAGGGTTTTATTATGAAGATAATGTTGAATTTTATCTAACACTTTTTCAGCATCAATTGAAATTATCACATGGTGGTTGTCCTTCATTCTGTTAATATGACGTGTTACATTGATTGATTTGCATATGTTGAACCATCCTTGTGTCCCAGAGACAAATTCCACTTGGTCATGATGAATGATCTCTTTAATATGTGTTGAATTTGGTTTACTAGTATTTTGCTGAGGATTTTTGCATCAATATTCATCAGAGATATTGGTCTGTAGTTTTCTTTTTTGATGCTTCTTTGTCTGCTTTTGATATCAAAGTAATACCAGCCTTGCAAAATGAGTTTGGAAGTATTCCTTCCTCCTCTATTTTTTGGAATTCCTTGAGTAGCATTAGCATTAGTTCTTTAAATGTTTGGCAAAATTCAGCAGTGAAGCCATTGAGTCTCAGGCTTTTCTTTGCTTGGAGACATTTTATTATGACTTTCATCTCACAACTTGTTATTGGTCTGTTCAGGTTTTTGGTTTCTTCATGATCAAATCTAAGTAGGTTTTATGTGTCTAGAAATTTGTCCATTTCTTCTAGATTTTTCCAACTTGCTGGCATATAGTTGCTCACAATAGCCAGTAATAATCCTTTGCATTTCTGCATTATCAGTTGTAATGTTTCCTTTTATAGCTCTGATTTTATTTATCTGGATCTTCTCTCTTTTTCTCAGTTAGCCTGGCTAAAGGTTTGTCAAATTTGCTTATCTTTTCAAAGAAATATTTTATTTCTTTGATCTTTTGTATTGTTTTCTTTATTTCAATTTCATTTATTTCTGCTCTGATCTTTATTATTACATTTCTTCTACTATTCTTAGGTTTGGTTTGCGCTTGCTATTCTAGTTCCTTAAAATGCGTCAGTAGGTTGTTTTTTTTGAGGTTTTTCTAGTTTTTGATGTAGTGCTTATAGCTATAAACTTTCCTCTTAGTCTTGCTTTCACTGTATCCCAGCAGTTTTGGTATGTTGTGTTTCCATTATCATCTGTTTCAAGAAATTTTGACTTTTCCTTCTTAATTTCGTCATTGACGCACTGTTCATTCAGGAGCATATTGTGTAATTTCTATGTGTATGTATAGTTTCCAAAATGTCTCTTGTTACTGACATCTAGTCTTATTTCATTGTGGTCAGAGAAGATACTTGATATAATTTCGGTTTTTTCAAATGTTTTAAGATTTGTTTTGTGGTCTAAGATATGATTTATCATTGAGAACAATCCATGTGTTGAGGAGAATGTGTATTCTGCAGCAATTGTATAAAATGCTCTGTAAATATCTATTAGATCTATTTGGTCTATAGTGCAGATTAAGTCAGATGTTTCTTCTTCTTTTTTTTTTTTTTTTTTTTTGTGAGATGGAGTCTCACTGTTGTCACCCAGGCTGGAGTGCAATCGTGCGATCTCAACTCACTGCAACCTCCTCCGCCCGGGTTCCAGCAATTCTCCTGCCTCAGCCTCTTAAGTTGCTAAGATTACAGGCACCTGCCACCACACCCAGCTAATTTTTGTATTTTTAGTAGAGACGGGTTTCACTATGTTGGCCAGGCTGGTCCCGAACCCCTGACCTCAGGTGATCCACCCACCTTGGCCTCCCAAAGTGCTGGGATTACAGGTGTGAACCACCATGCCCAGCCTAAGTCAGATATTTCTTTATTTTCTGTCTGAAAGATTTGACATTGCTGAAAGTGGGGTGTTGAAGTCTCCAGATATTATTGCACTGGGGTTTATCTCTCTCTTTAGCACTAAAAATATTTGCTTCATATATCTGGGTGCTCCAGTGTTGGATGCACGTATATTTAAAGTTGTTATGTTCTTTTACTGAATTGACCCCTTTCTCATTATATAATGACATTCTTTGTCTCCTCATAGTTTTTGTCTTAAAATCTACTTTTGCGTGATATAAGTATAGCTACTTCTGCTTTTTTTGGCATGGAATATCTTTTTCAATTCCTTTATTTTTAGTTTATGTGTGTCTGTATAGGTGAAGTGTATTTCTTGTAGGCAACAGATGGTTGGGGGTTTTTTTAATTTTTTTAATTATACTTTAAGTTCTAGGGTACATGTGCACAACGTGCAGGTTTGTTACATACGTATACATGTGCCATGTTGGTGGGCTGCACCCATTAACTCATCATTTACATTACGTATTTCTCCTAATGCTATCCCTCCCCCCTCCCCCCACCCCATGACAGGTCCATTTCTCCTAATGCTATCCCTCCCCCCTCCCCCCACCCCATGACAGGTCCTGGTGTGTGATGTTCCCCACCCTGTGTCCAAGTGTTCTCATTGTTCAATTCCCACCTATGATTGAGAACATGCGGTGTTTGGTTTTCTGTCCTTGTGATAGTTTGCTCAGAATGATGGTTTCCAGCTTCATCCATGTCCCTGCAAAGGACATGAACTCATCATTTTTTATGGCTGCATAGTATTCCGTGGTGTATATGTGCCACATTTTCTTAATCCAGTCTATCATTGATGGACATTTGGGTTGGTTCCAAGTCTTTACTATTGTGAATAGTGCTGCAATAAACATGCGTGTGCTTGTGTCTTTACAGTGGCATGATTTATAATCCTTTGGGTGTATACCCAGTAATGGGATGGCTGGGTCAAATGGTATTTCTAGTTCTAGGATCGCCACACTGTCTTCCACAATGGTTGAACTAATATACACTCCCACCAACTGTGTAAAAGTGTTCCTATTTCTCCACATTCTCTCCAGCACCTGTTGTTTCCTGACTTTTTAATGATCACCATTCTAACTGATGTGAGATGGTATTTCACTGTGGTTTTGATTTGCATCTCTCTGATGGCCAGTGATGATGAGCATTTTTTCATGTGTCTGTTGGCTGCATAAATGTCTTCTTTTGAGAAGTGTCTGTTCATATCCTTTGAGGGTTTTGTTTTTTATCCATTCAGCCACTCTATGTCTTTTGATTGGAGAGTTCAGCTCATTTACATTCAATGTTACTATTGATAAGTAAGGACTTACTCCTGCCATTTTGTTATTTGTTTTCTGGTTGTTTTGTGGTTTTCTCTTTCTTCTTTATCACCTTCCTGTTTTACTTTTAGTGAGCATGATTTTCTGTGGTGGTCTGTTTTAATATCTTGCTTTTTATTTTTTGTACATCTGTTGTATTTTTTTTATTTGAGGTTACCATGAGGCTTGCAAATAATATCTTGTAACCCATTACTTTAAACTGATGAGAACTTAACACTGATTGCATAAACAAAGAACTTAACAAACAAGCAAAACGAAAACTAATAAAAACTCTGCCCTTTAACTTTGTCCCCTCACTTTTAAACTTTCTTTTGTTTCTATTTATATCCTACTGTATGATATATGTCTTGAAAAACTTATAGTTTTTTATCTGTTTATCTTATAGTCTTTCTACTCAAGATATGAATAGTTTATACACCACAATTACAGTGTGATAACATTCTGTGTTTTTCTGGGTACTTACTATTACCAGTGAGTTTTAAACCTTCAGGTGATTGCTTATTGCTTATTAATATTACTTTTCTTAGAACTCCCTTTAGCATTTCTTGTAGGACAGGTCTGATGTTGATGAAATCTCTCAGCTTTTGTTTGTCTGGGGAAGTCTTTATTTCTTCTTCATGTTTGAAGGATATTTTTACTGGTTATACTATTCTAGAATAAAAGTTTTTTCCTTCAGCACTCTAAATATGTCATGCCACTCTCTCCTGGCCTGTAAAGTTTCCACTGAAAAAAATCTGCTGCCAGATATATTGGAGGTTCATTTTATGATATTCGTTTCTTTTCTCTTTTTTTCTTTTCTTTATTAAAGTTTTAGGGTACATGTGCACAACGTGCAGGTTTGTTACATATGTATACATGTACCATGTTGGGGTGCTGCACCCATTAACTTGTCATTTACATTAGGTATATCTCCTAATGCTTTCCCTCCCTGTTTCCCCCACCCCACAACAGGCCCCGGTGTGTGATGTTCCCCTTCCTGTGTCCAAGTGTTCTCATTGTTCAATTCCCACCTATGAGTGAGAGTATATGGTGTTTGGTTTTTTGTTCTCGTGATAGTTTGCTGATAATGATAGGTTCCAGCTTCATCCATGTCCCTACAAAGGACATGAACTCATCCTTTTTTATGGCTGCATAGTATTCCATGGTGTATATGTGCCACGTTTTCTTAATCCAGTCTATCATTGTTGGACATTTGGGTTGGTTCCAAGTCTTTGCTATTGTGAATAGTGCCGCAATAAACAAACGTGTGCAGGTGTCTTTATAGTGGCATGATTTATAATCCTTTGGGTATATACCCAGTAATGGGATTGCTGGGTCAAATGGTATTTCTAGTTCTAGATCCCTGAGGAATTGCCACACTGAATTCCACAATGGTTGAACTAGTTTACAGTCCCACCAACAGTGTAAAAGTGTTCCTATTTCTCCACATCCTCTCCAGCACCTGTTGTTTCCTGACTTTTTAATGATGGCCATTCTAACTGGTATGAGATGGTATCTCACTGTGGTTTTGATTTGCATTTCTCTGATGGCCAGTGATGATGAGCATTTTTTCATGTGTCTGTTGGCTGCATAAATGTCTTCTTTTGAGAAGTGCTGTTCATATCCTTCACCCAGTTTTTGATGGAGTTGTTTGTTTTTTTCTTGTGAATTTGTTTGAGTTCATTGTAGATTCTGGATATTAGCCCTTTGTCAGATGAGTAGATTGCAAAATTTTCTCCCATTCTGTAGGTTGCCTGTTCACTCTGATGGTAGTTTCTTTTGCTGTGCAGAAGCTCTTTAGTTTAATTAGATCCCATTTGTCCATTTTGGCTTTTGTTGCCATTGCTTTTGGTGTTTTAGACATGAAGTCCTAGCCCATGCCTATGTCCTGAATGGTATTGCCTAGGTTTTCTTCCAGGGTTTTTATGGTTTTAGGTCTAACATGTAAGTCTTTAATCCATCTTGAATTAATTTTTGTGTAAGGTGTAAGGAAGGGATCCAGTTTCAGCTTTTCTCTTGCTGCTTGTAGGATCCTTTCTTCAACCTTGACCTTTGAGAGTTTGATTATTAAATGTCTTTAGGTAGTATTCTTTGGCTTAAATCCACTTGCTATTTAAAATCTCCTTGAAGTTAAATATTGATATCTTTCTCTAGGTTTGGGAAGTTCTCTCTTATTATCTCTTTAAGCAAACTTTCTACCCCTATCTCTTTCTCTACCTCCTATTTAAGGCCAGCAACTATTAGATTCACTCTTTTCACCTATTTTGTAAATCTTGTAGGCATGCTTCTTTCTCTTTTAATTCTTTTTTCTTCTGTGTCCTCTGACTATTTTCAAATAGCCTGTCTTCAAACTCACTAAGTCTTTGTTCTGCTTGATCAAGTCTACTGTTAAGAGACTCTGATGCATTCTTCTGTATGCCAATTGCATTTTTCAGTTCCAGAATTTCTGCTTGTTTAATTATTTCAATATCTTAATTAAATTTATCTGATAGACTTCTGAATTCCTTCTCTGTGTTCTCTTAAATTTCTGTATTTCCTCAAAACAGCTATTTTGAATTCTCTTTCTGAAAGGTCATATATCTCTGTCTCTCCAGGATTGGTCCCTGGTGCCTTATTTAGTTCATTTGGCAAGGTCATATTTTTCTGGATGGTCTTGATGCTTGTGGATGTTCATCAGTGTAAAGAGGTGGGCATTTATTGTAGTCTCTGCAGTCTGTGCTTATTTGTACCTATCCTTCTTGAGAATATTTTACAGATATTCAAAGGGACTTGGGTTTTGTGATATTAATTTTTGGTCACTGCAACCATATCTGCATTAGGAGGCACCCCAAGCCCAGTAACACTGCAGCTCTTGCAGACTCATAGAGGTACTGCCTTGGTGGTCTTAGATAAGATCTGGAAGAATTATCTGGATTACCAGGTGGAGACTTGTTCTCTTCCCTTACTTCCTCCCAAAGATATAAAGTCTCTCTCTGTGTGCTAAGCTGCCTGGTGCTGGGGAAGAGGTAACACAAGCATATCTGTGGCCACCACCACCAAGACTGCACTGGGCCAGACCTGAAGACAGCACAGCAGTGGGGCTTACCCAAGGCCCATGGCAACCACTGCCTGGCTACCACCTTTGTTAGCTCAAGGTCGTAGGGCTCTATAATCAGCAGGTAGCAAAGCCAGCCAGGCTCGTGTCCTTCCATTCAGGGCAGTGAGTTCCCTCTGGATCCAGCTGAGTCCAGAGGTGCCATTCAGGAGCCAGGGCCTAGAGTCAGTAACCTTATGAATCTACTTGGTGCTCTTTCTACTGTGGCTGATCTGGCACCCAAGCCACAAGATAAAGTCCTTCCCACACTTATCTTCCCTTTGCACCAGCAAGGGAGTCTCTTCCCATGGCCACTACTACCCCAGAACTATGCTGAGTACTGCCTGGCTACCATCGATGTTCACTCAAGGCCCAAGGGCTCTTCAGTCAGCTTATGGTGAATGGTGCCAGGCCTAGGACTCTCCCTTCAGGGCATTGGGCTCCCCTCTGGCCCAGGGCAGGTCCAGAAATGCCATCCAATTACCAAGGCCTGGAATCAGGGACCCCAAGAGCTCACTTGGTGCTCTACTGTACTGTGGCAGAGCTGGTACCTAAGCTGCCTTTCCCAAACAAAAGGAGTCTCTCCCCATAGCTACAACAGCTGGGAATGTGCTGGGTCACATATGAAGCCAACATGTCTCTGAGTCTCACCCAAGGCCCTCAGCAAATACTGCCTGTTTACCACTACTAATTATTCAGGGCCCAAGGGCTCTTTAGTCAGTTGGTAATGAATCTTGCCAGGATTGGGTCCTTTACTTCAAGGCAACGAATTTCCTTCTAGACCTTCTAGACCATTTCCTGTCTAGAAATGGCCAGGATCTAACACCGGGAATGAGGGCATCAGGAGTCTGGCTGGTGCCCAATCCTACTGCGGCTGAGACAGAGTCCTTTTTACTCTCCTCTCTCTTCTCCCCGGCAGTGGGAAAAAGTTTCTCCCATAGCTGTGCTGCCTGTTGTTGGGCTGGCACAAGCACTGCTGTGGTGGCCCTGGCTGGTGTCTCACTGGGTTGCATGCCCCCACTGTCTCCCAGCCCAGCACAGCACCAAGACTTGCCTAAGAATTGTAGTCCTTGTGGCCTGAACTGCCTTTCAAGTTTATTTAGAACCGCAGAGCACTTTGGCTGTCAGGGGTGAGGCTTGCCAGAACTCAGCTTTGGACCATTGGAATGGGCAATTCCCCTCCTGGCCTGATCTAAATGCTCCTTCCATGGGTGCTGGCTAATTTCTGCCTAATGTTGCTTTCCACTATACAAGGGCAGCACTGAGTTTCAATGCAAAGTCCCACAATCACGGTGCTCTTCCTTTCCCAAGCACACAGATTCTGTCTCCACACCACACAGCTACTGCCAGAGAAGGAGGAAGGGATAGCATTGGAAATTCAAGACTGTATTTCCTACCCTCTTCAGAGCCTTTTTCAGTGACATAAAGTTAAAACCAGGTACTGTGATCACTTGCTGATTTTTGGTGCTTATGATGGTGCATTTTTTTGTGTTCAATTTGCTGCTCCTACAGGGAGGACAATCAGTGGAGGCTTCTATCCAGCCATCTTGCTCCACTTCTTCTTTTTTTTGTTTTATTATTCATCTAAAAGGTAATTAATTATCTAGCTGAGAGTAGTGGCTCATGCTTTTAATCCCAGCACTTTGGGAGGCAGGTGGATCACTTGAGCCCAGGAGTTTGAGCAGCCTGGGTAACATAGTGAGACCCTGTCTCTATTTCAAAATAAATAAATAAAAGCTGATTGACTAAGGAAAAAATAGAAACAATGTATTGTGGGCCTTATAACATTTGTAGAAGTAAAATATATGATATCAACAGCACATAGGAGGAGAGGAAATGAAGTATACTATGGAAAGTACACTATATATTATATACTATATTATTTGAAAGCAGATTGTTATAAGGTAAAGATACCTACTATAAACCATAGGAAAACCACTGTTAGAAAAAAAATAATAAGCCAATATTGGAGATTAAATGAAATTACAAAAGAAGGCAGGAAAAAGAAAATGAACAAAGAAAAGATGGTGCAATTAGAAAACAACTAACAAGGTGGTATATTTAAATCCAACTTAATAATGACTTAATTAAATGATGGAATCTGAACACCCCAAATAAGACAGAGATTATCAGATTGAATTTAAAAACAAGACATGTTATCTTTAAGAAACCTACGATAAATATAAAGACATAAATAGGTTTCAAATAAAGGGATGTAAAGGAATATACTAAGCAAATACATTAAAAGAAAGGTAGGTGGCTATTTTAATATCAGATAAAGTAAATCCCACAATGAATAGCATTGCCAATTTTTTTTTCAAATTAGCAAATTGAATTCAGCCACACATGCAAAAGATAATACATCACAAAAAAGTGGGACTTATCTTGGTTCTGTAAAGTTGGCTCAACTTTAGAAAGTCAATCAGTGTAATTCACCATATCTCAGACTAAAAGCTAAAAATCAATAAAGAAAAAGATTTGAGGAAATTCAACATTATGTCATGATAATAAGTGTCAGCAGACTAAAAGTAGAAGGAAATTTCCTCAACCTGATAAACAGAATTTACTAAAATTTACAGCTAATATAATAACTAATGGCAAAAGACTAAATAAATTCCCACTAGGATCAGGAGCAGGGTACAAATTTTTTTTTTTTTTGACAGAGTCTCGCTCTGTCACCCAGGCTGGAGTACAGTGGCATGATTTTGGCTCACTGCAACCTCCGCCTCCCGAGTTCAAGCCATTCTGCCTTGGCCTCTTGAGTAGCTAGAATTACAGGCGTGCACCACCACGCCCAGCTAATTTTTGTATTTTCAGTAGAGACAGAGTTTCACCATGTTGGTCAGGCTGGTCTCGAACTGCTGACCTCATGATCCGCCTGCCTCGGCCTCTCAAAGTGTTGGGATTACAGGCATGAGCCACCGTGCCCGGCCACAATTTTTTTTTCTCACTATTCCTACTCAAAAACGTACTGGAGGTCCTAGACAATGCAAAATAAGGCAAGAAAAAAATAATATGCATACAGTTTGGAAAGGAAGAAGTAGAACTGTCATTTTCACAGATGTCATAATTGTCTACATAAAAAAATCCCAAAGAATCTACAAAATGTTACTAGAACTAAGACATGAGTTTAGCAAGTTTGCAGGATATAAAGTCAATATTCAAAACTCATTTCCATTTCTGTGTACCAGTAATGAGATATTAAAACTGTATTTTCAAATACCATTTACTGTCACTTTAAAAATCATGGAATATTTAAGGGTAAATTCAACAAAATATATACAAGATTTCTCTACTAAAAACTGTAAAGTGTTAATGAGAGAAATTAAAGAAGACATAAATCAAAGGAGAGATACTTGTGTTCACAGATCAACAGGGGCAACAGTGTTAAGATGTCAGTTCTCCCAAACTTGATACATAGATTCAATGCAATCCCAAGCCAAATCTCAGCAGGCTTTTTTGTAGATTCTGACAAGCTGATTCTAAAACTTATATGGAAAAGCAGAGACTCTAGAATTTCCAAAGTGATTTTGAAAAGTAAGAACTAAATTACAAGATTCACATAACCCGATTTCAAGGCTCACTATCAAGCCACAGTAATCAATGCAGTGTGACACTGGTGAAATGGAAAAAACAGAGTCCAGAAATAGGTCCACAAATATATGGCCAACTGGATTTTCAACAAAGATGCCAAAATAATTTAATTATTTTGAAAAAATTAACCAGATTTTCATATGCAAAAAAATAAACAAACTTTGACTCTTACCTTATGCTATATAAAACAGTAAACTCAAAATGGATCATAGACCAAAATGTAAAACCTAAAACCATAAGACTTCCAGAGGAAAGCATACAAAAAATATTTTATGACTTAGGTTAGGCAAAATTTTATTACATATCACACCAAAAGCACAATCTATTTTTTTAAATTCATAAATTGGATTTAATCAAAGTTCAAAACTTCTGCTCTTTGAAAGGCAAGGCAAAAATGAGTCATGAAGTGGAAGAAAATATTTGCAAAACACACAACTAACAAAGAACTTGTTCCCAGGACATATAAAGAATGCTTAGAATTCAATTATAAAACATCAAACAGTCCAATAAAATTGGGGAGGGGGCAAAAACAGACACTTCGACAAAGTAGAGATAGCGAAGGCACTATGTACGTGGGGGAAATGCCCGATATCATTAGTCATTAGGGAAATAAAAATTAAACCACACTCAGATAGCACTTTACACCTATTGCAGTACCTAAAATTTAATTTTAAATATAACTACCAATAT
The DNA here is from genome assembly GCF_009828535.3 of Hylobates moloch. NCBI lineage: Eukaryota > Metazoa > Chordata > Mammalia > Primates > Hylobatidae > Hylobates > Hylobates moloch. The sequence goes on along the minus strand of NW_026652277.1, from coordinate 117,517,025 downwards.
CAAATACTGGCAAGGATGTGGAAGAAATAGAACCTTCATGCATTGCTGGTAAAAGTAACACAATGGTACGGCCACCTTAGAAAACAGTTTGCCCATTTTGTATAAAGTTGAACATACATTTACCATGTAACCCAGTGGTAATATGTACCCTAGCTATGTACCTAAGATCAATGAAAGCATACATCCACACAAACACCATTACACAACTCTCTATAGGAGCTTTATCCATGATTGCCAAAACCTGGAAAGGGTCCAAATATCTACCAACTACCTAGTGGATAAATTGTGTTACATCCATGAAATAGAATACTTCTTAACAGTAAAAAGGAAGGAACTACTGATATATAAATGATTCTCAAAAGTATTATGCTAAGTGAAAGGAGCCAGAATCAAAAAATGCATACTGTTTGATTCCATTTATATGACATTCTGGAAAAGGCAAAATTACAGCGACAGAAATCAGTTGCCAGCACCCGGGGGAAGCGGGAAAGGATTGACTACAAAAGACTACAAATAAACTTTTGAGGATGATGGAAATATTCCATATCTTGAACACATTATACAACTATACATGTTTGTCAAAACTCACCAAAGGGTGAATTTTACTGTACATAAATTATGTCTTAATAAACCAGGCTTCTTCAAAAAGACTATCAAGAATGGATATACATAGGCTCATCATCCTATATTCGTCAAATTGAGTGTAGTTTTACATTTCCAAAATAAAACATTTTAAAATGAATTGCAACATCATGCAAATGATCTTCAGCTTCCATTTTTAACAGGCTATTTATTTCAAATGTTAAATGCAATGCAAAATAAGCCACAGACGGGGAGTAAATGATTACAGAAAACATTCTGATAAAGGACTTGCAATAACATACATAAATGCATATATAAACATGTATATTATTATATATACATATATATATTCCTAAGTGTTGAAAAATTTTGCCCGAGTAAAGTTGCATGGAACAAGAAAATTCTTAGCAGAAAGCTTTTGCTATAATGTAGATTCTAGTTTCAATACCCTCTTTTCACTAACAATAATTCATGATATCCCAAGTAATTCTAAGCTTAAGCCAGTCTTAATTTAAGGGCTGTTAAGAAGACAAAAAAATTAAAGAATTTTACAAAATTCATTTAGATCCAAGGCATCTTAAACTATGGGAACAATTAAGGAAAACCATGATACAAAATGTATTAATTCCCATCCTCCCAAACTTTCCACAAGTAGACAATGCCTTGTATACAAGAGCTACTTGATGATTACTTGTACTTTTTTTAAGCCATAGATCTTATTTGTAAAGGACAAGTCTTAACAACAAATCTGAGAAATTACACACTGTTATTAATGTTCTTTTAAATATAAAACTTTATAAACTTGTACCTGTATCCAAAAATGTCCTCTTTCTTGAAGACATATGTAGTATCTCTAACTTAATCTTAGTGTAAAAATTATATAACTCTGCCAGTGTAAATAAAATCATGCCCTTTCATAATTTTATTGAACTGACTTGTGGGACTACCAGGGCCATCATGTACGGCTGTTGTCAGTTGCATCTGGAATAAAGGCATGCAGCCCACGGGACATGGATGTGCTTTGAAATCCAGCCCCTTACTCTGTTGCAAGCCTTGTGTCATTACTAATAAAAAGTGGCATGTTTTTTCTAATAGTCCCCCTAACTGAGGACCTTTGTATAATTTGTGAGCTCAGAGGGTGCCCCCACCGCCTTGTTTTTGTTTGTTTTTTTGGGTGGTTTTTTTTTTTTTTTTTTTTTTGAGACAGAGTTTCGCTCTTCTTGCCCAGGCTGGAGTGCAATACCACGATCTCGGCTCACTGCAACCTCTGTCTCCTGGGCTCAAGCGATTCTACTGCCTCAGCCTCCGGAGTAGCTGGGATTACAGGCACCTCCCACCACGCCTGGCTAATTTTTTTGTGTTTTTAGTAGAGACAGGGTTTCATCATGTTGGCCAGGCTGGTATCAAACTCCTGACCTCAGGTCATCCACCCGCCTCGGCCTTCCAAAGTGCTGGGATTACAGGCATGAGCCACTGCGCCCAGCCGAGGGTACCCCTTTTTTAACACACACAAAGATACTGTGAATGCTAGAAGTGGTCCAAAGGACCATCCATCTTCCTTAAAAACAGTTTCAGAATAACCACCCATGTTAGGAATTAAATACTATCAGTTTTTCTCCATTCTTTCAATATATCATACACAGAATAGCTCTGACAAATATAGGTAGAAGAGAACATAGTTTTGCATAAGTAAGTAAGCAACCACTGACTTCATTTTGAAACTCTGTTCCATCACTGGATTTCCACATAATCTATATCATCCCAATCATTAGCTAACAGACAAAAACTGCTCTACATACATGCACAATTCTCTCTTTCAGGAAAACCTATATACTATTTTTCCATCTTCCTTAAGGACAGCCAAATTTTCTTTGTTCTCTCTGAGGTGTGAAAAGCTGATCATCCCTGTGTATACAGCAAAATAATTTCTGAGAATTGTAGCAAAACAAGATTGTATAGAGATTTTGCAGTCTATTGCAATTGACGGTACCTTTAGCTTAGGGATACCAGAAAAAAATATCACAAATATATGCCACCACTCTCATCCTGCCTTCAATAACCATAACAATAACTTCTAAAATCTTTTCTTCTTGATGCATCTATAAACAATTAGCACGTCTTTGTTAAACTCTAATTGCTCTTCCTACACAGCTGTGTCACTGTACAGCTCAAGAAAGAGGGCCCAACTGTTAAGACAGTTATTAATAAAATAATGCCATAACAAACTGAAAAGGCCTGGGGAGTTCAAGAAAAGCAGGTCTCCCCGACATCCCTTTGGAAAACCAGCATTTAAATGCTGAGCTTCTCTACCCTCTTCTTTTAAACCTAAGTCCTTAGTAAGAGATGCAAGAATGTAGAGGTAAGAACATGACCTCTTGAGATAGACTGCATGGATTTGAATTCCAGCTCTTCCACTAATTACATTGTGTGAATAGGACGTACTACTCTACCTCTCTATGCCTCAGTATTCTCTTCTGTAAAGTGGGGCTAATAATGATTCATACTGTTATGATAACTACATGACTTAATAAAGAACTTAGAAAAGCATCTTGGAGGCATTAAATGCTCAATATACTTAAAGAAACAATATGTATTGCTTTTATGTATTGTATAACTTCCCATTACAGGTGTGTTTGTTTTGTTTTGCTTTGTTTTGTTTTTTTAATTTTTAACTTTCCCCTGCAACCTAATTACATCTTTAGTGACTAGACAAAGCTAAGGTCTAGTATTTAAGTCTGCACAAACCACCTGTTAGTGCTTCAACAACACCATGGCTAAAGCAAAGGAAAAGAGTCTTTTTCTGGGAAACAGTTGCAAAGTGCTGGGGATATTCATTGAATGAGCCAAGTCTACTCTAAACCTTAGAGTTTTTCACTCTTCAAAGTGACACAATATAGGATGACAACATTCCCATCCCTTTCTACTTGAGAAACTCCAAAAGCTGTTTGTCCCAGAAATATCTTGACATGTTGGAAGTTTTCAGCTTCAGGAAATGAAATTTTCTGCAGTGGAGGATTGAGACATCTATAATTTTGACATGAAATTATTTCACATAGTAGAGAAGAAAAATATTCTTCAAGAATAAAATCCTGAGATTAAATAACTCCAATGTATTTTAACCCACATTTGGTCTTTATCTGTATGTCCCCATAATCATACAACTTATTTGTCAAATTTAGTGACCAAAAATACAATTTCTACACTGAATCAGCTAAGCTCCTTTTGATTGTTAGTAACTGAATCTCTCACCAGCAATGGATTAATGATAAGCAGATTTCATTTGTCACAAAAGGCAATAGTAGGTGGCTTACTTCCTCCTGACTTTCTGCCATCCTCAGGAGATTGGCATTCCCATCCTCAGGCTCATTGTCTCATGGTCACAAGGTGGTTGCCTCAGCTCCACATCATAAACTCAACACAGCAGACTCCAAAGAAAGAGGGAAGGAAAGAAGCCTCTTCTTGGACATTTTTCTATTTCTCTTTTCAAGAAGCACCCCTCACCTCAACCCAGTAGTCTTGACCTTATATCTCATTGGCCAGAATTGCCTAACATGGACAGTCCTGGCTGCAAGAAAATGTGGCAAATTGTTGGGTATTTCCAGACTTTATCATGGGAAGAGGAAAAAGAGGAAGAGAAATGGCTATTGAGTAGGCAACAACAGCATCTGCCACACCTGCTTATAGATTATATTCTTTCCCTGATTTTGCTTCTGCAAAACTCTTAATTATCATTTAAGAAAAATTGTGTCTGTTGCTTTCTTGGTAAACCTCCTCTGATCCAGCCCTAGGCAGTGTTGGGTGTTCATTCTTCAGTGATTTGATACAGCACTTTGCACACGTGTACATGAACATGTACCACTTGGCATTGTGATGGTCGTTGGTATTTGTTTCCCCATTGCAGAGTGAACTGGAATGGGAAACATTATCTTAGCCACTATATCCCAAATGTCTATGGCAATATGGTGGAAAAAATTAGACCAAATCATTTAAACTGTAATGATGGAACTATTCCTAAAGATCACACATATGTTGTACTATATTAGGCAGCATGTAAAATCACTAAATAATTTTCTGAAAGAAATTAAATGTAAGGGTCAAATTGGTTATATTGATGATCATCCAGTTAACTAGAGTCACTCTTTTTCAACAAGATTTTCTCTGGAATAACAAACAAAAGAGAGAAAAAAAAATAACATACAGTGTCCACCCTGGCTCTACCCCCAGGAACAGGGCTTTTCAAAACTTCAGAATGTTAACTGCATGGCTCCCAAATGCCTGGGTTCATAATACAAGCCATTCTTCCTGATGTCCAGAGCCCTAAAAACAATGACAAACCCAGTAACACCAAGTATATAGGTGTAGGACAGGAAATAAGCAAGGTGAGCCTAGAATATCTTGTCCTATCAGATAGCATAGAAGCTAAAAAAGATTAGTGGAGTCATATCAAAATAACTGACGCCTGTCTCCTTGGCTTGCAGATGGCCATCACCTTGCTTGTCCTCACGTGGTCTTTTATCTGTGTGTGACCATCCCTGATTCTCTCCTTATATCCAATTTTCATCTTCTTATAAGGGCACCAGTCAAATTGGATTGGAGCCCACCCTATTGACCCTATTTAACTTAATCACCTCTTTCAAGGACTTATCTTCAAATATAGTAACATTCTGAGGTACAGAGGTTGAAGCTCTAAAGCTTCAACATATTAATTTGAGAGGTGGACACAATTCAGCCATAACAGCTGCCATACTTAGCAATCCTACATCATGACCTAACATTCTGGGAATTTGTCTGACTAGCCAACCTTTCTCCACAAACCTAAAAAAAAGCCAAGAATTGAGTCAAGTTTGGCGGGGGCACTTCCTTTACTTTTGCTCCCAACAGATTCTAGGTGTCCAAAAAGCCAAATCAGGTCTAAAAGATATTCTGCCTAGAAGAAAACAAAAATTTTGTATAGAGATGAGTTTTTTTTAAAGTCTCACAAATTGGGGTGTGCAGTTTCCCATCCAAATCCAATGAAGCTGTCATAGCCATAGCTTGAACAACCAATGTCTTTCTGACTTTGCTTGAGGCACCTTATCCCATGCAGAGAATGATATGTGCAGAGAAAACATATCTTTGCCTGCATATAAGGTTGCAAATGGTCAACATGAACCCCTCTGTGTACCATCTGCATTAACAGGGAATGACACAGGAAACTTCCTGCCAGGAGCAGCAACAGAGCTTACCCTCCAGTGCCCAACCATCCCCCAAATGGCCCTCATACATGTACTCTCTACCTGAATTCCCTGCCAACATCTTGTTCAAGGGTTCAGCAGGAACAAGCAGAGCATTCTGTTCACAGGTGGTTTGGTTTGCATCCTGTTCCAAATTTTCTAGGCACCTAAACAAATCACATCCCTCCTCCCTCTCTCATCATTCTGCCAATGAGATACAAAATTGTGGCTGTTTCATGGGGCATTGTTTTGCTACCTAAAATGAGGTTATATTATCAAGGACTCCCCCATCCCTATCCTTTATGAGAGCTTACTTAATCCAAGGTCTCATCTAATCAAATATATTGGCTAAGCTGGCACTATTGTGGGCTCTAAACCAGACCACTGAAGCCTGTCAGATCCACCTGCATTGTGCTTTACCTTCTCGCATCAGAAAAAATGTACGAAGATTTTTTTTCCAAAACAGTTCTGCCCAAATTTGTATATTTGTATTAGGATTTGCAGGAGTTGGTAATTTCTAGATTTCTCCTTATTACAATTTATGAATACAAAAGTATCCTTGTTCCTTAATTCATCAGACTGACATAACGAGTTATATATGTTACACCCTCTCTCTTCATAAGACCACCAAGATTCCAGCACCCACAACTCCCAATTATTCTGTATTCCTGAGTTCCCCACAAACAATTAGTCCAAAACAATCCTACCAAATAAGACCTTGGAAAAGTCAATATTCAAAGTCACTGGAAAGAACCTAGAGCATTAAGTCTTATAGACAAAGCTGTGGGAAGAAGGAAAAGACCTGAATATTCTCATGTTGGAGAGAACAGCTCCAGTGGCATTGACAGTGGGAGCAGAGAAGGGGTTGTGCATGAGAGGACTGGGAGGTGATTAGCCTGGAGTGTGGTTGCAGAAGGTGTCCTTGTCCTTACTATGCTCTGCTACAGAGAACTTCTGCCCTTGTGCTATCCAGGCTGTGGACCACAAGTCTTAGAAATCAGAAATCTGGGCTTTGATATGGGCACCTGTCAGCTGAGCAAAGGAAACTGTGGGAAACTCTTCTCAATCCTTCCTCTTAGATACAGCAGAAGCATAGAAAGAACCTACATTTTGGAGTCAGGAGAGCTTGGTTTCTAATATTCTACCCTTCTACTTGCTGTATTTATAGCTATGGGCAAATAACTTTCCTGAATCTCCATGTTCTTACATGTAAAATGAAGAGAATCCCCTCAGAAGGTTACTTGTTTGAGGATTAAATTATATACTGTAGGTAAAGTACCTGCCATGTGGTACAGCTCAATAATTGTTTTCCTTCCAGAAAAAGTCCTGAGAGCCAAGACAGAGAATCGTTGACCAAGACATCTTTTTAATTATTTAATAACAGGAAGCATAGCATATCTAAAAGAGACAAACATTTCTGTAGTACCAAAACAATGTGAGAAATAAGATTAAAATGTATTAAATTGTGTCAACAAGAAACTTTACATTTAATTCTTTCATCTGCCACATTTCAATGAAAGATTTTCAGTAATCATGAAATATAACCAAAAGCTCAGAGGTTGGGAGAAATGCAGCCATTTGTCTTTTGCAGCCTTCTTTGGCTTCTAAGTCAACACCATCAGCGTAGTATTTTTAATGCTAAGACACAGCCCAGATGTCCAATTCCTTGCAGTAGACCCTATGTGACTCGCATGCCAGCCCATACAGTTATTCTGCAGGACCTGGATAATGGCTGACCGTGGTTCTAAACTGTGGCTGCCCAGGCCACACTCCAGATCAGAATCTTAAAGTTTATTTTTAAATCTCCCTAGCTAGTTCTGACTTGAGAACTCTGGTTTGCAATATTAGCAGAAAGGTGGTTGAGGAGGTTCCTGGGAGGCAAAAAAGACTGTCCTGCCATATGACATTGAGGCTGCCAAGGAAACATGTCATAAAAATGGAGCCAAGTTCATGGCAGAATAAGTCTCAGAAGAATGTGAGCAAAAACAAAAGTTAACTAATCTGTAAAAACATCTTTCTAATTTAATAACAGACCCTCTGTTATGTCTCCTGGCAATGCTAAAAGAAAAGGTAAAATACTTTAGCTAATACAAAAATGGAATCAAGCTAAATGCCTTTCAGTAGAGAAATAGATAAATAAAGCATGGCATTTTCACACATATATGGCAGTTGAAAATGCATGAATTAGATCTACATGTATTAACATGGGTAGATCTTGGAAACATAATGTTGAGTTTTTAAAAAACTGTTGGATGATGCATAAGATACAATACCACTGAAACAAAAATTTAAGTGTAAAACAATATATACTATTTTAGATATATATGTAGCAAAAGTATAAAAATATAGATCAGAGAGGTAAAAATAATAATAATAGTAATGGTTACCTCTAGCAGGGGAGGGGACTAGAAAGGTATAAAAACTAATTTTAGTGCGGAAACTTTAATGGAATCTTCATTCCAGGAAAAAAGTAGCCATAAAAACATTCTTAGAATAACTGGGGAAATTTTAATAATGGACTGGACAATAGATAACTTCATTCAGTTATTGACAATTATTTTAGAAATGATGAAGTTATGATTTGTGTAGAAATCTTATTCTTAGAAGATGGATATCAAAGTCTAATGATCTCTACAACTTACTTTTAAATGGTGTAGCAAAGCTTATGTGTTATGTGTACACACACATACCAAAGAGACAAAATCACCCTAGGGCTTGGTAAACTAAAAAGAATACAGAAGTCCCTAAGTGGCAGCCTGAGATAACTGCAGCAATGGCCATTTCCAAGAGAATTGCAGATGAAGGTTTATGTTCCCAGGTCCAAAAACCCCAGTAAGAGAGTGAAGGCCAGAGTCCCCAGGCTTGTTTCTCTAGTCTAGACTACACATGGATGATTTCTACTACCTGCAGGACCAATCTGTCCTCTCAGCACACTTTGCTTTCTGCCATTATAACTCTGATTAACACAGAGAGCAATTTTCTGTTTATTTGTCTCTATCTCATACCAGTCCATGAGCATCATGAGAACAGAGACCATGTCTGTCTTTTTGGTATTGTACTTCAAGCACAGGCTACAACAATGCATGGCACATAGTGAGTACTTAATAATTATTTGTTTAATTAATCTATTATGGCCATCTTCCAAGAGGAAGATGCCCCATCTCTTCTCCTCAGCTACCCAGCCATGCCTCAAAACACAACAGGTCCTAGAAATAGGCCCTTTAGAGTTCATTTCAGATCAACAACTTTTGTTAAAGTGCTGTGTACACTGAAATCACAGTTGAAGCTGTCATGATCCCTGCCTGTCCAACAGTTACTTTTAGAAGTGTCTATTTGCACAAGATGTCCGAATAGGAACAGCTCCCATCTACAGCTCCCAGCGTGAGCAACGCAGAAGATGGGTGATTTCTGCATTTCCAACTGAGGTACCAGGTTCATCTCACTGGGGCTTGTTGGACAGTGGGTGCAGCCCACCAAGCATGAGCCAAAGCAGGGCAAGGCATCGCCTCACCTGGGAAGCACAAGGGCTCAGGGAATTCCCTTTCCTAGCCAAGGGAAGCTGTGACAGATGGCACCTGAAAAATCAGGTCACTCCTACCCTAATACTGCGCTTTTCCAATGGTCCTAGCAAACGGCACACCAGGAGATTATATCCCATGCCTGGCTCAGAGGGTCCCATGCCCACGGAGCCTCGCTCATTGCTAGCACAGCAGTCTGAAATGGAACTACAAGGCAGCAACGAGGCTGGGGGAGGGGAGCCCGCCATTGCTGAGGCTTGAGTAGGTAAACAAAGCATCCAGGAAGCTCGAACTGGGTAGAGCCCACCGCAGCTCAAGGAGGCCTGCCTGCCTCTGTAGACTCCACCTCTGGGGGCAGGGCATAGCCAAACAAAAGGCAGCAGAAACCTCTGCAGACTTAATGTCCCTGTCTGACAGCTTTGAAGAGAGTAGTGGTTCCCCTAGCACTGAGCTTGAGATCTGAGAACGGTCAGACTGCCTCCTCAAGTGGGTCCCTGACCCCCCAAGTAGGCTAATTGGGAGGTACCCCCAAGTAGGGGCAGACTAACACCTCACATGGCCGGGTACCCCTTTGAGACAAAGCTTCCAGAAGAACGATCAGGCAGCAACATTTGCTGTTCAGCAATATTCGCTGTTCTGCAGGCTCTGCTGCTGATACCCAGGCAAACGGTCTGGAGCAGACCTCCAGCAAACTCCAACAGACCTGCATTTGAGGGTTCTGACTGTTAGAAGGAAAACTAACAAACAGAAAGGACATCCACACCAAAACCCATCTGTCGGTCACCATCATCAAAGACCAAAGGTAGACAAAACCACAAAGATGGGGAAAAAACAGAGCAGAAAAGCTGAAAATTCTAAAAATCAGTGCACGTCTCCCCCTCCAAAGGAAAACAGCTCCTCACCAGCAACGGAACAAAGCTGGATGGAGAAGGACTTTGACAAGTTGAGAGAAGAAGGCTTCAGATGATCAAACTTCTCCAAGCTAAAGGAGGAAGTTCAAACCCATTACAAAGAAGATAAAAACCTTGAAAAAAGATTAGACGAATGGCTAACCAGAATAACCAGTGTAGAGAAGTCCTTAAATGACCTGATGGAGCTGAAAACCATGGCACAAGAACTATGTGACGAATGCACAAGCTTCAGTAGCTGATTCAATCAACTGGAAGAAAGGGTATCAGTGATTGAAGATCAAATGAATGAAATGAAGCAAGAAGAGAAGTTTAGAGAAAAAAGAGTAAAAAGAAATGAACAAAGCCTCCAAGAAATATGGGACTATGTGAAAAGACCAAATCTACGTCTGATTGGTGTACCTGAAAGTGACAGGGAGAATGAAACCAAGTTGGAAAACACTCTGCAGGATATTATCCAGGAGAACTTCCCCAACCTAGCAAGGCAGGCCAACATTCAAATTCAGGAAATACAGAGAATGCCACAAAGATACTCCTCGAGAAGAGCAACTCCAAGACACAAAATTGTCAGATTCACCAAAGTTGAAATGAAGGAAAAAATGTTAAGGGCAGCCAGAGAGAAAGGTCGGGTTACCCACAAAGGGAAGCCCATCAGACTAACAGTGGATCTCTTGGCAGAAGCTCTACAAGCCAGAAGAGAGTGGGGGCCAATAGTCAACATTCTTAAAGAATTTTCAACCCAGAGTTTCAATATCCAGCCAAACTAAGCTTCATAAGTGAAGAAGAAATAAAATCCTTCACAGACAAGCAAATGCTCAGAGATTTTGTCACCACCAGGCCTGCCCTACAAGAGCTCCTGAAGGAAGCACTAAACATGGAAAGGAACAATGAGTACCAGCCACTGCAAAAACATGCCGAATTGTAAAGACCATTGATGCTAGGAAGAAACTGTGAGCAAAATAACAACTAACGAGCAAAATAACCAGCTAACATCATAATGACAGGATCAAATTCACACATAACAATATTAACCTTAAAGATAAATGGGCTAAATGCTCCAATTAAAAGACACAGACTGGCAAATTGGATAAAGAATCCAGGACCCATCAGTGTGCTGTATTCAGGAGACCCATCTCACATGCAGAGACACACGTAGGCTCAAAATAAAGGGATGGAGGAAGATCTACCAAGCAAATGAAAAACAAAAAAAGGCAGGGGTTGCAATCCTACTCTCTGATAAAACAGACTTTAAACCAACAAAGATCAAAAGAGACAAAGAAGGCCATTACATTATGGTAAAGGGATCAATTCAACAAGAAGAGCTAACTATCCTAAACATATACACACCTAATACAGGAGCACCCAGATTCATAAAGCAAGTCCTTAGAGACCTACAAAGAGACTTAGACTCCCACACAATAATAACGGGAGACTTTAACACCCCACTGTCCACATTAGACAGATCAACGAGACAGAAAATTAACAAGGATATCCAGGAAGTGAACTCAGCTCTGCACCAAGCAGACCTAATAGACATCTACAGAACTCTCCACCCCAAATCAACAGAATATACATTCGTCTCAGCACCACATCACACTTATTCCAAAACTGACCACATAGTTGGAAGTAAAGCACACCTCAGCAAATGTAAAAGAACAGAAATTATAACAAACAGTCTCTCAGACCACAGGGCAATCAAACTAGAACTCAGGATTAAGAAACTCACTCAAAACCGCTTCATGGAAACTGAACAACCTGCTCCTGAATGACTACTGGGTACATAACGAAATGAAGGCAGAAATAAAGATGTTCTTTGAAACCAAGGAGAACAAAGACACAACATATCAGAATCTCTGGGACACATTTAAAGCAGTGTGTAGCGGGAAATTTATGACACTAAATGCCCACAAGAGAAAGCAGGAAAGATCTAAAATTGACACCCTAACATGACAATTAAAAGAACTAGAGAAGCAAGAGCAAACACATTCAAAAGCTAGCAGAAGGCAAGAAATAACTAAAATCAGAGCAGAACTGAAGGAAATAGAGACCCAAAAAACCCTTCAAAAAATCAATGAATCCAGGAGCTGGTTTTTTGAAAAGATCAACAAAATTAATAGACTGCTAGCAAGACTAATAAAGAAGAAAAGAGAGAAGAATCAAATAGATGCAATAAAAAATGATAAAGGGGGTATCATCACCAATCCCACAGAAATGCAAACTACCATCAGAGAATATTATAAACACCTTTATGCAAATAAACTAGAAAACCTAGAAGAAACAGATAAATCCCTCGACACATATACCCTCCCAAGACTAAACCAGGAAGAAGTGGAACCTCTGAATAGACCAATAACAGGCTCTGAAATAGAGGCAATAAATAATAGCCTACCAACCAAAAAAAGTCCAGGACCACATGGATTCACAGCCGAATTCTACCAGAGGTGCAAGGAAGAGCTGGTACCATTCCTTCTGAAACTATTCGAATCAATAGAAAAACAGGGAATCCTCCCTAACTCATTTTATGAGGCCAGCATCATCCTGATACCAAAGCCTGGCAGAGACACAACAAAAAAAGAGAATTTTAGACCAATATCCCTGATGAACATCGATGCAAAAATCCTCAATAAAATACTGGCAAACAGAATCTAGCAGCACATCAAAAAGCTTATCCACCATGATCAAGTGGGCTTCATCCCTGGGATGCAAGGCTGGTTCAACATACGCAAATCAATAAATGTAATCCAGCATATAAACAGAACCAATGACAAAAACCACATGATCATCTCAATAGATGCAGAAAAGGCCTTTGACAAAATTCAACAGCCCTTCATGCTAAAAACTCTCAATAAATTAGGTATTGATGGGACATATCTCAAAATAGTAAGAGCTATTTATGACAAACCCACAGCCAATATCATACTGAATGGGCAAAAACTGGAAGCATTCCCTTTGAAAGCTGGCACAAGACAGGGATGCCCTCTCTCACCACTCCTATTCAACATAGTGTTGGAAGTTCTGGCCAGGGCAATCAGGCAGGAGAAAGAAATAAAGTGTATTCAATTAGGAAAAGAGGAAGTCAAATCGTCCCTGTTTGCAGATAACATGATTGTATATTTAGAAAACCCCATGGTGTCAACCCAAAATCTCCTTAAGCTGATAAGCAACTTCAGCAAAGTCTCAGGATACAAAATCAATGTGCAAAAATCACAAACATTCTTATACACCAATAACAGACAAACAGAGAGCCAAATCATGAGTGAATTCCCATTCATAATTGCTTCAAAGAGAATAAAACAACTAGGAATCCAATTTACAAGGGATGTGAAGGACCTCTTCAAGGAGAACTACAAACCACTGCTCAATGAAATAAAAGAGGATACAAACAAATGGAAGAACATTCCATGCTCATGGGTAGGAAGAATCAATATCGTGAAAATGGCCATACTGCCCAAGGTAATTTGTAGATTCAATGCCACCCCCATCAAGCTACCAATGACTTTCTTCACAGAATTGGAAAAAACTACTTTAAAGTTCACATGGAACCAAAAAAAGAGCCTGCATTGCCAAGACAATCCTAAGCCAAAAGAACAAAGCTGGAGGCATCACGCTACCTGACTTCAAACTATACTACAAGGCTACAGTAACCAAAACAGCATGGTACTGGTACCAAAACAGAGATATAGACCAATAGAACAGAACAGAGCCCTCAGAAATAATACCACACATCTACAACCATCTGATCTTTGACAAACCTGACAAAAACAAGAAATGGGGAAAGGATTCCCTATTTAATAAATGGTGCTGGGAAAACTGGCTAGCCATACGTAGAAAGCTGAAACTGGATCCCTCCCTTAGACCTTATACAAAAAATAATTCAAGATGGATTAAAGACTTAAATATTAGACCTAAAACCATAAAAACCCTAGAAGAAAACCTAGGCAATACCATTCAGGACATAGGCATGGGCAAGGACTTCATGTGTAAAACACCAAAAGCAATGGCAACAAAAGCCCAAATTGACAAATGGGATCTAATTAAACTAAAGAGCTTCTGCACAGCAAAAGAAACTACCATCAGAGTGAACAGGGAACCTACAAAACGGGAGAAAATTTGTGCAATCTACTCATCTGACAAAGGGCTAATATCCAGAATCTACAAAGAACTCAAACAAAATTACAAGAAAAAAACAATCCCGTCAAAAAGTGGGTGAAGGATATGAACAGACACTTCTCAAAAGAAGACACCTATGCCGCCAACAGACACATGAAAAAAATGCTCATCATCACTGGTCATCAGAGAAATGCAAATCAAAACCACAGTGAGATACTATCTCACACCAGTTAGAATGGCCATCATTAAAAAGTCAGGAAACAACAGGTGCTGGAGAGGATGTGGAGAAATAGGAACACTTTTACACTGTTGGTGGGACTGTAAACTAGTTCAACCATTGTGGAAGTCAGTGTGGCGACTCCTCAAGGATCTAGAACTAGAAATACCATTTGACCCAGTCATCCCATTACTCGGTATATACCCAAAGGATTATAAATCATGCTGCTGTAAAGACACATGCACACATATGTTCACTGTGGCACTATTCACAATAGCAAAGACTTGGAACCAACCCAAATGTCCAACAATGATAGACTGGATTAAGAAAATGTGGCACATATACACCATGGAATACTATGCAGCCATAAAAAAGGATGAGTTCATGTCCTTTGCAGGGACATGGATGAAGCTGGAAACCATCATTATCAGCAAACTATCGCAAGGACAAAAAACCAAACACCGCATGTTCTCACTCATAGGTGGGAATTGAACAATGAGAACACTTGGACACAGGAAGGGGAACATCACATACCGGGGCCTGTCGTGGGGTTGGGGGATGGGGGAGGGGTAGCATTAGGAGATATACCTTATGTAAATGATGAGTTAATGGGTGCAGCACAGCAACATGGCACATGTATACATATGTAACAAACCTGCAGGTTGTGCACATGTACCCTAAAACTTAAAGTATAATTTAAAAAAAGAAGTGTTTATTTGCACCCATAAAAAATGCTTGCATGGTATTATTTAATTAATCTAAATAGTCTTTACTTTCCTACTTATCCAAAAGCATTTAAAACATCTCTCTGAAAGGATGCTGCTAGACAGATATACTTACCATCTTTTGTTTATTTACAAATGTAAATAAGTTAGATTCAGGGTTTCTTTATTCCATAAGTCAGTTATAGACTCAGTAACCAGAAATTCATCTCATGTATGACATAATACTTGGTGGTGGTGTCCTCATTATTAAGTTTTCATAGACAGATATACTTGCTGCATATACTCACAACTTAAGTACACATATTTCATTCAAAAAGCTACCTGGAATACTCCCAGTTGAGGAGCCAAGATAATTCTCATTCCCTCTTAGTGGCTAAGAAATTGTCCAGGAAGGGCCGGGCACAGTGGCTCATGCTTGTAATCCCAGCATTTTGGGAGGCCGAGGCGGGCGGATCACGAGGTCAGGAGATCGAGACCACTGTGAAACCCCGTCTCTACTAAAAATACAAAAAACTTAGCCGGGCGTGGTGACGGGCGCCTGTAGTCCCAGCTACTCGGAGAGGCTGAGGCAGGAGAATGGCGGGAACCCGGGAGGCGGAGCTTGCAGTGAGCCGAGATTGCGCCACTGCACTCCAGCCTGGGCGACAGAGCCAGACTCCGACTCAAAAAAAAAAAAAAAAAAAAAAAGAAAGTGTCCGGGAAGATCAGCCTGGCTGACAAGGAAGGCAGTACCATAGAAGAGACGTTGACATGAGGGGATATCCAGAAGAAAAGATCAGTAAAATACATCAATAATCAAATTCCCTAAAAAATCAGCAGATGAGGAAATATTGAAGCTGTATCTCAGCAAGTAAATATGATTCTCATAAAATATGGAAAGATAAAGGACAGAGAGAAGAAACGAGAGGAGAGCAAAGAATGAAGAAGCAGTGCTACACGATCAACAAAATGTGCAGTTAAGAAGTACTTTGGGAGACATGTCAGTAGGTACAGCAGGTTGATAAGCCAGACCTTCCTACCTAACTCAAACTGTCCTGCTTCACAAAATCGATGTGTGAGTGGAATGTGTATTAACTGAATTACATATTAATGTGTGAGAGGAGTTTGCCATGTGAAGTATTTCTGTTGGTAAACTAAACTATATTTCTTTTTCTTTTTTTTTTTTTTTTTTTTTTGAGATGGGATCTCACTCCATTACCCAGGCTGGAGTGCAATGGCGTAATCTTGGCTCACTACAACCTCCACCTCCTGGGCTCAAGCAATCCTCTCACGTCAACCTCCCAAGTAGCTGGAAACGAAGGCACGGGCCACCATGCCTGGATAATTTTTTCTATTTTTAGTAGAGACGGGGTTTCACCATGTTGCCCAGGCTGGTCTTGAACTTCTGAGCTCAAGTGGTCCACCTGCCTCAGCTTCCCAAAGTGCTGGGATTACAGGTGTGAGGCACCACACCTAGCCTAGGTAAACTATGTTTCTTTAATGAAGAATCATTTAGTAATGCATATTTTGTCCCAATAGGTCTTTATCAATCCATTTTATTAAAAATATAGAACAGCTGCAATTTCACTTCTCTCTGAATGGTAACCAAAATATCAAAATGCTCTTCCCAGAAATCCTGAAATTTCTTGACAATTTTTTTGTTATTTGGTATAAGGAAACCAACACTATTTAACTCTTTTTTTTTTTTTTTTTTTTTTGATACAGAGCCTCGCACTGTCACCAGGCCAGAGTGTAGTGGCGCAATCTCGGCTCACTGAAACCTCACTCCCAGATTCAAGCGATTCTCCTGCCTCAGCAGCCCAAGTAGCTGGGACTACAGGTACACATCACCACACCCAGCTAATTTTTGTATTTTTAGTAGAGACAGGGGTTTCACCGTGTTGGCCAGGATGGTCTCGATCTCCTGACCTTGTGATCCGCCTGCCTCGGCCTCCCAAAATGCTGGGATTACATGCATGAGCCACCGCACCTGGTCCCTTAACTCGTTTTTTAAACCATGAAATTGCAAACAAATCCTCTTAAAAATTAGAAAGATGTGATGTTTTTATTTAAAAGTAAAAACACTTCCCAATTAACATAAATACTGGTTACAATCTATGATTTCCAATAAACCTTCATGGAAATATATTTCTAGTATATTTACTAACTCCATTCCCTGAGAATACTTTCAAACCTTTTATTTTGAAAGTTTTTAATTAAAAATATGTTATACTTTCCTCAGGAAATAACTTTTGAAATGTAAAATTAAATACATCATCTAGATTAAAACAAGGAAGTTTTTTAAATTTTAAAAATAGACTTTTGAACATAAGGTACACCAGCAATAATCTTTTGCCAAAAAAAAAAAATTCTGGAAGATATCAGCCTTCAGGAAGGTCCCTCTATAGCAACCTGTGGCCTGCCCACGAACCTTAATTAGTTTGAGAGATCATGATATAAAGCCTCTTCAGACTGGATAGGAGTGGTAGCTCTCTGTGGAGAAATAGAGCAAGCCTTTGTACCAGGTAATTTAAGGAGCAGCAACAGGCTAATATGTAGACAAGAGAGGGTGTAGCATGTGGTGTGGTTCTCAGCAGAGCAGCAGGCCTCTAATGAGGCCCAGTAGTGGATAGCAGCTGGTAAACTTGGGGCACAAAATAGGAGGCTCTGAAGGCCTTTATCTGCTAACAAAAGACTGCAAATTGCTCAAAGGCCTGAGTGGGCAATGAGAACATGTTCATATGGTGAGCCAGTATATAAATTTTCAGAACAAATATTACAGTATATGAATTTACATTGCAATGACAATCAGTAGAGTTCTGTGATTGTAGACATTTTGGCAAGAATAGATACAAGAATTGGCTATTAAATTTTGTGTAAGAAAATCACCACCTGCTCTTCTGTTCGTTCTGGAACGCCCAGACTGAGATGCATACATGTATGTTGTAACTATTTGTGTAACCATGACATACATTCTATCTGCAACCCCGGACAACTGACAATTAAAACATGATATGTTTTATAGAGTAGTACAAAATGAATGGAATTTATGCATGATGAAATCACTTCCTACTTACCCAATAAGAAATTAATAATGTAACAGCAAATCGTATAAACCACAAGAAAATGCTCAAATCTTTGTGATAAGAGAACAAGAGTGATCCTAGATTTTGATGATTGATCCTAAATAGGTTTTTGCGGATGCTTACATCCTTTTCTGCCCTCTATACAGTTTGTTTTCTGACAGCAAGCATTCTCTTCAGTAGTTCTATTGGCGGGGTGGCACAACCAGGGATTCCCAAAGGAAAACCACATGTCTGGATACTAAATATACTATTTAGTTAAATACTGAACTTTTTTTTTTTTTTTTTTTTTTTTTTGAGATGGAGTCTCGCTCTGTCGCCCAGGCTGGAGTGCAGTGGCGCAATCTCGGCTCACTGCAAGCTCCGCCTCCCGGGTTCCCGCCATTCTCCTGCCTCAGCCTCTCCGAGTAGCTGGGACTACAGGCGCCCGCCACCACGCCCGGCTAATTTTTTGTATTTTTAGTAGAGACGGGGTTTCACCATGGTCTCGATCTCCTGACCTCGTGATCCACCCGCCTCGGCCTCCCAAAGTGCTAGGATTACAAGCGTGAGCCACCGCGCCCAGCCTAAATACTGAACTTTTTTAGCACTGATGTGAACTATCTCAGAAGTTTGTTTCTTGTATTCTATATCTCTTGAGAAAACAGTTTTTCCAACTCTATGTGTATGGATACACAGGATAAATTTTCAAGGAAAAGGAGAGCATATCTTGCACCCATTACAAATCCAAAGCAAAGAAATACTCAGTCTTAAAAACACGTGTCAACAGCTGGGTGTGGTGGCAAGTACCTATAGTCCTAGCTTCCCAGGAGGCTGAAGCAGGAGAATCACTTCAGCCCAGGAGTTTCAGGCCAGCCTGGGAAACACAGCAAGGCCCTATATCAAAAAGAAAAAAACAAAAACAAAAACAAAAACAAAACAACAACAACAACATAAAATCACATGTCACAGGTCATGCGTCTTCTACTCTTGTAATAATCTGAAGCACTCATTTAATTTTAGAAGAACCCCCTTTGCATTTCTTAACACCCTACTTGCAAGGCTTTGTTACTCTTGAAATTTGTGGACCACCCTAATTGTACCTCCATGATTTATAATTTGAAATGATTTTTTACTCACATTTTTTCTCATCCTCCCCACATCTAATTCTTCACGTTTTTTCTAGTCCTTCTTCTGATGTCTCACTTCCATAGCCATCCTGTAGGTCAGTCCCCACCACCTCAGCTCTGGGTCAGGGCTAATAAGACAGGCTACTCCCTGTCTGGCATCTCTATCTTGTCAATACTGTTCAGCCCTGGAGTGCCTCAAACTCTGTGCTCTCTTCTGTGTTACTCCTTGACCGAGAACCTGCAGTGGCTCCTTATTTCCTGAAGGATCTGTCTAACATGGAGGCTTTCCACCAACTGTCCTCAAGTTCACACTTGTCTGAACTTTCCTCCCAGTGCCTCCACTTTCTGGCAAGCACTACTTCCCAAAGCAACCCTCTGCCTCTTTATGGAAGCACCTCAACCTACTTCTCCCATCAGCCTGCTTCTATCTCCTATTTACTCATGCCACCTCCCCTACAAGTGTTTCCAAACTATTCAACATATGTCTTAGTACTCAAAGTAGATCGTAGGCAGGAAATTAATTTTCTGCTGGCACTCCAGTAATTTAATAAACATGTATTGAGGGCCCTGAATGAAAAAAAAGTACAACGTTGTTCATTCCCAGTGATCTAGATAGAGACATTTGAGATGCAAGTTATAACCCACATCCTAGATCAGATATTATTTTTAAAGTTTCTTCCTCCATTGGGATGTTTTATGCTACAGGCTCTGTCCACCAGAGAAGATGATTACATTAACCCAACAATTACAAATTCTTTTGTTTTTCGCACCAGGAAAAGTCTATTTATTATTATTATTATCATTAGCAACATTTGACAAAAGAGGAAACTGAGACTCAGAGGTTAAGGAAGTTGCATATGGGAAGATCTAGGATTTGAACTCATTTTGTCCGACACCTGAATCTGTGCACAAAAGAAGTTGATTGTAACCATGAACCCTTTCCTCTTCTGGGGAGAATTTCACTGTCTGATGTACCTGTAGTGCTCTGTTTGGGGATTGCTTTGAGTATGAAGCAGAGCTATCACTTTAAACGACTTCACCTCACACAATACACACACATCCTCTCTTTCATTCTCTCTATCTCTCCTCAACTACGCACTGCATTAAACCTCATTCATTGTTCACAACTTCGTATGTAACAGCCTCACTGGAAAGTGTCCTATCATTCATTGGTGAATAGGGTAACTATTCGATTAACAGAAAATGTGAGCAATAATTAGCCTGGAAGAGGACGAGGACATGCAGGCTCACCCTTTTCCTGCTCAGACCACGTACTCCCAGGCAGAGTACGCCTTCATTCAAGTTAGGTGTTGGTGCCCATGACAACATGGAGAAGGATCCTGAGATAAGCACAGTTTACCTCCATAAATTGCATATATACATAGCAAGTTGATTCTTCCAGCCAGGAATATTTTTGTTTTCATTCATCATTATTACTAAAGACACAAATTTTTGTTTATAATTCATGCCATAGTAAATGGATAATTTTGGGCTCTGAAAACAGATTCTTGCCTCTGATTTGTTTCAGCAAATGACTGAAGCAAAGCATAGGCGAGAGCAAGTGTGCCCAGCTCCCCCCCACCTCTTCTCCCTCACACAGCCTCCCTCAAATCCTGATGAGCTGAGCTCATCAAAAGTCTCCAGTGTGTGATGCTCATTCAATTACGAAGTCCATTTGACTTGATTATGGATCATAATGAAAATACCCGCCTTAGGCTAGAGGAATGGCCTGGTCGGAGGTGAGAGAATAGGAGCCACTCGGCAGGGGCCAAGTGAAGCACCAGGCAGCTAGGGTTGGTGGCCTTAGGGGTCAGTCATTTGTCACAAGCCGTAGTCAGTGAGGTTCTAGCAAAATTACCTAACCTCTGAGATGCCACACTGCAGCTCCCCTACTGACAGATGGAGCCCTTGGTTAAAATATTCCCGGGCTTTTGCTTAAAAGAGTTGGTCTTTTTATAAAGTTTATGTTTCAATTTCCTATTAGCAAATTGTTTTGACCCCTATAATGGTCATTTCTAAGACTGATTTGGCTCAGTGATAGTCTTCCTTTATATGCCCAATTTTACTAGGAAATCCCAACACTAATGACTATTAGCTTTTATTCCAGTGGTAAGGGTAGCACTCTTTTCAGATATCTTCTTTGGTAAGTGCTCAGTCCACTTATATTTGAAAATAACATTGTTAAGCACACTCTTACTCACAAACTAGTTAGAATCCTCTACTGTACATAAAACAATGATAATTACATTTTCAATGTCTTTCTTCTCTACTGGGCAAGAAGCTCCAAGAAGACAAGGAGGAAAGAATCTCCTCTGTTTTGTTAATGAATGTATGCCCAGGCCCTAAGACAGTGCCTGCTCAAAAAAACAAAACAAAACAAAACAACAACAACAAAAAATTGTGGAATAAACAGTTAAATCATAAAAATGACATGTTAACTTCAACCTCAGTGCTATCATCAAGATATCGATGTCCAACATTTTAATATGAGACAGTGTTTTCCAGGTGTTCCTAAAGCTGTCCTTACAGGGCTAACAAGAATTCTGGATAGAAATAGTTATAATTAAGCATTTATCAGGCTGCACTTTGGCCCACTTCCTCGTAACGGAAAGTCACCATAGCACTAGATTCTGACCATTTGCATCCCAAAGTTTCTATAGATAGGATTTCTGATGTTAGAATCATAAGATTTTTGTTTAAGAATTGCTAAAGCAGATCCTGAATTCTAGCAGAACAGCTGATGCTAATCATTTTAAAGACCCCCCACAGAGGAACTGAATCAGCCTGAGAATACAGTTTCTTCACCTCCCAGTCCCATAATTTCACACTGCACTCTAACCAACCAATGATCTCCACACTTTGACTCACTCCAAAACCCTTAAAAATCTTAACCCCAAGCCTTTCAAATAGATGGATTTGAAGATTCCTCCCATTTCCTCTTTTGGCTGTCCTATATTTAAACCTCTTTTTCTGTTCTAACCTGGAGTCTCAGCAATTGACTTGCTGTGCAACAGACCTATTACAGTTACATTCCTTAGCTTAGTCTAGTAAGACCAGTCGTCATCAAAAATAAACCTTATTTAAACTCAGAGGGTAGAGAAAAGCCAGGAAAAATCCCAAGGGAATGGAAAACCTCACTCATGCCCCCTCAGCTTCCTATATCATGTGATATTTTTAATGACAGGGTAATTTTCCTCCTTTCTTCCCTTGGGTCCCAGCAAAGATAAAGGATGCCATTCTCCAGGAAGCCATCCAGCCTGAATTGAGTCTATGTGTGAACAAGATACTGGGATGCATTTCCTGACTTCTTTGGCCTCAAAGTTCATACTTCAGCAATACCAAATTACCTATAGCCTTACACTTCCATGCTTATGTCTGTAATCTGCCCTCTGCCTGGAAAACATGCCCTCAGTACCATGATCTTCTTCATTTGGCTATTTTCTATTTGTCCTTCAAGTCTCACTTCAGGTCATTTCTTCCAGGAAGCCTTCCTTGACTGCCCTAGGTTGGTCTCCATACCTCCCACAGAACACTGTGCTACCTCTGTCATCATACATCACATTATATTAAGAGGATCCATTTATTTGCCTGTGTCCTTCTAGATTTCTAGCTCTGAATGTGCAGGAATTGTGTCATCTTCTTAATTTCCTCAGCTCCTAACACAATGCTGGACAAAGAGTAGTTGTTCCATAAATATAATGGGCCAATAGCCTTCCCTTGAGAAGGAACAGAGATGGTGAGGCAGGACACATCCATGGACTATATACTCACCTGGAGAAGCAGCGAGGCGTGAGTGAGAGTGAACTGTGGTGAAACAGAGCAAGGCCAAAAAGGCTCTGAAGGCCTCATGTGGGCAGCTGGCAAGGAAGGGAGTGAAGAAGGAGGGATTGAGGACAATGGGCCCAACCCTTTCATCCAATTGATGGCATCAATTCAATCCAGTACATTAAGAAACTAAACAGACTGAAGGCCGGGCGCGGTGGCTCACGCTTGTAATCCCAGCACTTTGGGAGGCCGAGGCGGGCGGATCACGAGGTCAGGAGATCGAGACCACGGTGTAAACCCCGTCTCTACTAAAAATACAAAAAATTAGCCGGGCGTGGTGGCGGGCGCCTGTAGTCCCAGCTACTCGGAGAGGCTGAGGCAGGAGAATGGCGTGAACCCGGGAGGCGGAGCTTGCAGTGAGCCGAGATTGCGCCACTGCACTCCAGCCTGGGTGACAGAGCGAGACTCCGTCTCAAAAAAAAAAAGAAACTAAACAGACTGAAAATAAAACCAGTTCACAAAAATTCATAAATAATAGAGATAAACAAGAGGTCAGTATGGGACAAAATGGCCACTTAGATTACATAACTAACTTGTCAGAAAGGACACGTACTCTTGCCAAGAAAGACCCTGGACTGTATGGACCACAGTAAAGCCCTAGGGGATCTGAATGTTGAGCCACATTTTTCTGGTAATGGCAATTTTTGTTACTAACTGTATGACTTTCCATTTGAAAGGCCTGGCTTATCAAGGGAGGTAGAGAGTATTTCATTTTTGGCTCATTTACTACCACCTTTAATCACTGCCATAGTCACATTCTTACTTATTACTTCTGCATAAAAGAAGCAGAATAAAGTTTCAAAAGGGCTCAAGGGCTCAAAGCATTGAGCATGAAAATCTTCATAAGACAGCCTAAATCAAAAATAGCATACAGTTTACATTGCCCTTGAACCTCTATGACAATGAACTCTTTTTGCTGACTAATTAGTACCCAGTATGAGATTCATCATAAGAGTAGAGAGAATATTTGCTTTGTAAAATGCATTTTAAATTAAGCCATTTTTAAATGTGATTAAAATAAACAGGCTAAATCAGAATTCCAAAAAAAGAGCGTTTTTAATACAAATTCCAGAAAATGTTAATAAATAAGTCTGACTATAGGGTTCCAGGGTTAAATAAATTTTGGAATACTGAATTATCTGTAGACAGGCAGGCTTCTTTGCTGCAGGACTTCTCAGAACCTTTGTTATGTTAATATGCATTATAAATCTCTAAGAGGATAATATATTATGCAACATTTTACCAGTGTATTTGACTATAAACCCCTTTTCATGGCACATACTTTGGAAAGCCTAGGCTACATGCCCTGAAGGGTGACTAAATATTCTTGAACCAGTTGGTAGGTAGATAGCAGCTCGTGATAGAAGAGGTAGATACTCTAGACCCTGAAACCATAGGCTAGCTTCACAGCTATCCATCCCCTTACAACACATAATAACTCTGGGCATGGTCTGCTTCCAGCTCCCCAGAAAACCCCAATAGAAGTAGCATATGTGAAGACAAACCAGCTGTAATCAAGCGACCTTCATCCTGGGGCAGGAAGAATGGGAAATTAATTAGAGCAAGACACACTGATGTCAAAAATTCCCAAGGAAATCTTAACAAATACCTATTATGTGGTCACTCATCTTTTGACTAGATTGAAATGTCAAAGGAGAGCAAAACTGCACCAGAATTTTAAATAGGCTATCTTTTAAATAGGCTATCTAGTTCTATCCCAAACTGAATTAAATTGAAATTATGGATCAAAAGCACCATCAGAAAAACTATGAAAATTATGGCATATAAATTACTTTGGGAAAAAATTTGAAACAAGAAAAACCAGCAGCGCAGGAAAAATTATAGCAAATTGCAGTGTAGGCTGGAATGTCAGCAGACAGGACCCAGAGGCAAAAGGGTGAAGAGACATATTATAGTCAACTCTGATTTCCCAAGTTTTGCCACACATAAGGTCCCTCGTAAGAAAAGCAGCCACTGGAACTGATTGCACAGAAGTTGCCTCACCAGGTAGGTCAAGTGATGCCACCACACCTACCACAGCTAAATAAATGGTCTAGGGATGAAGCCGAACCCAAAGGTGGTCATCTATAGGCCAAGTGCAGTGAAGAAAGACTAGGTTGGGAAACCTGATTACTCTTTGCTTTGTCTTCTTTTAGATGGCAAATCCGATCTTCTGGGATTTGTAATTCCATTTTCTTTTTTTGAGATGGAGTCTCACTTTGTTGCCTAGGCTGGAGTGCAGTGGCGTGATCTCGTCTCACTGCAACCTCCACCTCCCAGGCGATTCTCCTGCCTCAGCCTCACAAGTAGCTGGGATTACAGGCACCTGCCACCACACCAGGCTAATTTTTGTATTTTCAGTAGAGATGGGGTTTCGCCACGTTGGCCAGACTGGTCTCGAACTCCTGACCCCAAATGATCCGCTCACCTCTGCCTCCCAAAGTGCTGGGATTACAGGCATGAGCCATCGCACCTGGCCTGAAATTCCATTTTCTAACGAAAATGGTTCTGACTTTGGGAGAAGATATATGAGCTGAAAAAATTTAGGTTGTAGATATAGAAAAAGTGGATTTACCTAATTATTCGATTTCCCTTCAAAGTCTAGAGATTGTCAGTCACATCTATTTCTTCTGTTCTGTTCAACCGGTAAAATTTAGTTAACGTTATTTTTATAACTAAATGTTCAGTTTTCTCATTCCCCCAATAGAGGGATAGTATCTTTAAAACGGAATTTTTGTGAAAAGAGATATATTTTAACAACTATTATATTATCCATAGGAAAGGGAGACATTCTTACATGATATGGTTTCTCATTTATAATAAAAACACAGGCTGGGCACGGAGGCTCATGCCTGTAACGCCAACACTTTGGGAGGACGAGGCGGGTGGATCACTTGAGGTCAGGAGTTTGAGACCAGCCTGACCAACATGGTGAAATCCCATTTCTACTAAATACAAAAATAAGCCGGGCATAATGGTGGACGCCTGTAATCTCAGCTACTCAGGAGGCTGAGGCACAAGAATTGCTTAAACCCAGGAGGCAGAGGTTGCAGTGAGCCAAGATCGTGCCACTGCACTCCGGCCTGGGGGACAGAGTAAGACTCCATCTCAAAAAAAAAGAAAACAGAAGAAAAAAAGACATTAACCTATATTTTTCCTTATTCTATAAGTACTGTCATAATATGCAGCCCAATATTCATTTTTAAGTATCTCCTCCAAACTTATTGAAATTATTCATCTATTTTCAAACCACATTACATTTTTAAACAGGTCTTTAAATAAAATCAGCCACTTTCCCCAATGAGGCTCCTTCTTGATTACTAATTCATTTCAAAAGATTACATAAAAATAGATATATTACCCCTCCAAAATTACAAAATGTTGCCAATCTCCAGATGAGTGATAACACACATACCATCCTAATATGCCTTCTCTTGTTCTGGCCATGAACCAGTTTCTAACGTTGGAAGTCAGCTTCAAACAGGCTTTTGTTTGTTTGCATCTGCCAGAGGCAAGGCCAGAGGGCCTGGATGTATAAAAGTATCTCACACTCAGAAGGAGGCCCTCAGGCCTTTGTGCCAGTAGATGTGCAAAGAAGTTTAAGTAAGTGTGGGAAAACAGCAACTGTGGATCAGAATTTGCCATAAGGCAAGATCTAACACAGATTTTTTTCTGGTTTGCCACAGACAGATGGAATAGCAGCATAATAGGCTTGGCCAAAGGTTCTCCTGAGCTATTCTCTCCGTCGTACACACACAAGGGAGACAGCAAAAACACAAAGAAACAGTGCTTAGGAAGGAAGTGTCTCCTTAAAAGCAAAGCCCTCTACTCATTTATTATTTTGATCAAAAGGTAAGAAAGGGGATTGATGCAAAATGCTTCCATGTGTCCTCCTTGAAGGTCAGTGCATTTGTTTTTGAGGGTCAAACTTGCCACGTGGGTACCACCAGTCTTCACTCTCGGTACAAAGACAGGCAACTGGGCAAAGGACAGCCAGGACTTTTTTAAAGCTGTGTCTTAGTTCAGCACCACCTACGGACTCAAATCTTACTCTTTGGCAAAACAGCTAGGTACCAGTCACTGTATATCACCAAAGCAAAGAGCAGTCAAAAGGAGCTACAGGAATGGTTTCAGCTACGCCTGTCCCGCAGAACTATGTCTTGACGAGATATACAACTGTCCTGTCCCTCAAAATAAATGAAAACAAGGAACGAAGAAAATTTTCCTAAATATTCTATATCATCTCAATAAGAACTTTTTTTTAAAACTACTGTTAAATGAGATCATTAAACAATTGAAGAAAGAATGAATGAAGAGCAGAAAAGTGATATTTTTTCTCAAAGTGGCTTAAATAGATAAAATAAAATTGGCCACGAGTTTATCATTGTTGAAACTAAGATGGATGCATAGGGCCTTGTTATACTATTTTGTCCACTTCTTGTATTTTTTAAATTTTCTATAAAAAAGTTTAGTTACTTTATAAGTGTATAACTTTTCAGCTTTTCAAACAAAATATAGCATTACTATCAATAGTATAAGTAGTATACTGTTTACTTTTAAAGTTGTTTTTTAATCTGAGGTTAAGAAAATAGCCTGGTTAAAACAAGAACTTGTTTCCAAATATAATTTTTCCCATAAAACAAGTTACCTACAAGTACCCAAGAGGGAATGATATAACTGTAGTACCCTTTCGGAGAAGTTTTAAAAGAAATTCAGGGAGTTTTTCCATAAAATTTTAGTTTCTCTAGGAACTAGAAAAATAAACTAAAAATCATTGTTTCTATCCACTAAGAAGCTCTGCACAAAACCAAATTTCTCCAAGAAACTCATCCTGATCGCTAGTGTTCCCTGATGTAGACTGATATATACAAATACATTTCAGCACAATTTCAATCTGTTCACAGAATATGTTTAAGTTCAAAAAGGAAAACCTTCTACTTTTAGTTTTTTATTTTTTTTGTTTTTTGGGTTTTTTGTTGTTTTTTTTGTTTGCTTGTTTGTTTGTTTGTTTGTTTTTTCACAGCCTAACTTTCTATGTATGTATATGTTGTGAATGTAGCATAGGCGATCCTTTGTGAAGGTCATCCTGCAATAACACTCAAGTGCAAATGATTCCTTTCAAAGCCTTTAAATATTTTTTAAGTGTGTTCCATTTATGTCATTCAATTGAAGAAAATTTTTATGATTTAATGCTACAAAACATAGAAATATCTATGGGCCAAGAGCCAGAATAACACGGCTTGAGAAAAGATTTCCAGTTAAACCTAAAAAATGACATTTAGAGAGAAATTCATAACATTTCAGAGAAATGGCTGGATTGGTTTCACCGTACATATTGAAAGTAGTGAAATAAATAAAATCTTTTCAAGAACAGGCTGTGACAATTTTCAACACAACACTTAACACACAATGAAGACAGAACATCTTCCACTCCATATCTGTAAAAAATAAAAATTAGCATTAGAAATCCTACCAAAAAAATCAGAAAAAAATTTACCATTTACAGTCATTGATACAATAAACATATTGTACCCAGCAGGGTGCTAGGAACCCCATATCCAGAAATCAGTAAGACACAATCCTAGTTCTCTGGGAAAGTATATTTGACAGTGAAACATATACAAGCAGACACTGACATTTGGTATTCTTTTCATTAAAATAAAAAGTTGGTTCTTCCTAACCATGAGCATGGAATGTTCTTCCATTTGTTTGTATCCTCTTTTATTTCATTGAACAGTGATTTGTAGTTCTACTTGAAGAGGTCCTTCACATTCCTTGTAAGTTGGATTCCTAGGTGTTTTATTCTCTTGGAAGCAATTGTGAATGGGAGTTCACTCATGATTTGGCTCTCTGTTTGTCTGTGATTGGTGTATAAGAATGCTTGTGATTTTTGCACGTTGATTTTGTATCCTGAGACTTTGCTGAAGTTGCTTATCTGCTTAAGGAGATTTGGGGCTGAGACGATGGGGTTTTCTAAATATACAATCATGTCATCTGCAAACAGGGACAATTTGACTTCATCTTTTCCTAATCGAATACCCTTTATTTATTTCTCCTGCCTGATTGCCCTGGCCAGAACTTCCAACACTATGTTGAATAGGAGTGGTGAGAGAGGGCATCCCTGTCTTGTGCCAGCTTTCAAAGGGAATGCTTCCAGTTTTTGCCCATTCAGTATGATATTGGCTATGGGTTTGTCATAAATAGCTCTTATTATTTTGAAATATATCCCATCAATACCTAATTTATTGAGAGTTTTTAGCATGAAGGGCTGTTGAATTTTGTCAAAGTCCTTTTCTGTGTCTATTGAGATAATCATGTGGTTTTTGTCTTTGGTTCTGTTTATATGCTGGATTACGTTTATTGATTTGCATATGTTGAACCAGCCTTGCATCCCAGGGATGAAGCCCACTTGATCATGGTGGATAAGCTTTTTGATGTGCTGCTGGATTCAGTTTGCCAGTATTTTATTGAGGATTTTTGCATCAATGTTCATCAGGGATATTGGTCTAAAATTCTCTTTTTTTGTTGTGTCTCTGCCAGGCTTTGGTATCAGGATGATGCTGGCCTCATAAAATGAGTTAGGGAGGATTCCCTGTTTTTCTGTTGATTCGAACAGTTTCAGAAGGAATGGTACCAGTTCTTCCTTGTACCTCTGGTAGAATTCGGCTGTGAATCTGTCTGGTCCTGGACTTTTTTTTGGTTGGTAGACTATGAATTATTGCCACAATTTCAGAGCCTGTTATTGGTCTATTCAGGGATTCAACTTCTTCCTGGTTTAGTCTTGGGAGGGTGTATGTGTCAAGGAATTTATCCATTTCTTGTAGATTTTCTAGTTTATTTGCATAGAGGTGGTTATAGTATTCTCTGATGGTAGTTTGTATTTCTGTGAGATCGGTAGTGATATGCCCTTTATCATTTTTTATTGTGTCTATTTGATTCTTCTCTCTTTTCTTCTTTATTAGTCTTGCTAGTGGTCTACTAATTTTGTTGATCTTTTCAAAAAACCAGCTCCTGGATTCACTGATTTTTTTGAAGGATTTTTTGTGTCTCTATCTCCTTCAGTTCTGCTCTGATCTTAGTTATTTCTAGCCTTCTGTTAGCTTTTAAATGTGTTAGCTATTGCTTCTCCAGTTCTTTTAATTGTGAGTTAGGGTGTCAATTTTAGATCTTTCCTACTTTCTCTTGTGGGCATTTAGTGCTATAAATTTCCCTCTACACATTGCTTTAAATGTGTCCCAGAGATTCTGGTATGTTGTGTCTCTGTTCTCATTGGTTTCAAAGACCATCTTTATTCCTGCCTTCATTTCGTTATGTACCCAGTAGTCATTCAGGAGCAGGTTGTTCAGTTTCCATGTAGTTGAGCGGTTTTGAGTGAGTTTCTTAATCCTGAATTCTAGTTTGATTGCACTGTGGTCTGAGAGACAGTTTGTTATAATTTCTGTTCTTTTACATTTGCTGAGGAGTGCTTTACTTCCAACTATGTGGTCCATTTTGGAATAAGTGTGATGTGGTGCTGAGAAGAATGTGCATTCTGCTGATTTGTAGTGGAGAGTTCTGTAGATGTCTATTAGGTCTGTTTGGTGCAGAGCTGAGTTCAATTCCTGGATATCCTTGTTAATTTTCTGTCTCGTTGATCTGTCTAATGTTGACAGTGGGGTATTAAAGTCTCCCATAATTATTGTGTGGGAGTCTAAGTCTCTTTGTAGGTCTCTAAGGACTTGCCTTATGAATCTGGGTGCTCCTGTATTGGGTGCATATATGTTTAGGATAGTTAGCTCTTCTTGTTGAATTGATCCCTTTACCATTATGTAATGGCCTTCTTTGTCTCTTTTGATCTTTGTTGGTTTAAAGTCTGTTTTATCAGAGAGTAGGATTGTAACCCCTGCCTTTTTTTGTTTTCCATTTGCTTGGTAGATCTTCCACCATCCCTTTATTTCGAGCCTATGTGTGTCTCTGCATGTGAGATGGGTCTCCTGAATACAGCACACTGATGGGTCTTGGACTCTTTATCTAATTTGCCAGTCTGTGTCTTTTAATTGGAGCATTTAGCCCATTTACATTTAAGGTTAATATTGTTATGTGTGAATTTGATCCTGTCATTATGATGTTAGCTGGTTATTTTGCTCATTAGTTGATGCAGTTTCTTCCTAGCGTCGATGGACTTTATAATTTGGCATGTTTTTGCAGTGGCTGGCACTGGTTGTTCCTTTCCATGTTTAGTGCTTCCTTCAGGAGCTCGTGTAGGGCAGGCCTGGTGGTGACAAAATCTCTCAGCATTTGCTTGTCTGTAAAGGATTTTATTTCCCCTTCACTTATGAAGCTTAGTTTGGCTGGATATGAAATTCTGGGTTGAAAATTCTTTTCTTTGAGAATGTTGAATAATGGCCCCCACTCTCTTCTGGCTTGTAGAGTTTCTGCCAAGAGATCCGCTGTTAGTCTGATGGGCTTCCCTTTGTCGGTAACCCGACCTTTCTCCCTGGCTGCCCTTAACATTTTTTCCGTCATTTCGACTTTGGTGAATCTGACAATTATGTATCTTGGAGTTGCTCTTCTCGAGGAGTATCTTTGTGGTGTTCTCTGTATTTCCTGAATTTGAATGTTGGCCTGCCTTGCTAGGTTGGGGAAGTTCTCCTGGAAAGTATCCTGCAGAGTGTTTTCCAACTTGGTTCCATTCTCCCCATCACTTTCAGGTACACCAATGAGATGTAGATTTTATCTTTTCACATAGACCCGTATTTCTTGGAGGCTTTGTTTGTTTCTTTTTACTCTTTTTTCTCTAAACTTCTCTTCTCGCTTCATTTCATTCATTTGATCTTCAATCACTGATGCCCTTTCTTCCAGTTGATGGAATCGGCTACTGAAGCTTGTGCATTCATCACATAGTCCTTTTGCCATGGTTTTCAGCTCCGTCAGGTCATTTAATTTAGGAAGAATCAATATTGTGAAAATGGCCATACTGTCCAAGGTAATTTTATAGATTCAATGCCAACCCCATCAAGCTACCGATGACTTCCTTCACAGAATTGGAAAAAACTACCTTAAAGTTCATATGGAACCAAAAAGGAGCCCACATTGCCAAGTCAATCCTAAGCCAAAAGAACAAAGCTGGAGGCATCACACTGCCTGACTTCAAACTATGCTACAAGGCTACAGTAACCAAAACAGTATGGTACTGTTACCAAAACAAAGATATAGACCAATGGAACAGAACAGAGCCCTCAGAAATAATACCACACGTCTACAACAATCTGATCTTTGACAAACATGACAAAGACAAGAAATGGGGAAAGGATTCCCTATTTCATAAATGGTGCTGGGAAAACTGGCTGGTCATATGTAGAAAGCTAAAACTGGATCCTGTCCTTACACCTTATACAAAAATTAATTCAATATGGATCAAAGACTTAAATGTTAGACCTAAAACCGTAAAAACCCTAGAAGAAAACCTAGGCAATACCATTCAGGACATAGCCATATCAAGGACTTCACATCTAAAATACCAAAAGCAATGGCAACAAAAGCCAAAATGGACAAATGGGATCTAATTAAACTAAAGAGCTTCTGCACAGCAAAAGAAACTACCATCAGAGTGAACAGGAAACCTATAGAATGGGAGAAAATTTGTGCAATCTACTCATCTGACAAAGGGCTAATCTCCAGAATCTACAAAGAACTCAAACAAATTTACAAGAAAAAAAAACAACCCCATCAAAAAGTGGGCAAAGGATATGAACAGACACTTCTCAAAAGAAGACATTTATGCAGTCAACAGACACATGAAAAAATGCTCATCATCACTGGCCATCAGAGAAATGCAAATCAAAACCACAATGAGATATCATCTCACACCAGTTAGAATGGCCATCATTAAAAAGTCAAGAAACAACAGGTGCTAGAGAGGATGTGTAGAAATAGGAACACTTTTACACTGTTGGTGGCACTGTAAATTAGTTCAACCATTGTGGAAGTCAGTGTGGCGATTCCTCAGGGATCTAGAACTAGAAATACCATTTGACCCAGCCATCCCATTACTGGGTATTTACCCAAAGGATTATAAATCATGCTGCTATGAAGACACAGGCACACATATGTTCATTGTGGCCCTATTCACAATAGCAAAGACTTGGAACCAACCCAAATGTCCATCAATGATAGACTGGATTAAGAAAATGTGGCACATATACACCATGGAATACTATGCAGCCATAAAAAAGGATGAGTTCATATCCTTGTAGGAACATGGATGAAGCTGGAAACCATCATTCTGGGCAAACTATTGCAAGGACAAAAAACCAAACACTGCATGTTCTCACTCATAGGTGGGAATTGAACAATGAGAACACTTGGACACGAGAAGGGGAATGTCACACACTGGGTCTTGTCGTAGGGTGGGGGGTGGGGGAGCGATAGCATTAGGAGATATACCTTATGTAAATGACGAGTTACTGGGTGCAGCACACCAACATGGCACATGTATACATATGTAACAAACCTGCACGTTGTGCACATGTACCCTAGAACTTAAAGTATAATTTAAAAAAAAATTAGGAGAAGATTGGATTATAATTTTCCTGACAAGCTCCCTATTCATTAATAATAAACTTAAAATTTAACATTCATATGCCAAGGGTTCTATGATTAATAGTTAAACTATTAGAACTTTGATAAATGTAATATTTGTTATCTATTAGTAATAATTCAAAATATATAATTCACTTAATGCATTACCTATTATTTTCTCATTAAAAAAATGAAAAATATTCACAACTGTTTTTTATTATAACTGGCTTTCATTATTCTGATTATACTGAAAGCATTTACACCTGAGTATCATTCTCACAGAGTCCTTATATTTTGTAAAGGAGAAAAGACTAGAAGTGGTCAGTCTAGTAGCCCCCGGAAACAACAGTAACTCCCTTTGGACCAACAGGGGAGTTCCGGGAAAGCAGTAAGAGAGTTACCACTTAACCACACAGTATCACAGAAATAGTAATTACCTATAAAATCTCCTGCTTCCTTTTCTCTTTTCTCTGTTTTTTATTCCTGATGCTTCTTCAACTGGTATAGGCCATGAAACAGATTAATCTCACATCAGACTCAAGAAAGCTGAGACAGAGTTATATAGTGAGATTTTTTAAAAGAGAAAAAGAAAAAAAACACAAAGGGAAATATTTCTATTACTGTGACAGGAAATATGAAAATAGATATAAATAAATATATTTTTTTCAGTATAGCATTAAGTTCCATTGGTACATAGTGTGTGTTTTACTCTGTTGGCAATAGATATCTGATTAAAACCCAAATTGCCTGCTACTTCCATGCCATAAATCTGGAAAAGGTTTCTAAATAGGATTTTGGTATACTTGTGTCATTCATCTCCCCCAAAAATGGTAGCCCTTATTTTTAACAATAAGTGCTTATATTCATTGACAGGTTTACAAATAGTGTACAACTATATTATGAGGTAGATAGTATCATTATTCCCATAGACACAATGTTATCACATGGAGTGATAGGTGAAGTGTGGCATCACCCAGCTCTTTCTGAAGGATGGGAGGATGGTGGAATCTCCAGAAGACCTACCTTGGGCCAAGACCTGGGAGATAAATCAGAACCCAACAGTTAGACATGGGCTTGATGAAGGGCACCTAGTCAGAGGGACAAAATGTGCAAACGCAGAGAGGTATGGGTAGTTATGCATGGCGGTAAGAAGTTACATATGTCGGGGGCAGGAAGAGCACTGGGGGTAGTGGCTGGAAATAAAGTTGAAAAAATCACAAAGAGCTTGGTCTACCAGGCTGAGAAGACTCAGTTTTACGCTTTAGGCACTGAAGAGCCACTGGGGAATTCTGCAAATAGATGATGAGATTTGCATTTTAGAAAGATCTCTCTGATGGTAGTTTAAGGATAGATTTCAGTGAAACCAGAATGAAAATAAAATAAGCAATTGATAGTTTAATTTTTTAATTTATTTTTTATTTTGTATATACAAAGTGTATAACATAATGTTTTGATATACATATACATAGTGAAATAAGTACCAAAGTCAAATTAACGTATCCATCACCTTCTGTATTAGTTCACTCCTGTATTGCTATAAAGGCATACCTGAGGCTAGGTAATTATAAAGAAAATATTTAATTGGCTCATGGTTCTGCAGGCTCTACAGGAAGCATAACACAGGCATCAGCTTCTGGGGATACCTCAGGAAGCTTCCAATGATGGTGGAAGGTGAAGGGGGAGCAGGCGTCTCACATGGCAGAAGGAAAAGCAAGAAAGAGAGACGGGGAAGGTGCCACACATTTTTAAATGACCAGCTCTCACAAGAACTCACTCACTATCATGAGGACAGTACCAAGGGGACAGTACTAATCATTCACAAGAAATCTGCCCCTATGATCCAATCGCCTCCCACCAGGCCTCACCTTCAACAGTGAGGATTACATTTCAACATGAGATTTGGGCAGGGACACACATCAAAACTATATCGCCTTCCATAGTTATCCTTTGTGTGTGTGTATAGTAAGAGTACCTGACATCTACTCTCTTAGTAAATTTTAGTATACAACACAAGATTATGAACTATAATCCTCATGCTATACATTATATCTCTAGACTTAATCATGGTCAGTCCAGGATAGAAATTATGAGACCTTGACTAAAGTAATGTCTGGGCAGACAGAGAAAAGAGATATTTGGAAGATAGAAGTTAGAAAAATTCTATATAATTTTTCCAGTTATATAAATTTCTTCAATAGATAGAAGGAATTACTTTCATTTGTTTCCATTAACTTCTGTGTCCCACTTGGCAAATATAATGTTTGGAAAAAATAGGATATAAACATTTGGTTTAACTGAATTTGACTTTCCTAATATTCTTTTCTAACACATGCTTGTCCATAGAAATCATTATCCATGAAAAACTACTGTTCTAATCTGTCAGTAAAGATTAGTTATGTGTTTTAATTTTCACATATAAAGATTCACAAAGAAAAAAAATGGCCCTTTCTCAAGAGGAAAGAAAAAAAATTCTTGGTCAATAGTAAACCTACAAGGGTTCTAGAAGAAGGAGGGGGGTGCTGGCATACAGCAGACACCACCAACAGAAAGCGGTAGATGAATGTAAATTGAAAGATTAAGAGGTCAATATTTAGGGTGCTAAAATCACCTACCCAGAGAAACTCTTAATTAGTTTTAGGACCTGCTGAAAGAGAAATATTTAGTGTTTGGTACTTCATTTCTACATCAGAGGAACAAAGGGATCAAAACCACAGAGTGTCTGGTCTTCTTCAAGGCATTAAGTTGACTTTGAGGGATTTTTTTTTTGCATTTTTGCTGTAAGGTTGACTCTTATTTTCTCTACCAAAGTATAGATTATTAGTGTATGAATATGTATGTTGTTTAACACAGAAGTACACAGAAGTTACTTTCACATAAGAAGCTTAACTGTTATTTATTCTTAATTGCTATCGTATTTACACAGGACTAGCTTTCTTCTCTGCCTATAAAACTTAATAATGGCCAGGCGCGGTGGCTCACACCTGTAATCCCAGCACTTTGGAAGGCCGGGGTGGGAGTTCCAGACCAGCCTGATCAACATGGAGAAACCCCGTCTCTACTAAAAATACAAAATTAGCCAGGTGTGGTGGCACGTGCCTGTAATCCCAGCTACTCGAGAGGCTGGGCCAGGAGAATTGCTTGAATCCAAGAGGCGGAGGTTGCGGTGAGCAGAGATCGTGCCATTGCACTCCAGCCTGGGCAAGGGAAACTATGATTCCCATTCTACATGGGAAACTATGATACTTATCAGAAAACATGATCAAAACTGAGTAGGAGAGAGGTTCACCTAATAGGCAATATTGGCACTCAAGAGTTGTGCCTGGGACACCGAGTTCCTTGTGAGATCAGCTGAAGTTGATTCTGAAAGAAATAATGAAGATAGCAAAACAGTCACTGAATCCAAAATCCAGGAAAGTAACCTAGTTCTAAGCTACAGAAGATTCTGGGGCCAATGTTGACACACATCCCTTGTCTCTGAAAGAACAGACCCCGGTGCTTAAGATTCAGCATAAAACTGAGGCAACGTTGGTTCTAGCTCTGAAAATATTAAAAGACAGAGGCAAGAAAAATGAGGTAGAGGGTGACATTTTGAAATTGTTATATATTTTTTCGAAAAAAATAGTAAGGGGAAGTTGCTATAATTCAGAAAAAAATGGCAGCCCTGTTCTTTTCTTTCTAAGCCATTTCTATTCTTCTCTCTCTATTGTTCCTATTCTGCTCTTAGAAGACAATGAAAAAGAGAACTAAAACATGACTTTCCCCAGAATTATTCATACAAGGGAACAGACCATCTCAAAAGCAGCCTGGCATATACTACTCTAGCAGAAAACCCTATTCTGTGGAATCACTGGCATATCATGCTTACCGTGTGGAGCTACTTGGTTCCACTGTTCTTCATTTAATTTAGCAGTGTTTTATTACCTTCTTACTACAACCTCAGCACTGTAAAAGACACACAGAAGAACCAAAGCAAATGTATGACTCCAAAAACTTAGTCTAGTTAAGAGGCAAGAAAATAAGAAAGGCAACATATAACCAAGTGCTAAATGTTCTTAATGTCACTAATTATAAAGAGATAAAGAACTCCTGAATAAGAAGTAAACACAGAAACAGAGAAATTACAATAGAAATCCATTTGTCTTCTGCTGGTGCATTTATGAAAATATTGACACATTCCCTATGATTATAACCCCCTATGAATATAACCCAGATGACAAATGTGAGAGAAATAAGAAAAGGAGGCAAACATTTTAGGGTAGAGCAATAGGAAAGGACTTCATGAAAGGTAGTGTTGGAGCTAAACCTTGAAGGAAAAGCAGAAGACATTCCAGGAGTGGGAGACTGAAAAAGCATGGCATGTGCAAGGTACTGAAAAGATGCCAGCAGTGGTTTCATTTGGGGGATTACAGAGACGATAATGAGTATTGAGAAATGCACATAGAAGAATGGAGAATTGGGGATGGAGAGGCTGCAAAATTGTAGGTTCTTAAGGGTAAATTTGCGGAATCATTAAATCAGAGAAACTCAGAGTTATAAAGGACCTCAGAAATCATCAAATCCAATTTTCAACTCAATGCAATAATATCTGTATGTGGTCATACAGCCTCTACCAAAAAATTCCCAGTGAGAGAAAGAAAATTCACCATTTTTGAGAGTTCTAAATGTTAGAAATGTCTTCTTTATAGAGTTATCATTGTTCTCTTCTTGACCCATGGAGATATAAATATGTTAAAATATGTCACCCCATTTTCACATGCCAGGCTGTTTCAAGAATAAATTGGTATTTATGGCATGCTATCCAAAACATCCTAGAAAGAATGGACTGTCAGCTTCAAGGTGATCCTAGCTCAAACTCTAGATCCATCTCAGTCTAAGAGACTACTAGAAATTGTGTCTATTCAAACAAACTATACTTTGATTAGATAAATTAATGTCTGAGCGTCACCAAGTTGCTCTGAGAAGACGGGGTTTGGTGTCAAGACGACAACATCAGGATTTTCTAAAAATGGAGTCTAACCTCAAGATATGAAAGAAGCAAGCAGGCTTTGGCTAAAATACATCTGATTATAACATTCATGGACCATGTAATTTCTCCCTGCTGGTAAAAGAATGTGGTTCTGTTAGAGAACTTGTCAGTAATTCAGAAACATGTCAGAGTTTAGCATATTGCTTCTATTACACTCATGCAACAGTAAAAAATAAGTTTCTACTGTAATTATGAGGACAAGGGTTTTTAATCTTTATTTTTATTCCTTACCTATTATCCATAGGAGTCCCCACACCAGGACATGGAAAATTCATCCCCTTAGCAATTAATTCCAATTTTCCTACTCAATCAATTATTCCCCCAAATCATATAAATAATTGACTGTTGGGAGTGGGGATCAAATATACCGCAGGGCTCCCTTCATAATCATATGAAGTAGAGTTTCTCAGCCTCAGCACTATTGCCATCTCTGAGTCAGATAATTCTTTATTGTGGAGGACTGTCCTGTGCATTGTAGGATGTTAAGCAGCATCCCTGACCTCTACTTACTAAATGCCGGCTATCCCTCCCCACATCAGTCATGAAAACCACAAATGTCACCAGACATAGCCAAACATCTCCTGGGAATAAAAATTGTCCCAGGTTGAGAACTGCTTATATAAAGATACAGTCTTAGTTAAAACCTACTCTGGGCTGTACTTTTCAGGCACATTTTTAAAGTGGTGGTGACTGCCCTTTCTGGCTTACATCCACATAAAATCTGTTGTTTATTCCAATCTCTTCAGAGAAAAGTGTGAACACCCTATTTCTTGACAAATGACTTTGATTATTAGATTGTACCACAATGTGCATCAAAGTACAAGGACAGAGTTTTAACTCTGCTGTCAAGACAACCGCTGCCTCTTCAAGCGAAAGAAAAATCAAAGATTTGTAGGATGCCAGTTGAGTAGGAATCTTAAGCCAAAGGCAAGTGCTGTGGCCACGACTGAGCACCTGGCACTTCCCCATGAGAGCTGAATACTCAAGAAAATTGAAACTTCAAATGAGCTTCCACCTAACAAGCTGTAATTTTGTTTCATTGGTGGAGGGTAGAGGACGAGTTGGGGGAAGAAACCAGAGGAGAATTCAACATGACAGTCCATTTGCTAATTCAACGAGGAGGAGTTAAAGACAATCTTCAGAATGCCGCAGGACAAAAGCATCATTATCTGTAATTACTGCTTACCAGTAGCACAGACTGATAACAAGCTTCCTCCGCCAATCTTACCCCGCCATTATGAGAAGAGGTGATTAAACTAATTAACAAATCAACTTTTCTATGCAACATTGGGCTCAATAGCAGAAAATAATGAGAAGAAGCTAGTTACTTGAAGGGATGAAATGAGACAGAAATCTGAGGTTAACAATAA
The DNA here is from genome assembly GCF_009828535.3 of Hylobates moloch. Taxonomy (NCBI): domain Eukaryota; kingdom Metazoa; phylum Chordata; class Mammalia; order Primates; family Hylobatidae; genus Hylobates; species Hylobates moloch. Next base: position 117,476,800 of record NW_026652277.1, on the reverse strand, counting down.
TATGGACAGGGAGCTCGAATAATTGAGGAATGTGTACATTTTAACATTAGAAAATCTGATTCCACATGGAGAAATATGGAGCTATTTGATCAAAGCCACAGTTTAAATGCAAAGTACTTTATTTGATCATGAAAAGCATTACAACAATCATGCACAACCCTGATATGTGACAAATACAAAATAATGCCTCACCTATGGAGAAGTCAGACTGTCAGCAACCTCAGTGATCTCAGTTATAAACACTAACTCAAAAGGAATCACAAAAAGAGGTCTTTTAGCCATAAAGTCACATTTGTCTATAGGAAGAGACAAAGAACTACTCTCACACCACTGCTATATTTTGTACCTCTCTCAACCCCTCCACTCTTGAAGAGGCGAGGGGCAATATGTCTTTAACTTATCTCTACCTAAGGCCTTTTTATACATCATAGGTATTCAGTAAGAAGTATTTACCAGTGTGACAGCCATACCACATGTGGCTACTGAGCACTTGAAATGTGGCCAGTGAGACTAAGGATCTGAATTTTGTTTTATTTTAATTTAATTTTAATTTAAAAACTGCTTGCTATTGTTTGGCTGTTCCCACCCAAATCTCATTATGAATTGTAGCTCCCATAATCCCCATGTGTCATGGGAGGAAACTTGTGGGAGGTAATTGAATCATGGGGGCGGTTTTTTCCCATGCTATTCTGGTGATAATGAATAAATCTTAAAAGATCTGATGGTTTTATAATGGGTAGTTTCCCTGCACACGTTCTCTTGCCTGCCACCATGTAAAACGTGTCTTTGCTCCTCCTTCACCTTCCACCATGATTGTGATTCTGAGGCCTCCCCAGCCTTGTGGAACTGGGAGTCCATTAAACCTCATGTTCTTTATAAATTACCCAGTCTTGAGTATTTTTTCATAGCAGTATAAAAATGGACTAATACACTGCTATTCAATTCACTTATTGAGAAACTTTTAAATAGTCTCAAAACAATTTGGATACATGAATCCACTTTTTCAACTGTAAATTTTATGAAATCTAAATAAATAGCACGTATCTAACAAAAGTTCAGCATTCCAATTGAGTTGTGTTGCAAGAGTTAAATACACACCAGATTTCAAAGACTTGGAATTTAAAAAATAATATAAAATACGTAATTAATATTTGTATATTGATTACATGTTGAAATGATAGCATTTTGGATACATTGTGTTATATAACATATATTATTAAAGATAATTTCACCTATTTCTCTTTACTTTGTTTAATGTGACTACTGGAAATTATAAATTACATATTTGGCTATTAGATGGTGTTGGTCTATAGAGTGAATGAATGCAACATACAGCAGTATATCAAAAGCAGCAAGAGAATACTGACTAACAGCAACAAAAAATGATATCTACAACAAAAAAGAGTCAAATAAAATCAAGAAAGCACAATGACCTAGAGTCATTTAAAGCATGAGTATATATTTTCACCTATTTAACAGGTGTCTGAGGGTATCACAGTTATTTATGTATTATAACTTTTCATATATATTTATCATGCACCACATGTTCTTTTGAAATATGCGTACACTATAGAAAGGCTAAATTGAGCTAATTAACATATACATTACCTCACATATCAATGTTTTTGGTGAGAACATTTAAAAATCTACTCTTAGCAATTTTCAAGAATACAATACATTGTTATATACTATAATCACATATTGTACAATAGATCTCTTGATTCCTCCTAACTGAAATTGTGTATCCTTTGGCCAACATTTCTGCAATCCCTCCTCCCCATAGCCCCTGGTAACCATCATTCTATGAGTTCAACTTTTTTAATTCCACATATAAGTGAGAGCCCATAGTATTTGTGTTTCTGCACCTGGCTTATTTCACTTAATTTAATATCCTCCAGGTTCATCCATGTTGTCACAAATGACAGGATTTTCTTCTTGTTAAGGCTGAATCATATTTTGTTAAGTATTTATGCCACATTTTCTTTACCCATTTATCCATTGTTGGAAGCTTAGGTTGCTTCCAAATCTTGGCTATTGTAAATAGTTCTGCAATAAGCATGGAACTGAAGATATCTCTTCAACATACTGATTTCATTTCCTTTGACTATATACTCAGTAGTGGGATTTCTAGATCAAATGGCAATTCTATTTTTAATTTTTTTAGGAACATCCATACTGTTTTCCATAATGGCTGTACTAATTTGCAGTCTCACCAACAGTGTGTAGAGGTTTCCTTTCTCCACATCTTCTCCAACATTTACCTTTTGTCTTTTTTTTTTTTTTTTTTTTGAGAGAGAGTCTCATTCTGTTACCCAGGCTAGAGTGCAGTGGCACGATCTTGGCTCACTGCAACCTCCACCTCCCAGGTTCCAGTGATTCTCCTGCCTCAGCCTCCCAAGCAGCTGGTCACAGGCGTGTACCACCACGCGTGGCTAATTTTTGTATTTTTAGTAGAGACAGGTTTCACCATGTTGGCCAGGCTGGTCTCAAACTCCTGACCTCAAGTAATCTGCCTGCCTCAGCCTCCCAAAGTGCTGGGATTAGAGGCATGAGCCACCATGCCTGGCCTATCTTTTATCTTTTTGATAAGTCATTCTAACCAGTGTAAAGTAATATCTTACATTGTGACTTTAATTTGCATTTATCTGATGATTACTAATTTTTATACATCTGTTGGCCATTTGCATGTCTTCTCTGGAGAAGATATACGTATGTGTTGTAACTCAGCCACAAAGAAAGATACGATGGTGGAACTTGTCATTATTTTAACACTTAACAATAAGTTCCACTTACCTAAATATTTCACTAATGTATAACAACTCATTTAATTATCACAATAACCTTACGAGACAAATATTACTATTACCTTTCCAATTTTGTAGGTAAGGAAATTGGAGCATAAGGAGGTTAAGTAATTTTGTCAACGTTACATATATTTACTATGATTTTCTATTATTCCTGTCAAAATTCTTTTCCAACATCCCCCTATATATGTGTTTGATCAAAATCCTTCTTTCCTCTATCTTTAAATATTGTCCTTTTCAGTGGAGCCCTTAGCTTGGAATGATTTAGCCAAATCAACCCTAGGAATGAAATTTCTGCCAGATGTCACAGGCAAACCTCCATTATATTCTCTAACATTAGTAAAAGTCCTGCTGATGAGGGGTCTATCAGGAGACTAGTTTATAAAGTCTCTCCTCTAATTTCTGGTTAAGAGTGCTACGATTTCTACAAGTCTCTGGTTCTTTTACATGGGAAATAACATTCTAGCAAGGACTTAAAAATACTACGTGAAACCATAAACTGGTAATATTTGTATTGCATTACCTCTGATGATATAACAAAATAAAATATAAACATTGTGGTTTTTAAGGAAGTAGAAATTATCTTTAATCTCTGTGGCTTCAGTTAATATATAACAGTTTCACCAATAAAAGTTCAGTAAGAAAGATTAAGATATGATAGGACACCTAAAAAGATGAAAGGCTGATTGAGAATAGTGGAAGAGGGTAAGAACTAAGAAGGTTAAATAATTAAGCAAATGGTTTGAATGAAGAGAATCAAGGGATCAGAAGGCAAAATGATAGAGAAACAGCAAAAAAATGCAGCTGGTTCGAAGATAGTGTTATCTCAATTAATTGTTCACAGTCAGTTACAGATCAAACTCCTTGTTCTACTCTTTCCCCCTTTCTCACTACTGCACTTGACTAGTCTAGAAAAAAAAATTAAACCCACCTGAAACACAAGTGAAGAGAAACTGCACAGCTTAATGAGGAATTTATTTAAAGCAATAATAGCAGCACACATTTAAGAAAACTGAGCACTTTTTAAGTGTGAGCGTTAACGTAATTTAATAGCACAGAAGGCCAATGTGCTTTGTAGTAAGCTGGTTAATTTTTCTATTTTCTATTCACTGCCTTATTTTCCCCTCTTTGGTTATTTGTTTTCTTTTTCTAAACAAAAATTAATACACTAAGAGTCCAGGTATTAAAATTTAAGACATGAAAAATTAAGCATATGGCATTAAGATTCTTTAGTTTTTATAAAAGGAAAATTAGAGCACCACTCTTATTCAACCATTATCTGTTTTTAACCTATTTCATAATATGAAGACATGGAGAGAATAACTATTAGAAAGGTTGTAGACTAAAGAATAATCAGGATTCTGTAGATGGTGAGTACTGTTCTGACTTTTTCTGTGAGTACCTTGGAGAACATCATCCTGTGTACATTTAATTTTCTTCTAGTGGCTTCAGGATTACTTCTGGGAAACAAGCCCTTGTCAAGAAAGAGACATAAATCAAGTTTTCTTTAATCTCATTAAGTCCCCACAGTGCAGGCTGACTTTACCAGAAGCTCTTTAGTGATTTTTATTTGTTGCATTTTTCCAAACAGAAGACACAAAGGAAAGGAGCACTGGTGGCCTGTCAGTTCTTAACACTCTGCCAAAAGACCTGGCTGTCATCACGAGGATTTATCAGCTTGCCTTACAGGACACCTAACCCCGTCATGTGGCTCAGGGTTCCTGACCAAAGTCACTAAAGAAGCAATTACCTGAGAGCCCAGCAAATCCTGTGGCCTGGAGCAATATTTGGTATGACCAACAGCATGTGCTGTTACCAGAACTTTTGCTATAAAACGCTGGAGTCAGGAAGGATTACTCTAGAGAAAATTTAACGTAAAGAAATTTAAGCCTTTGACCAAAGTTGTCTTATCTTGAAACAGTATCTTTCCCAAGATTCTTTTTTTTAATATAACCTTTCATAAATCCCTTATGGCTTAATCCCTTGTGAAACAGCATGTATCTTTAATATTACATTATTTTTCCAAATTTGTTGTGTTTAAATCCTAAGAACAAGTTAGTAAACAGTTATGATAGAAACTGCAATTCCAAACCACCTTAACAAAAAGATCCACATATAGAGATGTGATTGAATTTGGTTTATTTTTTAGTGCTTATAAATATTCTACCCTTTTCATCTTTGTTTCTTTTAGATAAGCATTTGGACCTTCAAATAGAATATACTTTTTTTGCATTCATTTGAACATCTTTTCTGACTTAGAACTTGTCTCAAGGGAAAACCTTGAAAGAAAATTAAAACTTCTTTTTTAAAGCCCATAGCAATTCATTAATATTTTCAAGCTTTTCAATACAATTGCATTCACAAATTGGATTTGCACTGTTTGATATAAAACAATTGTTTTTCACTTCAAGTGCTCCACTGTTTTCAAGCTTGTTAATTAAATGTTTTATTTTTTAAAATACTGTACAAGTTTCTCAAAACTTCATCTGCACCTGCTCCGTAAATGAAAAGATGTCCTTGGAACAACTCCAGTTTATTAAGTGGAAAGTCATTTATTTTACACAAGAATTCAGTCTTTTACCTGCAAGCTTTAACGTGAGTTACTGTGCATTGTATTATTTCACCTTTTATCTGCTTTCAATTAATAGAAGCATTTTTAATGTGTGGAGGGGAAAAAGACATGTTGTTTGGAATGTCACTTCCATTGCCTGATGCTCCTATGTGTGTGCTGAACTGACATCTCTGTAAAGCTATTTGGTGGCTTTATCTTTTAGCTTGGCCCTTTTGGTCTTGCCCCATCATCCTTTTTCCCAAAGAGATTATGTAGTGTGATCTGATGAGATATGCAGATGGCGTGGAGCAGTAAAACTGCTACAACCTCTCAGGGATTTTTCACAGCACAGCTAAATTAGTAAACTGCTTTCTAACACGGAAAAGAAATTAGGGACACATGGGATCTGATACAGTTTGGATATTTGTCCCTACCCGAATCTCACGTTGACTTGTAATCCAAAATGCTGGAGTGGGTCCTGGTGGGAGGTGTTTAGGTCATGGGGGCAGATTCTATCTCAAAGACAAAAATGCATCTCAAAAATGCGTCTTTTCCACTAAGCGGGGAGAGCATCTTAAAATTAAAGGGAAAAAAATTGTACGTAGTCCCCTTAGCTACAATTGGTAATCTAGTACTCAGGGTAGTACTCTTGGTACAAGATGGGTACCTATAACAAGAACACTGCCCAGAAAGAGACAACTTTTGAGGCGCCTGTTTATACAACTCCCACCTCCATTCTCCTTTTAGCTAGAACTTACACGAGCTGCCTGTGGGACTCTCTCCCTCCCTCTTGTTAAGAGTAGGAACAGAGCACACATTTTGCAAATTAGTGACTGTTCCACTTTTCAAGGCTAGAAGGAAGTGAGGAGCCAAGGTAGTGCATCCTATGGCCTTAATTCCACTATATTGCCTGAAGACTCCTACCCAAGACATCATGAAGGATATAGATATATGGAAGAAATTTTTAAAAAGTCCATCTAAAGAAGTTATTTTATCCTCTTTAATAAAGGCAGTATTTTGGCATGAGCACATAGTACTTATTTGCATAAATAATAAAGTATATTTACTTCTCTGTCACACAGCCCATTTGGATGACTTCCATGATGTAAAATAAGGCATGTTATGGTATTAATGTCGTTAGAACTGATGATTCATTATTCAGCTGGAAATAGACTATAATAATCCTCAAAAATTAATACTGCTCTGTGATTGGTTTTAATGTAGCTCTTAAAATAATTTTATTTAATAATAATTTAATAATTACTAAATTGATTAAATGATTTAATAATGTGTTTGCTTAATGTAATTATTGAAATTTTTTTCTACTTTGATCACATCTTGAAACTTATGTTGGTAAATTTGAAGATTTGCTTTCTCGCTCTCTAAATATAAAGAGAAAGACATTAATATATTGTATAGATATTGATATTACAGATATATAGATATTGCTGAATTACTTGAGAGTCAGTTGAATACATTATAATACTTCATTTCTCAATAATTTAGCATGCATCTAGTAAGAAAAAAGCATTCTTCTTTATAACCTTAATACAATTATCATACTGTGGTAGTTGAACATTGATCCAACACTATTATTGTCTATATATTATATATATCTTATATATAAGCCATACTCAGATTTTCCTAATTGTCCTGCGATACAGTTTGGCTGTGTCCCCACCCAAATCTCACCTTGAATTGTAATAATCCCCATGTGTCAAGGGCAGGGATAGTTGGAGATAATTGAATCATGGGGGCAATTCCTCCATACTGTTCTCATGGTAGTGAATAAATCTCATGATATCTGATGGTTTTATAAATGGGAGTTCCCCTACACAAGCTCTCTCTTGCCTGCCACCATGTAAGATGTGCCTTTGCTTCTCCTTTGCCTTCTGCCATAATCGTGAGGCCTTCCTCGCCATGTGGAACTATGAGTCCATTAAACGTCTTTGCTTTATAAATTACCCAGTCTCAGGTATGTCTTTATTAGCAACATGAGAACAGACTAATACAGTAAATTGGTACCAGGAGTGGGGTGCTGCTGTAATGATATCCAATAATGTGGAAGCGACTTTGGAAATGGGTAATAGGCAGAGGTTGGAACAGTCTGGAGGGCTCAGAAGAGGAAAGGAAGATGTGGGAAAGTTTGGAACTTCCTAGAGACTTGTTAAATGGCTTTGACCAAAATGTTGATAGTGATATTAAGTCCAATTACTGGACTTCCTGTCACAATTTGGACAATGAAGTCCAGGTTGAGGTGGTCTCAGATGAAGATGATGAACTTGCTGGGAACTGGAATAAAGGTGACTCTTGCTATGTTTTAGCAAAAAGACTGGCAGCATTTTGCCCCTGACCTAGAGATTTGTGGAACTTTGAACTTGAGAGAGATGATTTAGGGCATCTAGCAGAAGAAATTCCTAAGCAGTAAAGCCTTCAAATATGACTTGGGTGCTATTGAAAGCATTCAGTTTTACATATTCACAAAAATGTGGTTTGAAATTGGAACTTATGTTTAAAAGGGAAGCAGAGCATAAAAGTTAGAAAATTTGCAGCCTGATGATGTGACAGAAAAGAAAAACCCATTTTCTAAGGAGAAATTGAAGCCAACTGCAGAAACTTTCATAAGCAACAAGGAGCCAAATATTAATTGCTAAGAAAATGGGGAAAACGTCTCCAGGGCATGTCACAGACCTTCATGGCAGCCCCTCTCATCACAGGCTGGGAGGCCTAGGGGGTAAAAATGGTTTCATGGGCCAGGCCCAGGGTCCCCCTGCTCTATGCAGCCTCAGGACATGGTGCCCTGTGTCCCAGATGCTTCAGCTCCAGCCATGGCTAAAAGGGGCCAACATACAGCTTGGCCCAATGCTTTAGAGGGTACAAACCCTAAGTCTTGGCAGCTTACATGTTGTATTGGTCCTGCAGGTGCACAGAAGTCAAGAATTGAGGTTTTTTAATCTCAGCCTAGATTTCAGAGGATGTATGGAAGTGCCTGGATGTCTAGGCAGAAGTTTGCTGCAGGGGTGTGGCCCTCATGGAGAACCTCTACTATGGCAGTGTGGAAGGGAAATGTGGAGTTGGAGCCCCTCCAAAGAGAATCACCACTAGGGCACTGCCTAGTGGAGCTGTGAGAAAAGGGCCACCATCATCCACCATCTTCCAGACCCCAGAATGGTAGATCTACTGCTTGCACCATCCACCTGGAAAAGCCACAGACACTCAACACCAGCCCATGAAAACAGCCAGGAGCAGGGCTGCACCCTGAAAAGCCACAGGGGTGGAGCTGCCCAAGGCTGTGGGAGCCCAATTCTTGCATCCTATACATGAGACATGGAGAAAAAGGAGATCATTTTGGAGCTTAAGATTTGACTTCCCCATGGTGACACATGCCCGTAATCCCAGCTACTCGGGAGGCTGAGGCAGGAGAATCGCTTGAACCCAGGAGGTGGAGGTTGCAGTGAGCCGAGATCATGCCATTGCACTCCAGCCTGGGCAAAAAGAGCAAAACTCTGTCTCAAAAAAAAGAAAAAAAGAAAAAAAGATTTGACTGCCCCGTTGGATTTTGGACTTGCATGTGGCCTGTAGCCCCTTCATTTTGGCCAATTTCTCCCATTTGGAAGGGGTGTATTTACCCAATGCCTGTACCCCCATTGTATCTAAGAAGTAGCTAACTTGCTTTTGATTTTACAGGCTCATAAGTGAAAGAAACTTGCCTTGTCTCAGATGAGACTTTGGGCCATGGACTTTTGAGTTAATGCTGATGAGTTAAGACTTTGGGGGAAGGCATGATTGGTTTTGAAATGTGAGGACATGAGATTTGGGAGGGGCTGGGGTGGAATGATATGGTGCAGCTGTGTTCCCACCCAAATCTCACCTTGAATTGTAATAATCCCTGCATCTCAAGGGCAGGGCCAGATGGAGATAATGGAATCATGGGGGTGGTTTCCCCCACCCCATACTGTTCTCACGGTAATGAATAAGTCTCATGAGATCTGATGGTTTTATAAATGGGAGTTCCCCTGCACAAGCTCTCTCATGCCTGCTGCCATGTAAGATGTGCCTTTGCTTCTCTTGTGCCTTCCGCCATAATTGTGAGGCCTCTCCAGCCATGTGAAACTGTGAGTCCATAAAACCTCTTTCTTTTATAAATTACCCAGTCTTGAGTCTGTCTTTATTAGCAGTGTGAAAACAGACTAATACATCCTAATAACATCCTTTATAGTTGGAATTGGGGGATTTTTTTATTGTTTTTTGTTTTTTTCCAATTCTGGATCCAATCAAGGATCACATATTATATTTAATTGTTTTCTCCTTAATGTCCTTTAATCTAAAACTATTTTTCAGCTTTTTGGTCCTTTGGTAACATTAACATTCGGGAAGAATCTAGGCAAATTGTTTTTAAAGAATGCCCCTCGGTTTGAATTTGCCTGTTGCTTATGATTAGATTCAGGTTAAATACTTTTGGCCAGAGTGCTCCATGGTTGCTGATGGGTCCTTACAAGTGCATCACATCAGGGGACACAACTCGGTTTGTCCTATTACTGGTAATGTTAAGTTAGATATGTTGGCTATGTTGTCTCTAATACACTGGAGAGGTACCTTAATAAGCACGCTGCAGTATGAAACTAGGATTTTAATCCTACCAAGTTGTTACAAACAATTTTAACCCAAAGTTTTCTAATTTTATGCAGAATTGTAGAGCTCTTATTACTGTCCTGATGCAGTTCTCTCTGGCAGTCCATCCTCGCCACATATTGCTCTGACCTCTCCCTGCAGTCCTCCCCCAACACCTTCCACTTCTCTTTCATGGCTCAGTCTTCTGCTATGCTCCTACAGCTTACTCTCTTTTATTCTTCCATTTGGGTCTTCATTCTATCATCAACAAGTTTCTCTATACTCTAAACCTTCAACGCAGTGCTCCCTGAACTTATAGAATTAACTGAAACCTAGACTTCCCACCCTACTAGGACCCAGCACCCTGGGGGCCCTTCCTATTGAAGAAGGATCCCTTTCCTCTACCAAGGAATCTAGGGACAACATTATCCTACACCCCTCTGCATCAAAGCAACTCCACTTGCACACAAGTCTTTGAAAAGCATGCCATGCCTCTGTACTACCCTCTAAATCTTCTCACAATTGTCATCTACCAGCCTCCAAATCTTGCCTCTCATGATCTTGGCACTTGTTTACTTTCTTCCCTCTACGTTGGCTTCTTCCATTATTCTTTGGGACTTCAATCTCCATTTAAAAAATAAAAACAACTTTTTTATACAATACCACATTTCTTAACCTTTTAAACCCTAAAGATTTTACCTGTGCTCCATTTCAGCAATCCATATCCACAATCACAGCTTGGACCTTATTAATACCCAGAAAAGTTTCACATCTGAAATCTCAAACTCCCATGTCTTAGTCCCTTGCATCTTTCAAGCTTCTTCCCACCTTACTGTAAATGCAATCTTTAAATGCGTCGTGACTTTCAGCACCATAATTCTTTCTTCTTCTTTACCACTTTGGTAAACTCTTTTCCTGTGCAACTGCGAAGTTGTCAACTCCTCAACTCCCTTTGCAAACTGAACTGCAGAATAATCCATTCACCTACATTCTCTTAATTCTGAACTGTTGCTGAGCCCTTCAGGAAAAAATCACAGATCACACAGAGCTCCTGTTTGCCCATTTCCCCAGCTGCTCATCCCCAAGCCTTCTTCATCTTAGTAACACCACCACCAGCCACCCAGTTTGCAAGCCTAAAATCTAGAAATCAACACTGATTCATCTCTTTCCTTCTCCTTCTACATGAAATCCATCTACAAGTGTTTAAGACTCTGTCTCCAAAACATACATGACTATCCAACCACTGGTTACAACCTCTACTACAACCATCATCTTTCCCTTCAAATACTGCAGCCTTTCTGATTCTACTCTTGCCTCATTCCGCAACACTTTCTCCACCCAGCAGCCAACGTGATCTTCTTAAAACACCACCACCCTCCTTTAAGCCTTCTAATGGCTTCCCACCACACTCAAAACAAAAATCATTATTCCTGCCTTGACTTATAGAGCAAGCCCTAACTTTCCTCACCTCTGCTTACCTCAGGTGCCTCAGCCCATCCTACTTTTCTCCTCATCACACTGGCCATTCTCTCTTAGAAGCACCAGATCATTGCTGCCATAAGCATTGCTGCCATAAGCATTGCTGCATTAGCTTTGCCCTTTGCCGCAGAGAACCTCCCCTTGATATCCAATGTCTGGCTCCTCTGGCCAATCAGACTTCATGTTAAGTGTCACATCCTCAGAAAGGCCCCTCCTACCATCTGATTCATAGAAGTTCCCCAGTCCTTCCTGTCACATCGCTTAATTTTACCTGCAAAACACTTAGTTGAAGTATTTTGTTTATATACGTATTTGTTCCTGTTTGTCTTCTGCCACTGGAATGTAAGCTCCAGGAGGACAGGGACTTTGTTCACCTCTGCAACCACTAACACCTAAAATGGTACCTGGCACAAAGCAGACGCTCAAAATTGTTGGTTGAATAAATACAATGCAAATTGGAATCAAATATAAATTTATAGCTTACTAATTGTTCTCATCAGTAAAATTGGGAACAATAGTATTACCTAACTCACAGGATTAATAATGAGGATCAAAGTAGTTAATAATGTACAAAGGGCATAGAACAGTATCTAGCACATCAATTGCCATTATTATTATTTGTTACAGAAATAACAAAACAAAAAGGTCACCATCCACTAGAAAAAAACTTTGTGAGAACAACCACATACTGATTCATTAATTTCACTTAACAGATACATATCACTTACTATATTCCTATTGCTATAAGTGGCACTGTAGATATTAAAAACAATACATAGTTTCAGTCCTAGAAGACTTTCACATTTCAGTAAAGATGAAAGTTTCATAAATGAATATTTAAGATGTGGTATAAATACTATAATATACATATGTAGAAAATACATTGGGAATATTACTGCTGCAGGGAAAATCCAGGAAGACTTCACCAAAAATGACATTTGAGCTAGACCTTTCTTTCACACTGAGAAAATAAAAAAAATTCTAAGCAGAAGTAATGGCATGGGAAATAACAGCCCATGCCTCCCTCCTGCCGCACCCTCATCAGCCCCCCTCATCTTCCCACCTATAAACCCAATCCTGCCCCAGCTCTGGGGGGACTCTGTGATATCATAACGTATCCAAGGTCACAACAGACCAAGTAGAGCTAAGATTCTCTTTCTGGGTCACCTATTCATTTCACACTGAATCAGTAGGCATGCTCCCAAGCACTGTCTGCACAAGCATGCTGAATTTCTGGGATTCATCCATCTTGCCATCTCACACAGAGAACGAATGAAAGCCTCTCTCATCTTACTCTGATAATAAATCAGCATCATCAAGTTGAAAACTGGTCATTCACTTTTTCTTTTGCACTCCCATTGAACTTTGTATTTCTAAAATCCTTGTTTACCTGCCTGGGTCCTCTCACAAACTGTACTCCTTAACAGCCTCTCCAATAGCCTCTCTGACTCCACTCTTGTCTCACCCCACAATACCTTCTCCGCCCAGTAGCCGAAGTGATCTCTCAGCCATCCATGTCTTTGTAGCTCTAATAACTGCACAGTACCTGGCATTAACTTGGCAAATAAAAATAACCTGCAAATGAATAAATAAGACTTTATAATTTGTAACGATTTTTATAAGTAATTCTTATATACATCTGCAAAGATATTATAGTCTATTATCTATATATCAACATTATTTCATGTGAAATATTTTAAAATATTAGAATTTAATAAAGATGCTGTAATGTATGATTTGAACATACTAAATACAAAAATTAAATGTTAGCTAATCTAACTATAGATCTATAACACATTTTATTTTTTCCTTCTTTTATTTGACTTTTTTTTTTTTTTTTTGAGACAGGGTCTCACTCTGTAGCCCAGACTGGAGTGTGTAATAAATTTATGAAAAGAGAAAACAGTAAATTTTTTTTCAGTTAAGAGAAAAAGTATTATTCTATTTCTTATTTCTCTTGCAATGTATAGACAGCAGACATACAACCACCTGATCCCATCACTAAACAGGAAAAGAAAGCTCTGGGTTTTTGGGGTTTTTTTTTCTGTCTTCAATTTTCTACCTTGTATTCAAAGGATATTTCATGAAGGAGGAAATAACCAATGAAGCCAAAGTTAATGGGGAAAAAACCATACATGTCTATATATTATATGTTATTATCTACCAGTGGAAGAGTTGCAGGTAATTAGAAATTGTTGGCTTAAAGTGATCACATTTTTTATCAAGAGCCACTTCTCCCTGTACTGGCGGATTTCCACTGGTTTGCCTGAATTCTGTTTGCTTGCATTGGGTCTGACAGGCGAAGAACATGGCCAGCTGGTTTCCAAAGCAATACGCTTCCTGGTCTGAGGAAGGCCTGTGAGACATGTCATAAAACAGCTGCCTCTATCTCCCCAACCAGCCAGAAAAAAGCTGAGCAGAACAAAACCTTGAATAAAAAACCTCGACTTTTCATGCAAGGACAAAAGGCGGTTGTTAAGCATACCAGGAAGGTTCTTTTATACCTGGTAATTACATATAAATTGGTGACATATAATAAGAAAAAAATCATTTCCCTCTTCATTTACTTAAAAATGTGATTTCTGCAGTCATTATATAATTACTGGTATTTTTTAGTAACATTATTAGGAATAAATGGACTACTGCTTCTGAAATTATCATAAAGATAAAAATACTGAAACTTCCTTATTAGAACTGGTTGTTGAGTAGGTGAAAAGAGAAAATGGTCTGTTTCTGTAAAACAGCAAACTGAACTTTCTTCTTTGTCAAAAGGGATCAATCTGTCATCTTTTGCTTTTAAAAAGTGATTCCTCCTATTTCCCTCATACTCTTATAAGCCCTCCATCTTGCTTAAATTCCTCCTTTGAACATTTTGTTCTTTATGACTGCTGATCTCTAATGAAAACTCCACTAGGACTTAGAGCGTAGCACTGTTTTGTGCTCCCCAACCAACACAGTAGTAAAGAAAAAAACAGGAAACTGATTCCTGTTTTTCCTATCTGTGCTACTTTGAGAGCTTAAGTAGGAGTCCTCAATGAAAGTATTAAGGAGGTAATTTGTTTTCCCACATCTTTTAACATTTTCTTTCTCTGCTTTCTACCCACTCAACAGTCCTCATTCTTGGAAATCACTACATAAAAACCTGAACCAAGCCCCAAGTATGCACATTACCTGTATCAATTGCAACCCTCTTCCTTCATCCAAGCTAATACACCCACGTTGCATTCCCAGCTACACATTTCAGTTATGTGTTGCAGACCTTACCATGTGGAGTGAACTGGTGGTAATCAGCTAACAATCACATTTTTAAAATTGCTTTTAATGTGTTCATTAACATGCTGGTCTTTGCTCCTCCCATCCCTTCTTCCAGATAACATCATACCTTACCCTGGTTACAATTCACAAGTCGGCTGAAGGCCCTTAAGGAAGAATACCAGTGTTGGGGTGTCAAACACCATTGCTGGAGAAGAGGAAAATATTTTTATAGGCCAACCTTTCAGCTTTTCTCAAATCATATTACACAGATGTCAAAACTATGTCAAAGCATAAATCTGACACTGTCTAAATTGTCATTACCTCAAAAGTTTACAGCTGAAGAAGGGAAAATTACAGAAGCCAACTTCCAACTGTGCCAACAACTTAACCATGGCGCATGTCTAGGGGAAGTGTGAGTGAACTGGGTAATGCAATTAGCCACAGAGGCCCGAGGTTTAAAAGATGACACAAAGAAATAACAAATGCAGAGAAATATTAGAATTTGAAAACCACTGTTTTGCACCCCTAATGAAAGAATGGATCTAAGCAAGTTTCATCAACAGCTGCCAAAACCATTAGTTGAAACAATGATGATTACACCTGAATCCAATATCAGTCTTAATCATCTCTAAAAGTGGAGCATACACACATTACACGCCTCCTAAAGTGATACTATATAAAGTATGCAGCACCACCTATGAAGTATTCTTGTCCTTCCAAAAAAAAGGAAACTAAATCTTAATTTAATCAATCATCTAGTTGTAACCACCAGTTTACAGAAAATATGAGGGGTAGAGGAATATGATAAACACTGTGGAGAAGCAGATTCAGATTATGGAAATTCTAAAGGACAAATGACCTGGTTTCTTCAACAAATAAAAGAGAGGTGGAAGGAGGAGAGCCATTATAAATGTAAAAAAAACTTTAGAAACATGAATCAACGCAAATGAGTGTCCCTCGTTCAGACTGAAATTCAAACAAATTCAACTACTTAAAGTATAATAATAATAAAATAAAATAAAATAAAAACAAAAGTATACCTCCAAAAACAAAAACAAATTCAACTATAAAAGACATTTTTTAGATAACTTGAGAAATTTCAAAATGGACTAGGTATTAGATGATATCAGGGAATAACTGTCAATTTTTTGTCAGGTGTAATCTGTTAACAGGCGAAATGATACAGTTCTAGGAATTTATACTTAAGCAAAAGTAAATGAAACAAGACTGGTAAAACATTGAGAGGCTCATCTTGCCATTTTTTTCCGCTTTTGTGAGTTTTGGAAAACTTTCATATTAAAATATTTTTAGGTTAGCTTTTGTTTTGCTTGTTTGTTTTTACAACACAGACTTGATAACTTTATTAGTCACATCCTGCATTGAAGATTCTTTTTAAAGCCTGATTTAATACAGAAGATCCAACCAATCAAAAGAAGAGACAGTTCTTTGTATAAACCGTAAAGAAGGTAAATCGGCAAAAAAAAAAAAAAAAAGCCAGGTGTTTAGGAGCACCAAGCAGAGTAGGGAGGGTTGTGTGAAATCTTGGGACCTTCCACAACTGACTTGACAAAGACAACATTCCAAAATTACTCAGCCAAAGCACAGACCTGCTGGCTGGTTTCCCACTCCTCACTGCCAGCTGGCTCCAAGGGTCTCAGCCTGTGCCCCCAGCTCCCAGGAGCAGAGGGCAGAAGAAAAGAGGCAGCTCTACTTGCAGATGGAACTGACCATCTCGGAGTCAGCTGTCCTCCTCCTCTTAGGGCTCCATGCTGAGAGGCCCAGAGGGCGGATAGCTGAACACTCCCAAGCCACCAGCCTGGGGACACTCACCACCATGGCACCAGGGGCTGGGATCCAGTCAGCAGTACTCTACCCAGCAGTAAACAATCCCACTGGACAAGGCAGATTTATCAAATCATTCCATTTTTGGAAAGGAAATGTAAATTGGACAAATTTGATTGTGGCCTGAGTACTAGATCATATTAAAAACTATTCATTTTGTTTGCTGTGAAATTATAGTGCTATGGTCATGGAAGAAAATGTACTTGAGGCACACTATACTATTGAAGGGTAATATATCATGATGAGTAAGATGTACTTGAAAATACTTCGCAAAGAAAAATAGAAAAATGTTAATAATTACTAAATACAGGTGACAAAACTAGACTTACTAAAGTAAAAACAAAAAGAGCAATGTAGTGTGCGTGAGAATATGCATAGTCTAGTATAACTACTTTCGTGTTGTGCATATTATTTTCCAGTCTTAATCTATACAAATACATATGCTTAAGTAACTACGAACATAATAGACAATCATTTTGGTCAGTTGTTCTCATTTAATATTTTCAATTTTCCATTGTTTTGTCTTAATAATTATTTTTAATAATACTTTATAATGTGCCATAATATTGATACTCCCTAAAGAATACTACCTTAATTTTGAATACTTGAGTTGCTCCCCTGCTTTTTTGCTGTATGATTTAATGTTGCAGAGAAAAACCTTGTATATATAGCTTTATGCTTTTGTTAAATTGTTTCACTAAAATAAATCCTCAGAACTATAAGAATCGAGGACCAAAACGTACATATTTATAGTTATATAATTTTATTACATATTATAGTTATATAATAAAAGTATATAAATATATAATAAAATATACAATACAATAAAAATGTATAAATATACAATCCATAATAAAAACATAAATATGTACATATCTGTGTTCCATTTTTATAGTTCGGAGGATTTATTTTAGTGAAACAATTTAACAAAAGCATAAAACTATATTCACACTGTTTTTCTCTGCAGCATTAAGTCATACCACAAAAAAATGGAGGAAGCAACTCAAGTATTCAAAATTAAGGTAGTGTGTTTTAGGGAGTATCAATATGGCACATTATAAAGTATTGTTAAAAATAATTTGTAGACAAAACAATGGAAAACTGAAAATATTAAATAAGAACAGCTGACTAAAAATGATTGTCTATTATGATTGCAGTTAAGAATATGTATTTGTATAGATTAAGACTGGAAAATAATATGCAAAAATGAAAGTAGTTGTACTAGACTATGCATATTCTCATGCGCACTACATTGCTTTTTTTGTTTTTACTTTAGTAAGTCTAGTTTTGTCACCTGTGTTCAGTAATTATTAACTTTTTTTTGCTTTTTTTTATTATTATACTTTAAGTTCTGGGATACATGTGCAGAACATGCAGGTTTGTTACATAGGTATACACGTGCCATGGTGGTTTGCTGCACCCATCAACCTGTCATCTACATTAGGTATTTCTCCTAATGCTATCCCTCCCCTAGCCCCCCACTCCCTGACAGGCCCCAGTGTGTAATGTTCCTCTCCTTGTGTCCATGTGTTCTCATTGTTTAACTCCTACTTAGGAGTGAGAATATATGGTGTTTGGTTTTCTGTTCCTGTGTTAGTTTGCTGAGAATTATGGTTTCCAACTTCATCCATGTTCCTGCAAAGGGCATGAACTCATCCTTTTTATGGCTGCATAGTATTCCATGGTATCTATGTGCCACATTTTCTTTATCCAGTCTATCACTGAAGGGGATTTCGGTTGGTTTCAAGTCTTTGCTATTGTGAACAGTGCTGCAATAAACATACATGTGCATGTGTCTTTATAGTAGAATGATTTATAATCTTTTGGGTATATACCCAGTAATGGGATTGCTGGGTCAAATGGTATTTCTGGTTCTAGATCCTTGAGGAATCGCCACACTGTCTTCCACAATGGTTGAACTAATTTAGACTCCCACCAACAGTGTAAAAACATTGCTATTTCTCCACATCCTCTCCAGCATCTGTTGTTTCCTGACTTTTTAATGATTGCCATTCTACCTGGCATGAGATGGTATGTCATTGTGGTTTTGATTTGCATTTCTCTAATGACCAGTGATGATGAGCTTTTTTTCATATGTTTGTTGACCACATAAATGTCTTCTTTTGAGAAGTGTCTGTTCATATCCTTTGTCCACTTTTTGATGGGGTTGTTTCTTTTTTTTCTTGTAAATTTGTTTAAGTTCTTTGTAGATTCTGGATATTAGCCCTTTGTCAGATGGATAGATTGAAAAAATTTTCTCCCATTCTGTAGGTTGCCTGTTCACTCTGATAATAGTTTATTTTGCTGTGCAGAAGCTCTTTAGTTTAATTAGATCCCATTTGTCAATTTTGGCTTTTCTTTTTTTTTTAATTATTATACTTTAGGTTTTAGGATACATGTGCACAATGTGCAGGTTTGTTACATAGGTATACATGTGCCATATTGGTTTGCTGCACCCATTAACTTGTCATTTAGCATTAGGTATATCTCCTAATGCTGTCCCTCCCCCCTCCCCTCACCCCACAACAGTCCCCGGAGTGTGATATTCGCCTTCCTGTGTCCATGAGTTCTCATTGTTCAATTCCCACCTATGAGTGAGAACATGCGGTGTTTGGTTTTTTGTCCTTGCAATAGTTTACTGAGAATGATGTTTTCCAGTTTCATCCATGTCCCTACAAAGGACATGAACTCATCATTTTTTGTGGCTGCACAGTATTCCATGGTGTATATGTGCCACATTTTCTTAATCCAGTCTATCGTTGTTGGACATTTGGGTTGGTTCCAAGTCTTTGCTATTGTGAATAGTGCCGCAATAAACATATGTGTGCATGTGTCTTTATAGCAGCATGATTTATAGTCCTTTGGGTATATACCCAGTAATGGGATGGCTGGGTCAAATGGTATTTCTAGTTCTAGATCCCTGAGGAATCGCCACACTGACTTCCACAACGGTTGAACTAGTTTACAGTCCCACCAACAGTGTAAAAGTGTTCCTATTTCTCCACATCCTCTCCAGCACCTTGCCATTGCTTTTTGTGTTTTAGTCATGAGGTCTCTGCCCATGCCTATGTCCCGAATGGTATTGCCTAGGTTTTCTTCTAGGGTTTTTATGGTCTTAGGTCTTACGTTTAAGTCTTTAATCCATTTTGCATTAATTTTTGTATAAGGTGTAAGGAAGGGATCCAGTTTCAGCCATTTATTAAATAGGAAATCCTTTCTCCATCAATTTTTTTTGTCAGGTTTGTCAAAGATCAAATGGTTGTAGATGTGCTGCATTATTTCTGAGGCCTTGTTCTGTTCCATTGGTCTATTGGTACTGTTTTGGTACCAGTACCACGTTGTTTTAGTTACTGTAGCCTTGTAGTATAGTTTGAAGTCAGGTAGCATGATGCCTCCAGCTTTGTTCTTTTTGCTTAGGATTGTCTTGGCTAAAAGGACTCTTTTTTGGTTCCATGTGAAATTTAGAGTAGTTTTTTCTAATTCTGTGAAGACAGTCAATGATAGCTTGATGGGGATAGCATTGAATCTATAAATTACTTTGAGCAGTATGGCCATTTTCACGATATTGATTGTTCCTATCCATGAGCATGGAATGTTTTTCCATTTGTTTGTGTCCTCTCTGATTTCCTTGAACAGTGTTTTTTCTTTGCTGAAATATTTTAAAGTACATCTTAGTCATTATGATATACTATCCTTTAATAGGGTAGTGTGCCTCAAGGACATTTTCTTCCATGAGCATAGTACTATAATTTCACAGCAAACAAAAAATATATGTATATATATGCCCCTGGCACAACTTTTTACGTTGCTGGACAAATGGTTCTAATGACATCAGCAAAATGTGCTTGTATCAATTTCAGACCATTACTAGCATTTTCTTAAATTTTTATCAAATTTTTATATATAAGGATGTTTACATCTTTGTTTATTGGCAACTTGGTTAATTTTTTTTTAAGCTTATTCGGGGTTGTTTTTTTTTTTTTTCGGAGAGGTAGTCTCACTCTGTTACCTAGGCTGGAATGCAATGGTGTGATCTTGGCTCACTGCAACTTCTGCCTCCAGGTTCAAGCGATTCTCCTGCCTCAGCCTCCCAAGTAGCTGGGACTACAGATACAAGCCACCATACCTGGCTAATTTTTGTATTTTTAGTAGCGACAGGGTTTTACCATGTTAGTCAGGCTGGTCTTGAACTCCTGACCTCAAGTGATCCACCAGCTTCAGCCTCCCAAAGTACTAGGATTACAGGCATGAGCCACCACACCCAGCCTCAGGATTTTTTTTTTTCAAACGAAATCACAGGAAGTACTTGACAATGATATTTGAACATGAAACCTAGCTGGCTGACCTTAGAGAGCCAGAATTTGAAAGTATAATTAAAATGGTTAATTTTTATCATTTGCTATTTATCTATTGGAATCATGACACTTTCTCATAAATTTTAATGAACTATTTACATATTGCTATTATCTTCTATTCTTGACAAAGCTATTATTTTTCTTAGGCTGTGTTATCATTATTTCAGTTTAGTTTTGTTTTGTTTGTATGGAGAGATAATATAAGCTTTTGTTGTCTATACATTCAAATATATTGGTCTCTTAATTTCTTAAGGTTTTATTTCCCAACAAAACCAAACACTTCTAAGATCATCTTGACCTACAGTGCATTTGCCAATAGTGATCAACACAGTGCAACACTACTGAGAACATTATAACTGCCTTATCATTAATATGCTAGACTCCTTACTCTTTCTCACATTCCTCCACACAGTGACAAAATCCCATCAACGTTACCTCCTAAATATTTAACTCTGTCCTCTCCTCTCCATCCCTATTACCACCATCCCTCATCATCTGTCACCTGAAATGCTGAATGTAACTGCCTTCTAACTAGTCTCCCTGTCTCCAAAATAGTCCTCTTGCAATGCAAAACTGCCATTAGCGCCAGCTTAAACCTTCCAGAGTCCCTCCCTTTATGTCCCCTCATCCCCTTGCACCCTCCCCCACAACTCTCCAGTCTCTCAATAACAATTGGCCAACATGCTTTTAATGTTTACCTGAGTTAAGCACTTTGCAAACATTACTTCAATTACCCCTCATAAGAATGTTTTAAATACAATGCCATTGTTGTTCCCATTTTACAGAGTAACTGAAGCATATAGAGGTTAAGTAGTTTCACCAAGTTCTCATAGGCAGAAAGATGCAGAGACAGGATGCAAACTCAGCTCTACTGAACTCCAAAGCCCACATACTCTCTTAACCACTGCATCACACTTCCTCACAGGTGGATCTTCATCGCTCAGCAATACTGCCTGTTTGCCATTCTGCCCCATAGCAACACTGTAATGCCTGGAATTCCTCATATACATTCGTGCTGCTTCCCCACTCACTATGCTCATGCTATTCTGTCTCTTGCAAATGTCCTTCCTTCTCCTTTTAACCATGACCTAGATGACTCTTACCCATCTTGTTTAAGACTCAGCTCAGGTGTTGCATCCTCCAGGAAGACTTTTCCTATATAATTCCTTCCCTGCCCTCACTCTTCTCTCTCTAAGGAGGTACCCTTCCTCTGTGTTCATCTCCATCACTATACCCACCACATTGTGTTATCAATTTCTGTTCTTATGTTTGCCTTCTCCACTAGACCATGAGCAGCTTGAGACAATCTTTCTGTTTTCTTTTGTTTTGTTTTGTGTTTTGTTTTGTTTTTAGACAGGGTCTCACTCTGTCACCCAGGCTAGAGTGCGACCTCTGCCTCCTGGGCTGAAGCAATCCTCCCACCTCAGCCTCCTGAATAGCTGGCACCACAGGCACACACAACCATGCCTGACTAACTTTTTCTATTTTTGATAAAGATGGGGTCTTGCCATGTTGTCCAGGCTGGTCTCACACTCCTAAGCTCAAGGGATCAGCCCATCTTGGCCTCCCAAAGTGCTGGGATTATAGACGTGAGTCACTGCACCTGGCTTGAGACCATCTTAATCATCCATATGTCCCCAGCCAGTGCTGTGCCTGGCATGTAGTGGGCTCTCAGTCCTTCATCAATGTTCAGAATAAGAAATAAAGAGTGTTTAATCAACTAATTCTCAAATATTTGTTGAGTATCTACTATGTCTAACGTATGTATTAAAGTTTTGGGCCGGGACAGTCAGGGAAGGCTATAGAGAAAAGAGAAGATTTTAAATGGGGTCAAAAGATGTACAAGGCTCAGAAAGCAAAGCCACATATCAATAATCTAAATCTAATGTCTGAGCAAATGCTTAGGCTGGGGACCATGGTTAGCTATAAATGGCAAAGCTGAGAAGTTGATCGTCTTCCTCTTGCTCTTAAATTCTATCAGATCAGCTGTTTCCTTATCCAAGAGCAAAGTGTCAGATTCAAGTTGTGTTCCAGGGCATTTAACCTTTCAATGATGAGCATCTCACCTTAACTCTAAGATCATCTCCTAGGACAGAAAATTGTAAATGCTTCTAAATAAATTAAAAACCTAGAGACTGTTAGATCATGAGATACATTAATAATAATGAAATGTCAGAAACATGTGCAGCTACATGTAATGAATTCAACAACTGTCCGAAGGTCATAGAGGTCTTCCTGCAAAATATATGTCATTCTGTTTACATCAAACACACAAAACTCATTTACAAGTGAATGTCATTTTCATCTTTGTTCCATGGCCAAGTACATCTCATTTGCATTTGTGTGTTTCCCTACTGGAGTGCTTGTCACTATTCTACAGCTGGTGTGGGTTGTGCTCAGTACCTGCTACTTACCATAGGCTCAGGCTCTAGTCATCCAGTTGCAAGTCTGAATCATAATCCCAAAGATGGTTTTACATAAGGTATTTTTAAATAATATGCATCATTGGGAAATCAAAATTTGGTGATAGTGTTCACAGGAAAAAACTAAAAGTTCAAATGCATGTGCATGCAACATACTCTTTTCCCACGTGAGCCCAACATTAGGATTTCTATATTGCTAGGCCTGGAGAAGTACAGTTCTATAGCTAAGGCCTCCCAAGGATCCTTTGCCAAATTCCCAAGAGAACAAAAGAATGGGGTGGAGGCCCCATTGTTGTCTCCCTATGTACAGAGTATGATCAAGAGCTAAAGGTAACTGAGTTTTCCAACTATGGAGAGAAGGACCAGTTGAACAGTCAGCCAATCATCCCTCTCCCAGAGGCTGGTCTGATTCTGACACTGTCCTCAATAGCTCTTTCCTCACTGCAATCAAAGCAGTTACACCTTCTGAAACATGCCTGCACCCCACCTACAAAATCACTTAACACAAGTTATTCATTGAAGTGTCTTTAAGGTAATAAAAGATTGAAAACAACCCAAAGGTCATCAACAGGAGAATTGGTTAAATCTGTCTTTCTACATCTACACAATAGAGTACTATGTAGCAATAAAAGAAAAAAAAAGTGAGGAGGCTCTCTTTGAATTATCATGGAAAATTTCTCCACAGTATATTAATTTGAATAAAAAGCAGGATACAGAAGAGTGAATATTAAATATTTAAGACAGGGAAGAAAATAAAAATACATTCATTCGTGGATATTTGTATTTACAAAAAGAAAACTAGACGTATACAAGAAACTAAAGTGATTACAAGTATAGATCAAGATTTTTTTGGTTTTGAAATTCATAGTATTTGGGGGATCTACTTTAAGAAATAAAACACAGAATTAGGTACCGGTCTGTATTTGTCCATTTTCATGCTGCTGATACCTGAGACTGGGAAGAAAAAGAGGTTTAATTGGACTTACAGTTCCACATGGCTGAGGAAGCCTCAGAATCATGGTGGGAGGCAAAAGGTACTTCTTACATGGCAGCAGCAAGAGAAAAAATGAGGAAGAAGCAAAAGCGGAAACCCCTGATAAACCATCAGCTCTCCTGAAACTTATTCAGTATCATGAGAATAGCACGGGAAAGACTGGCCCCCATGATTCAATTACCTCCCCCTGGGGCCCTCCTACAACACTTGGGAATTCTGGGAGACACAATTCGAGTTGAGATTTGGCTGGAACACAGCCAGACCATATCAAGGTCTTATATAAGGATTTCATGCCAGTGAGCTTCGTGGTACCTCTACCTGTGGTGATTACCTATGAGCTGACAGAAGTGCACAGAAATGAGATTGGATTAACAATCCTAGATAGATACCTATTTAGACAGTTTTGCTCTTTGAAAATGTGAGTATATTTCTTATTTAGAATGCAAAACCAACTTTTTTTTTTTTTTTTTTTTGGTAGATACAGGAGTCTCATCATGTTGCCACGGTTGGTCTTGAACTCCTGGCCTCAAAGTGATCTTTCTGCCTTGGCCTCCCAAAGTGCTGGAATTATGGGCATGAACCACCTCACCTGAGCATCTCAATCATCTTATTTAAGTTTGGCTCCATTCCGCAACCTTGTGTCTGCAGGGATTCTCCCTCAGCCTGACTTTTTCCTATGACAATGTGCCTAGCATTCTGTTTTGAGTTTGCCCTTGTATTTCCCTCTTTCTGATCACTCTCAGCTCTGTCATCAATAGAGCAGCTTCAGACCACCCCAGCCCCACCTCTGCCCCCTGCCTGGCCCAGATTTCCAGGAATACAGCCTGCTATATGTGAAAAGAGTTTGAACGTTGAATAAACCACACCACAAATGATCTCCAATACCATGAGATGCTAGGAAACTGGAAACTTTTTTAGGTACTGACTTGGGAATTCGGTGATTCTCTGGCAGTGCACCATAGTCCCGAAATTCTCAACAGAATCAAACTATTACACCTTCCTTCCTAGGGTCCTCAGGATCACAGGTGGACCATTTTAAATCTATCCTTATACACATCTTCTTGTTTAATAAAACCAAGTAAGTAAGCCTAGACTAGATAGGACACAGCCTTGCAGGGATTTACCAGAATTCAAATGTCTTCAAATACATAACAAGCAAAAGATGGTCTCTAACTTAACTGTGGTTCCAGCTAAAAAGCCTGGGGATCCACTTATCTTTCAGTTCACCTCATCATCACCCTGTAAAACATTCACTGGATCTAGTTACAAAGGATTCAGATCGAATTTCTGGAAACCTCTTTCATCAGGTGACACCGTTTTAAAGAGGTCATATGGCAGGGTGTGGTAGCATGTGCTTGTAATCTCAGCTACTCAGAAGGCTGAGGCCGGAGGATGGCTCAAGCCCAGGAGTTCCATACCAGCCTAGGCAACATACTGAGAACCCATCTCAAAAACAAACAACAACAACAACAAAGCCCTAAATAAATAAATAAACTAGTAGAACAAGAGGGCATACATTAACAGTATGTTGAGAATAAGGCTGTGTAGTGGAGTCAATAGGCTTAGGAATGAATCTTAGGAATACTTCTAGCTTGGTATTGAAACAAGCCCCATTTCCCTTATCTATAAAATAGATTGTTATAAAGATTAAATG
Source organism: Hylobates moloch (assembly GCF_009828535.3). Classification (NCBI taxonomy): domain Eukaryota; kingdom Metazoa; phylum Chordata; class Mammalia; order Primates; family Hylobatidae; genus Hylobates; species Hylobates moloch. Next base: position 117,450,832 of record NW_026652277.1, on the reverse strand, counting down.
AGATAATAAAGATTTAATTAAATGAGTGCTGTCAAGGAAACCTTGAGGCAAAGCTATTTTTTTCCACTTTATGAGAATATTGGCCCATATAAATGCCATGAAGTCTCAAACTACTAATTCAATACAATAATATACAAATTGATTTAGAAACCAATGTAGGGTATAGTATATATACAAACACCTATAGATGGCAACGCCAGTACCCTGAGATCACATTTCGGCATGTTAGCTTTAAATAATTCCGAAAGCCTATCCCATAAACCCTCTGATGTATTTTCTTTTCTCTCCATCCTCTTGGTTGCTAAGGCATTTCTTTCTCTTGCTTTCTGAAAAATCACAAATAAGCTTATAAAATGTGACATCCTACATTGACTTGTTTCTCATTGGATTGACTTTCAGCATACCTGAAAGCATTTTGTTGCTCACAGATGTGTGGTGCTACAGTCCAATGCCCTCAAGAGAGCTTGAATCTGACCTGGTAACGTCTCCATTTCCCTTAAGGTGACAATTCAGGAATCAACTGCTCAGTGTCAAGTATAGAATCTTATCTCTCTGCCTTTTTTTTTTCCAGGGATTTAAACAAGATTAAAAACAATCTTTGACCTTCGCTATGTTCTTATGTAAAGCCATCTGCTATTGCATCTATCTTCACTATATCTCCTGTCACATAAGACATTTCCACCTAAGGCTTTCTACTCAAATCACTAGATTTAAGTGTCTCCCACTAAAATACAACTTGCCACGAAAGTCATTCTCTACTTAAAGTAACTCCCAGGAAAACTGCTGCACTACCAGCATTAAGAATAGAATATTTGTATTTGCAGCCATTTCCTGCAATATCAAATTATGCAAAAGTATATACGGATAGAAAAAAAGTAGAGAACGCTCATGATGTTTCGATATTTATTTAATTTTTAATAGTTTCCTCACTCGAAAACATTTCTTTTAATCTGTTTAACTCAAATTACCAAAAAATCTATGACTTTTATATTCTTTAATGAACTCATGATTTCGTCTTTATTGGCCATTTACATGAAACGTCAAACTTTAAATAATTAAAATGTACTTAAAATAAAGTTAGTGTCTTCAGAGGGGTTACATGCATACGTATAGTCCACCCACTTTCGGTCCCTTTTTGAAGGACTCTTGGAGGGTTTGCAAGCTAAAGGCATTAACAAGTTGTCTGTGGTACAACAGCTTAATTTGAATTAAACTACAGCCGCAGATGACAGAAGCCCTCCTTTCATCTTTTGTAGGGAGGTCGCCGAGCCCAGAGCGAGAGCCACGCTCCTTCTGGAACTAAACACGTTGGCCCAGCCGTCTGTTGAGTCCTCCTCTTCACAACTCACACCTGGGTGGCCAAGGGTCACGCTTGACCTCGCGACGGCGCCGGCGCCTCTGCCCTCTTCCGGTTGGGAAGGCGGCAGATGGCGAGAGCGCACCGCGCGGGTGCCGCATCTCCCCTCCACAGCGGGGTCGGGCGGTTTCCACAAGGACCAGTTAAGCCTGAAACTTTCCCGTCCTCCTGCCGGCATCGCGGGTCTTCCCGGGTCCTCCTCTCCAGCAGGACTCCTGGACTGTCCACCTAAACGCGGCGAGACTCCCGCACCCCTGCCCCTACGAGACCCCAGAAACCCCTTTTCCCAGGGAGCGCGAGACTCTGAGTCCAGGGAGCGCGAGGCTGTCAGTCCAGGGAGCGCCGCGCCACAGGATGCTGCTCGCACTCTCACCTCCAGCTCCGCCTGGCCGCCGCCGCACTAGCCCAAGCGGCCGGCCCGGGGTTCTTTCGCCGCGGCCAGCTCGCCACCAATAGCAACCCTGGCTCCAAGGAATGCACCAATGGGAGCGCTCGGAGTAACCAGGCTCAACCAATCACCGCCGTCTCGGCTCTGGAACCCCACCAGCAGTGTCGTCACTGCTCCTTAACTCCGCCAAACGGTAGTTCTAGCCACTCCCGTCCTTCCCTCAGAATCTAGACGTTAAATATACTTTCCCCTGAGTAGAGTCCTGCGGAATTGCAGCTTATGCTCGGCTCAGGAAGACATGCACGCGCGCTCACCTCCACTGCGTTCTTCTGCTTAAGCTCATCCCTCGATGCCCAGCCAAGCTTTTCAAAAATTAGTGAAAACAAACGAGAATTCTTTTTACCACGCAATTGACCTCCATGAACTGTTTGAACCGTTGTCTGGCCTCTATGAACTATTCGAACCTTTGTCTCAGCTCAAAATGGAAAGATGGCCTGAGAAGGAAGAGGTCTGAAGAAGTCTCTCCTTAGCAAAAGCATGGAAAGCCTTTATTTACTGAAGCTGATGCGAGTTGGGGGCTAGAAGTGAACCAAGAGGAGAGTGTTCTGCAAAAAGATGCTAGTGTTATACAAGGCCGTCAACCCTTATCTCCTTAGGTTGATATCTTCAAAATGAAAACACAAAAGAGTTGCTAGATTTTAGCGTTTTTTAAAAATATATGTATCATTTGGTAGCTCCCTATGCATCAGGTGTGATCTAAGCTGCTGGCCTGCGTTAACTCATTCGATGTTCACAACTATCCTATTGCTTATTTCGCCCTATTTTTACAAGTGAGGAAATTGAGGCAATAGAGAAACTGGCCCAAGACGCAAAGCTACTAAGTGACAGAGGCAGGACTAGAACCCACGTCTGTCTGAGGTATTTAGGTTAACAAAACAGTTTAATGCCCAAACTAACTAGGTTCAAGCAATCTAGAGTCTTTCACTTCTAAAGAAAATGAATACGCCTCCTATCTTTAAAAAAAAAATTTGGTACAAAATATTCAGTTAGAATCCTAGAAACTTCCAGTGGCATTAGCATAACCCTCAAAGTTAGTTGTGGTTACCAAGATAAGAGGAGTTGAATGGTGGGTGGCAGGGAGAAGAAAGAAGGGGATAGGAAACAGAAAGAAATAATCTGAGAAACACTAATTCAACTGAGGCACTTAAAATAAACAATGTTATTGTTCCTGATTGTATATCACTGATATGACTTTGTCATTAAAACGAATAATGGCATTATGTATGATAGTATGCACATACATGAACAAATATATGGGTTATCTGAGGCAACCTATGGAGAATTACACATGACTTTTGATTAAGAGACACTTTGTTCAATTTTTTTGTATTGGAATCTATTTTAACAACGTCTAGAAGATATCAATTAACAAAGGAGAAACAGAATATTGGGTCCTTTGTTTTATTAAATTCTAAATGTATATCCTTTAACCAAACTAATTTTAGGTTTATTTTTTGAGATGGGGTCTCACTATGTTGCCCAGGCTGGATTGCAGTAGTTATTCACAGGCATGATCATAGCACACCGCAGCCTTGAATTCCTGGGCTTAAGCTAGCCTTCTGCCTCAGCCTCCTGAGTTGCTGAAACTACAGACATGAGCCACTGCCACCGGCTTATTTTTAATTTATTTTTATGAGCTATTTTCAGAAGTTACAGGAGTTGGTACTGAGCCAGAAAACGGGAGAAGGGGGCAATACTGTTATAGCTGATAAAATGTTTCCCATGTTTCAAATCTGGGCAGCCTTTGTCACTTTCCTTGAGAATTCATATGCTCTGATTTCAGAAAAGCTTTTCCAATATTCTTCTATAGTGGTCGATTTGGTTTGAAGCAATAATTGCTTCAAAGGGCAAGACCACAATACTAAACAGGCAGCAAGAAGCTCTGGGCTCTTGGAGCCGATTTAGCAGGCAGATGTTTGAATTCACTTCTAGTTCTGTGTGATGAACTGTGAACCTGGTGGGGCAAGCTGATGGTCCTCCTCCATGGAAAGGAAAGAGCTGCAAGTAGCATAAGAACCTGGCACAGTATAGGTCCTCAATAAATGGTAGTATCTTTGTCACCATATTTACGTGTTGATACTTTCTCTCTCTCTCTCTCTCTCTCTCTGTTAGCTTTCTTTTACAAAGCGAAACATTGTCTGGTCAGCTGACACTAAAAACCTATAATTCCTAGCATACATTTTCTCATAGAAGAAATCTTGCAGATCATCACCAATAGGAATCACACGCCCTCCCCTATCCATGCCCTCCTGCTGTGATATGCCAGAAAATGTTCCTGCCAGCCACCAGGTGACTAAAGCAGTGTTGCCAACAGGAAGACAAGGTGAAGACTTGCAAATCATTCAGGATTCAGAAAATAAAGGGCATTTTTAACTGAGTTAAATTATCGGAGTTACATCCAGACCCTTGGGGATGACTCGCCAGAATCTTCAAACTGATCTCTGAAAAGTACTGCAGACATGGGCCCTTCAGGTACCTGCCCTTAGCTAAGGGGTTAACTGATCCTCCACTTTCTAGTGAAATCCTCCCCAGAGTGTATATGGGGAGGAAGATGGGTGCTTTCCAATTTTAGTCAACAAAATTATATTCTTTATGATGTCTGCCCATTAACTAGCATTTTTTTAAAACCAGTAAATATAGTCATTGCTTCTAATTTTGCTGTTCTAATCATAGGCATCCCAGTGACCTTAGAGTACGCTTTCTTTTCTGTAAGATGGGACCAATACTGACAGCAGAAGACCATTGGAAGAAGTACATGGGAAAAAGAAACTTATGAGTAAAGCAAATAGATCAGCACTTCCAACAAAACAGACCCTCCTTTAGTATTTGTTGAATTAATAATAAAATATATGAATCATAAAAGACACTGAGCAAGTTTCCTTTTTTGCTTCCCAAGGAAAGTTCTGTCAAAATGGAACACAACAAGAAATAGTGATTCTACAGTTCCATACTCTTTTTTGACAACATGTGGGGTTTTTCTTCTTGAAGGTCATGAACTTCTTTCAGTAAACATGAAAACATTCAGCATGATTAACAATGGTTTTAGGAAACGATTGTTTTGCCTGATGTTTGGGAGCCTGTGAAACGCACATATTGAAACTGGTATATTTCCCTGTTATAATACAACACTGCTTAACATTATTTTATGAATAGTCAAAGTATTCAAGTGTCCAATTATTTATTTTATTATGCAGTCTCCTCGCAAATTGTTTTCAAATTAAACTTCTTTAAAATATCTGCTGAAATCACTAAGTGAACAAACTCTCGTTTGTATCTTTATTCTTCTTAAAGATTGCACAATCTGGAACCAAAACCAAAATACTATATCCACGGTACAGCAGTCATTATAAAACAACACACACCACATCTGTATTCTACCAAATAGAATATTTTCTTTACAATTATATATTGCGTGCTCTTAGATTCATGCTTTAGATATTTTACATTTATCATTATTCTCTCATAAATAATTGCAACTTGACCAATTTGTACACTTGCTACCACTATATACTCAATGGGGCAAGGCGTAGTCTTTGACATGAGAACAGATAAAACGGAAACCAGTATATGGATGTCACATCTACCCAATTGGACTAGTGTTTTGCCTATGCAATGAAATACTAATGTAAAATACACACACAAAACGTCGTTTCAAAAGGCACAATTTCCTCCACAGAAAAACTTAGAAATACGTGGCAGTTAAAATCTGCGCCCTCGAAGGCGCTGTGACGTTCGCATTGATGTGATTCTGAACACCAAGAGCAGACCGCCTGGGCGGTTCAGGGTGAGCTCATCCAAGAAGTCCAGAGGCCAGGGGTGCGGAGGTACTGGTCGCCCTCGAGCTGTCCAGGTGGCCAGATTTACGCCAACTCTGAACTGTTGCTCTGAGTTTCAGTCCCAGCTCACTGTTTCAAATCTGGCGCCCTCTCAAAAACAAAAATGGTTTTGTCCATTGGGTGACTCTTCCCACCACCAGGAGTTCCTCTTCTGCGAGAATAAACCCTCGACTCCTCTCTGTCCTCGCCCCGCCCCTTCCCGGGAAGACTCGTTACAAGTCGCGCTCCCCGCCGCCCCCAGCCTCGGGGTCGCTCTGGTCGTCTGTGAAGCAGACGTCCACGTCGCTGTCGTCGCTCTTGGGATCCCCAGGCTCCGGGGGATAGCCAGGCTCGGCACCTGGGCCGTCGCCCGCTTTGGCAAGCAGACTCTGGCCAGGGTGGCGGGACTTGACATGTCGCTCCAGGTCCCGGCGGCGCACAAGTACCTTGCCGCAGAACTCGCAGCGGTAGGGCGTGTTGCCCTCGGCGTGCAGCCGGATGTGCTTGTTGAGATTGCTGGGGTCGCCGAAGGGCCGCAGACAGACTTTGCACTTGAGTGGCTTGTAGCCCGTGTGCGTCCGCATGTGGATCTTGAGCCCATACTTGCGCGAGTACAGCTTGCCGCAGTAGAGGCACAAGTGGCCGGTCTTGGGCTTACCTGCGCCGCTGCCTCCACTGCCGCCGCCCCCGGTGCCTCCTGCCGCCGCGACGGCCGGTGGCAACGTCCCCGAGTCCAGGCGTCCGCGACCCTTCCCGGCAGCCATCTCGGACAGCTGCTGATTGTGCATGGCGATCTCTCGGTCGATGTTGGCCAGCGAGCCCAGCTCGGCGGGGCTTAGGGCGGCCGCTGCGGGCCCGCTGAAGTAGGAGATGGACTCCGGATACTTCAGCAGCCCGCCGAAGTGCAATTTGAGCGGGTAATAAGCGGTGGTGGCCGGTGAGCCGTACAGCAGCTCCCCGTTGTAGACTGTAAAGGCCGGCATGACTGCGGGCAGGTGGCTGCACTCACCACCCGGATAGGCTTTGAGACCGCCCGTGTCGAGGGGCGGCAGCGCGCAGCGCTCGAGAGGCAGCCCGGGCGCAGGGGGCAGCTGCGCATAACGCGCTCCTGGCAGCGCGGCGGCTGCGGGCGGGGCGCGCTCCACGTGCTTGAAGGCGGACGCCTCTTCCGGGGGGACGGAGAGCACAGGCAAGCCGCGCAGGGCCCCAGAGCAGGGCAGGCCAGGCGGCGGCGGCGGCGGCGGCGGCAGCGGATCCCCCGCGAGCAGGCACTTGGGATGGTGGTGGTGGTGCGCGTGGTGGTGATGGTGGTGACCCGCGCCGCCCGCCGCCGAGTTCTCCCCGCTCCCGGGGCGCCCGCACGCCCGGCCCCCGCCCAGCAGCCTACCCAAAGCGAGGCCGGCCCCTTGCTTGCTGCTGCTCTCCTCCCGGTAGGGGTCGCCGTGAGCGGCCGCCGCCGCCCTCGCTAGGCCCGCGGGCTTGAAAGCTGAGCGCACGCCGGGGTAGAAAGCCAGGCTGCCGACCCCCGCCGAGGAGCCGCCCACGATGCCGAAGAAGTGCCCTTGTCCTCGGGCGGCTCCGCTCATGTCCAGGGCACGGTCCAGCTGCTCCTTGCCCTTCTTGGGCTGCCCCCACTTGCCTGGGGTCGGCGAGGTGGCCGAGGGCGCGGAAGAGGCCTCGCGCTTGATGCCCTCCCGCGCACCGCAGGCCTGAACTGGTGGCGGGCCCTGGGGGTTGGGTCGCAAAGTTCCTGCCTGGGAAGGCGCGGCGAAATCGGGCGCCGGGGGTTTTGGGGAGAGACCGAGGCCATCAGCCGCTGGGACGGCGCCTTGGCGAGCCGCGTGTTCGTGGTGCAGGAAGGCGCCGCCTCCACCGCCGCTGAACACGCAGTGGAAACGCAGGTGTGCCTTAAGGCTGTTGGGGTATCTAAACGTCCTCCAGCAGTACCAGCAGATGTAGCGCTCCTCCCCTGGGCAAGAAAGAATGGAAAAGCGACCCGGTGAGAGGCGAACAAGCGAGACAGAAAGAAAGCGCCAGTGCACCCAAGGGAAAGCCCAAGTTTCGACTAGCGGTATGGGGAGTGGGTGAAATGTAACTTCGGTAGCCCTACTGTATCAAGGACCCCGAAAAGCCCCAAATGGCCAATCCTTATCAGTGTCTCCATCCTCTGGGACTACTCAGAGGCCAAAAAAGGTGACGGGGCCTTTCCAACGAAGACTTTCTCCAAGCCATCCCAGCAAAATCTTCGTTGGAAGGGCCGCACTTAGGCAGGCTGGCCGGGTAAGAGCAAAGAGCAGCTGTTGCTTTAAATCAAGTGTTGAGGCTGTGCAGTGCCTGGGCCCATCTGTTGGCGTTTGCAGAATAGGTGGCGTATGTCAAGGAGTTTGGATAAACTGAACAAAGACCAATCTAATGGTCGTGAGCGCCTCATTACCAGGCGAGACAATATCCTGTATGTATAGGCCATATGTAATCATTCCTTTTCATAGAACAATGTCTTTTGTGTCTCCTACCCACCCATTCCACCCCCTTCCAGCCTTAAACACTTCGCCCGAGGTTTTCCTGGAGCGTGACCAACTGAAGGACCACATAGGGACTATGATTTGCCATTCTTCAAAATTATTTGTATCTTTATTTCCTCTTTAACCCCATTTAATTTGCTGGGAGAAAAGAAAAAATTCTTATGCCCTGATACTCTAAAAAGGATGATGATAATCTAAGAAGGATGATGTTGCATTGTCTTGTCTTGTCTGCCACTTGGTAATTAATTAACTCCTAGATAGCTGCACAAATCCAAGCTTAGTAAAGTCTTTGGAGAAAATATATTAGTTTTTTATTATATGAATATATATAAATGATATAGATCGATAAATAAATGTAGATACTCAGCTTTTAATAAGTGCAGAATTCTCTACCAGGCACTATATACGTGTTTGGTGTCAAATCTTTTTTTGTGTTTAGTATTATTAGCATTAGTTTTTTCATTTTGCCCGAGTTTGTGAACACAATCAAGAGACACATATATGAGACATTCTGATCACATACTAGAAGTTAATTTCCACTTAAAAGGGTCATATTACTGCTGTAGAGAGAAACGATCTTGCAGTTGGGTTTCTTTTAAAATGTGGTTGATTGATAATACTGAAGGGAAAGATGTCTGTGAGAAAGAAGTTGAACTGCAAGGAAATATCCAAAATATACATCAGTCTCATAAAATTTAACAGGAAAGTTAAATTCTCCCTCTGCATATACAAGCAGCTCAAACTTCTGAAATATTACTACAGAAATAACAATAGGGAAGAATTCCAGATCTTCTTCCCTTTATGTATATTAACTTCTGGGTTTGCATAACACAAGTAGCTCCCACCCCTACCCCGTAAGGCCTGTGAAAACTCAAGCGATAAGCACTGCATTCCAACTGAGTCCAAGGAGAGCAAAAAGAAAAATGGGGAGAGGAGTATTTGCCTATGACACCGTATCCTAATTGTTTATAGAAGTCTTAGATAAAACCATTTCAATGTTCTGTTACCTTGTACTGAACATTCATGTAAAATAAATCTTGAAAAAAAGAGAGAATAGACCTCCTAGGTTCTCTTGGTGGGTATGTTGTCTTAAATAACCTTCCTTCTAACTTCAGAGCCTTTCTCTCTCTCATCACCCCTTTTGAAAGAGGGAGTTTTCAGAGTCTGCCGCAGAATGACTCAGCTCACTGCAAAGCCACATAAGCTTTTTTCTTAAAATGAAGGGGCAGTATTTTCCTCCATCTTACTATGAAATTGAAACCCACTGAAGTTAGCTAGTATTAGGAGAATAGCAGCCATCCCTATTTATTTCTTCCTCTTTCCAAGCTTTAAGCAGCATACGTTTAATGTATACTTTTTTTCAGTTATCCTAACCAACTGACATGTTCTCCAGACTCTGAGATCCAAATCATGCCAAGAGTATCAAACACATTTAACAAGTGACTGCCTCCTCTTCATGTAACTCTAAGGTGGTCAAGAGTTCAAACTTCTCCAAGCTGGGGAAGTCAGGGTTCAAAATCACCCATGCCTTCTCACCTCCAGAAAAAAAAAAAACATGGTATTTATTTTGACATCTGTTACCATATGATGTTTATAAGCTCAATTGGCTGAAAGGAAAACACAAGGACCACTATTCCAGTTGCTTTTGTACTATTTGGGACTACCTAAGGAAGGGTGTTCTGTGTAGAAATGGCTGGCTCCTAAAGGTTAGTGGCCCGCCAAATTCTATAGTGGCAGATTTGAGAGTTCTCCGCTATGCGGCTTTTATTATACTTCTCTTTTTACTGGAAGAAGTTGACAACAGAATGTAATATAATGTGATTCAAGGAACAAACTGTCTTAGGATAATTTGAATACTGTACATACAAAATAAACAGAATTAACTTACAGAGGACGATGATACTTTAAAGTACAGTGACTCATTGTTTTGAATAAACTTCATTCTGTGTTATTCATGAAGTGTTTCCTAATTCACATTCTTGTATTAATTTCTCTAAACCTATTTCTAAAGGGATGAGATTGAGCAGGCAATTCAGGAAGACAGCGTGTTAGAATATTTCACGGCATTCATTATTTTGATGTTAAATAATAAATGTGTCTTTAGGAGAAATTACAGACAATTGTCAAGGAAAAAAAGCCATGGAAGCTTTGTGTGTGAAAAGGAAGTCTCCAAGACCTTAACTATTCTAGCACCTCCTAAACTTCTTTCCACAGGAAGTGTTCTTCAATGTTCAAGGTTTAAAAATGTTTTTCTGTTTAGTTACTGCACCTTAATTTGCATAAATCCACTCTTGGCTTTGAAGGGATCAAATAAATCTGAGAAGAAACTGGGATACATCCCAGATTCAATTTAAGTAGGCAAGGGGAAATGAATAAATGCCACTTAAATGGAAGGGTCTCAGTACCTGCCAACTGACCAGCTGTAAGTACCGTAATACTTCTAAAATGCTGTAGAAATGCACTGCTCTCCTGGAAAGCCAGTGGAGAAGAAATGTCCATGGACTTTGTAAAAGCATTCCAGGTTTGAGTTATACTCTGTGGAACTCATGGTGTAATTACTGTAACAACAACTTAAGGCTCCTTTTTTATTATTTATTTATTTATTTATTTTGAGACAGGGTCTCACTTATCACCCAGGCTGGCATGCAGTGGTAACATTACGGCTCACTGGAGCCTTGACCTCCTGGGCTCAAGTGATCATCTTGCCTCAGCATCCTGAGTAGCTAAGACTACAGGCATGTACCACCACACCTGGCTAATTATTTTTTTGTTGCAGAGACAGAGGTCTCACTATGTTGCCCAGGCTGGTCTCGAACTCCTAGCCTCAAGTGATCCTCCTACCTCGGCCTCCCAAAGTGCTGGGATTACAGGTGTGAGCTACCGCGCCTAATTTTTTTTATTTTAATTGAGTAAATAATGGTCTCTTTGAATATGCAACAGAAAAAGGATGGCCCCATTAAGTTCATAGAGCCTGCTTTTTCCCCTGCCATTGTGAGCCAGATTACTACTATCACTGTTATCGTTTATGGTTGATTTTAAGGAGGTAGCGGCGACCTCTCTCCTCTTTGCCTTGAAATACAGGGAATGTGAATTCCATTTTACATAGGTCGAGCTATGTCTAGGGACTCGCTTCAAGACAGGAGGAGGAGGGCTGGACTCTTGCCCATCCACGCTTTTGGAGTGGGTACCTTTCTCGTCGTGAGTCGGAGTCGCCGTGGTGGGGATGTCGAACCACTGAGCCAAGGAGTTAGAATACCACACTGTCAGCTCCTCCCCTGGCTGGACGTCTCGCAATGCTCGGTAGAAGATCTGGGACGCAAGGAATAGAACAGTTCAATGTCATTTCCTGGGTAATCAGTCAAAAAGCAACTGAGAAGAAAGGTTCAAATCCCGATTCTGATGCTGTGTGACCCTCGAGAAGCTACTGGAGCTCTCTGAACCTCACTTCCCTCATCCTTCAAACGGAAAAACAATAGTAGCTACCTTATAGGGTTGTCGAAACGTTTACATGAGACGTCTAGCTAAAAGCACTTTGCTCTTAATATTTTTGGCCACCGCAGGGACCGTTAGGTAGACTGAATTGGCGGTGGGGAGTGGGGGATGTGGAGAGAAGCCCGCAGTACCTGTCCTCCGGGTAAGTCTGCAATAGCTTCCAGAGTCTGTTCCTGGGAGTTTCTGGCTGCCCGGATTAACCCTATCCACTCCAGAGGGGAGCCCCCCGACTCGTCCACCAGCTCCCCTCTCACCATGCGCACCTGCAACACAAGTAGTGGTCGTTCTCCCCCGCACGTTGGCCAGGCCCACAACCCAGACAGAAAGTTTATCCTCCACCCCCACCCAACACAGGAAAGTGGTTGTTTTTGGTTTGGCCAGACCACTATGCGCTACTGGGAGGAGGAGAATTCCTTAGGACCTTGCCTGGGGGAAGGAGAAAGAGGAAAGTCTACCTATGCTAACAGTACTCCCACTTCCCTGCGCCCCACCTCGGCAAGACGGGGAGGGGGGATGGGTGTTGAGAACATCCTCCCTGAGTGCTTAGGCACATCTCGTACCAAGTTGTCCCCCACACCCTACCCCAGCTCTCCTATTTGCAGTTCTGAGAGCAGCCCTCACATCACGGTAGAGACATTTCTAGGTCAGTCCCAGGGCCCAGAGCGTCCCCCCCCCCACCGACAAACAAACAAACAAACAAATTATCTTATGCCTCCTCTATTCTGTGTGCATCGCACCTAGGTGCCTGTGAGCCCTGCAGCTAGTCTCGGAACAAAGCCCAAGCGGGGAAAACTTGCCCGCAGCTGGCAGGCCATTTAAAAGCAATTAAAACGCGTTTAAAGAGGAATGCGCGGTGGGCACCAAACTCTGCTTTGGACTGTAGTGGGGCGGCGTGATTGCAGGAGGAGCAAGGTGCAAGTCCCGCTGGCTGGACACCGGAGCTTTTTCTTACTAGAAAGCTCCAAGCAAGGCAAGCTAAAGCCAAGGAAGCCAAAGTCCTTCCTTCTACCCCAGACTTCTGCCTTCATTTCCCGGTCGCTGTTTGCCGACCTTTGGCTCCTGGGACGCCCCCAAAGCGGGCGAGTGCTTTAAGTCTCTCTGATCAGGGGTCGCGACGGTGTTTGGGGTGTGGGAGTCAAAGCTAGTGATTTGGCCCTGGCGCCTCCCAGTTGGGACTCTGGACTCTCAGAGCCCCGCTGCAGGCGCTCTGACCCAGTGCCCCGCGCGGATGGGCGCCCCTCGCCCTTGGAGCCCGCGTCAGAGCCAGTACCTTGCTTATCCTCTCTCCATATGCCCCAAACCCACAAGCCGACATCAGCAAGGGGAAAAAAATATATAACTGAGGAGGTTCTAGGAACTGAGAGCCTCCCAAAGATTTTTTTTTTTCGGGAAAAAATTTAAATTATTTTAAGGCGAAATTAGGCCTCAAATTAACATATTGAAGGGCAGAAGGGAAGAAAGGGTCTCGATGCCCTGAGCCCCCAGAAAGAGGGTGCTTTTGCAGAGAGAGCTGCGGATAGCGTGCGGGGGTGGGCTTCTGGCTTCTGACTGAGGAGACCCGAGAGCGCAGGGGAAAACACAAGCTGCGAATGGTCCCGGCGCCTACAGCGCTCAGTGCACCCCACCCAGGGCTGTCGCCTCTCGGCCACATCCTCTCCTCTCAGCCCGACCCCGTCCAGCTCTCACAGTTAAAGAGGCTACTTGCTCAGAATAATAGGAGTCCCCTTCCACCCGGCAGAATTAGCAGGTAACGACTCAATCACTTCCTTCCTCCACTTTCTCTCCTACCCCTTTCCCGGGTCAGGGCACTGAAAGGCGAACGGCAGTGGGCAGAGGTCTGAATGGTCAATACCTTTTTCTTAGGCCCGGGTTCCCTGCGGTCTGACAGGTACTTGCCCAGCTTGAAGGTACCAGGCACCGGTCCGAGGCGCAAGCCGGCCGGGATGCAGCAGTCGGCACTCACGCTGGTGGCTGGAGCTCTGGCGGCTCCGTGCATTGTTGCCGCCGCCGCCAGGCAGGCGCTCGGGTGCTCCAGGTCCTTGGAAGGGCGCGAGTGACAGAGCTGGAGCTGCGCGCTAGCCAGGGAGCCGCTCCCCGACGTGCGTCCTCCGCCGGCGGAGTGACGCGAGCGGGCATGCACTGCGCCTTTTCAATCGGGGCGGGAGCCTTTTGGCACCGCGAGCGCAAGGGCGCGGAGTTTGGTGAGAGAGTTGCGCTGCGAAGCAGCTGCAGAGTCCCACCCGAGAGGGTCACATGGAGTGGTTCCCTCAGCCCCCTGCATAATCGAGGCCTCTGAATGGCTAGCACACAATGGTCCAGGCGACCTTCCCATTCCTAAAAATCCAATTTGTCAAGGGCGAAGAAAAGGCACTGGTGAATCAAAGGTCCGGCGGGACCATTAATCCTCAGCATGGGGTATTGTCCTCGAGACAGTTACGATATTTTAAGTGACAAATCCACTGTATAATTTCTCCATAAATTTTACTTCCTTTTATTGTTCCCCGACAAACCAGTTTTGGGAAATAAGTGACTACTTTAAGTCTACTTGGCTGATTCCTTTGAGCCTTGGTCTACTTCAAAGATTTTTAATTCTCTCCCCTTGGCTTTATTGTAAAGGAGATTAAACAAAGAGATGGAGACTGTTTGGAGGACTTGTTAACTTCTATTGATTTCTGGCGTGTGCCATACAGAAATTAGGCAGGTACTTGATGGGAAAACACCAGAAAATACCTACACTTTTTAAATAAAGACCATATTACCATTTCAGGGGATTGGGTTCAGGCCAGTCGTCTATTTAGAACCGCTTTCTCACTTCTGTCCCATTTCGTCCCAAAATATGATGAAGCCTCCAGACCAAGTTGAGAAGGCGAGGTCAACTGTTCATCACTTTTCTCGGGCACACCCCCGGCCTGCACTTTCTCTGGAGAATGGGAAACAGCCCCAGAACCAATAGTTTCGAATGGGGATCCTGTGCCCTGGTCCGCGGCCCAGGGTTGAAGAGGAAGAAGTTCTACAAGTGGGTTATTGATCACGTCCCCTGGAAGAGGTCCTTGGACTAACTCCCCTAAAACCAACAACCTGGACTTTTCTATTAAACAAAAAAAAACCAGAATAAACAAAAACGAAAATCACCGCAATCTGTTAAATGTTGTAGAGAAGAGGGGCGAGGTGGGCGTTTGGGATAACTCTTTCTTACATCTACTTTGTGAACTAACAAGACGTTGTACTTCAGAGTTAAACCGGAGAGCTCCCCGTTTTCTTTTAGGGAAGCCTCCAATTAGCGTGAGGACATTTATTTTCACAAATAGTAGCCTAGTAATCAAGTTCATCAGATATTTGTGACTCCTGTCGGCACCTGCCGCGTGCTGCTCGTTCTGGGCACAGCTCCCCAAATCCTGTGAAGCCAGCACCCGAGCCCGATGCAGTTCTTCCAAGAGAGGCCTGAGTTGTGGTGTATTTCCAAGCCTAGCGCCAGAGGCCCAACCACTGCACAACAGGGTGGAGGGCCCTCAGCAGCACCCATGCTAGCTTCTCCTCGAGGCTTTGTCGGCTGAAGGTGCTGGAGCGATTGTGGTTAGCAAGGGTGGCAGGACGCAAGGTGGCGACACCTGCAACTCAGCAGTTTATCTGAGGAGGGTCTTCAAAGAAGCTCCGTGTGGTGCCCCTCACTCGAAACCTATGTTCACCACACTGGGCAGGTCCAGGACACTCAGAATCATTCACCCTGTGCTCTCCCACTCAAGACTCGGGGAACCTTTAGTGGATTGCTTCGGAGGCTCAGCCTGCTAGTCTGTAAAATGGGAATGATGGATACAAACAAACACTTTGCTTCCTCTCCGCGGTTCACTTCGGTTTGTAACAACAATCTGTAGAGTGCATGCATTCTGGAAGCTCCAAAACTGGTTGTTTGCCTAATGGGAAAATCCAGGCCAGGCCAAAGGTTTCAAGTCTAAGCATCTCAAGTCAGACCGTGAGAGGACACATGGATGGCTGGCCTCGGGCCAACTCCAGGGCCTGTGTATACATGGCTGCCGAGGCAGAGAAGAGCCGCTTGAAAGGTCTGGAGGGCCACACACTGCGGCCTCTGGGACCGTGCAGCCACACTATGCCCAGGTCACTTTCTGAGGGAGCTGCCACTGATTTTTGCTCGGAAGCCTCCAATTGCGCCTCTGAGGGCTGCGAAGACTGCCCTCAACGGAGAAGAGGGAGCCTTTGATCCAGCGGCCCATGAATGGCAAAAGCCGGGGGGTGGGGAGGAGGAGAGGAAGCGGCTCCGAAGAGTCAGGGCAATAAATTGAAGCCATGAACATGTCCCTCTAACCTCTGGCCTGGCGACTCCGGGATGACACCCAGTTTAAATTACCAGCACTGCAAGCGGGAAGGGGCGAGCGCTGGGCCTGGGTTCGGGGCGCCTCCCCGGCCCTCCTTAAAGAGTGAAAAAGCGTGAACGACACGCGAACAATTTTATCAATAGGACCATGTAAAGGCCGACTGTGAGGAAAGTTATTTATTAATATAGCCAATTGTGGTTGGTTCCCAGCCCCGCGAGAAGAAAGAGACTGCGCCAGAGGCATTCACACCAGCTCGCCGAGTTTTATTCTGTCCTGTGGCTCAGAGTTGAAGTTCCCCAAGTGAAATAAATTGTCCACAAAGGAGAAAAGGAACACGTTTTCTTTTATTTTTCCTCCCCTAAAAAGCAAGGGTGAAACCAATCTAATGTGCCCAGTGGAGCAAGATGGGCCGTGAAAGGCTGGGTGTTAAAAGTAAAAGCGGGCTGTGCAGCAAATGGGATGGAAAATTAAATGAAATTAAATAGCTTGAACGGCCGTATTGTCCCTTATTAAAAAGACACATTAATTACATGGTCTCAGCCTTATTCAAAGACAATGTTGAGACTCAATCAAAACATTCCACTCGGCTTTTTTTTTTTTTTTTTTTATCGACTTGAAATGGGCGTCCAGAGGCCCCGTTAAAGCGAAATCTCTCCTACACCGAGGTGCGGGGAAAGGCGGTTTAGGGGCGTCCTGCTCCCTGCCCACAGTGGAAGCGTTCGGGCAAGGCTCCCGCTCCGGTAACAGGTTGCCCTAACGAGGCTGGAATGCTCACCAGCAGCCGCCCGCCCTCCGAGGGGCAGGCTGCGGAGAGCTAAGTCCCACCCGCGCGCGGCTTTCGAACCCGGCAGCGTTAGGGGGCGGCCCCGCCCGGCGCATAGTCGCGAATGAGCGAAGAGCTGGGAATGCGGCCGGCGCCGAGCACGTGTGACCTGACTCGGCTCCTCCTAGAGGAAAGGAGCCCCTTAAGACTTTGAGGCTGAGATGAGCGGCTTCTTTCAGACCACACTTCTCCGGGGCTGCTCGTCACCGTCGCTCAAAGGCCTTGAGTTTCAGGTCCCCAAGGGGACCGAGTGAGTTGTCCCGGGGGTTGGGGGTGCTCAGCCTTGGAGGCCCTGGTGCTGGTGACTCACCAAACACCCCTCCCTCCTAGGTCAGCGCGGAATCCCGAAACTGGGGGCGGAGGAGTCCTGAACCCAGGAATACAGAGAGCCGCGCGGGGTCAGAGACCCCAGGCGAAGGAGGTTAGGGAAAGCAGAGAGAGGCCTGCAAGCCCCGCTTTCAGTAGCCGAATTTTGGCCTGAGGTGGCCTGGGCTGCACCCCCCGAGGGTGTCCGCGCGGGCCGGGCGGGCGGGTCAGTTCGGACCAGCTGCGCGGCCCCCGTGGCGCGGGTGGGACATTAAGGCGGTGTCTGAATTAGGGCGGCGGCGATGGGCTCTGGGAACGCCACCAGATGACACGCCGGCGATGAGGCCATTTTCCCCTTAATTGCATGGCCGGTGGATGCGCGGCGGCCGGGAGGCTCCAAAGTGGCAGCCAGGACGCAGCCCGGACGCCGCTGGTGGGTTTTGTGGTGGCTTTTTTGTTGTTTTTTAAGTCCTCCGTTGGAAACGGCTCAATAAAAGTATTCAGAATCCCTCTCAACTTGCCTTTTAACCGGAGTTCTCCAACTTATTTCTTGCTTCTTTCGGTT
This sequence comes from Hylobates moloch, assembly GCF_009828535.3. Taxonomy (NCBI): domain Eukaryota; kingdom Metazoa; phylum Chordata; class Mammalia; order Primates; family Hylobatidae; genus Hylobates; species Hylobates moloch. The sequence continues at coordinate 117,433,173 of NW_026652277.1, read as the reverse complement.
GACATGGTGCAAAGAAAAGTCAGCGAGCGTGTTGCTGAATTGCAATGTCTCGGGGCACCTCCACATTCAGGGCTTCTCTGCCGGCCGCTGCCGAATGAGCCCGCACTCAATTCGATTTTCCTTGCTGTTGGGCACATTTAGGAGCGCCTCTATTTGTGAAGTTCATTTCTAGGCAAATGTATTCAAGAGCTGATGGGAATGAATAGGACCGTGTGTCAGCCGCCCCTAATTGGGATTAAAGCACTTAGGAGCATATGCAGAGAGTGACAGAAATTCTCAGGTTGCATTGTGTTCAGACTTCCACCCGCTCCGACACTCCTCCTCCAGGGGAGATTTATAAAGATTGCACGGAGAAACTGAGGAAAGAAAAGCGAAACGGGAAACAACCGGGCTAATGGCTCACGATGGGGCTGCGGTTCCGCAAGTGGTGGTGACAGCTTCTGAGAAAAGATGCTGGGGAATAATTGAACGCGGGCGGGGGAGCAGGTCTGAACTCTTTAATCAGAAAGGCGGAGAGTTAAAAGGCGAAATAAAGATGTTCTTGAGATTCCCAGACGGTATTTCCCCCTTTTCTTCTGTTTTTTCTTTTCCTTGAAGAGCCTGGATACATTTCTTTTTATCTCTACCCTCCCACACCCACACTAAATAACATATCCTCTCTTGGAGCAATAAGAAGAACAATTTGGTACTCGAATTGGAGAGGGGAAAAGTTACAAAAGAAACAAAAATTTTTTTTTGTATGTCGAAGTCTTCACACCCAAATAAATCAATGAAAGTATTTTCTGACCTATGAATGTGTGTGTAAAGTATACACATGCTATGTTAAACACAATCATAATATGTATTTATATAATTAAGACTATGTGTAGATATATAGCATGGTAAATCTCCACCTAGAAGAGGCTGCTGGGTTTCTGAGCTGAAGTGATAAAGCTTCCCCCAACCCTCTGCTCTGTCACCAAAGCTGGAGGGCAGTGGAGTAATCATGGCTCACTGGAGCCTCCATCATGGTTCACTGCAGCCTCCACCACCTGGGCTGAAGCGATCCTCCCATCTCAGCCTCCAGACTAGCTGAGGCTACAGGTACTTGGCTATTTTTTTATTATTATTTATTTTTTGGAGATTCCATCCAGGCTGGTATTGAACTTGTGGGCTCAAGTCAGCTTTCCAAAATGCTGGGATTACAGGCATGAACCATGGTGCCCGGCCCACAAGGCCTTTTAAAACCTGAAAATCGACATGGAACTAAGGCTAGGACAGTTGTCTAGGCAGAGAGAAGTGACAGCCTCTTTTAGCCCTTGAGGAGCAGAGAAGCCAGAAAGGACAGATGAACACTGAACAAAAGAATGAGGGGGAAAGCAGATACTTCTGAAATTATCTGGATTTTCTTTTCTGTTTCTTCTTTTTTTTTTTTTAAATTCATCTGCAAACATTGGTTCCCAGGAAAGGTGAGAGACTCTGGTTGTCTGAGCTCAGGATAGGAGAGACTTCTCACTATATTCCTTTTGGTATCATTTTGGATTTGGTACCATAATATATTTCCAATTAAAAGTTATTCTTGCTGGATGTGGTGGCTCTCGCCTATAATCCCAACATTTTAGGAGGCTAAGGCTGGGGGATTGCTTGAGAGTTTGAGACCAGCCTAGGTAACATAATGAGACCCTCCGACTACAAAAAAATTTTAACAGTAAGTTATTCTTGATATTACATTTTTTAAATCTGTATGAGGACAAGGGGAAAAGAGGGAAGAAATAAAAGGATGGTAACATGGAAATATGAAGAAGAGATGACAACCAGCAATTTTTATAATAAATTCCTATTCAAAATTAGACTCCCAAACTTACTCTAGAAACACCTGCTAACCACAGGCTTAGCCATGGTGGGAAGCTGTGTTCTCCAACTACAAAGGAGATTCTGGATAAAGGGGATGACCATGCGACAGAGTGACAAGCTCTCCCCACCCCACAACCATGTCAAGCCATGAGTGGAATATTTTATTTCTCCTTCAATTCCTAAAACCTTCTTTCTCCCCCAGGCTAGCCCACCTCATAAAGAAAGAACATGTGAATCTGTGTTCAGGAGGCACAGGATTTTCCTTTAACCACAAATCTGGTTTTAAACTTTTTGGAAAGTAATGCATTATCAGAGGAAGCTGGCCTGGCAGATACCTTGGTAGCCCCTGGGAGAACCTGTGAGCAGTTGAAGTTGATCCAGTGGTCACCATGATAGCAAAAGAAACAAAACAATACAAATTTCCTGCTTATGTCACAACTAAGAGCCAAATTTAGGTTCATAACCAGCATCTTCGAATAGCAATTAGAAAGTTCACTAGTAGGATCTGTGTGTTCTTCTACTGTCACTAATTATGTGTCTGATGCAATGCTATCACTCGTGTTATCCACACTCATGTTATTTATATGCGTGAGCAAGTGATGATACATTTCAATTTCCTGAAAGTATAGTTGAATTTTATATATCCCTCATTTTACAGTAGGATAAACATTCAGATAACCTTTCCAACACATAAATAATCACAGTCTAAAATTTTGGTAAGGTTACACAAGGTAAATTTTATGTACATACACAGATATTTTTAAAATAGTTTTATTGAGATTCACAAGCCATAACATTCACCCATTTAAAGTGTACAATTTTTTTAGTGTATTCACAGTTCACAGGGTTGTACAACCATTACCGCAAGCTAATTTTGGAATATTTTCATCTCCCTCACTCAAAGAAAGTTCGTACACAGTAGCTACCACTCCCCATTCATCCCCGGCCTCTCCAGTTCTAGGCAACCACCAGTGTTTTTCAGTCTCTAAAGATTTGCTTACTCTGGACATTTTATCTAAATGGAATCATACAACATGTGGTCGTGATTTTTTATTTAGCATGTTTTCAGGGTTCATCCATGTATCAGAGTTCATTCCTTTTTGTGGATAAATAATATTCCACTGTAGAGATATATCAAATTTTATTTTTCCATTCATTAGTTAATAGGCCTTTGCTATTATGAATAATGCTGTTTTGAACATTGGTATACATGTTTGTGTGTGTGTGTGTGTGTGTGTATGTGTCTGTGTGTCTGTGTTTGTATGTGTGTGTGTATATATATATATATATATACACACACATATATATATACGCTTTTGTTTTATTTTATTTTATTTTATTTTTTTGAGACAGAGTCTTGCTCTGTGGCCCAAGCTGGAGTGCAATGGCACGATCTCAGCTCACTGAAACCTCCACCTCCTGGGTTCAAGAGATTCTCCTGCCTCAGCCTCCCAAGTACCTGGGATTACAGGTGTGCATCACCATGCCCAACTAATTTTTATATTTTCAGTAGAGACAGGGTTTCACCATGTTGGCCAGGCTGGTCTCGAACTCCTGACCTCATGTGATCCAACCACCTCGGCTTCCCAAAGTGCTAAGATTACAGACGTGAACCACTGCGCCCAGCTGTTTTTATTTATTTTGGATATATACCTAGGAGTAGAATTGCTTGGCCATATAATAACTATGTTTAATTTTGGGGGGATTGTCAAACTGTCTTCCAAAGCAGCTACACCATTCTACATTCCCACCAGGAGTGTAGAAGGGCTTCAGCTTCTTCACATCCTTGCCAACACTTATTATCTGTCTTTTTAATTATAGCCATCCTAGTAGGGATGAAGTGGTGTCTCACTGTAGTTTTGATTTGCATTTCCCTAATGGCTAATGAATAATGCTCAGACATACTTTCATGTGCTTTTTGCCATTCATATATCCTTTTTAGGGAAATGTCTATCTAGGTCCTTTACCCATGTTTCAATTGGGTTATTTGTCTTTTAATTATTGAGCGCACACATTTTTTATAACTTTTTAAATGCCCAACGCATAACAGGCTATTAGGTTGAACGATCATAACAACACTATGAGGTAGAATTTATTATCTATCTTTTACCAATGAGAAAATTTCAAAGAGGTTAAGAAGCTTATTGGGGTCACACAGTAAACAATGGAGACAGAATTCCTCTCACATCATTCTGGGCTTAAAGTCCAGGCCATTTACACTCGACCTCACTGCATTAAGGGGCTTAATTGATGTCACTTATCTGTTCTTCTCTATGCAAATGATTAAGTTACCACAGGACATCCTAGTAGTTGAGAGAGTGGGCTCTGCAGTCAGAGTGCCTAGATTCAAATCCTTCTTCTGATACTTAGACACGTGAACTTAAGCAAGGGTAACCTTTCTATTCTCCAGTTTCCCCATCTGTAAAATATGAGTAATAAAAAGACCTACTTCACAAGTGCTCAGCAGAGCACTCAAGACATAGGATATACTTAGAAATGTTACTTATTAATATTCTTATAATGATACTATGCTCACCGTTTACTGAACCCTATGATAATGTATTTGTACCGTTAGGCTAGGGATTGTATATGATAAATTAAATGGAGCAGGACTTCTGGCACCAGAGGCTACTTGGACAGTCACATAAGATACAGTCATGCATAGCTCAGGGCAACAAATAATTGATGAAGCGAAGCCTCTCTTTGTAGATGTATTCTATCTCATAAGTGAATAAAGAGTTTGAGAATTCAAGCATTATTGTTTTGGAACCCTTAGTGAAATAATGAATCCAGGCAATGATAATCAGTGATGGCTAGCAGCACAAAAAGCAAGACAACTACATATTATGTGCCTCTGAATGGAAGTAGGCAACACCGCCTGTGAAATAATCTTGCCAAAGCAAGCAAGCAAGCAAATAAACAAAATCAAACCTGAACCTGATTGTTCTCTCATAATAGAAAATAGAGAGGAAAGACGAACATGATCAACATCGGTGGGACCCAATCAGCAAAAACAAAACAAAAACAGACTGTGGCACCCTTTACTGGACAAATCATTTTTATTTTTAACAAATAAGTTGCAAAGTGAAAGGGAGAGGGAGGGGGAACCAACACATTTAAAGAGATTTAAAGAGTGTGATGGTTTAAAAATATGTCCACAGATTCTTTAACAACTCACACCTCAAAAAGCGGAACCTTGAGTGTGGGCAAAATTTAATCACTTGTTTGTAACAAACAGAATATGGCAGAAGTGACGGTGTGTGATTTTTGAGACTAGGTCATTGCACATTCCTTCTTGATATCTCTACAACACTGACTAGATATTTAGTGATATTAGGAATTAACGTTAATTTTAAATTAAATAATTTTAGTATGGTTATGTTTTTTTAAATCCTTATTTTTCAGATACATGCTGAAATATTCACAGAAGAAATATGATGTCTGGGATTTGCTTTACGTAATTCTAAGGTGAGAGGGCAATGAGTAGAGGTATAGATCAGGATTTTTCAACCTAAGCACTAATGACATTTTGGGCTTTGTTGTAGGGGCTGTCCTGTCATTGTATAATATTCAGCAGCATCCTTGTCTCTACCCACTAGATGCCAGTAATATCCCTCCCCCATTGTGGTGCCAGACATTGACAAATGTCCCTGAGGGAGAAAATCACCCTTCGTTGAGAACCACTGGGTATAGATGAAACAAAATTGGCCATAAGTTGATAATTATCCAATTTGAGTGAGTGATGAGTACATGGGCATTTGTTACAATATTCTGTCTATTTTTGTATGTGTTGGAACTTTTCAAAATAAAATGTTATTCAAAAATAAGATTTTTTTTTAAAGTCCAGTAGGAGAGAAGAGATGTGAGACAGTCAGTGGGTATGTGTACATGCTCTCAAATCTGAGAGGGAAAAAAAAAGCCAAAACAGGTTCTTTGCTTCTGTGATCTTTTAAGAAGCTATACCAGCTATGGGCTGGAGAGAATGTGCTGAGTTGCAGGGTGTACAATCTAAATAGCTACCTGGAATCTTCAAAGCTACAGTGGTACCTTGCTAGACCTAAGAAATCCACAGGCTTCACAATGAAAAAAAAAAGGTACTTCTGTGGCATTGAATAAAAGTCTTTCTACTCTTCTCAGTTGGAATAGGAACCACTAAATGTAGTCTGAACTTAAGCCAATTATAATGGCCTGAATTCATTTTACTTATACAAATACCTTCCTTGTTAAAAAAAAACTGGTGAAGTTATTCCACATTCATCCTTGACTTTTAAGCCTCAAAGTCATGTTTGGAAAATAGCATGGAGGAGAAGAGTCTTCAATATTATCCCTCAGTTTGGGGATACTGTGCTCCTAACAATATCCTAAGACATGTCTGGATCAGTGAGGGTTCTGAGGTAATGGGGAACTGTGTCCTCCCAAAATTCACATGTTGAAGTCCTACCCACCAGTACCCCACTCAGAATGTGACTTTATTTGGAGACAGGGTCTTAACAAGATAACCAAATTAAAATGAATTTATTAGGTTGACTCTAATCTAATATAACTGGTGTCCTCATAAGAGGAGGCATTTGGACTCAGACATGCATATAGGGAGAATGTCATGTGAACATGAAGACAGCCACCTATAAGCAAAGAATGAGGCCTGGAATAGATCCTTCCTTCACAGCCCTCAGAAGAAATCAATCTTATCAAAACCTTGATTTTGAACTTCTGGCCTCCAGAACTGTGGGACAATAAATTTTTGTTATTTAAGCCACCCTGTTTTGTGGTACTTTGTTAAGGCAACTCTAGCAAACTGATACAAGTACAAACACCAAAAACTCTCTGTGAAGGGTTGAAGCAGAAAGGGATAAGAAGTGGTTCTGATTCTATGTAAATGTAAGAAATACTGACTTCAAGGCTACTTCCCCAAGAAAACTCAAATTAAACCATAAGATGGCTCGACTGGAGACACCACAGCCAAGGCACAGGACGCAGACCTGACAAATTACACCGCTATCTCTGAGAATGGCTCTCTGCCCCTACTGCCTCAAGAAGTTTGATACTCTGCTGCTGACCTCACAAAAAGGGATTCCACACAGGTGTTTGCTTTTTCACATTACTTATTTCCAAATCAAAGTCTCGGGTGATAGTTTCTGACTTAGAACCTAAGCCATATTGCTATGTCCCATATGCAATAAGAAAGCTGAGAAAATGAGCATCTGATTTATAAATAGGGAAAGGATGGAGCCATAAGTTAGAATATTCCCAGTCATAGTTGAAAGGTCTTCACAAGCATGATACAATTTCACTACACTGCCTTAGTCGCTGTAACAAAGTCTTCTATTACCTTCCCAAGTATTCATTTTTTCCATCTTCTAATAGAACTGTGATTGTGTCATATTACTGCTAGTTGCATTGCTGTCTGGAAAAAAGACTATGTGTCCCAGCTTCTTTGTGGCTGTGTAAGTCCTGGTCAATATGATGTAAAAAGAAGTGTCTTTTAAGACTAAGGAGACAACTCAGCCCCCTTTGACTTTCCTCATGCTTGAAAGGCAGACATGATGGCTGGGGCTACAGAAGCCATCTTGGTCCATGATATAATCCTGTGTATAGAAGACATGTACTGAGGATGGCCAAACAGAAAGATAGAAGGAAGCAGGATCCCAGATGACTTAATGGAACAACCACACTAACCCTGGATTACCTATGGCTGGACTTCTTTTAGGTGAAAATAAACTCTGATGTCTAAACCACTACTTGGCAGGGGGAGGGAGAAAGTTCTTTTACTCAAGGCTGATAGCAATCCCGAAGTGGTACTACTAACATATGGAAGATGTTGGTTTGTTGCCTTTTTGGCTTTGGCTTTGTGTGTGTTATCAATAAATTAACTTTTTAGATTTCCTCGTAATTTGTATTCATTTTTATATTTGAGAGTCTTATACATAAATATACCTTTTAAAATGAGATACTATTGATTTTATTTTACCAAAAATATTTGGAGAATAAAAACAAATGTTTAAGTCATTAACATAGGAACGATTCTTCTGAAAATAGCTATTTAATGTTTAAAAATAAAGACATCCTTTGAATCCAGGACATCATTGCTGTGCATTTATGAATTTGTAGTCTGTCTTGATTCATTTTGTGTTGCTATAACAGAATACCACAGACTGAGTAATTTACAAAGAAAATAAATTTATTTCTTACAGTTCTGGAGGCTGGAAAGTCCAAGAGCATGACACTGGCATCTGGCAAGGGCCTTCTAGTTGTTAAGAAGGTGGAAGGACAATGGCCGGGTATGGTGGCTTACACCTGTAATCCCAGCACTTTAGGAGGCCGAGGTGGGTGGATCACCTGAGGTCAGGAGTTCGAGACCAGCCTTACCAACATGGAGAAACCCCGTCTCTACTAAAAATACAAAAAAAAGTTAGCCAGGAGTGGTGGCGCATGCCTGTAATCCCAGCTACTCAGGAGGCTGAGGTGGGATAATTGCTTGAACCTGGGAGGTGGAGGTTGCGGTGAGCCGAGATCGTGCCATTGCACTCCAGCCTGGGCAACAAGAGCAACACTGTCAAAAAAAAAAAAAAAGAAGGTGGAAGGACAAGAAAGTGCTCTCGAGAGAGCAAGAGAGACAGAGGGGGCAGAACTCACTTTTACAACAAGCCCTTTCTCCCAATAACTAAGTCACTCTCAGGATAATGATAACAACGTTAGTCCATTTATGAGAGCACAGCCCTTGTGACCTAATCACCTCTTATTAGGCCCCTCATCACAGAACTATTGTATTGGGGATTAACTTTCCAACCCATGAACTTTGGGGAACACAATCAAACCAATAGCATGGTCTGTGGTCTAAATTCCGGATATTGTCAACCCCAACATTTAATTATATTTTAGTAGATGCTTAATAAAGGATATTAAACTATTCATATAGCATCTATCTTCTTCAGAGTTGATCAATTTATTCATTCCTAATCTTAAACCAGCTTTGTGATATATTTTAGGCTTCTAAGGGAAAAGTAACAAATGCAAAAATATTTCAAATGCAGGGAGAAGAAGTAGGTTCACATCACTGAACATGAAAGAGATACCCATACATGTTTCCAAGGTCAAACCAAAGGCTATCATTATATGGTTCTTAATTTTATCACTGATGGTGATGCAGAGGACTTAAAAAAATTTAAGCTGCTTCATCTTGAGTCATGTGAGGGTTGAGATTATTTGATAGAAAGAAATAATAAGAAAGAATTCAGTAGAGAGAAATAGATGATAAAGGAGTGGGAGAAAAAAGTAAAAGAAAGGAGGAAGTGAGAAGCTATTAGAAATAAGTTCTATACTTGAGCAACAGATAAAAATGGAATGATTTGCTGATTAGTATAACTGAAAATATGGGGATGGGTGGATTCTGCAGGACAGCATCTGGATTAAATACTTCATAAGAAAAAATGTAATTCAGCAAAAGTCTTTCTCTTCTGTGATAACATGACAGACATTTCAGTGCCTACTTGCCTCAAAAAGAGGAGCTTGACACAGAGCAGCAATCAGAAGCTACTTACTCTTTCATCATTAGACCAGAAAGGAAAGGACATTTTTTTTAGAATATGTTGCCGAATAATTAATGAAGTTGACAAGTTGAAGGCAATTTTCTGGTTCTTATTTTGACAACAACTTAACTTTGTTTTTTATAACCCAATGATGCTGGATAAAATAAAACCAATTGACAGAGAAGTCAGGACAGGACTTGGTTGTTTCTGAATATGAAAAATATCTAGAAAGATGCTTCATCTTTATCCTTTACCTTATTCTGTTGCCATCATAGCATATATGAATTCAGTTTTTAATTACTTATTTTTAATTTTTGAAATATATAACAAATCATGCATAGCAAAAGTTTTGTTCTGTAGAATTGATACTCTCCTTCTCTCATTGTTACATTTCACTCAGTCACAGATTAGAGAAGTTGTGTAATATTGCCAGAAAGAATGGCTCTTTTGATTTCCACATAATTTTTCCAGTGATTGTTTTTACTCTCTTCAGGGGTTAATTTCTTGTAGTAAACTGTTACATAATCATCCCCAGTGAATCGAACCTCCTGGTATTCATGCTCTTGTATAATCTCCTTTCATAATGATGTTAGGCTTTGCCATATGACTTCCTCTGGTCAATGGGACATCAGTAAATGTGACACAAGCAGAAGTTTCAGTACTTGCACCTGTGTGTCATCCCCTTTTAATATGCTATTGATTACCATATGAAGAAGCCTGATCTAGTCTTCTTAAAAGACCACGTGGAGCAAGAGGTCCATCCTTCAGCTCTCTACCAAATGAGTATAGCCACTTTAGTGAGCCTAGGTGAGACTAGGGAAAGATCCATCCAGGTAAGCCCAACCCAAAGTGCAGAATGGTGAACAAATAAAGTATTGTTTTATGTCACTAAGTTTTAACCACCAATTATTCAATGACAGGTAATAGATAGCTACACCTCCTCTGAATGAATATAATTAAATACAACAGAGATAAATGTGGGGGAGACTGCCTCGATTCAAATGATCAGCGGTCTAGAAATGTGAGAAGGTAAACTATTTAGACAAGAGATAGCCAACAAACTGGGGATTGTGACTGATCACAAGTATGGAAGATATTAAGATATCAACCCAACAACCATCGTCGCCATATGTTTTTTTGCTAGCAGAACCCTGAGTTTGTGTAAAAGTGGTCAAGTGCTTTAGGGACTGCAAAGTCCCTCCAGACTCCAAGAGGTGAATCTTGAATAACTTAAGTCAGTCATGGTAGTTCCTTTACCCTCATTTTTGACTGGTTTAGGAAGAGGCATGTGAAACAATTCTGGCAAAAAAAAAAAAAAAAAAGAGCAAGTGTTTTGGAAGTACATGGTTTTTTTTTTTTTTTTCATCTTAAAAGTGGTATCTAAAAGAAAACAGTCTCCATTATTTCTGTCTTTGCATGTTTTGTAAGAATGAGATTCTTAGAAAAGCAGCAATCAATTGTGAAGAAACAAACCTGAGGACAGAAACCAACATCCACGTCAAAGAATAAAGAAATGTTAGGTGTTTATTTGAATAATTAGGCAATAGTTTCTGTAATCTAAATGTGAGATGTGGGTATTTTGCTTTGCTTCTTTCTCTTGCACATTGGGAATTGAAATGAGAGGGTGTTTTGACTAATTTTTCTAACTAATGTTTTGCCTCCTATGCTTGCAATTAATTTACTTTTCAGTATTGTTTGGTCTTTTAAAAACTGGTTAGAAACTTGTAAGAACATTACAACTCTATCACCTTTTCCGAAAATAAATGTGAACAATCGATTCTACATTCTTGATACAAGAAATGTTACAATGCACGCTGGAATCTCAAAAAGACTTCTGTCTCTGGAGCAATGCAATTAGATTTTCCAGTGATTAAATGGGTCATCGCCGACAAGAAGTTATTGCTCAGGGCATAAGATTGTACTTCATTCCATCAAAGTGATGCTCAAGTTCAGAAAGCCGCACAGAAAGCACCCTTAGACAAACACAGACGTGGGAAAGGAATAAACTTGTGAGGCTCCATCAGTTTCCCCATTTGGTTCTCCGGCCTCTTGCGAAACTGTCTGACCTCCGGCATCTTCGGAAACGCAGACGCTGAGGAAGCACGGACAGAGAAGCGCTTGGGATCTCTGCGGGCCCAGCCCAGGCCAGTAACCTGCAGCCAATGACTGACGTCCCAATCTCTAGTCTAGGGACTGGGGGCTGGGGCGGCGCCACGCTGCTTTCCCGGGAGCGAGAAGACTCTGCTGGACCACCAAGCTCACGTGCAAAAAAGCTCGCGGCTCGGCCTCTGCCCCTGTGACAGGCGCCCAGGGAAAGAAGAGAGCCTTGGCTTCCTCAGGGGTCGGGGGATGGGGATGGTAAGGACGCCGCGCCGGGGTCCCTCTCCTCTTGGGGGTGGACGTGCCAGCAGATCAGGCTGTTTTCCTGCGAGGACGGAAAGGGAAGGCTCGCTCCTGTCTCCTCAATCCCAGGGCCCCGCGGAGCCCCCATTCTGCGCTGGAACTTCGCCTCTTCCCTGCAGTGTCTCCCCCTCAAGTCTCAGGCCGAGCTTATGCCTTCTTAGAGATCGGCTTCTGTCGCTCTGGCCCTTTCAAATCCTAGAAAGCAGCCTGCAGAGAGAGAACCGCGCGCTGAAGTGCGAGTGGCCACGCGCCTCCCGGCGGGCGCCAGCAGCTGCCTCGGGACAGCCGGCGGAGCTAGGCGGCTGCGTCCGTGGGCACCCCGCCCCTGCCGGGCACCACCGCCCCGCGCTCGCGCCCTGCACCCTACCTGGTGCCTCCGATCCGCCTCACACCCCTTGGGGAGCGCCGCTAATTTGCAGGGGGCAATGCGCAGGGAGCCGGCCTTAGGGTTCCGAAGCTCGCACAGTGGGAGGAAGGCGAGGAGGGGTAGGAAGGCAGATACCCGCTGTGACTGTACCAAGCTGGTATTGGACTCCCTAAGCAAGAAGCCTTTTAAAATAATTTCATTAAATGCTTTTTTACTGATGATAATGACATCAATAATAATAAAAGAGATCCTGGCGCTCACATTCGTCTGTAAGAGTTTGGTAGCAGATCTCTTGGTGTGACCATCATTCATGCTTTCCATGAACACGCAGTGAGCACTTACTGTGCGGCAGCTCTGCTCGTGCTTGACTGGCACCATCCTAGCCCCTCCCAGGCCTCTCAAATATGAACTTCCCCCGTGTTTTCAGGAGCACTGCAAGGTAACTCTTACACGTAGTTTTCAAAAGGTCTGGAGAGCCTGGTGACCATGACAGAGAAAGGCACAGTCATACATAGGAAAATGATGTCTAATTTACTTGTATTGTTCCAGGCTCCATGCCAGAGTGAGGCCTAGGTTTTGATCCTCTGGAGAAAAGGTACCAAAGTCGATGGTTTGAGGGACATCAGTCACTGCCTTGTGGAAGACTAGGAAGACTGGAAAGATTATTTTTCTCATGCTAAACTGTTTACCTTTTTTTTTTTTTTTTTAAGACAGGATCTCCCTGTGTTGCCCAGGCGGGACTCAAACTCCTTGGCTCAAGCGATCCTCCTGCCTCAGCCTCCCAACAGCTGCGAGTGCCATTGTGCCCTATTACTTTTGTTTAAAAAGGTTCGAATATGTAAAATCAGTTCTATTTAGTCAAAGAGTTACAATTATAGCTCAACTAAACCTGCAGTCAATATAAGTATTCACACCCTAAGAAAAAGCACCACAAAATGATGACTGTGATCGTAAATGGTTGATTGGTTTCCTGTGTCCATAATGGACAATATTATGAAGCACAAACAGGAAAACATGTTTATTAAGAAGTTTTTTTTTCCTTCCAGGAAATTCTGTAGGTGAAAATGTTGAAATTGTCAGTTGAAATATCTGGTGAAGTCTAACATTACCATTAAATAAAACGCAAGTGACAGGAGAGTACTGATGTATATTCCTCTTGGGACATTAACTCTTTCTCTGCTAGTTCCCCCCTCACACCCCCACCCCTGAATTTGCCCACAGCCATGGCAGGGCCGTCCGTGTTTGGGGATGCCAGGCAGACGTAATTCGGCTTCAGAGCGCGTTGTTTAAGCAAAAGGGTGTGTGTACGTTCCCCAGGCGTCCGAGGACGGGCAGGCTGGCAAAGGCTGGCCCTGGACACCGCTGGGAAAGGACACCACCGGGCTGGCTGCTGTTGCTGCTGGGGCTACTCCTCCCTGCCCCGGCCCTCCTCCAGCTTCTCCCGCCGCAGCCGCGCTTCCTCCTCTGGGGCTCTCGCAGCTGTTTAGGTTTAAGGTACAGGAGTAATTTCAAGCTTTTTCTGATCCCACCCCACCCGCTCCCACCCCCCGTGAGACTGGCCTCTGGGCACCACGGGCTCTTCTGTCTCCATCCAGCTCAAATCGAAGCTCGGAGAGGAAGCCCCACAGCTGCGATTTGACCCTGCCCCAGCCGACCGAGATGAAAGCAGCTTGTGGAGGCTCCTCTGGCACCTGGCGCGGGCACTCGAGGGAAGAAGCCCTGCGCCGAGCAGCGCAGCCTCGGCTTTTGAAGCTGCCCTCCATGCACTTCCTTCGGCTTCCAACCCGAATCTACGCCCCATCCGCAGAGCGGGCTGGGTGAGGTTGTGTGGCAGCAGCAACCCCGAGGGAAAGAATTTTGTTTCTTTTTAAGGCCCTGCTGCATTTCTGGTTCCCAGCCCGGAGCAGGGGGCGCCTCGCTCCCCGGAGTCCCACAGGCCCGGGCCGCAGCTGGGCCGGCGCGGTCGACAGGTGTGTGACGCCGAACCCCGGAGCACCGGGAGGCGGCTGGGAGCCAGGGCAGAACGCCCGGGGCGCATCCTCAGGGAGGAATCATCTGGCGTTCAAGCCGCTCTCGGGTCTTTTGCTGGATCTGCAGATCGGCTCACGCAGCAGGAGCCCAAGGAGCAGAACCTGGGCACGCCAGACTTTGCAGTCGCGCACGCCACCCAGCGCCCGCCTTGCGCTGGTCTCAGCCGGCATTCCCTCTATTAGGCAGATCGCTTAGCGCTTGGGTCGGTTTTAGTTCTCCAGGGTCTCTCTCCAAAGGAAGCGCAGTGTAGTCGTTACCTCTCTACTCTCAGCTCCTAGAGCGATACCGGGCACACAGCAGCGCACAGTAAAGTATTGGTTCTTTCATTTAACATGTGTCTGTTGAGCACTCACTATGTCCTAAACACCGCAAGGCCTCTGGCCTCGGGAAGCTTAATTTCCAGTTGTTTGGATGAATGGGAAAAGAATAAGGTATTGTTCTTGCATTGCTATAAAGAAATACCTGAGGCCGGGTAATTTATAAAGGAAAGAGGTATAGTTGACCCACAGTTCTTCAGTCTTTACAGGAAGAATGGTGCTGGCATCTGCTCAACTTCTAGGGAGGCCTCAGGAATCTTACAATCATGGTGGAAGGTGAAGAAGGAGTAAGCACGTCACATGGAGAGAGCAAAGGCAAGGGAAAGAAAGAGGGAGAGAGAATGGACGATGTGATTGGAGGGATCTTCCACAGTGATCAGCTCTGTGTCCTGTGGACAAATTACCTGCTTTCTATGGAATTTGGTATATTTCCTCTTTACCTAGGTAGGAAGATTTAGGTATAAATGTAACCTGCAATTCCAGTCTTTTGGAAGAGGACTTAAAGAGGACAAAGACTTAATAAGTGAGAGGAAAAAAATGAGGGGAAAAAAAGAATAAACTGAAAGGGGCACCCAGACCGTCCAACGATTAAAAACAAGCCCATAGCCAAGCACGGTAGCACGCACCTGTAATTCCACTTACGGGGGAGGACAGTTTGAATCCAGGAGTTTGAGGCCAGCCTGGGCAACATAGTAAAACCCCCATCTCAAAAAACATGCTGGGGCTAACCACATGTCTCGTTTTCCCTTTTCACAAAGAAGCATCATGAGTTTAAATCATATGAACTTTTCTCTGTTTTTAATTTAGTTCAAGGACTGCCAATCAAAGGAACTAGAATCATAAAACAGGTACATCCTGACAACCTCACCCTGAAGTGGGAATACCACTACCCCAATACTTCTAGCTTTCTCTTAAGCCACTTTAGCTTCTGGCTTTGAAAAAGACCTGTGAGGCCTGAGGTAAGAGAAAAAAGACAAAGTGTTTCTTCTTATGTTCTTTGAACAGAATGCCCCTGAGAGTCTAACCTCTGGGAGGCACACTTTTTTCACTTCAGCTCCTGAAAATGACTTTGTAATGGAAACTGATTAGTTTGGATGGAGGGGTGATGGAGTCAGATGAAAAAGTCAGGAAGATAAGTTCAGGGAAGTAAGACCAAATGAAAGATTCCTGAGTTATTAGCCAGACTTTTACTGGGATGTGGAATTAGGTTTACAGTCTGTGATTAAGAGGTTGAGCTGTTTTTTTCAGAAGTGTGGTACCCTGTCTAGTGGGCCTCTTTGAACTTAGATTTTGGGTCTGTAAAGCTTTTCATTTTTTTAATCACATTTTCTGAAGAATTCCATACATAGTCCCAATATTAGGAAGTAGTCCTAGCAGTTATTATTATTCTAATTTTTTAAATGAGCCTCAAATAAGTTACTTATCCAAAGCCACATGGTTGGTTAATAGAGGAGCCTTTGTTAGCATCTGGGTCTGATACTCAGCTCAGCGTTCTGCCCACCATTCTGCAACAGGAAAAAAATTTTTTAAACTTAACCAATAAATATCTATTGAGGACCTATTAGTAGCTCAGCACAGTAGGAAGGCCTGTGGAAGTGTGCTATTTGCTGGTCCTTAATATGTTCAACTTTGACACATACCTGCTTTGTTCCTTCTTGGCACTAACAGTATAATATAGAAGTCATACACACTCTAGGCATACAGTCTGGAATTACTTCCTGGCTCCAGGATTCTACAGCCACACTTCATTTTATTGTGTTTCACAGATATTGTGCTGTTTACAATAAAAAGTGTGTGGCAACTCTGCATTGAGTACATCTATTGGTGCCATTTATCTGTTATGGTGATCTGCGATCAGTAATCTGTGGTGTTATTGTTGTAATTGTTTTGGGGTTCCATTAACCATATTTATATACGTCACCAAACATAATTGATAAATGTGTGTGTTCTGACTGCTCTACCGATTGGCAGTCCCCACCACTTCCCCTCTCCTCGGGCCTCTCTATTCCCTGAGACATAACAATGTTGAAATTAGGTCAGCTACACCCTACAATGGCCTCTAAGTGTAGGGTGAAAAGTGAAAGTGTTCAAGTGAAAAGAAAAGTTGCAAATCTCTCACTTTATATGAAAAGCTAGAAATGGTAAGCTTAGTGAGGAAGGCATATGGAAAGACAAGACAGGCACAAAGCTTGGCCTCCTACACCAAACCGTTAGCCAAGTTGTGAATGCAAAGGAAAAGTTCTTGAGGAAAACTAAAAGTGTTGTTCCTATGACCATACAAATGACAGGAAAGCAGGACAGCCTTATTACTGATGCAGAGAAAGTTTGAGTGGTCTGAATAGAAAATCATACTAGCCACAATACTCCCTTAAACCAAAGCTTATTCCAGAGCAAAGCGCTAACTCTCTTTAACTCTGTGAAAGGTGAGAGAGGTGAGGAAGCTGCAGAAGAAAAGTTTGAAGCTAGCAGAGGTTGGCTCATGGGATTTAAGGAAAGATGTGGTCTCCAAAACATAAAAGTGCAAGGTGAAGCAGCAAGTGCTGATGCAGAACCTGCAGCAAGCTATCCAGAAGATCTAGCTAAGATTGCTGATGAAGGTAGCTATACTTAACAATAGATTTTCTATGTAGGTGAAACAGCCTTCTATTGGAAGAAGATGTCATCTAGGATGTTCATAGCTAGAAAGAAATCAATGCCTGGCTTCAAACTTTAAAGGAAAATCTTCTGGAAAGGATCATCATTTGTCATAACCATTAAGAACATTTGTGGGCTGGGTATGTTAGCTCACACCTGTAATCCCAGCACTTTGGGAGGCCAAGGTGGATGGATTGCTTGAGCACAGAAGTTCGAGACCAGCCTGGGCAAAATGGTGAAACCCCATCTCTACAAAAAATACAAAAATTAGCTGGTCGTGGTGGCATGCACCTGTAGTCCCAGTTACTCAGAGGCTGAGATGGGAGGATCATTTGAGCCCAGGAGGTGGAGGTTGCAGTGAGCTGGGATTATGCCACTGCACTCTAGCCTGAGCAATAGAGCAAGACTCTGTCTCAAAAAAAAAAAAAAGTTAAAGTGTTAAAAAAAAATTTGTAACTCATGGGAGGAGGCTAAAATATCAACATGTTATTCACAGGAGTTTGGAAAAAGTTGATTCCAACCATCGTATATGACTTTGAGGGGTTCAAGACTTCAGTAGAGGAAGCAAGTTCAGGTGTGGTGGAACTAGCAGAACTAGAAGTGCAGCTTAAAAATGTGACTGAGTTGCTGCAACTCACGATCAGACTTGAACAGATAAGGAGGTACCTCTTACAAATCCTCAAAGAAAGCGGTTTATTGGGATGGAAGCTATTCCTGGTGAAGATGCTGTGAACATTGTTTAAATGACAACAAAGGAATTACAATACTACATAAACTTAGTTCATAAAGTATTGGCAAGGCCTGAGAGGACTGACTCCAATTCTGAAAGCAGTTCTACTGTGAGTAAAATGCTGTCAAACAGCATAGCATGCTACAGAAAAATGTTTTGTGAAAGGAAGAGTCTACTGATGCAGCAAGCTTCACGGTTGTCTCTTTCTTTCTTTCTTCTTTCTTTTTCTTTCTTTCTTTCTTTCGAGATTTTAACACATGTCTCATAGTAACTGATAGAAAAAAGCAGACAAAAAGATCAGTAAGAATATAAAATATTTAACCACATAATTAACAAACTCGCTGTACCCACAAATGTGTAATAATAAACACACACCTTTCAAATCAGAACACTTCAGTTAGTTTGCCATGAATAAAGCAAATCATAAGTTGTCTTAGTTTTTAAAAATTACCACAGCCACCCCAACCTTCAGCAACCACTATCCTGATCGGTCAGCAGCCATTAACATGGAGGCAAGACTCTCCACCAGCAAAGATTATGACCCACTGAAGGCTCGGGTGATCATTAGAATTTTTACCATTAAGGTGTTTTTTGGCCGGGCATGGTGGCTTACGCCTGTAAGCCCAGCACTTTGGGAGGGGAAGGTGAGCGGATCACCTGAGGTCAGGAGTTCAAGACCAGACTGGCCAACATGGTAAAATCCCATTTCTACTAAAAATACAATAATTAGCTGAGTGTGGTGACACACACCTGTAATCCTAGCTGCTTGGGAAGCTGAAGCATGAGAATTGCTTGAACCTGGAAAATGGAGGTTGTAGTGAGCTGAGATCATGCCACTGCCTTCCAGCCTGGGTGATAGAGTGAGACTCTGTCTCAGAAATGAAGTTTTTCTTTTTGTTTGTTTGTTTTGTTTCTGTTTTTTGGGTTTTTTTGTTTGTTTGTTTTGAGACAGAGTCTCACTCTGTTGCCAGACTGGAGTGCAGTGGCGCAATCTTGGCTCACTGCCACCTCCGCCTCCCGAGTTCAAGCGATTCTCTTGCCTCAGCCTCCCCAGTAGCTGGGACTACAGGCGCCTGCCACCACACCCGGCTAATTTTTGCATTTTTAGTAGAGATGGGGTTTCACCATGTTGGCTAGGATGGTCTCCATCTCTTGACCTCGTGATCCGCCTGTCTCGGACTCCCAAAGTGCTGGGATTACAGGCGTGAGCCACCGTACGAGTCCAAAAGTATTTTTTGTTTAAGGTACATACCTTGTTTTTTATGCTATTCCATACTTAATAGACTACAATATACTGTAAGCATAACTTTTATGTGCACCGAGAAACCAAAAAAAAAATGTGTGGCTTGCTTTATTGCAATATTTGCTTTATTGTGGTGATGTGGGAATGAACCCACAATGTCTCCAAAGTGTGCTCATGTCTATGTGGACTTGGGCATGTTATTTAACCTTTCTCAGCCTAAGTTTTCTCATCCATAAAAAGAGCATCATAATAATACCTCCTTAACAGGCTTGTCAATAGGACAAAATAAAATGTGTGCATGTAACTGTTATTAACTAGGGTAACATTTCAGGTAGCTGAGTTAGATGTTTACTGCTGAGTTAGATTTTTACATAGGTAGATCAAGAATTTATTACCCAGGAGCTGAATAAGGATTTCTGTTTTTAATAATGTGCATTAAAAGACTAGTGAGATTAAATGTGTTTCTACTGGCTTTACAATTTGTGAGTAAAGGTAGCATTACATAAAATAAAATCCTAGATAAAAAGTAGTATCACTGGCTTACCAAATTCAAGTATTGTTTTTATCATAACTTGACTAAATCATGGCTTTCACATTAAGGAAAACTTTTAAATTAGCACATCCAAGGCCCTGGCCATAGGAGCCTGATCTTGCCTCCAGTGTTGTCACTAATTGTCTCTTCTTAAAGAAATACTTCCTGTAAGACCATTTCAACTTTTCACTATGCTCAATATGCCTTGATTTCCCCCTCCTATCACGTTAGAAAGAGGGAGAAAAAACAAAAATATAACAGCTTTTTCTCCATTTTAATCTATTCCCATTTACCCACTGTTTTAATAATTCACATAAAAATTATTTTCCAATTTCAATTGCAATTTTTTTTTTTTTTGAGACAGAGTCTTGCTCTGTTGCCAGGCTGGAGTGCAGTGGCGCGACCTCGGCTGACTACAACCTCCATCTCCTGGGTTCAAGCAATTCTCCTGCCTCAGTCTCCCGAGTAGCTGGGACTACAGGCGTGCGCCACCATGCCCGACTAATTTTCTGTATTTTTTTAGTAGAGATGGAGTTTCGCCGTGTTAGCCAGGATGGTCTTGATCTCCTGACCTCGTGATCTGCCCATCTTGGCCTCCCAAAGTGTTAGGATTACAGGCGTGAGTCACCATGCCCGGCCCAAAAATGTTTCTAAGTTGCGATTTTTTTTTTTTTTTTTTTTTTTTTTTTCTGAGACAGGGTCTCGTTCTGTCACCCAGGCTGAAGTGCAGTGGTGCAATCATAGCTCACTGCAATGTCAAACTCCTGGACTCAAGGCACCCTCCTGCCTCAGACCTGAGTAGCTAAGACTAGAGGTGTGTGCCTCTGAGCCTGGCTAATTTATTTTTATTTTTATTTTATTTTATGTATTCATTCATTCATTCATTTAAGACAGGGTGTCTCTCTCTATTGCCCAGGCTGGAGTGCAATGGCGCAATCTGGGCTCACTACAACCTCTGCCTTCCAGGTTCAAGCTATTCTCTCACCTCCGCCTCCCCAGTAGCTGGGACTGGCACGCACCTCCACACCTGGCTAATTTTTGTATTTTTTGGTAGAGATGGGGTTTCACCGTGTTGCCCAGCCTTAATTTTTTTCTAGAGATGGGGTCTTGCTATGTTGCCCAAGCTAGTCTTGAACTACTGGGCTCAAGCGATTCTCCTTCCTTGACCTCTCAAAGTGTTGGGATTATAGGCATGAGCCACTGCATCCAGCCTAAATTGCAAATTTAAAGAGATTATGTCCTTTTTTCCTTTTCAGCACTTTAAATGTCTTTGAAGGTCAATGCTTCTTGGTTAGTACAAATAGCAAATGTACATTTTAAAATTTTTAATAAAAAACTAAACATCTGGCCAGGCATGGTGGCTCACACCTGCAATCTCAGCACTTTGGGAGGTCGAGGCGGGCAGATCACCTGAGGTCGGGAGTTCAAGACCAGCCTGACCAACATGGAGAAACCCTGTCTCTACTAAAAATACAAAATTAGTCAGACGTGTTGGCGCATGCCTATAATCCCAGCTACTTGGGAGTTGAGGCAGGAGAATCGTTTGAACCAGGGAGGCAGAGGTTGCGGTGAGCCGAGATCACGCCATTGCACTCTAGCCTGGGCAATAAGAGTGAAACTCCGTCTCAAAAAATAATAATAATAATAATAATAAACTGAACGTCTTTGAACAGAAAAGTTTGGGAGCTATAAGAAGATATAAAAATATAACAATGTTCCCTGATTTCAAATCACTTTCAGATAAGTTTTGTTCTAAATCCTGATAAGCGGAACAAATAAAATAAGCATAGCCTACTGGGCCGGAAGTGTTCAGCTGAGCATCTGTCTTGACAACATTGAAAGTTATTTTGGTGACTTCTCAAAGCAATTGGGATTTCAGTTAGAATTTCTATCAGATGGACCATTTTTCCCCTTCCCAGGACACACTGTGCTTGTAGCCCCACAAAATTTGTTGTACTCCTTCTTCTTTTCCTATGTCAACTAGAATGCCAACAGAGTTTTTAAACAATAAAGAGATTTATTTTCACCTAAAAAAATGTCCAAGCAGGACAGTGACCATGGAAGTTAGAATCCACTAAGGAGTGTGTAACAACTCACCTGCCAAATCAACTAAAAAAAAAAATCCAGATATAGGCACTTGAGAGGTTAATTCAATGGTTCCTCAACATTGTCACCATGAACTAATTTTTTTCATGCCCTTTGGTTCTGTCATCCTCAGCTTGTCTTCACAGTCATAGCACATCTGCCACACAACAGTGATCACATACAGCAGTTTCTCAACTTTGGAAGTTGGTATTTGGGGCTGAATAATTCATTGTTATGGGGGGCTGTCCTGTGCATTGTGGAATGTTTAGCAGCATCCCTGTTTTCTGCCCAGTAGATGCCCATAGCACTCTCCCCACAGTTACAACAAGCAAAAGCATCTTCACTCTTCAGTCATTGCCAAAAGTCCCATGGGGAGTGGGGACAAAATCACCCCCAGAACTGCTCACTATAGACACAACAGTCAGTAGCAGAAAACAGACTGATTTTTTTTTCCTCCAAATACTTTAGTTTAAGACCTCGCTCAGAAGTTCTCAGCAGACTTTCCCCCCATGGCATTGGCTAGAATTGTCACTTGCTCATGCCTAAACCAACCACATACAAGGTAAATGGGAATCAATGCAGCCCTCAGACTCAGGCAAGTGAGATGCTGTACCAACCCACACCTCAGCATCTTTGGAGTATATATATATATATATACACACACACACACACACACACACACACACATATATATATACACACACACATATACACAGACACACGTATATATACATATATGTATATACATATATACACACATATATACATACACACACACCTATGTATATATATTAAAAAATTTTTTGAGACAGAGTCTCACTCTGTCACCCAGGCTGGAGTGCAGTGGAATGATCCCAGTTCACTGCAATCTCTGCCTCCCAGGTTCAAGCGATTCTAGTGCCTCAGCCTCCCAAAGTAGCTGGGATTACAGGCTCATGCCATGTAATTAAAATTACGCCTACCTAATTTTGTATTTTTAGTAGAGAGTATTTTTAGTATTTTTAGTTTCACCATGTTGGCCAGGCTGGTCTCAAACTCCTGACCTCAAGTGATCTCCCCACCTCAGCCTCCTGAAGTGCTGGGATTACAGGCATGAGCCACTGCACCTGGCCTGGAGTATATTTTTAAAGTAAACTTTGTATTAGGCCATTCTTGTGTTGCTATAAAGAAATATCTGAGACTCAGCAATTTATTTTAAAAAACAGGTTTAACTGGCTCACAGTTCCACAGGCTGTACAGAACAGGCATCTCTTGGCTTCTGGGGAGGCCTCGGGAAGATTTTACTCATGGCAGAAGGTGGAGCAGAAGCTTGCACATCACATAGCGGGAACAGGAGCAAGAGGTGGAGGCTGGAGGGCCACACTTTATAGCAAACAGATCTCATCAGAACTCATTCACTATCATGAGGACAGCACTATGCCAAGAGGGATCCTCCCCCTGACCCAAACACCTCCCACCAGGCCCCACCTCCAACGATGAAGATTAGATTTCAACATGAGATTTGGGCAGGGACAAATATCCAAACTATATCAAACCTTTTATTTTGGAATAATTTAAATTTACAGAAAAGTTATAAAGATAGCACAGAGTGTGCCTATTTATCTCTTACCCAGTTTCCCCTAATATTAACATCTTAACATAACTATGGCACATTTGTTAAAATTGAGAGACTGTTATTGCTTCATGACTATTAATCAATTTTCACAGTTTATTAAAATTTCACCAATTTTTCCTACTATGTCTTTTTTCTGTTCCAGGATCCCACGCAGGATACCACATTACACTTAGCAATTAAGTCTCCTTATTCCCCTCTGGTCTGTGACAGTTTCTCAGTCTTTATTTGTTTTTGATGACCTGGATATTTTTGAATAGTGCTGGTCAGATGTTTTGTATAATGTCCCTAAATTTGGGTTTGTCTGATGATGTTTTTTTTTTCTCATGACTAGTTACAGGGTTACAGACTTTTAAGAGGAAGACCACAGAGGTAAAAGTAGAGTTCTCTCCTTATCACATCATGTCAGGAATACATACTACCAACATGACTTATCACTGTTGATGCTAACCTTGATCGCTTTGTTCAGGTAGTGTGTGCCAGGTGTCTCTGCTGTAAAGTTACTATTTTTTCCCTTTACATAATCTATTGTTTGGAAGCAAGACACTAAATTCAGCCCATACTCAAGGGGTGAAGCTTTAAATTCCATCTCTGGAGGGGAAACTGTCTACATGTATTATTTGGAATTCTTTAGTATGGAAGATTAATCTTTTACCCATTTATTTATTTACTTAATCATATACTTACATATGTATGTCAGCATAGATCCAGGTATATTTATTTTATTATTTGGGTTAAAATACTATACTGTTTGGTTGTTATGGATGGTTAATTTTAGGAGTCAACTTGATTAGGCTAAGTATGCCCAGGTAACTGGTAGAACATTATTGCTAGGTGTGGCTATGAAGTTTTTTCTCCTCGAAGAGAAAAAGGACATAGTAGGAAGAGATTTCAATCAGTTGACTGAGTAAAGAAAATAGCCCTCACCAATGAGGTGGGCATCATCCAAACTGTTGCATGATTAAACAGAACAAAAAGACAGAGGAAGGGTCAATTCACTCTCTCTTCTGGAGTCTGGACATCCATCTTATCTTCTGCCCTTGGACATCAGTGCTCCTGGTTGTCAAGCCCTCAGGCTTGGACTGGAACTACACCACTGGCTTTTCTGGATCTCCAGCTTGAAGATGGCAGGTTGTGGGATTTCTCGGCTTCTATAATCAAGCATGCCAATTATATATATAATCTCATATTGGTTCTGCTTCTCTGGAGAACCCTGACTAATATAGTTGTTGCTCATTATCATGTGGTTGTTCTCATTATCATTTCAATGTCTTGATGTATATTCTTCCACTTATTTCTTCTTGCTTAGATATAAATAAGTACACAGGCGTAAAAATATGTTTGTATGTGTATTTATTCTATAGAAGAAATTTGGTCTGGATGTCAAGTCTGAAAAGGATGATTGTTTTAGAAGCACCCTCAAGTAAGTCTAAAGCACAGTCAAGATTAAGGACCACCAACCATCCTAAGCCAATTATGGTTGTTCTCGTCAGGGCAGTCCCTAGTTGTGTGGGGCCCTAGACACTTTTTTTTTTTTTTTTTTTTTGGTGTGAAACCTCTATGTATATAAACAAAGGAAATAAGGAGAGAATGAAGTAGAATGGAATTAAAGCTGAAAGTTCATAAAGAGAAAAACTAAGAGCATACAAACTAAAGCTACAATGCAGAGACTATGAAGCAGACAGAAAATACACAGAATGGGGAAATAGTATAGGCCAGTTGGAACAGGAAAACAAGAAACACACAAAAAGAAGTATGTCTCAATTCCGGATAGTTTTCTAGTTACAATTCTAGCGCCAATCCACGTTTCTTTTTTTAATGAACCGTAAATTTATGGAAGTAACTTTGCAATGAAAAAAGTTCAATTATAGTATGTAGATGTGAAAAAAATGAATAAAAACAAGGAAGAGAACTGACCAATGCTGCAGGGATAAATAGCATAATGAAAGAAGTTAGGGGAGTATCCAGTTTACAGCCAGAAAGTGAGATCCATTCTGAGCTTTAGTTTGAAAAGCACGTCAAAATCAATCATTTCAGAAGACCACTAGACAGATAGACTTCCCCAGAGTTTGCAGATCTGGTCTTTATTTTTGCAGACTCAGAAACATGAGCTGCCAGATTACTAAGTCTAGTCTGTCTCTTGGGTGTAAATGCATTGATCAAGCTCATAGAAACTCATACATTAAAAACCCAACCAGGCGCAGTGGCTCACACCCATAAATCCCAACAGTTTTGGAGGCTGAGGCAGGAGGATCACTTGAACCCAGGAGTTTGAGACCAGCCTGGGCAACATAGTGAGACCCCATCTGTAAAAAAAAAAAAAAAAAAAAGCTGCAAAAAACCTAATATATAATCTGTCACGGGATTAGAGTTAAAAAAAGAAAAAACAATACAAATTAATTGATTTATAAAGATAATTGCCAATTGACTAAATACTTTTTTTACTGCTCATAGCATTATATTTCCATAGGCAAATTAATGTGGGAAACCAAATTATTATTGAAAGATTGCTTCATAAGTACAAAATTAGATCAATAGAAGTTGATTGAAGTTAGTGCTATCAAGTTATAACAATCTGATGCATCCACTTGTATCCTAAGAACATACTTGCTGAAGAGCCTAGATACTTAAGTCTGTGGGCCAGAGCTGATTAATAATCTGAAGACACCATAGCGGTCAAAATAATAGTCTCCAAAGATGTCCTCATCTGAATCCCCAGAACCTGTGAATATGTCATGTTACATGGCAGGGAGGAATTAAGGTTGCAGATGGAATTTAGGTTGCTATAGGGCTGAATTTAAAATGAGAAAATTATCCTAGATTATCCAGGTAGGCCCAGGGTAGTAATCACAAGGGTACTTTAAATGTGGAAGAAGGAGGTACAATTTAGAGTGATGCAATATGAGAAAGACTCAACTGGCCATGGCTGGTTTTGAAGATGAAGGGGGCCATGAGCCAAGAAATGTGGAGACCTCTAGAAGCTGGAAAAGGCAAAAATATAGATTATCCTCTAGATTCTTTAGGGAGGAATACAGCCCTGCTGACACCTTAATTTTAGCATAGTGCGATGCATCTACGACTTTAGGACTTTTTTCTTTGTACAAGATTTTATTAAAGTTCTTTATAGAACACCATCCAGACTCCAGACACAGCTGCTAAGGAGACCCTGTTATGCTGTGGGGACTGGTTGGGACATGGCAGGTGGCTCTGGCTTCCTACCCTTCTGTTCTGAGATGGGAGTGGTGGAGAGTATCTCATCTTTGGGTTCCATGAACCCAAAGGTTTAAAAAATCCTCAGCGAAAAAAGGCAAATCTACTAGATAGCTCGTGATCTTTCTCCATGAACCCAAAGATGGGTCCCCTGCCCCTGGTCAGGCAGGGGCTTCCTAAGGCTAATCTTACCAGCTGGTTCCCAGGGAAGCATGATCTTCACCTTGATGCCCAGCACACCCTGTTGGAGCAGCACATGGTGCACAGTGGTGTCAACATAGTATTAACAGGGTCCCAGCTGTGGATGATCAGGCCATCCACAAACTTCATGGATTTAGCCCTCTGTCCTCAGAGTTTCCCGGACACAATGACCTTGAAGCCTTTGGTCCCATGCTCCATAATGAACCACAGCACACCACATCAGGCCTTCTGCACAGCAAGCCCTCCTAGGTGTTTGTAACACAGAGACTCTGCCTGGACAATGGCACATATCTCTTGTGGACACCTTTTCAGCATAAAGCTCTAATTTACCCTCTGAAAAGCCAAACCTCTTCTGAACTACTGCAGTCAATTCCCAAATATGCCAGCCCTTCTCACCAAGAATATTCTGTGTTCTGGTGGCTAAGGTAAAGATTTCTGTCCTAGTTGGTGTAACTCAGACCTCAACTCCAGAGTAGCTATCTTCAGCCAGCTCCTGAATGAGAACTTCATTCAGTTCAGCTTTGAAGATACCATCAGTGACAAACTTCCTCTTCTTGGAAAACTGAACCACCATCTTGCTGTGGCACACCAGTGAAAGGAAAGGATGACATTTAGGACTTCTGACCTCCAGAACTGTAAAATAAGGTAATTTGTTATAGCAACAATGGGAAATGAACACAGACACTCTGCCAAAATTTGATCTTTCTGACCTCTATTTATGAATTCCATAAATTTTCCTTTCACCATCTTTTAAAGCAAACTAATATAATAACTTGGTGTAAACTTTTAGTTACATCACAATCCAGACAGGCTTCCCCAGCTGGATCACCTTGATTGGTGTTCACCAATTATTTGGACACTTCTTGTTCTGGCGAATCTTGTATGCGGGCCATTTCTTGATCCTGGGAATCTCCAGACAATAGGATTGAAGAGATCTGGCTCTAAGATTTCTTACTGATACATTTTGTTCTCTCAGAGGCCATTCTAGACTAACCAAAAATGAAAGGTGAATTCTGGAATCCCTCCAAATGTCTGGGGACACCAAATCTCGGAGTGTACAGGGCAGAACAAATATCTAATGGCATGAGTAAGCTGGCATATTGTAACCCAACATATTTGATTATTGTTCCCTGCAGAATACAACTGCATTACAGTGTCAAAGGCTTGTCTTAAAAGACAGAGCATGTTCCTCCTTGTATCAAGCTAGATACAAAGAGATCTTCCTCATCTCTGAAAACAGAGTTCTTTATAGTCCATGTTATAAAGTCCAGATTTGTTCTAAATTTAAAAAAAGCTAACAGTTATTGAGCTTTTAATGTGTATCAGGCACTATTCTAATTTCATTTAAGTTCATTTAAACTTCACCACAACCCTATGACTTACCAATAATTATCCCTGTTTTACGGATGAAGAAACTGAAGCTCAGAGTGACTAAGTAGTTTGACCAGGGTTAGAAAACTGGTAAGTGGCAGAGCTATTATATGAACCGTGTTAGTCTAGAGACTGAGTTCTTAACTAATACACTTTATACTACAGTTTGAATATATCCCTCAAAGCTTACATGTTGAAAACTTGATCCCCAATGCCATGATGTTGAGAGGTGGAGCCTAATGAGAAGTGATTAGGCTATGAGGCCTCTGCCCTCATGAATAGATTAATGCTGTTATCCTGGGAATGGGTTCCTCATAAAACGATGAGTTTGGCCCCATCTTGCTCTCTCTCTCTGTCTCTCTCTCTTTCTCTCTCTTTCTCACCTTCTCTTTGTCCTTCTGCCATGGGATGATGTAGCAAGAAGGTCCTCACAAGATGCCAGCCCCTCAATCTTGGACTTCCCAGCCTCAAGAACCCATGAGCTAATAAATTTCTGTTCATTATGTGAAAGTTGTCAAGATCAAAATGGAGTCACTTGGCTTAAAAAATAAAAATAAAAAATAGAGCCTCAAAGGGCCATGAAGGAAGGGTTCTCACAAATAAATGCCTGGTAACAAAAACTATCACAAAAGATGCTGCAAAAACCATAACATTGCACAAACACCACAGCAACCTTGCACACAAAACAGTATTTCTGTGAGGATATCTGCCCAGCAACTGCTTATCTAACCTTGGACTGGTGTCACCTTTGTAATTGATCCTTGTAGCCATGGCTAAATTATCTCAAAACAATTATGTAATCCTTTTCATTTTTTCTTTAAAAACCTTTGTGTTCCTTCACCTCCCTAAATACCCACGTAGTTTACTAAGGGTGCACATACTCCTATTGCAATGCCCTATTCCCTAATAAAGACCATTTTCCTTTAGAGAGCTTCTCTGTTATCTTGGTTGACAATTATAAATTACCCAGTCTGTGCTATTCTCTTATAGCACAAAACAAAGACACTTTTCCATAATTTAGAAGTGTATTCATCTTCAACAAACACAGGTATACCAGAACAAAAATAAAGGGAGGTACAGGGGATGACTACATAAAGAAGAGGATGTTTTTCACAATAAGGACTATTAATAACAAAGCAAAGTAATTATCATAATAATTTAATTAAAAATGAGAGGATTATCTCCAACAATTGTGTTTGAGAAGAAAAACTTGTACTACAAACTTGGAATAAGGTGCTTATAGCAGTTTAGTCATAGTAGTTCTGTTGAAGCTGTCTAGATGGATAAAAAAGTTATTGCACTGTGAATCAGAAGAATTGGATTCCAGGTGTTCTTGCCACTATTTAACTAAGTGAGCCTGATAAAGCCACTAACCTTCTAGCTTCTAGTTTACCAGAAATAGTATTCATGCTGCTGGAGAAAGCACCGTAAGAAGAAAAGGGATAAATGCTTTCTTGTCACAGGAGATTGAACACTAGCATCAAGAATTTATTAACATTTTAAAATACTAAAAGAGTATAATTGGATTGTTTGTAACACAAAGGATAAATGCTTGAGATGATGGATACCCATTTACCCTGATGTGATTATTACTCATTGTATGCCTGTATCAAAATAGCTCATGTACCCCCATAAATATACACACCTACTATGTATCCACAAAAATGAAAAATTAGAAATTTTTTAAAAAGAATTTATTGAACACATCCCATTTGAAAAGCACAAGGTAAGTTGAAAATTGGAAGGGACAACATTAATTTATTTCATCAAGTTTAAATTAGTGGGTAGTGAGGCCTGAAAAACAATACTCCTAAAATTATAAAGAAAGGTTTAAAAAATCCTCAGCAAAAAAAGGCAAATCTAGATAGCTCATGATCTTTCTGCATCCAGGTAAGCTGGGATATCTATGCATTTTAACAGCTTTTGTAAATTTCTCTATTCCACTAGAGATATCCTTAAATGAAGTTAGCTTTTGGTTCAAGTCAATTTAATTCAACCTACATTTATAGAATGCCCTCAAAAGCAATTTACTCTGAAACTAAGGAAGCCTAAGCCCCAGGCCTGTCACTTGCACAGCCCCCATGAGTACTGGGAGCTGCTGGGCATTTGGTGGAAGCAGAAACCAGGTCACAAACAGGAAGAGGTTCTATGTAGCACTTATGGTAAATTGCCTAAAAGAGTTCACAGAAGGAAAGGACCTGAATTTCCACAGCTCTACTTAAGTTTTTGTGGCTCTTTTTGCATTCTAAATGTAGTACTCACTTTTCAACATAATTTTGTATCCATAATGTTATATCAAAGCAAATTCTATAAGAGATTTATACAAAGATGAAGGATCTCACTGTTTTGTAGGAAGAAGAGTGCAGCATTAGGTATAAAACAAAATTGCGGGGCACGGTGGCTCATGCCTATAATCCCGGCACTTTGGGAGGCTGAGGTGGGTGGATTATCTGAGGTCAGGAGTTTGAAACCAGCATGACCAACATGGTGAAACCCCATCTCTACTAAAAATACAAAAAAAAAAAAAAATTAGCTGGGCATGGTGGCAGGCACCTGTAATCCCAGCTACTTGGGAGGCTAAGGCAGGAGAATCGCCTGAAGCCATTGCACTCCAACCTGGGTGACAGAGCAAGACTCTGCCTCAAAAAAAAAAAAAAAAAGTGCTAGTCCAGTAATAGTAACAAAGTGTAATAGGATCGCTTAGAATAAAACATTAGTAATACTAATTCATTGCAGTATCCTTATCTTCTGGATGATGCCAGGCTTACAAAAACAAACAAAACAAACCCTGAGAGAGTTGAAGAAATCCTGAATCTGTGAAATAGCCCATGGCCTGGAGTTTCTTAAGGTAGGGTCTTTTAAATATAAACATAAAGATATATATATATATATATATATATTTTTTTTTTTTTTTTTTTTTGGAGATGGAGTCTCACTCTGTCGCCCAGGCTGGAGTGCAGTGGCTCAATCTCAGCTCACTGCAAGCTCTGCCTCTTGGGTTCATGCCATTCTCCTGCCTCAGCCTCCCGAGTAGCTGGGACTACAGGCGCCCGCCACCACGCCTGGCTAATTTTTTGTATTTTTAGTGGAGACAGGGTTTCACCGTGTTAGCCAGGATGGTCTCAAGCTCTTGACCTCGTGATCCGCCCACCTCAGCCTCCCAAAGTGCTGGGATTACAGGCCTGAGCCACTGCATCGGCCAATATTTTCTATTGTGATCTGTAGTGTAATAGACAGTAGTGTTCATCAAGTATACTACACACTCCTTTACATTTCTCAGCTTTCTTTTTTTTTTTTTTTTTTGAAACAGAGTCTCACTCCAACACCCAGGCTGGAGTGCAGTGGCGCGATCTTGGCTCACTGCAACCTCCACCTCCCAGGTTCAAGCGATTCCCCTGCCTCGGCCTCCCAAGTAGCTAGGATTACAAGCATGCGCCACTATGCCCGGCTAATTTTTGTATTTTAGTGGAGATGGGGTTTCACCATGCTGGCCATGATGGTCTGATCTCCTGACCTCCTGATCCGCCTGTCTCAGCCTCCCAAAGTGCTGGGAGTACAGGCGTGAGCCACCGTGCCTGGCCTCAGCTTTCTTCACAGTTAAAAATTGGAGGTATGTGTCTATTCTGGTCAATGGCCCATGAGAGAAGGTGATTGGGTTGTTTCTGTTTCAAGGCTCTTAACCCTGGGTAAGCGCTAGTATGAGTCCTCTGTGCTCTCTCTAGAAAGATTTTAAACCTAAAAGTAAAGACCATCAAGATGGAGTAATTGAAGGATATATAAATATTACATTCTTGAAGATCTGGAAGACAACCACCAAGGAGAGCAATCCGACTTTATGGGACTTTATGGGAGTGACGTATGACATGTAAAATACTTTGATGTTAAGCTATGCTGATTAGGGGTGGGGGTGGGGAGGTGTTACCACAATTTCACCTAGTGTAGCTTATCCAGACTAATTCATTCTTTTTTCTTTTTCTTTTTCGATTTGGAGTCTCACTCTGTTGTCCAGGCTGGAGTGCAGTGGCACAATCTCTGCCCACCGCAACCTCTGCCTCCTGGGTTCAAGCGATTCTTGTGCTGCAGCCTCCCAAGTAGCTGGGAGTACAGGTGCGCGCCACCACACCCAGCTAATTTTTGTATTTTTAGTAGAGACAGAGTTTCACCATGTTGGCCAGGCTGGTCTCGAACTCCTGACCTCAAGTGATCTGCCCATTTCGGCATCCCAAAGTGCTGGGATTACAGGCGTGAGCCACCACACCTGATGCAGACTAATTCTCACATACAAATAAATGCATTTCACATCTTGACTGTGTGTGTATGTGTGCGTGTGTATGTATATACATACACATATATAACTGAACCAAATTTAAATATAATATCCTTGCTATTTCTGATTTACTTAGTATTTTCTGTTCTATGTAGGAAAATGATTATACTTAATTTTACCACAACCTAATAGGTCTCCACCCACAATGTGAAAAATACTGTCTTAAATTGCCTCAGATGCTGACTGTCTATAAACAATTTTCTGGCGTGTCCAATTATTTAGAAAAATAATTATAAGTTTTACAATAAATGCATTGCTACAATGAAAATGAAATGGAAAATACAAAATATTTCATCTTGTAAAATTAAATTATGGCTTTTTTTTGCAGTATGTTTCTATTTGGTGCATACATGTACATACATGTGCATACATATATGCATGAATGTTTTTAGACATTCTGCAAAACTGGGGGTTCCGCTGCTCTGTAAGTTTGCACTTTATCACTCCAAAAGAACTCCATTAAGATCGCGGCCGAGATCGCGCCACTGCACTCCAGCCTGGGCGACAGAGCGAGACTCCGTCTCAAAAAAAAAAAAAAAGAGAGATCGCGGCCAGGCGCGGTTGCTCATATCTGTAATCCCAGCACTTTGTGAGGCCGAAGTGGGCGGATCACGAGGTCAGGAGATCGAGACCATCCTGGCCAACATGGTGAAACCCCGTCTCTACTAAAAATACAAAAATTAGCTGGGCGTGGTGGTGTGAGCCTGTAGTCCCAGCTACTTGGGAGGCTGAGGCAGGAGAATCGCTTGAACCTGGGAGGCAGAGGTTGCAATGAGCCTAGATAGCGCCACTGCACTCCAGCCTGGGCGACAGAGCAAGACTCCGTCTCAAAAAAAAAAAAAAAAAAAATCGCTCGATCCAGGCCGGGCCTGGTAGCTCACGCCTGTTAATCCCAGCATTTTGGGAGGCTGAGGCTGATGGATCACCTGAGGTTAGGAGTTCCAGACCAGCCTGGCGAAATCCCCTCTCTACTAAAATACAAAGATTAGACGGACGTGGTGGCACGTGCCTGTAATCCCTGTAATCCCAGCTACCTGGGAGGCTGAGGCAGCAGAATCACTTGAACTCAAAAGGCAGAGGTTGCTGTGAGCCGAGACTGTGCCACTGCATTCCGTCCTGGGTGACAGACCCAGACTCTGTCTCAAAAAACAGGCCGGGTGCGGTGGCTCACGCCTGTAATCCCAGCACTTTGGGAGGTTGAGGCAGGTGGATCACGAGGTCAGGAGTTTGAGACTATCCTGGCCAACATGGTGAAACCGTATCTCTATTAAAAATACAAAAATTAGCTGGGCGTGGTGGTGCGCCCCTGCAGTCCCAGCTACTCGGGAGGCTGAGGCAGGAGAATCCCTTGAACTCCTGGAGGCGGAGTTTGCAGTGAGCCAGGATCGTGCCACTGCACTCCAGCCTGAAGACAGAGCAAGACACCGTCTCAAAATAAATAAATAAATAAATAAATAAATAAATAAATAAATAAATAAATAAAGTGAAAAATAAAAAAAGAACACTTGATCCCTGAGAACAAAGTCATCTTCATTTATTTCTCTTTCCAATCACAGGAAAAATAAGTCACAGAATATGCCATTGTTCTGTTTTTGAAGTCCTGGAAGAGGTAAAAACAGAACCCCGTGTCTGAGCCACTTCGCCCAGGTTAGACCCACTCAGCAACTCGGGGACTGAGGACATGAGACCGAACGGCGTGGGCCTCGGGCCAGAATTGGCAAGACGCTCTCGCGAGAGCCTTCCAACCGCCGCGAGCTCTCGTGAGCACTAGTTTTCTATCTCAGCACCCCCAAGGGTCAGCACCTACCCGCCGGCTCCCTCTGCTACCGCGGGCCGGAACTTTTGTCGATAGGAACGGGTTTGCACAGTTGAGTGTTGTCGGCCGGCGTGAAGGAGACTAGGGGGCCATCCTCTTCCTTTCGCCGTCGCCGCCGCGGAGCGGAGTCGAGCCGAGCTGATTTGATCGAGGAGCGCGGTTACCGGACGGGCTGGGTCTATGGTCGCTCCGCGGGCCGCTCCGCCGGCTGGTGCTTTTTTATCAGGGCAAGCTGTGTTCCATGGCAGGGAACTTTTGGCAGAGCTCCCACTAGTAAGCGATCTTCCGTCTTCTCACCTGGGGCCGGTTTTTGGGGGGGCTGTGAGGACGGGGCCTGTGACTCCCCTGGGCCTGGATCCCGGCTCAGTTCCGAGTGCCGGGGTCCTCATGGGAGACCGCAGCGGCCAGAAGCAAGATGCGCTTTTCTGAGGCGACTCCCTTCCCCGCCCCCAGCCCCAGTTTCGGGGAGGGAAGGATCTGTGAGGGGGAGGGGTGGGAGAGAGTTTAGTCTCCTGGGAAGGAACGTTTCGGAGTTTAATTTCGGATTCTTGGTTTAGCTAGGCCGCGGGGGGTCGGATAGAGTGGGCACAGGTACGGGAGGTGTGACTCAGCTCAAGACTGTGAGGCTACCTGTTCAGGACAGTTGTGGCGTGCTTTTGCCTGGGATTTCTTCGGGTGATCGGCGTCGTGGTCTTTTGTCATTCACTGTATATCTTGAGTGGATTCAGTATTATGAGGAGAGGAGAGAGTCTGGCTTGTTTCTGCCTACTAACCGCTTCTTGCCCGTACTTTATGTCTAGATGGAGTTTTATATTGATAAGATATAGGGCAGGTGCCCTCTAAATTTATCCATTTCATTAGCCTGTGCTTTATATTTTGTTTTAAAGGCCTATTTTTCCAGTGACTTTGTTTACCTATTTCTTTAACCTTTTTCATGAATAAGTTCTTGTTTCTGTCAGTGACCATGTGAGAGCTAGAATAATATTAAAAACATTTATCCCTAAATACATTTGTTTAAGCAGGCAGGAAGGTGCGTCATGGGGTTAATTGAACATTGAGTAGGCTTTCCACTGTATAGTTGAAAGATGAACAGAATTTGACAAAGAAGGTATCTTAGTATAATTTTTTATGCTAAGAAAGCATTAGTAAGTAATTTAAATTTCGATTCTGTGAATAGGATCTGTTCCTGATGTTCATTTTTTAGCCCTTCGCAAGGAGAAAAAAAGAAACAATGAACTCGGTAACCTATTTAAGGAAAAGCAGGTTTTCCTCTTGCTATAAAGTGATTCTGTGGAGATGACATGTTAAAGAAGCTTTACCACTGATCATATGTGTGTGTGTATATATATGTGTGTGTGTATATATATATATGTATATATATGTTGCATTGTTTTCACACACTGAAATATTGCTTGGGCAAAATTAAAGTATCGAAAGTTTAGGTATTGGAGTTGGAGCTCCTGAAAAAAAAGTTTAGGTAGTGGAGAAGAGATATTCTGATAAACTTTGAAAGAAGCTGAGAGAATTGACAAGTAGCTGACTGTTGATTTTTCAGTTTTTCAACTTAAAAAAAAAGATCCTGCCTTATTTTCAATAGTGTTCTCATTATACTTTCACTTATTCATAGCATCATAAAAACATTTTTTCACTTTTCAAATATAAAATTATTATAAAGTTAAGTGTACTTCTTTGAAACTGTTCTTTCCTCCCAATTCAAATAGTCCTAAAAGAAGGGACCATTTTGCCTTGCTCAAATCCCTTGAGCAATCATGGAGTTTCTCATCTGGAGAAGGTAGCGAGTGTGGAAGACAAGACAATTCTGGAAAAACAAACGAAAAGATTATGAAAGGCCATTGTCTTAGGTGAATTTGGTGAAAGAGGGCAATTAACATTAAATATGCTATATCTCATGCTTCTAAGATGCACGTTTTCACACTTTAACATCTTTGAAATCAGCATGGCAGTTTCTTTCATAGCATATGAAATAATGATGAATCCTAGATGTAATCTTAAATTTGATGAAATGCAGTATTTATAAATTTTTTTAGTTTATCCTCCATACAAAGTTCTGTGAGGAAAACTCATAAAATGTTTGTGAAATTTATCTTTTTAAAAACATAAAATGACTCTGTGGGGATGAAATTAATTAGCAAACCACAGTGTAGTTGAGGTAGAACAAAACACAGTCTGTGACCAAAATGAACTAGAAGGGCACTAAGTATTTGTTGGTTGATTGAATGCATTAATGAACAAGTAACAAAAATAAAAACTACAAAACTAACTGTGGATACTTTATTGTGTGAAAAAGGAAACTTAAAATACAGTTACTTACTATCTAGAAAATAACATCATAATAGTACCATATATGGAATGTAACCAAAGCTTGAATGTATTAGAAAATCAATATCCTGAATAATTGAGATAATAGAAATATTCTATTTAATAATATTAAGAAGGAAGCATGAAATAAACCTAAAGAAACAGAAAGAAGGACTTAAAATAGATAACAATGATGCTAATATATTAAAAGGAAAAAAATTATAAAAGCTCATTTTTAGAGTAAACAAAAACAGTAGACCAAACTACTGCTAGTTAAATCAGGGGAAAAAGGAATGATACAAAAATACAAAATTAGGAATGAGAAAAGTAAACCCAGGTGTACTTTTGGGTTATCTCCAGGGTTTTAAATTTGAAAGCCAAAGCAAGTTAAGAATATTACTCAAGAGCTATGCATTATTTCATGGGTAAATACTTTCCATCTTTCAAGAGAACCTCCTTTTGAAATTGTTCCATTTCATACAGGAAGAAGAAAAGCTTTCTAATTCTCTTTATGAAGCCATGATAACACAGAAAAATCTAGCAAAGGGAACACTAAAAACAGTCTCACTTTTGAATATTGATGCAAACATTGTAAATGAATTATTACCAAATGCAGTCTAACATTACACTGAAAGTATAAAACGTGACAGTGGATTTTATTATAGAAATATAGTCAATATTAAGAAATCTATTAAGCAGTAAAGGTATTAAAAAACTAATACAATTCAACATTTATCCTTGACTAAAGCTCTTACTGAAACAGAAATAGGATGCTTCCTTAACATGAAAAACATTAAGCATCAGCAGTGGTGAAACATTGAGATAATTAGGGTGCCTATTTAAGATTTTACCAATATGCTAGTCAATACAATTGATACAAAGGAGATATAGAAAGAATGACAAAACAGTGACAAAATTATCAATACGTGGAAATAAAATTAATGAGAAAATTCAGTTAATTGAGAAGTTATTAGAAATAATAAAGGTTTAGGAAGGTGACCAGTTATAAAATGCAAAAATAAAAGCTTTTAAAAAATGGATAGGGAAGTATAATTTACATTAGCAACAGAAAATATACAGAGGGAAAAATATAAAGAAATATACAGAACCTGTAGGAAGAAAACTTTAAAAGTCCATAGTGGCACATACAGATTTTAATAGAGTTTGAATTCTCAGTAAGATGTCATTTCTCCCTATATGGATCTTTAAATGTAATGTAATCACAAAATTTGAATGGATATTCTTCATTAGGACTCGACATAATGCTTCTAAAGTTTAGGTCTTAGAATAATAATTGTGATAGAATAGTCAGAAATTTTCAGAAGAATAGAAGGGAGTATTTTTCATATCACCTATTAATTACTTAATTTTCTGTGTTTTAAAGTAGCACAGCATATGAAGAAGAAAAAAATAGGAAATTATAAGGAAGATCCAAATATAATGATAGAATTATAAATCAGGAAATACCTTAGCGCATTTGGATAAGCATTTGACAAAATATTTAGCTGGATCCCTACTTTATACTCTGTACCAAAATAAATTCCAGATGGATCATAAATTGAAGGAAAAAAGCCCTTAAGGGTATTAGAAAATATGGGTGAATTGTTTTTTATGTTTTTGAATCAGGAAACGCCTCGCTATGCCTGACAAACATGGAAGTAAAAGGTAGATTTAAGTAAGTGATTCAGATTTCTGTATTACAAATAAATACTCAGAGATATTTAAACTTGGGAGAAATTTTGCGCTTATTTGACAAACGAATGATTTATTATTCATACTATACAAATTTTAGATCAGAAGAATCTCTTAATCATTAAAAAAAATCGGTAATCCCATTAGAAAAATGGTCATATTAGAATTAACATTGTACAAAAGAAGAACTGTGTTAGACCAATAAAGACATGGAAAGATGTTTAACCTCAAAAGTAAACTACAGGGAAAAGACACAGTGACATACTACTTTGCCTTTAAGTTACAAAGTATTTAAAAGCGGCAGGAACCCCTAGGATTTTTTTTTTTTTTTTTTTTTTTTGACAGAGTCTCACTCTGTCTCCCAGGCTGGAGTGCAGTGGTATGATCTCAACTCACTGCAACTTCTACCTCCCGGGTTCAAGCAATTCTCCTGCCTCCGCCTCCCAAGTAGCTGGGACTACAGGTGCACGCCACTACATCCAGCTAATTTTTGTAATTTTAGTAGAGACGGAGTTTCACCATATTGGTCAGGCTGGTCTCAAACTCCTGACCTCAGGTGATCCACCCACCTCGGCCTCCCAGAGTGCTGGAATTACAGGCATGAGCCACCACGCCTGGCCAGGATTAAATATTATAAGATTCACTCATGAACTGTTAATACAAATGGAAATTGGTATAATGTTTTTGGAGGGTAAACTGACAATGTGTATCAATAAGTTACCAGCAACACTGACCCATTAATCCTACTTCTGGGAAGTTATTTCAAATATATTATTAATCAAATATGCAAGGAGAATTACAAAGATATTCATTAAGAAGAATATCCAGGAAAATAGTAGCAAGAGAGTATTTTTTTATATCAGCTATTAATTACTTAATTTTTTGTGTTTTAAAATAGCACAGCATATGAACAAAAAAAAAAATAGGAAATTATAAAGAAGATCCAAGTATAATGATAGAATTATAAATCAGGAAATACCTCCGTGCATTTGGATAAGCATTTGACAAAATTTTAGCTGGATTCCTACTTTCCACCAAAATAAATTCCAGATGGATCATAAATTGAAGGAAAAAAGCCCTTAAGGGTATTAGAAAATATGGGTGAAAAATAATGACCTATATTTCCATCAGTGGAGATTGGCTAAATAATGATCCATCCATAAAGCTGTATAAAAGAATGCTGAATAACAAGTTCATTGACATAAGACTTCAAATACATATTGAATGACAAACACAGGTTCAAGATAGTTTTTTCTTTGAGTCATGTCAATTTCATATCTGGTTAAAAATAGCACACCTGACTAGGCAAGAGGAGGAGGCTATCAGTGTAACACATTCTGAGGCAGTTTTTAATATAATTAGGTTTGTGAAGTAAGGAAATTAAATGCCATAGTTACCCATGAACAGCTGGAAAACTATATACTTCCTCAAATCTAAGCCACCATCAATTGGTGCTAAATAATTCCACCATTATCTTATATCACTAAGAAAGAATAAACATGCTGCCAATTAAAACACGAAGGCATCACAGATTGTAAGACATATCTTGATAGCAGAGCCAGAATCGATGAAATACAAGCTAGTAACAGACTAAGGAGGAAGAAGGAAAAGATTAGAGCAGAATTTTTTTCAGGACGTATTTACATTTATTAGTGAGATAATTCTTATTAGTCACATTTCAAGAAATGTGAGAAATAATTGTCTTTAAGGTTACTTTTTGCACTTTGTACTTCTCAGAATATGAACAATGTGTTCAATCTTAGAGTGTTTCCTCTGACCTTGCTTGTTGATTTTCTGTAACATGTCTTTTCTAGTTTGCAGTGGATTTTGGATAAACAAGATCTGTTGAAGGAGCGCCAAAAGGATTTAAAGTTTCTCTCAGAGGAAGAATATTGGAAGTTACAAATATTTTTTACAAATGGTAAACTTTTTAAAAAATTGGTTCAAATTGTATAGTTGGTTACCTCTGAATAAAAATGTCTTTGTGTGGTAATTTGTGAACTGTTTTAGTGCATACCTAACATTTTTATTTATACAGGTATTCTTTTTACAACGTATTCATTTATCTTTCTTTTTAGTGATCCAAATAAAGTTTTTTTGTGTGAATTTTACATATCACAGGCACTCAAGACAATTTGAAAGTGTTACCTAATCTCCCTAAGGCTTTATAATAATTATTAGACCCAGTTCAAGGTTGGCTAAAGCAAAGTACTTTGAGGATAAATGATTCTTTGGATTGACATTCCTATAGTGATCATATCTCTTAGAACTTTGCTTTGAAGGGAAGAGGATGTAGGGATAGGTCTTTACTCTGACATGTAATAGGTTTGTCACATAATTTTTTTAACTTTCAGTTCACTGTTTTGTAAACTTACCTCTTTTTTTTGAGGATTCATTATGGATTTTTATTTATTTATTTATTTTGGTGAGCTGTATAAAGCTAAGTGTGGTGGCTCACACCTGTAATCTTAGCACTTTGGGAGGCAGAGGTGGGCAGATCACTTGAGGCCAGGAGTTTGAGACGAGCCTGGCCAACATGGTGAAATTCCCTCTCTACTAAAAATACAAAAATTAGCTGGGCGTGGTGAGGCACAAGAATCACTTGAACCTGGGAGGTGGAGATTGCAGTGAGCCAAGATCGTGCTACTGCATTCCAGCCTGGGCGACAGAACGAGACTCTGTCTCAAAACAACAAAAAAAGTGGTAGTATTAACAAGTTTCATCGGTGTCTAATATTTTCTTTTTATGTTTATTATAAAGATAATATGAAAAGCATTAAAAATATTTAGAAGATAGACGGGAAATACTTATTCAACTCCATCAACGGATGAATAATTTTTTTGCTGTGGGGCAATTTCTGTTTTGTTGTTGTTTTGTCGTTATTTATGCATACCTATATATTTCTTAACACATTTGCAAATCCTAGTATTAGACAACTGTGACTCACATAGACCATATGTAGGTTTTTTCCTTTGTTAAAAATGAACATAATTATGATTTAACCACATGGAAGTTACTGTTCAGTGTTAATATATAATGATACCAGAAGATACATTTAAAATTTCATTATTTACCTTTTAGTTATCCAAGCATTAGGTGAACATCTTAAATTAAGACAACAAGTTATTGCCACTGCTACGGTATATTTCAAGAGATTCTATGCCAGGTAGGATTATTTTTAATTTATTTTATTTATTTGAACTCTTATCTAATGCTGATGAACCTTAGCACAGTGTAAATGAATCATGTGTCTACCATAGAGTTATCTTGATTTTTCCCAGTGTGTTTTCTATATGAATGATATTTAACTTTGTTTTATCATATTTTAGGTATTCTCTGAAAAGTATAGATCCTGTATTAATGGCTCCTACATGTGTGTTTTTGGCATCCAAAGTAGAGGTATAAAACGATTTTCTGTTCTTCATCAAAGTGTAGTCAATGTATGTTGGTTACTCTGCCCCAGTTTTCACATTGCCTATGTAAAATTTATAAATGGTAATTTAAGCAAAATACTAAAATTGTACAAAATCAAAGAAATATATACATATCCTTATATATTCACTTAACAGACACATACAGCACTTACTGTGTACCAACTGACTTAATCTTTGTAACAAACTGGAATACATAGTAGTAGTATTCCCATTTTATAAATGAAGAAACTGAGACAGAGATGAAGAACTTGCTTAAGATTATATAGCTAGTAAGTGTCAGAGCCCGTGTTTGAACCATGGGAGTCTTGTTACCAATCCTGTGTTCTTAACTACTTTCCTCTGCTGCCTTTGAGACATCTATTGTTTGGCAC
This sequence comes from Hylobates moloch, assembly GCF_009828535.3. Lineage (NCBI taxonomy): Eukaryota > Metazoa > Chordata > Mammalia > Primates > Hylobatidae > Hylobates > Hylobates moloch. The sequence goes on along the minus strand of NW_026652277.1, from coordinate 117,391,119 downwards.
TGAGTAGTATTCAGTAAGTACCACAGCTTGCCTACCATAACCTGAGAATGTCCCTTATCCTTCTCATCCATATGCTTATCTTCTCCTGTCTTCCCTCCCATCATCCTGATGATTGGCTGCCTACCAAGCCAGAAGGAAGGCAAGGATTAGGGGAAGCTATAGCTATATAGAGTCTTAACAAGTAAAAGTTGAGGTTGTGAGCATAGAGAAATTAGGTAAGGGAGAGAAGATAGATAGGAACTTGCAGCAGAGACTGAATTTCTGTTCAATTTTTTTACCTTTGTAGTGTTTTTGAAAGAGCTCAGCTAAAGTCCAGAAAATAATAGCAGATATTGGCTGTTTTTCATAAATAATTAATGTAGTCTTTGGTGGTGTGAAATCTTTGCATTATGTTTCTATTTTTGGATAATGTCTTAGAGTGGTATTCTTAGAGTTGTATTCTTGAATATTGAATGTGATTTTTACCTAGTAAGTTTACATTCTTTTTGGCACCCACTTTGATTTAGTTTTGTTTTAGCCATGATTTAAGATTATCCATGACATCTTTCCCAACTATTACCTAAATAATGACAATTGACTCTGTTAGAAATAATATTACGACAAGCTTTCTAGAAGTTTATGTTTTCTAATTGTGAGTGGTAGTTTAAGAAGGCAGAATCAGCTTTGTTTTTGTTAAGTTCTTTAATGGAAAAGAAAGTGTTTATTAAAGGTCCTTATTATGGATTGAGTTTTCTAATTCTAATAATTCTATGTAATATTTGATTTTATTTAAATATTACCATGTAATAATTTAATTTTAAGTCTCTTAAGCACAGGCAGTATGGAGAACCAAGACCAAAAAATCTTTATAAACATTTAATCTTATAGATTAATTTGAGGATTTTAATCTATTGTACTTGTTAAATATTATTATTTGATTTACTGAGTAGAACTCTGTGATGTGATTTACTGAATGAAAGTTTTCCCTTTCAGTTTTGGATAAAGAATTATTCCTAGGCTGGGTGTAGTGGCTCACACCTGTAATCCCAGCACTTTGGGAGACCGAGGCAGGCGGATCACCTGAGGTCAGGAGTTTGAGACCAGCCTAACCAACATGGCAAAACCCCGTTTCTACTAAAAATACAAAAATTAGCCGGATGTGGTGGCAGATGCCTCTAATCCCAGCTACTAGGGAGGCTGAAGCATGAGAATCGCCTGAACCCATGAGGTGGAGGTTGCAGTGAGCCAAGACTGTGCCACTGTACTCCAGCCTGGGTGACAGAGCAAGATTCCATCTCAAAAAAAAAAAAAAAAAAAAATTATTCCTGAGAAAGAGAATGTAGTCTTTCAGATTTGGTTGTAGCATTATTTTTTTTTTTATCTCTGTGACCAAATCTTTCTGTATTTTCTCTAGTTTTATGGAAATTGTATGGACATCTCATTTAAGAACATGTCTCAGGCTTTTTCTTTTTCTTTTCAGTTATAGTTGGAGGTTTAAATGTAAAACAAATATATTAGTACACATACATTTCCCCTACACAGGATAAGGATGTAGGCTGAAGGTATTTAAATAGATTTTTAGTTTAGCTCCTTTTGTTGGATAAGAAACCAACTCTTGATTTTTTTATTTTAAAATGAAGTGAAGGCTTTAGAACTCTTATGAGGCAATAAATGAAACAGTATATATAAGGTGGATCGTAATAAATTTTAGTATTTTCACAATGGTTGTTGTTCACTTGAAAGAGGAAATGGGAACTGACTTTGGAAGTGTTACATAATTCCTATCTCCCTGTTCTAAAAAGGATAGTAACTGTTTATATGTTTTTTGTGTGTGTGTTTTTTTTTAGTTCTTTTGGTGATTAATTAAGGTTTATCTTATTCACAGATTCGACTGTTTTATCATAAAATGGCATAAAGTATCTGTTAGTACAGGTTGAATTGAATAGGAAACATACTTACTATTCTTGCAATTAAGTATAGAGTGTAAACAATCTTCTTGGAAACTAATTTAAATGCAAAAACTGACACTGTAACCTTAAGGCTTGGTTTCTAATTTGGTACTTCTTATTGTTATTAAATTATAAAATTATTTTAAAATGTGTCTTAAGTTGTAGCAATTTGGGGGAAAGGTAATACAGGCAGAATATCCCTAATCTGAAAATCCTAAATGCTCCAAAATTTGAAACTTTTTGAGGGCCGACATGACATTCAAAGGAATGCTCATTGGAACATTTTGCATTTCAGATTTTTAGATTAGGGATGCTCAACCAGTGTAATGCAAAATATTCCTAAATCAGAAAAATCTCTGATCCTTAGCATGTCAGATAAGGGGTAGTCAACCTGTACATTTAGGGGTTTAAGTACTTCACGCCTCAAGTAGTTAGAAGGTGAACAGATTGTAAACAGGAGCAAGGAAATCCTGTTTTGAATAGAGTTCAGATACCCTTAGATTCATTGGGTTAACATGTACCTGCTTTTCTTTCTTTAGGAATTTGGAGTAGTTTCAAATACAAGATTGATTGCTGCTGCTACTTCTGTATGTAAGTGCAAAAAGTATATCTGCTTTAAGGATGTAATTCTAAAGAAAGCTCCAGAGTACATAGATTTTTTTTTTTTTAGTTTATGAGACATATGAGAGATTGGTTGGCTTTATTAAATTTCCTGAGGATACCTTTATGTCTAGTGTAGTTGGCAAAAAATCAAGCTAAAAAAGGTTTTTTTAAAAAGATATAAATATATTACTTTTAATGTCAAAATGGATAGTAATTATCAATCCAAAAACATCAACTCAGTGGCTTTTAATCTTATAAGAGTAAAGAAAAAATTCTGTTTCCGAATTTTATGTATTTTATTGTTTTCTAATGGCTATTATGTCATTCTTATGGGTAGATATTAATATCTATGTGCAAACCCATTCCTGTGTTGGGTTGTTATGAGGACCAAATGAGTAAATATTTATAAAGCTTTTAGAACAGTGCCTTCCTTAGTATGTTACTTTGCTGAGGCTGCCGTAACAAAATGCCACAGAATAGGTGGCTTAAACAACAGAAGCATATTTTCTCACAGTTTTAGAGCATGGAAATCCAAGATCAAGGTGTCTGGCTATTTTTACATGGACCTTTCTCTGAGCACACACACTCCTGGTTTGCCGTCTTCTTGTGAGGACAATAGTCTTACAGAATTAGGCCCCACTCTTATGTCCTCATTTAATCTTTTTTTTCTTTTTTTTTGAGATGGAATCTCGCTCTGTCACCCAGGCTGGAGTGCTCACTTCAACTTCCGCCTTCTGGGTTCAAGTGATTCTCCTGCCTCAGCCTCCTGAGTACCTGGGACTACAGGCATGTGCCACCATGCCCAGCCCATTTTTGTATTTTTTGGTAGAGATGGGGTTTCACCATGTGGGCCAGACTAGTCTCAAACTCCTGATCTCGTGATCCACTAGCCTTGGCCTCCCAAAGTGCTGGGATTACAGGTGTGAGCCACCACGTCCGGCCTGTCCTCATTTAATCTTATCCCTTTAATGGCCCTCTCTCCAAATACAGTCACATTCTGAGGTACTAGGAGTTAGGGCTTCAACATACGAATTTTGGAGGGGGACATATATTGGTCCACAATATTCAGTAAACTTTAGGGGCTATCATCATCATCATCATCATCATCATCATCATCAATGACAACAACATTATTATCATTGGAAAACACTGTACCAATGCAGTGGCATTGGTACCAAGATAAAATACAAGGAATTTAAGGACAAAAAAAGACACATAAAAATATTAATACAGAAGGAAATAAATAGTATAAGAGAGCTACAGAGAATGCTGTGAATGTTTCGGGTGGGAAAAGATTGTTTCATGAATCCAGAAAGGATTAAGTAGAATTTGGTGAAGGAAGTTGAACTGGGGAAATGGAAGAGATAGACAGTCTAAGAACACTGAATAGTTTAGTCAAATAGGGAAAACTCATGAGTTAGATTAACTGAATGGTGAGTAAGGAAATAGTGGGGAAAAATCCTTACCTGACTAATATCAGCTAATAGAGGGCCTTTGATGCTAAATGAAGGAATCTGCACTTTGTTCTATTGACAGTAATGAAAGTTAGTTAGTTATGTGAGACGGAGTCTCGCTCAGCCACCCAGGCTGGAGTGCAGTGGCACGATCTTGGCTCACTGCAACCTCTGCCTCCCAGGTTCAAGCAATTCTCCTCCTCATCCTCCCTTGTAGCTGGGATTACAGGTGTGTGCCACCACACCGGGCTAAGTTTTGTATTTTTAGTAGAGATAGGGTTTCAACATTTTGGCCAGGCTGGTCTTAAACTCCTTACCTCAGGCCTCCCAAAGTGCTGAGATTACAGGCGTGAGCCACTGCGCCTGGCCAGTTTTATTTATTTTTACACATGAGGGTAATGCCAGCATTGTGCATTAGGAAGGTAAATCTGACCCACCTCAGCCTCCCAAAGTGCTGAGGTTACAGGCATGAGCCACTGTGCCTGGCCAGTTTTATTTATTTTTACACATGAGGGTAATGCTAGCATTGTGCATTAGGAAGGTAAATCTGACAGAATTATGTAAGATGAATTGGAGGAGAGGGCAGGTAGAATTAGACAAATTTTGAAGTTATTTACGTCCCACAACATGGATGAACCTTGAGGACATTATGGTAAGTGAAATAAGCCAGTAACAAAGACAAATATCGTGTGATTACACTTACATGGAATACTTAGAGTAGTCAAATTAATAGAGATAGAAAGTAGAATGGTAGGGCTGGAGGAAGGGTGGTATAGGGAGTGATTAATGGGTACAGAGTTTCAGTTTTGCAAAAATTTTGTGTATCTTAACACAATTTAAAAACAAAAACCTTCTGAAATACAGTCAAACTGCAAACTGTATTGAGTGCTGTCACTTACCACAGGGTGCTGTGAGAAATAAAACCTAACAAGTTTAAAGTGGAAAAAATAATTTTTAAGTTGCTGAAGTCATACCAGTGAACACTAATGAAGGCTTAAAATAATATTGGCAGGCAGCAAGAAGAACAAACGAGCCAGATTTGAGCGATAGAGTCAGCATTTCTTGTAAAAAGAAGGGATTTAAGAAGAGTCAGAAATGTGTTTTGAGGTTTTTTTGCCAGGGGTTGGGGAGCTGAAGCTGGTACTGAAAAAGAGAGTAAGTGAGTTCTGAAAAGAATTAAATTTAATCTTTGACATTCTAAGTATAAATATGTTAGTAGAACATCCCCTTAAAAATGTGAGGCCAGCAGTAGAAATTTGGAATTTGGTAACATTTAAGAGTTGTACAGGCCAGGCATGGTAGTTCCTGCTTATAATCCGAACACTTTGGGAGGCTGGAGCAGGAGGATTGCTTTAGAACAGGAGTTCAAGACCAGCCTGGACAACATAGCAAGATTCCAGCTGTGCAAAAAATTAAAGAAAAATTAACTGGGCTTGGTGGCACACACCTGTAGTCCTAGCTACTCACCTGTAGTCCTAGCTACTCAACTAGGCTGAAGTGGGAGGGTTGCCTGAGCGCAGGAGTTCAAGGTTGCAGTAAGCTATGATTATACTACTGCACTCCAGCCTGGGCAATGGAGTAAGACTCTGTCTCTAAAAATAAAAAAAAAGAGTTGCACAGTGTCTTATGCTGCTTAGAAAAAGACGTGAGCCAAAGAAAAAAACCGATCTTTGAGAGAGAACATAGTGTCATTAACAATGTGGGGGTGGAGGTAGAAGCCAGATTGCAAGGAATTAAGAAGCGAATAGGTGCTGAGAAAGGAATAGTCTAACTATATTACAAATATATGAACAACTTCAATGAAGGGAATTGGGGGAAAGGTGCTGACATAAGTAGCTTTGGAAATGATTAGAGTATAAGAGTAAAGGCAAAACGAACTACACATAAGCACTGTACTCTAGTTGATGAAGTTATTACCCATGGGTGTACAAGTTAACAATTCTGATAATGCTATACATATATATGGGAATTAAACAATTACATAAATCAGTAGCAAATGTTTGAGAGCCGGGTTTCTCATTGTTGGAGTGGGAATTTACAGATAAGCAAAGGGCTGGAAACAGCATGAACTCGTGTACCTTAATACAATATAGACGGTTACATATAGAAATATTTATAGATATGTGTATATACATGGGTTAGTGTGTATATTTCTTGGCTTTCTCAGCTGAAAGAGTCTGTAAGCAATGGCATACCAGTAGCAATGAGCTCACCTAGTACCCATATCTTGGTTTCTAATATCATTCTCCAATAAAAGGTACCAGGGCTCCTTGGAGAAATGGCTGATTCTAGGACTGGGGCAAGAAATACACAAGATGGACCTGGACCATCTCATAATGCCAGTAATAAAGAAGTACTCAAAACAAACAAGAAAAACAAAAACCTACATTGATGAGGATATGTCAAAAGGATATAGGAGCCAACTAAGAGAGCTCCCACTGACCAAAGCTGAAAGAATTTGAGCATCAAAATTTTAAAAATAGCATTGGATAATAACTCAAAGTATAAACTAAATATCCATGAGTCCATACTGATATAAATAAATGAGGGAGAAGAGACATGTCTTCCATGCTGAAGAATTCCAAATAATGTATGTAACTATTCTGCCCTCAAGTAGAGGGAGCATAACTCCCCACTCCTAGGGTGCTGGCTATACATGTTAACTTCCTGCTAGTGTGTACATATGGAAAGGGAGGAAAAAATTAACTTTACAGTGGGGAAACCTGAGAAATACTGCCTTAGCCAGGCGATCAAGGTCAGTAGCAACAGTGATAAATCACATTAATATCATGTATCATTGATGTGATATGATGAAGATGGAACTTTATCTCAGTGGTCTTCCTGTCAAAAACCCATTTTCTCTAGTCTAATGAGAAAAACATCAAACAAATTCCAGTAGAGGGGCATTTGACAAAATACTTGACTGGTACTCCTAAAAACTGTCAAAGTCATCAAAAACAAGGAAAGGCTAGAAAACTGTCACAGCCAAACAGTGTAAGGAAACATGACAAATAAACGTAATCTGGTATCCTAGATAAGACCCTAGGATAGAAAAAGGACATTGGTACAAACTAAGGAGATCTGAAAAAAGTACAGAGTTTAGTTAATAATAACATTTCAATATTGGGTCAGTAATTGTAACAAATGCGCCATACTAATGTAAGATGTTAATAGTAGGGGAAGCTGGGTGAAGGCATGTCTTGTCCACTTGGACTAATATAAGAAAGTACCATAGACTGGGTGGCTTTCACAACAGACATTTATTTCTCACAGTTCTGGAGGCTGGGAAGTCAATAACGGTGGGTATAAGAGAACTGTGTATGATCTCACTGAGTCTACAAAAATAAAAGGCAGAGGAATATAATTAGGTAGAGTTTGTTTTGCTTCTTTGAAGGGAAATTTGAGCATATTAGTATATGATGGAAGATTTACTGAAGGAGGAAAGGTTAAAGATGAAAAAAATTAGTAGGAGTTATCGATTGAATAGATGATAACAAGTGTATAAGTGGTAAGACAAACAATAGAGAGGAGGAATGTATTTTTCTCCAAGTTGGAAGAAAAGGATTAAAAGATAGAAAAAAATGCAGAGCAGTTTTAGCGTGGAGTAACAGACATGTGACAGTATCAGGTAAATATATTCTCAATAGAGGTGTTAGGTGTCAAGGTCCAGGGGATAGGGATGTAGATTTGTTTTATATAGAGAGATAATTTTACTTTGTTGATTGTCTACCATTATATAAGAACCTGTTGTGCTGGTATACTTTACATCACAAGGATTTGTAAAACTCAGAAACCTTAATAGGTACGTCTTAAATTTAAATAAAGGAGAGAAGAAAGGAAAGATTATAAATTTACTAATGTCAAGTTTAAATTGTTCTAGGTTTCAAATCCTGGCAGATATTACACATCTAAATTAGCTGTAGGGCACTTAATTTGCAAAACAAATCATTTTGAAAATATAGTGCAGAAATGGAATATAGACAGAAATGGAATTTCTGTCTTTTTTTTTTTTGAGATGGAGTCTCACCCTGTCACCCAGGCTGGAGTGCAGTGGTGTGTTCTCAGCTCACTGCACCCTCTGCCTCCCGGGTTCGAGGGTTTCTCCTGCCTCGGCCTCCCGAGTAGCCAGGACTACAGGCGCATGCCACTACACTAGGCTAATTTTTGTATTTTTAGTAGAGATGGGGTTTCACCATGTTGTCCAGGAGGTCTCGAACTCCTGACCTCAGGTGATCCACCCGCCTTGGCCTCCCAAAGTGCCAGGATTACAGGCATGAGCCACCGTGCCTAGCCAGAAATGGAATTTCTTTTCATTTCAGTGAGATCACTTGGGCTTTGTACAAATGGTAGCTGACACCAAACTTTTTTTTTTTTTTTTTGAGACGGAGTCTCACTCTATTGCCCAGGCTGGAGTGCAGTGGCGCAATCTCGGCTCACTGCAAGCTCTGCCTCCCGGGTTCACGCCATTCTCCTGCCTTAGCCTCTCCGAGTAGCTGGGACTACAGGCGCCCGCCACCATGCCCGGCTAATTTTTTTTTGTATTTTTAGTAGAGACGGGGTTTCACCGTGGTCTCGATCTCCTGACCTTGTGATCCGCCCGCCTCGGCCTCCCAAAGTGCTGGGATTACAAGCGTGAGCCACCGCGCCTGGCCGACACCAAACATTTTTTAGGACCTGTCAGTAGTTACTTGGTTGAATTAAATGTGTCATAATGGCTTGAATACAGTTTCTCAAATAGTACTTATATGTATATGCTCACACCATTTTAAGGAGATGGGGGATTGGTTAACATTGTTTTTTCATTTGTACTTTAGTGACTAAACAATAAAGTAATAGATAATAGAGTACTAACTTTATGTGTTACTACTACTTTATGAGTAACTCTAGAGACCTTTGCACATATATTAATGCTTTTATTAAAATAAATATGTGATAAATACCTGGTCATTGTAAAAAGTTTAGAAAGTGCAGATTAGTAAAAAGTTCTTAAATCTCACAAATAACCACTGTTAACATTTTTTTGGTGTACTATCCTCCCAATATTTTATATGTATATTTTTTACCAATTGTATATATTGTAAACACATGTATAACCCCTGTGTTCCTTCTAAGCTCAGTCACTGGAAAACAGAAGAATACCATTCTGTAGCTGAAAAGATTTTAGAAATGATAAAAGCCAGTGATTTTTTTTTTCCTGATCTTTTTCTTTTTTAAACATCAGAACCCTTTCTTAAGGTAGTAAATATAAAATTGAAGCTGTGTAGAGTGTCCTGCCACCCAGTCTTTCCCCTTCCCTGAAAACAAATAAAAATCTGGGTCGCTAAGTATTGCCAAGAATTCCTGCTGAAAATAATTTTGCTCTACCCTCTAATATTCTGCTCTGTTAAAGGAATTTTGAGTTAATTTATTTCCCATTTTCTCAGTTTAAATTTTTTTTTATTTTCTGCAGTAAAAACTAGATTTTCATATGCCTTTCCAAAGGAATTTCCTTATAGGATGAATCATGTAAGTATATGGTATAAAATGGAACACTTATCAAAGCTATATATAAACTAGCTCTATTTTATATTAGACTAAATTTAATAGTTTCCTAGAAATGGCAGTTTCAAATATTACTTAAATACAGACATCATTCTAAATTAAAGCTAAATAGCCTTTATCGTTTAAAAAGAATACTTCATAGTAGTGATTATCAACCCTGGCTGCTCATTAAATCACCTTGGGAACTTGTAAATAATACTGATGTTGGATCCTTTCCAGAACAACAAAATCAGAATTTTCAGGCTTGGGGCTCCCAACATTGGTACTGTATAAAAGCTCCCAGGTGATACTACTACTCAGCTGGGATTAAAAACTAATGGAACAATATGAAATATAAGGTGAATTTCTATTGACATTTTAATGGTATGTCCTTTTTCCACCTTGCAAGGGATTTGTTTATTCTCTTTAAGTTACATTTTTTTAATTAAGTAGAAATAATTGTATTTTTGCATTTGCTGAGTAGAAAGTATACTGGAAAATCTGATGGTTTTACAGGATATTTTAAATAAAAGTGAGTAATAAGAATGATAGTGAGAAGCTGGCTTTTCCTTACAAGGATTAAAATCCTTATAATCATAATTGCATTTATAATATAATAGTAATTTTTTAGTGCAGATATTTATTTTAATATAAACTATGTTTATTGTCTGGATTTTTAAAACTTTTTAGTAAAAATTTTTGATAAATTATTATAATGTCTGTAATTTATGTTAGATTAAGTGGACTTATCTAATTTGGTTTCATATTGACATTTCATTTATAATCTTTGTTTTAAACAGATATTAGAATGTGAATTCTATCTGTTAGAACTAATGGTAAGTAAATCTTCTGTGATTAATAGATTAAAACATTTTTAAATTAAATGAAGTTGGAAATTATTTAAAGAAATGATTTTAGAGAGGTACATTTTAAAACCATCCACCTGATATGTGATGGTGAAATAATGGTAGCCTATTTATATTAGCATCTAGAGTCTCTCTGAAGCCTGTAAAATAATTTGTATATCCTACTTAGGATGGGAAAATTTTTCTGTTCTATAGTAAGTAACTATAATGAAAGGATTACAAACAGACAAGTCAGGACATTAAACCACTGTAAATTATGTGCACAATTTGTGTGTGCGTGCAGTGTTATTTAAAGATAGATTATGTCTTTGGCAGAATTCTGCTCCTCCAGTTGGGAATTATGAATTTATAGGCTAATAAGAGGTTTCAGTGTGTTGCAGATGTGACACTTTGAGTCTCTAAGGGAATGAATGGATGCTGACTGACTGCCAACCGATTTACCAAGGTATATTCCAGAGAGAGCACTGCCTTCACTATTATAGTAGAGTTTAGGGCTGTCATACTGCTAGCTTAAGAGAATAAAAGGGAAGCAAGCATGAGTTAGTGAAATTCACTTTGAAATACACAATTACAAATCAATTGGGTAATGATAACATTTTTGTGTTGTAATAAATCTGTTTTTTATACATACACATTTTTTAAACTGTTTCTAGGATTGTTGCTTGATAGTGTATCATCCTTATAGACCTTTGCTCCAGTATGTGCAGGACATGGGCCAAGAAGACATGTTGCTTCCCCTTGCATGGTAATTAGAACAGAAGTTATTAATAGTGTAACATGTTATTAGATAGGAAGGTTGACAATTAAATATGAAGTTCAGTATTTTTAAAGTCATTAAACTATTGCCCCAAGATATTTTATGTTGAGCAAAATACCACTTGTTGAATTTTAATAACTATAGTGGTGTAAATGCCAAAATGAAAACAATCCTAAATTATCTGTTCCATAAATATACCTATTAAAATTTAATTTTATACAAAACACAGACTGTTAACATAAAAATTAAGACTGAAGTTATCTTTAAAGTAATCAGAATACTTTTTGGTAGTATGCAACATACGTATAAATTTACTGTATAATTTCTGGTTTTTTAATTTGATTTTTCTGATTTTAAAAAAATTAGAAAAATGTGTTTATAATTTGTTATGAGATTTTGAAATTTAAAATATATTTAGCTGTAATTTTATTCATTGATATGTGCTTATTTGTTGTCACATTCATGTATCCATCCTTTTGCCTTGATGTTTTCACTTTTATAGCTGTGCTTCAGTAGCATAAAAAGGAAATAAATGTGTGCAAAGATGGGAAATCTGGCCCTCTCTGGAGGAAATGTACAATCAGATGAGGTAGTTCTGCTTTCAGTAATAATATGATTTACATTTCTATAGGAGGATAGTGAATGATACCTACAGAACGGATCTTTGCCTACTGTATCCTCCTTTCATGATAGCTTTAGGTATGTAAGCATGGTGTGCCTTTATGAGTTAAATTGTTATAAACTTATTTAGGTCGTCCTAAACTAAATTTCACCCTATTGTACTTTATGTTTTTATGTTCCATGAAGTAATAGACTAATCCTTGCATGTGAGCTTTCAATAATATGAACTGCAACTGTCACAAATCAGGATTATTATTCCCCCACCCCCTTTTTTGGTAAGTTTTTTTTTTTTTTTTTTTTGAAACCATTCAAAATAGTTTTAATCAGTGTCTGCATAGAACATATTTGTTTGTTTAGAGGGAAAAGTTCAGAATTAAGCCAGCTAATATTAGTTGTAGCATGTAAAATAATTGGGCCTTTCATATCCTGAGCCCAAACAAATACTCAGAGGTTGAGTAAAGGAGCATCTGTGGTCCATAATGCTTGGCTGGAGGAAGAAGTTAAGTACATTCATTCTACTGTCTATGGAAAGCAGTGCTGTAATGGGTGGAGTCAGATAGTCCTAGGCTTAAACTTTACTTCCTTTACAATTGTGGGAAAATTATCTGACCTTTCCGTGTTTGCTTCCTTAATTGTAAAATGGAGAGAATACTAATAATTCCACTGAGCCGTTTGAAGAATTAAATGAGATAGGTTGTAGAGCACCAAATAATGCCTGTTATATATTGGGTACTTGTTAATTTTTGTTCCTTTTCCTTCTATTGATTTTTTTTTTTTTCTTGAGATGGAGTCTCACTCTGTCTCCCAGGCTAGAGTGCAGTGGTGTGATCTCAGCTCACTGCAACCTCTGCCTCCTGGGTTCAAGCGATTCTCCTGCCTCAGCCTCCTGAGTAGCTACAGGAGGATTATAGGTGTCCACCACCATACCTGGCTAATTTTTGTATTTTTAGTAGAGGCAGGGTTTCGCCATGTTGGCCAGGCTGGCCTTGAACTCCTGACCTCAGGTGATCCGCCCTCCTTGGCCTCTCAAAGTGCTGGGATTACAGGCATGAGCCACCGCGCCCAGCCCCTTCTATTGATTTTTGTAACTCCATCCTCTTGATTTTCCCCTCTTATTTTCCATTGGTTCCATTGGTTTGTCTTTGTTCAGTTGTTCAATTATTCCTTAAATGTTGATGTTTCTTGGCCTTCTTACATCAGGGCTGACAAATAGGTTATACTTACACTTCTGTATTACTGGCAGTTCCCTGAAAGGACCATTTGAAAGGATTTTGAAGTGGTGTCTTACCCAGTGGGTAGGAATACTGGGATCTGCATAGGTAGGAAGCAAGGGATAACAGAACATGTGTCACATCTTTGCCATCCCTACTGTCTTCTTCTTGGGTACTTTCACTGAGATTCATGGCTTCTACTATCACTTACATGCTGAAACATTTAAATTTCTTTATTTAGCCAAGATCTTGCCACTTGGCAGTTCTTTATATCCATCCTCCTTTTACATAGCTCCACTTGGCATCCCACCAGCACATCAGACTCATGATAAGGATTGAGCTTATCACTTTGTCCCAAAATGTGTTCCTCCTTTTAATGTCTTTGCCAGTTTGGTGAATAGCACTAGTTATATGCCTTAGTTGGAAACCCAGCAGTTAGGCCCTTTCATCTCCCTCAATACCCACATGTAGTTGTTTACCAATACATTTTGTGCCTTCCTCTCGATTGTTCCTTCTGTAATCTCATAGTCATCTTCTCATTTCTATCCATGTTACCACAGCAGTCTCCTAACTGGCTTATTAGCCTCCAGCACTCCCATCCTCAGAGAGCCTATCTATCCTCCAAACTGTTGAGCTAGGCTAATGGTTTCACCTGGGGATAATTTTGCCCCGAGGGGACATTTGGCAATGTTTGGTTTTAGTTGTCATAACTAGGGTAGGGTGCTACAGGCATCTAGTGGGTAGAAGCCAGGGATGCTGCCAAGCATCTTGTAGTATTCAAGACAGTGTCAAAGAGTTGTTCAACCTAAGATGTCAGTAGTGCCAAGATTGAGAAACCCAGAGCTAGCCGAATTCGTCTCCCAATTGATACACATACTATTCTCTTCTCCCACTTTCATTTTTTTTTAATAAGACTTGGCTTAAATATCACCTCTTCAGTGACCCTCCCCGCACCCTTTCAGCATCACCTCAGTCTAGGTTTAGGATGCTTCCTCAATCTTCAGTGTACTCTATGCATGCCCATGTTAATAGCATTGTCCACTGTATTTTAATTTCCTGCTTTTATCATTTCAGTCCTTTGGTTTTTTAACCCCTTCTTGACCTAAGCCCTACTCATAGCTTTGCTTGACTTAGGGCAACCAGTGTGTCAGTTGACATTTGAGTTGCTATTTGCCTAGAATGTCATCCTTAGCAAAGACATGGATAACCAGACCAAGGAGTATAACTTAAGCTGGGGCGGGTTCAGGGTATCTAGGCTGCTCAGTAGAAATTGTTTTAGGCAAAATTATGATGTAGATTCTTCTCTTTTGTTAGTTTATATTGTATATAACATATATAACTAATATTGTATACAGCATATTACATTTTTTTTCTAACCTTTATTTGATTACAACACTGAATTCTGTAAGGATGTGCCCAGCTTTCACACAACTTGATCATGTGCTAATAATGAAAAGGAAGAAAAAAGGCCAGGCAACACTGCTTTTAACTGAAATGTGGAAACATAGTCAACATTGTTAAAACCTAGTGTATTAATTGACATTTTTGTTTGTTTTGTTTTGTCACACTGACTTCTGGTGCAGTTTAACTGCTACTTTGTACACTACTCAAGGATAACTTCCCTTTTCTGCTCTCCTCATTGGATGTTTTTCCTCTTTAACATGCCTGACTCTCAAGGTAACTGCACCATGAGTAGCACGCAGTGAGGACCAGATGTCAAGAACTTGATGTAATCTAGTAATTTTTTCTGTCTCGGATTACGTTGATGAGATGGTCAGTGGTAACTCTCCTATGTAGCTGTTTAATTTTTTTTTAAGAGTGTTGGAAAATACACAGGAAATAGTGAAAAATCTTTGTTAGATCATATATTCTGTGTTTGCAGTTAAACATGGACAGTTGTCTCTCATTTTCATTTCAGCTTGCCTACATGTAGCCTGTGTTGTACAGCAGAAAGATGCCAGGCAATGGTTTGCTGAGCTTTCTGTGGATATGGAAAAGGTATTCTGTAAAATTCCCTTAGTTGTATGTAAACTTGAATGTTTAAAAATTAATGTCATATTTACTTATCGTGAGCCTAAAATCTTGTGATGTCCACCAGGCTAAGAAGATTATTGATTACAAAATATTAAGAAACATGGGCTGGGCATGGTGGTTTGTGCCTGTAATCCCAGCACTTTGGGAGGCCTAGGTGGGCAGATCACCTGAGGTCAGGAGTTCAAGACCAGCCTGACCAACATGGTGAAACCCCGTCTCTACTGAAAATACAAAAATTAGCCGGGTGTGGTGACATGCACCTGTACTCCCAGGTACTTGGGAGGCTGAGACAGAATTGCTTGAACCTGGGAGGCAGAGGTTGCAGTGAGCCAAGATCATGCCACTGCACGTGAGCCTGGGCAACAGAGCGAGACTCCGTCTAAAAAAAAAAAAAGTTTGGTAGGAAGAGTTAATGCTGATTATTAAGTTATGTATCTCTTTTCAGTTTAGGATTAAACAGAATGGTAAACTTTTGGTTTAATTGGTTGCAAAGTAGCCTCTAATTCCCAGGATTATTTTAAAATCTCCCTGGTAACCACTGAATACTACTGTGAACTTCTGTAACATAGCCTATCTCCTGGCAAAATGGCTTTTGCTGTGTTTCTAGCTTTTCTGCTCAAGTGTTAAATGCATTAAAATTAATCCTAAGGTTAGGTTCTACTCAGGTGGGAAAAATATGGCTAATTTGGAAACTAGTTGTTTCAAATTTGTAGCTGCCAGTTTTTGAGCACCTTAATGTATGTGTAGTTAACAGAATCAGAACATCTTTTGTGCACTACCCCCGATTAAGTTGTTTAAAATAACTTATACTAGAGGAGTGTGCTCTATAGTGGTATATTCCCTCATGATTAGAACCTTTATTCTTAGTATGTTTCAGTTTAAAAGATATCATCAGATGTAAGGAAATCAACTGCAGAGATAGATTAGAATGGACAGTGCACACATGCTGAAAAATGAGAGGCTAGAAGGAAAATCCTAAACAGCACTGTGGTGAAAAATACTGCTTTCAAATTTATCAGGATTTAAGGACAGAGACTATTTACTGTTTTCTGAGGGTTGTGTAGTAAGTGATGTATGCTCTTTATATAAGAAATGTTGCTTGTTTTTGCCACTGAGAACTTTTCAAATATTTTCTTCTAGATTTTGGAAATAATCAGGGTTATTTTAAAACTATATGAGCAGTGGAAGAATTTTGATGAGAGAAAAGAGATGGCAACCATTCTTAGTAAGATGCCAAAACCAAAACCACCTCCAAACAGGTACTTTGTAGACTTTAATTATTGATGTCATTGAATTATATATCATACTTACCATATTTTTCTTAGATTATGTTGTTTTGTAGTTTTTAAAACATTTCTTCCAAAACTTCATGATCCATGTTAATTTTATTTTTTAAATTTGTGATTTGATTGAGAATGTCTCATTTAAAAAAATCACTAATCTGATTAGTAACTTTTCCTAATGCAGTGGAGGTATATATTACAGGTATCTCTCAACATATGGTCATATACCATAAATTTAAAGCTGACAGAATTAGGCAAGTTCATCTGAAATTCAGGGCAGAATTCAGAACTATAGTAGTTTCATGTCAGTTGGATTCTGTGCCATCTTTTTTTTTTTTTTTTCACTGCTGGCTATTGTCCTGTTTTATAAATTTCAGTAGCAATTTTCAAAAATTTCAATGAATGATCTGATATTGTAAAGATAAAGAATTTTGGTTTTTAAGTGATCCTAAGATCTACAGCACATAAGAATATATTTTTGCTAAAAATGAATCACCTGTGCTAAGAGAGTTTTTTTTGTTGTTATTGGGGTGTGTGTGTATGTGTGTTTTAAGTAAGATCTGTTCATTTAGTTCAGTGGTTCTCAGCCCTCACTGTGTATCAGTTCATTTGGGGCAGGGATAAAAAGAAGGGAAATAAAGAAATGCCATCCATCTTAATTGTTTCTTTAGAAAAATGATTGTTATATAACAAGATAGATTTATGGATTGCTACTGATAAGTTAATGTTACAATTTGGAAAAAGTTAATATTTTATTCAAGGAGCTGTTTAAGGCAGTCATTCAAACAGCTACCTTTGGATGCATTTTTTGCAGAAATTCCCTGAGTGATTCTCCACTAGTGGCAGGGCCTGAAGCTGCAAGATGATGGTGGACAAGATAAGGCAATAATCCTATTGCCAAAGTTACTGGTATTTTCAGTTTTAGTTATTTTTAAGTATTCAGCATTTTTATTTTAAGTATTCAGCATTTTTCCAGGAAATTACCATATTTCTTGCTGACTTATAAAGGTTTGCTGTATTTATATATGATTTTATTATGCCTTTGGACAACAGTTTTGGGTTTTTTTTTGTTTTTGAAGAATACTTCTTGTTTTTCATAAATAGTAGGAATAGGATTTTATATGTAAGATTTAATTTTATAGGAAATTTGTTTAGAAGAAGCTGTAATCTCTATGTTGAGTGATACCTGTAATAACAATGAAATCCCATACTCTAATTTAAAGTTTTTGAGTATATATGGACACTAACTTCCAGAATGCTTGTTATATGTGAGGGCACAAAGTTATATAAGAATAAAAACATAAAACCAAATGTTAGTCTTCTGGATTTTAATTTTTCACATGTCTTATAATGAGGAATGTCTTTGTTCTGTATAGTTGTGCCACAGAATAATGAATTTAAAAGTCAGTAGGCTTATCAGGGTGTAAAAATGGATCTTTTAATTGGTATAAAATCTCTTTCTTCCCCCATTTGAACAGTGAAGGAGAGCAGGGTCCAAATGGAAGTCAGAACTCTAGCTACAGCCAATCTTAAAACATTCCGAAGAATTCCATAGTGGACCACTTGGAAATAAACCATTGGACAGATTTCAGTAATGTCTACAGTGGAACACAAATGAAAATGAATAGCTTGTTTCTGTCAAGCATATTGGAAAGTGATTTTATTTTTGCAAAATAAGTTTTTCTTTATCTAATATGATTCTAGTACATAATTGATTAAAATCTCTTGATTATAAATGTTTGGAAAGGTTCTAAGGGGACCTACAGACAGACATACATAGACATTTCAAAATTAATAGCTTTTGATTAGTATAATATTTCTTAATTTGGATAATAGAAATTGTAGCTTTTTATTAAGCCAGGAAACATGAAGCATAATTTGTTTAAAATTCTCTTTGGTCACTGAGGGACCAAAAAAGGACGTAAAATTTACAGTCAGTCTATGAGGGTTTTTTCCCCTCCATAAGTGTAACTTTAAAACTGTATTTAAGGAATCAAATCTTACAAAATCCTGGAAGATTTTGGTAATGATGTTGATAATTTCAGGGAAATTAATCAAGTACCTATATTGATTTAAAAGTGTATTTTATTCAATAGTTTGAGGATCTTGCCATGGAAGATACTAGCCCAGCCTAGCAGAAAAGTGCAATATGTATAGCATACTTTGACATTTTAAACATGATAGTCCATAACCATTTTGAAATGCTGGGCAGACTACATGAAGTTATTTATAATTAATTCAAAGCTAATCAGGCATTTTGAAAGCTTAATTGGATTCAAAAACCATAATGTTGGAATTTGGTAAAATTTTAATGTTGATTTTTACTGTGAAAAGTTTTTTATAAGATATACACACCCTAGTTTAATGTTGTGTCTTGGTGTGGATTTACAAATTTACTACAGGTATTCTGAACCAGGAACACAATCAGGTTTCAGGCCAGTTTGATACTGGCTGTCCTTAATTCTAATATGAGAGTAGGACATCATACTAAATGTTATGTCAGTGGGACTGTACTGTCTGTGGAACTTAGCAAATTAATCATTTTCTTCAGACTTGAAGGAGAGTGATAAATAAAATTTGGAGTCATAGGATATTGATGCACAATTTAAGGATTAAACATTTTTAATCAATTGTGGATGATGGCTTATTAAATTAAATGTTGACTTCCTAGTATAAAACTGCAAGAATAAAAGTAACTTCTCCAGCTGTATCGACTAGTGTCTTGAATTTATCTTTTTGAATTTGCCTGATGTTGTCTTTTGAGAATTCTTCTTCCTTTAGTTAAGTATTAAAGCCTTTTATAGGTTGTCAAGGGGGTAATTTCAAATCATTATAAACAGATTTTAAATAGAAAATTTATTTCTGATGGAGGGTATCAGATGAGCTGGAAAAGGAG
This sequence comes from Hylobates moloch, assembly GCF_009828535.3. Lineage (NCBI taxonomy): Eukaryota > Metazoa > Chordata > Mammalia > Primates > Hylobatidae > Hylobates > Hylobates moloch. The sequence continues at coordinate 117,371,946 of NW_026652277.1, read as the reverse complement.
ACTGTGTAAAGTCAGACTGATGACATATATAGGTTTCCTAGGCTTAATAAGAAAAAAAGCTCTCCTCAGGTCTGAAGGAATTAATGTTGGGCTTAGGTGAGACCTATAGTCTTTAAGTGTTTATTTTTAAAATTAATACCATGCCTCATAGTTTTGTTTTCAGTCTCTTATTGTGGAAGATTTAAAACAACATATACAGGAGTAAAGTAGTGTAAGGAACCTCCATGTACCTATCATCTAGCTTCAGTAGTTATCAATTTATGGCCAATTTCATTTCATCTAAACTCCCACCCACTTTCCATAAGTTGCCATCCCCCATCTTATTTTGAAGCAAATCCTAGATATCATATAATTTTATCCATAAATATTTCAGCATATATTCCTAAGAAATAATAACTCTTTAAAAAAACTAAAAGTATTATTGTGCCTCAAAAAGCATTAGTAAAAATAAGATCAGATTTTCAGCTATTTCACAAGTATAAAAATTGTTAGAGTTCTAGTCAGGATCTAAATAAGGATCACACATTACAATTTATTGACAAATCTTTAGTATTTTTATTATTTTTTTTATTATATTTTTTTTACAGAGAGTCTCACTCTGTCACCCAGGCAGGAGTGCAGTGGCGCAGTCTTGCTCACTGCAACCTCTGCCTCCCGGGTTCAAGTGATTCTCCTGCCTCAGCCTCCAGAGTAGCTGTGTCTACAGGCTCATGCCACCATGCCTGGCTAATTTTTTGTATTTTTATTAGAGACGGCGCTTTGCGATGTTAGCCAGGCTGGTCAGGAACTCCTGACCTTAAGTGATCTGTCCACATCAGCCTCCCAAAGTGCGCCACTGCACCCGGCCATGTCTTTTTAAATTCATGAATTCTCAGTCACATTTTTAAAATTCCTGTTTTTGGTTTGCTTGTCTACTAAGAGTCTCTTACCATCTGGATTTTGCTGATTGCATCCTTGACATGCCATTTAATGTGTTATTTTCTCCTCTATATTTTCTGTAAATTGGTAGTTGAATCTACAGGCTTGATCAGATTCAGGCTTGATCAGATTCAGGCTTGCCTGTTTGCTTGCCTCCTTTTTTTCTTTTTCTTTCTTTTTTTTTTTTTTTTTTTTTTAGAAGACCACTGTACAAATAAAGTAGTGGTCCTTAATCAGGAGACATAAAGTGGCTGGGTTTCTCTATGATTTAATAGCAGCCATTGATGATATGTATTGTTTTTAAAAATCAAATATTACCATAGTTGTCCAGTATGATAGCTACTAGCCACATGTGGTTATTGAACATTTAACACGTGGCTAGTGTGAATTGAGATGTGCTGTAAATGTAAAAATATATGTTAGGTTTCAAATAGTACAAAACAAAAGAATATAAAATCTCTAATTTGTTTATAATGATTACATATTTTAAATATTTTGGATACATAGGATTAAATAAAACATTAAAATTAATTACACTTTCTTTTTAAATTTTTTAAGTGTAAGATTTAAAATCATGTAATGGTTTGCATTAAAATTATATTGGGCCAGGTGCAGTGGCTCATGCCTGCAATCTCAGCACTTTGGGAGGCCGAGGTGGGTGTATCACCTGAGGTCAGGAGTTTGAGATCAGCCTGGCCAACATGGTGAACCCCCTTCTCTACTAAAAAATAAAAAAATCAGCCAGGCATGGTGGCCGGTGCCTGTAATCCCAGCTACTCAGGAGGCTGAGGCAGGAGAATTGCTTGAACCTGGGAGGCAGAGGCTGCGGTGAGCTGAGATCATGCCACTGCACTCTAGCCTGAGCAGCCTGGATAATAGATTGAGACTCTGTCTCAAAAAAAAAAAAAAAAATTCTATTGGACAGTGTTGCTGTAAGACATTATAGAGAAAATGTTAGACCCCTGTCCCATTATCCCTACCTCTCATTCCCATTCTCCAGAGGCAGCCACTTTGAACTTTTAGTCACTTCTTTGCTATTTACTTCCACATTTCCAAGGGACAAGGTTTTAATTATAACATTTATTTGAACACTTATTAAAAATGTGCCAATTATGTTCTAAGCTCTCTGCATTTATGAAGTAAATTCTTAGAACAATCATTTTAAAGATGATGAAACTCTGGAGCAGAAATATTAAGTAATTTACCCAGTCACAGATTAAGTAAGTGACAGAGCTTGGATTAGATTCTAATTCTTAGTATCTGGGCATTTGATCAGACGTGGTGGCTCACGCCTATAATCCCAGCACTTTGGGAGGCTGAGGCAAGAGGATTGAGGCCAGGCATTCGAGACCAGCCTGGGCAAAAAAGCGAGACTCTGTCTCTGTTTATTAAAAAATAAATAAAGCATGGGCCGGGCGCGGTGGCTCACCCTTGTAATCCTAGCACTTTGGGAGGCCGAGGCGGGCAGATCACGAGGTCAGGAGATCGAGACCATCTTGGCTAACATGGTGAAACCCCGTCTCTACTAAAAATACAAAAAAAAATTAGCCGGGCGTAGTGGCTGGCGCCTGTAGTCCCAGCTACTCGGGAGGCTGAGGCAGGAGAATGGCGTGAACCCGGGAGGCGGAGCTTGCAGTGAGCCGAGATCGCGCCACTGCACTCCAGCCTGGGCAACAGAGCGAGACTCCGTCTCCAAAAATAAATAAATAAATAAATAAAGCATTTTTAAAAACTGGGCATCTAACCTCCAAATATATTACCATGTTGCCTCCTCCGTTTACACTCCCCTCATTTTTTCTTTTCTTTTTTTTTTAAATTATAAATATTATCTGACTCCCTGCTATGGAAGACGAAGATTTTGCTTTTCATACGTCTCCCCCTATTCTCCTTCCCCAACCTGATCTTACACTGGGACTTCTACTCCCATCATCACTTAATTGTATAATGTTTGTTAAATTCATATCGAATATATAAATGTACATAGATAATATTGTCTTCTATAGCATACCATGATTACATTTTCTTTCTTTTATAATATTTTTCTATTTCTGGAAGTAATTGCCTTGGTTGTAATTCGTTCAACTTCATTTGTATTTTCTATTAATTGATCATCAGAATCGTTTGTCATTTTTTATTTTCCAAATCACAGGGAGAGTTCTTCCTGGAGTTCTACAGCCTTCAGTCAGGACTGACTACTGTCCAAGTAACACAGTTGTCATAATAGAATTGATCATATTGGGACTTCCCTTTGTTTTCTCTTGCATTTAAGAGATATGGGGAATCCAAGTCTTTTTCTTTTACCATAGATAAGGTCTCCCTCTCTCACCCAGGTTGTAGTGCAATGGCACGATCACAGCTCACTGTAACCTTGAACTCCTGAGTTCAAGCAGTCCTCCACTTCAGTGTTCTGAATAGCTAGGACTATGGGTGCACAGCTAAGTTTTAAATTTTTTGTGGAAATAGGGGTCTCACTGTATTTTCCAGGCTGGTCTCAAACTCCTGGCCTCAAGTGATCCTCCTACCTCAACCTCCCAAAGCCCTGGGATTACAGGTATGAGCCACTGCACTTAGCTGGTAATCCAAGTCTTTTAAGTAGTACCTTGTTCTGGAGAGTGCAATGGCTTCTCAAAAATCCTAAGGATATTAAGTTAGGTTTTTTTGGTTGTTTTAAAATTTTCTTTGTTCCCTGCATTAACACTACAGATTGAGCATCCATAATCTGAAAATCTGAAATCCAAAATGCTCCAAAATTCAAAACTTGAGTGCCAACTTGATGCCACAAGTAGAAAATTCCCTATCTGATTTTATGTGATGGGTCAAAACTTTGTTTCATGCACACAATTATTTCAAAATACTATATAAAATTAACTCCAGGCTATTTGTATTAAGTGTACATGAAATATGAATGAATTTTGTTTAGACTTGGGTCCCATCCCCAAGCTATCTCATTATATGTAGGCAGGTATTTCAAAATTTGAGACACTTCTGGTCCCAGCTGTTTCAGATAAGGGCTATTAAACCGGTATTTCCTTTAAGTTCCTTTTTGCTGTTTGGTTTGGTCAAGTCTTTCAAGTTAGAAGCTTGGCCGTAATTGTCTCGGGATCCTTCATATTTGAGAGACACGGAGAAAGCTAACTGGAACATCTCTGTGTACATGCCTAGGACTTTTCAGTGGTGAGCTTCATTATAGGTAAGGGAACAGCAAAACATTTTCCTTAGCCTCACACTCCCAACATTATTTTTTAAAGGTTTTTCTTCAGGATGGGTCAATTTTTCTGGAGAGAAATCTATCAGGTAGTAGGAGCTGAGCTGTCAGTTCTCAGAGACGAAATAAGGCAAGAAGCTAGCTCATTGTTCAGTATGCAGAGTTTCACTTTATCTCCTTGTTTTCAGTAAGGAGTCCACTGCCATTTCTGCCCCCAGAGGTTAGGAGTTTTCACCTGCCATCTTTACCCATTAATGTTAAATTAATGCAAACAGTAACACAAAATATCAGCTGCCTACAAAACAGGTATCATATTGTACATATTCACACAGTAATAATAGCAGCAAAGTATTAAATATTTGACATGTTACCTGATTTAATCTTCAAAATTTTACTGTGAAGTAGGAACTATTATCCTTATTTGGATTCACTTCAACCACATTCTGCCATTATAATACCTTACTGGCTGGGCGAGGTGGCTCACGCCTATAATCCCAGAACTTTGGGAGGCCGAGGCAGGCGGATTGCCTGAGCTCAGGAGTTCGAGAACAGCCTGGGCAACACGGTGAAACCCTATCTCTACTAAAATACAAAAAATTAGCCAGGTGTAGCCAGGTGTGTCCAGGTGCGGTGGCTCACACCTGTAATCCCAGCACTTTGGGAGGCCAAGGTGGGCGGACCACCTGAGGTCGGGAGTTTGAGACCAGCCTGGCCAACATGGAGAAACCCCGTCTCTACTAAAAATACAAAATTAGCCAGGCGTGGTGGCAGGTGCCTGTAATCCCAGCTACTCGGGAGGCTGAGTCAAGAGAACTGCTTGAACCCGGGAGGTGGAGGTTGTGGTGAGCTGAGATCGTGCCATTGCACTCCAGCCTGGGCAACAAGAACGAAAGTTCGCCTCAAAAAAAAAAAAAAAAAATTAACCAGGTGTGGCAGTGTGCGCCTGTATTCCCAGCTACTTGGGAGGCTGAGGCAGGAGAATTGCTTGAACCCGGGAGGCGGAGGTCGCAGTGAGCTGAGATGGAGCCACTGCACTCCAGCCTGGGCAACAGAACGAGACTGTCTCAAAAAAAAAAAAAAATACCTTATTAAAATTTCTCTATTTTTCTTCTTATCCTTTGCTCCTGGAGAAACTTGTAGCATTAAAAAGTGGTACTGATAAAATTATATTTTTCCATTAATAAATTGCTATTTTGGGGGGCACTGAAAAATATTTTTTACTGGATGGTAGAATAAGCATTCAATTTTTTGTGTCTAATCATACAAAATTTCTCAGATTAGCTGCTGATCCTACCTCTATCCAGTATTTCTATGGCATACACATTCTAGATAGCAAAAGGGCACATTATCTCAGAATCCAAGAAACCCCACTGAGATCATAAGCACGGAAGAAAGATGATGTGAATGAAAGAAACCTGAGATACTTTGATTAATTTAGAACTCTGAGGCTATCCACTGTTGCCAGTTTTTTCAGGACATCTTCCTCATATTCCATTATGAAAGAGATGTAGTGTACATATAGCATTTAAAAATGTAATCTGGCTTTTCTCATAGATATCTGAAACTTTTGATCTACCCTTGTATTATCAAAGTAAAAGTGATACTCTCCCATTACTGAAATAAACAGACATTTATTAAATGATGTATTAAATCATATGCTGTATATTCACATTTTGAGGTCTCTGATACTACAGACCTTAATAATGGTTTTACTCCTAAGAGTTTTGTTGGCATAAGGCCAGGTGCTGTGGCTCACGCCTGTAGTCCCAACACTTTGGGAGACCAAGGCAGGGTGATTGCTTGAACCCAGGAGTTTGAGACCAGCCTGGGAAACATGGTGAAACCCCACTTCTACAAAAAATAGAAAAATTAGCTGGCTGTGGTGGTATGTGCCTGTTGTCCTAGCTACTCAGGACACTGAGGCAGGAGAATCACTTGAGCTGCCCAGGAAGTCAAGCTGCAGTGAGCTGTGATCATGCCACTGCACTCCAGCCAGGAGACAGAGTGAGACCCTGTCTAAAAGAAAAAAAAATTGTTGTATAAGTCAGTGCAGTTTAAAAAGTATAATTTGTCCAGGGGCAGAGGTTGCAGTGAGCGGAGATCGCACCACTGCACTCCACCCTGGGAGAAAGAGCGAGACCCTGTCTCAAAAAAAAAAAAAGGCTGGGTGCGGTGGCTCACGCCTGTAATCCCAGCACTTTGGGAGGCTGAGGCGGGCAGATCACAAGGTCAGGAGATCGTGAACATCCTGGCTAACACGGTAAAACCCCGTCTCTACTAAAAATACAAAAAAAATTATCCAGGCATGGTGGCGGGTGCCTGTAATCCCAGCTACTCGGGAGGCTGAGGCAGGAGAATGGTGTGAACTCGGGAGGTGGAGCTTGCAGTGAGCCAAGATCGCGCCACTGCACTCCAGCCTGGTCAGCAGAGCGAGACTCCGTCTCAAAAAACAAAAAACAAAAAAACCCATATATATATATATATATATATATATATATATACACACATAAAATTTGTTAAATCTTTATATCAGAATGACAACTAAAATTGTCTTTCTAAGTTTGATCTAATATAGAAGATACATTATTCTAATTTATTAACCCTTTGTTTATTTGCGTAAATAGAATACATTATCAAGTTTTTTTCTTAAAAAAAAAAAAAAGGGTACCAGGAATCCAAAGGTATATATTCTTGTTCAAGTGTAGCCAAGTGGGGACAACAGTTCCTGTCCCATGCATACAAAAGGTAAAAATAAGTGCTTACCTACCAAACATATTAAATAAAATAGTCAACAATACTGTTAAAGCCTATTGTGTTCCTCTCCCTTCCCCCATTGGAAACCATTCAGAAGTGGATATTATTTTTATAATTTATTTATACTTACACTATATACATCCATATGCCTAAATAATAATATAATATTTTGTATGTTTAAAAACTATACTGGCCAGACATGGTGTCTCATGCCTGTAATTCCAGTGCTTGGGGAGGTAGAAGCAGTAGGATCAGTTGAGGCTAGGAGTTCGAGACTAACCTGGGCAACATAGTGAGACCCTGTCTCTACAGAAAGTGAAAAAACTATCCAGGTGTGGCGGTGCATGCCTGTAGTCCCAGCTACTCTGGAGGCTGAGGTGGGAGGATTGCTTCAGCCCAGGAGGTATAGGTTGCAATGCACTGTGATCTTGCCACTGCATTTCAGCCTGGGTAACAGTGAAAAATCTTGCCTTAAAACAAACAAACAAACAAAAACTATACAGTGTATGTTTCTGTAATTTGCTTTTTTCCCTCAACATTGTAAGAGTCATCCATGTTAATACATGTACCTCTGATTTTTCCATTTTCACTAATCCTGTCATCAGGTGTGTCTAATTGGCCATTAAACCTATCTACCTTCTATTGGGTGTTTAATTTCAGTTACTGTAATTTTGTTATCTAAGTTACTGAATATATTAATCACAGTTATTTTAAAGTCTGTGTCTGAAAACTCCAATCTGTAGATCTTCTGTGGATCCGTTTCTCTTGTCTCGTTTCTCCGTTATTTCTCAATCATAAGGTCCTATTGACTGCTGTGCCTAGTAATTTTTGATAGAGTACCTGAAATTGTATGTGAAAATTGTAAGGTGAAATTGTATGTGAAAAATTGTAAGGAAAATTTGTGGCTCTAGCTCAGGGATCTACAAATTATGCCCCATGGACCAAATCTGACCTGCTACCTGTTTTTGCCTGGCTTTAAGAATGTTAGTGCTATGTGTTTAAATGATTGAAAAATAATCAAATAAAGAATAATATTTGGCAACACATGAAACATAAAATTCAAACCTAAGTGGCCATAAGTAGAGTTACTGGAATAGTCACATTATGTATTGTCTGTGGCTGCTTTTGTGCTGCAACAGCAGAGTTGAGCAGTTGCAACAGAAACCTAATTGGCCACAAGACTAAAAGATTGATTATTGCCAACCTCTGCTCTAGCTAGATAATGGTATCTTTCTCCAGAGAGGATTTACTTCTGGTAGGCCCTTAAGATATTAAGAAGATCACCTTAATTCATTCAGGGATTTAGTTGATTCAAAGCTTGTTTTGAGTTCTTGTGGGGGTTGTGAATTTCTGGTTCACCTCTACTTCTAGGGCATAGCCTTTTCAGGATTCCGACTAAAAGCCTGATGTATTTACCCAGAATCCTATTCCTTGATGGGCCCAGTACTTCAGTGTTGGTTCATTGTCTACAACTTTCCTTCTCCCTGAGATTATGGCTCTTATATATATGTATGTGTGTGTGTGTGTGTGTGTGTGTGTGTGTATCTTGACCTCAGTCAAGATACAGAATATTTCCATCACCCTAGAAAGTTCTCTTTGCCTTTATATATATATACACACACACACACACACACACATACACACTGACAGAAATATATATATTTCTGACATTGTCCTTATAGTTACTACAAGAATAACTGCATGAGTGAGTCTAAAAATACATGGGTCTAAAGAGGCACAGACAAGAGAAAACAGGTTTATTTTGCCGCCAGTATATTAGCACACTAATAAGTGTAGAACTTAACATTCCAAAGGAATATACCCATGCTAGTGGGAGTCATTTACATTTAGGTATTTCCGTTTTCATTATTTTTAAGCTGAGGTATAATCACTTACCAAAAATGTACATTCAAGTGTTCAATGTGTTTTGACAAATGTATATACCTATGTACCAATACCTCAGTCAAGATACAGAACATTTCCATCACCCTAGAAAGTTCTCTCCTTGCCTTTTTTGTTTTTTTGTTTTTCAATTTTGTTGTTGTTGTTGTTCTGAGACAGGGTCTCACTCTGTCACCCAGGCTGGGGTGCAGTGGTGTGATCTTCCAGCGTTTAAGTGATCCTCCTCCTTTAGCCCCCCAAGTGGCTGGGACCACAGGCACATGCCACAATGCCTGGCTAATTTTTTGTATTTTTTTTGTAGAGACTGGGTTTCACCATGTTGCCCAGGTTGGTCTTGAACTCCTGAGCTCAAGCGATTTGCCTGCCTAGGCATCCCAAAGTGCTGGGATTACAGGCCTGAGCCACCCTCCTTGCCTTTTCCAGTTAATCTTCTTCCCTCTAGAACAGCAACCACTGTTCTGATTATCCCCATACTAATCATAATTTTTATTTTATTTATTTATTGTGTGTGTGTGTGTGTGTGTGAGACAGAGTCTCACGCTGTCGCCAGGCTGGAGTGCAGTGATGCAATCTTGGCTCACTGCCACCTCCCCCTCCTGGATTCAAGTGATTCTCCTGCCTCAGCCTCCCGAGTAGCTGGGACTACAGGCACCCGCCACCACGCCTGGCTGATTTTTTCTATTTTAGTAGAGACAGGGGGTGGTTTCACCATGTTGGCCAGGATGGTCTTGATCTCCTGACTTCATGATCCACCCTCCTTGGCCTCCCAAAGTGCTGGGATTATAGGCATGAGCCACCACACCCGGCCCAATTTTAATTTTTTAAATTGCAAATTTCATCACTACCATGCTGGTCATAATGCTTCTATAAGTCTTTAGAAGCGGTTAATGTATTTTCATTGTTCAAATTTCACCTACTTCTCTGGATCCCAGATTAACTGATTTTTTTTTAAGGCCACATCTGCGTGTGAATCTGCAGGTCTAGCTCATAGCCCCTTTGATGAATAGAAGGTATACTAACACAAATGTCATACATGAATAGGTAATATCAGTAACCTGGTCTTTTAGAATACTATTGAATGATACTAAGCTACTTAAAAATTAATTCCTAGAATCCTGACCCTTATATTTCCATGGCAAGTAACATGCATTATCTCAGGGGAGAGTGCCATTTTCAATTTACAGATGAGAAAATGATTCAATAACTAATTGACTTATACAAAAATCCCCTTACCATAACCAGGGGTGCCAGGACTAGATTTTTATTATTTTGCTCATTCCACTAACCTAGGCTGCATGTACACAAGGAAAGAGCCAACTTGTATTCTGAAAATTCAATTTCCTTGTTTCTTCTCTGAAAATTCACAGGTTACCCATTCTTTCCATCCTCTGGCATAGTGTTGAGCACTGAAAACATACATCAAATAGTGCTATAAACATTTTTTTTTTTTTTTTGAGACAGAGTCTCGCTCTGTTGCCAGGTTGGAGTGCAGTGGTGCAATCTCGGCTCACTGCAACCTCTGCTTCCCAGGTTCAAGCGATTCTCCTGCCTCAGCCTTCCAAGTAGCTGGGACTACAGGAGTGTGCCACCATGCCCAGCTAATTTTTGTATTTTTAGTAGTGACAGGGTTTCACCATGTTGGCCAGGATGGTCTTGATCTCCTGACCTCGTGATCCACCTGCCTCAGCCTCCCAAAGTGATGGGATTACAGGCGTGAGCCACCACGCCTGGCTGCTATAAACATTTTCTGTATTTTATAACAGAAGACTGATAGAAATTTAGACATAAATAATTAAATGGCTATTCACCATACAATTTAGACTCTACACCTATGTAAAAGATTGTGTTGCTTTTGAGTAAGATGAAAAGAGGCTCTTAGTTTTGCTATCCTGCCTTTACTGACAGTAATTACAAGAAATTCTTAAATAGACATATAGAAATGTAATATATATGAAACATTGGGTTATACATTTATCAATCCATTTTTTCATTCATCTACACACCTGTGAAAGCCCAGAGATAGTGCTGTGTCCAGGGTCTTCTTGCTTCTCACTCCGGCTAAATAAGAAAACACTAGTTGTCAGATTTGGATGCTTTTAACTTCATTGTACTTCTCTTTGAAGTCTCTTGGGTTCATCTGTAGAGCTTCACCTACTTCATCCACTGAAAGAAAATGTTAAGAATTTCAATTAGATTTTAGATATAGTAAATTATTTATGTTTTTTAATAAATTAATTTGAGACACGTCACTTACATGGTATATTGATAGACCCAGGAATTTTTCGATACTCCAGAATTTCCCATATCTCTCTAACATCAATTAACATAAGATTTTTAGAGGCTGGATGCGGTGGCTCACGCTTGTAATCCCAGCATTTTGGGGGGCCGAGGCAGGCGGATCACGAGGTCAAGAGATCGAGACCACGGTGAAACCCCGTCTCTACTAAAAATACAAAAAAAATTAGCCGGGCTTGGTGGCGGGCGCCTGTAGTCCCAGCTACTCAGAGAGGCTGAGGCAGGAGAATGGCGTGAACCCGGGAGGCGGAGCTTGCAGTGAGCCGAGATTGCGCCACTGCACTCCAGCCTGGGCGACAGAGCGAGACTCCCTCTCAAAAAAAAAAAAAAAAAAAATTTTAGAATTCGACAGGTTTTTAAGTTCCTTATAAGTGACATCTTTAGAAACAGCAGTATAAAAATTGTGGCGGTTTCCCTTTATTGACGTCAAACCTGGAAAAAATAAACAATTTAGGCAACTTCAGAGTGATATCACTATTAATATCTGGAAAGAACAGGTTAAAAGAATTTCCCCCTGGTTCCAGTCAGTTGACTATAGTTAATTTTTTTGCTTTAATAAACTATGTATTCTAGGTATGTATTTTGCACAGTGACGTAATAAATATATATTTGGTCTCTGCTCCTGGTTCCTGATACAAGAGCTCCTAAAACCCTTATAATTTCCTGAGTGATGGGGGTGGGGGGGGTGCTAGGAGCATCTTTTGTTTTAATGTATTTCATTTTTTACTCCACTTTCTGACACAGAGCTTCCAAATCCCTTGGAATTTCCTGGGTGATTTTTTTGTTGTAATGAAGTGACTCTTGGTGGGTTCATGGATAGCTTCAGGATGGGGGCTGGTCACCAGAAAGACCCAACTATGATTAGAAGCTTGGAACTCAGCCCCATTCTCATCCTCCAGGAGGTAAGAGCAGCTGGAGACTCAGTTAATAACTGATGACTACATGATGAAGTTTCCATAAATATCTCTAATGGGGTTCAGAGAGCTTCTGGTTGGTGAACACATTCAAGTGCTGGGAGGATAACACACCCCAACTCCATAGGGACAGAAGCTCCTGTGCATAGGACCCTTCTAGACTTCCCACTATGTACCTCTTCATCTGGCTGTTTATCTGTATTTTTTATTATATTCTTTCAAATAAATCAATAAATTTGTTTCTCTGACTTCTTTGAGCAGTTCTAGCAAAGTATCAAACCCAAGGAAGGGGTCAAGAGAACCCCCAATTTACAGCTAGTTGGTCAGAAGAGTGGGAGGCCTGGACTTGTGACTGGCATCTGAGGTAGGGACAGTCTTGTGGGACTGAACCCTTGGCCTGTGGGGTCTGTGCTAACTCCGGGTAGTTAGTTCACAATAAAATTTTAGAACATCCAGTTAGTGTCCACAGAGAATTGGAGAATTACTTGGTTTTGGAAAACCCACACATCTGATGTCAAAAGTGCTGTGAGAGTACAGAAAAGAATTTTTCAGCCAGGCATGGTGGCTTATGCCTGTAATTCCAGCACTTTGGGAGGCCGAGGTAGGAGGATCTCTTCAGCCCGGGAGGTGGGGTTGCAGTGAACCAATATCACGTCACTGCACTCCAGCCTGGAGGACACAGTGAGAACCTGTCTCAGAAAAAAAAAAAAAAGTCCAGGTGTGGTGGCTCACGCCTGTAATCCCAGCATTTCAGGAGGCCGAGGCGGGTGGATCGCCTGAGGTCAGGAGTTCAAGACCAGCCTGACCAACGTGGTGAAACCCCGTCTCCACTAGAAATACAAAAATTAGGCGTGGTGGCAGGTGCCTGTAATCCCAGCTACTCGGGAGGTTGAGGCAGGAGAATCACTTGAACCTGGGAGGCAGAGGTTGCAGTGAGCCGAGATCGTGCCATTGAACTCCAGCCTGGCAACAGAGCAAAACTCCGTCTCAAAAAAAGAGAAAGGAGTTTTTCCATGTATGCACGTATCCTGACACTGAGCATCAGGATGCAGGCTGTGATGCCCTGAATGTTTGACATTGGCCTTGTGTCAGTTCCATATTTTACTCTTTCCAAGCCCCTTAATTGGTGGGAGCTTATAAATACACATTCAGCATCTGGTAAGTGAATTATGGAAATAATTTGTAAATCTTAATCCAAGTTACAATATTAAGAAAATTTTAATTTCATTTCCCCTTGCAAGCAAAGATATTAAGCCATAGATTAGATGTGGGCACCTTACATTTTATACTACACTTGTAAGTACTTAATGGCACTGGTTTTTTTTGTTTTTGTTTTTGTTTTTGTTTTTGAGACGGAGTCTGGTTCTGTTGCCAGGCTGGAGTGCAAAGGCGCAATCTCAGCTCACTGCAACCTCCGCCTCTTGGGTTCAAGCACTTCTTCTGCCTCAGCCTCCTGAGTAGCTGGTACTACAGGTGCATGCCACCATGCCCAGCTAATTTTTGTATTTTTAGTAGAGATGGGGTTTCACCATGTTGGTCAGGATGGTCTCGATCTCTTGACCTCGTGATCCACCTGCCTTAGCCTTCCAAAGTGCTGGGATTACAGGCGTGAGCAAGCCACTGCGCCCGGCCTGACACTGTTTCTCTCTCTTAAATACAGTTGCCTTTTGGTATCTGAAGGGGATTGGTTCCAGTACTCCCTTGGATACCAAAGTCTGTGGATGCTCAAGTCCCTTATATAAAATGGCATAGCATTTGCATATAACTTATGCACATCTCCCATGTACTTTAAATCATCTCGTTTACTTATAATCCTTAGTACAATATAAATGTAAGTAGTTGTTATACTGTATTTTTGGGTTTTTTCTTGTTGTTGTTGTTGTTGTAGTATTATTTTGGGTTTTTCCTGAATATCTTCTCTCTAGTTGACTTGAATCCTCTGGTGTTGAACCTGCAGATACAGAGTGCCAACATATTGTTACATAATATGGTATTGTAATATAATATTGTAACATAATATAACAATTGTAACATAATATGGTATTGGAACCCATAAAATAAAATAAATCCATGGGTCCATACTGGTATAAGGATATAATTGAATAAATAAATGAGGAGAAGGGATTATCTTCCTTATATGGGAACTTCCAACTAATAAATATAGAAGGAATGATGGGAACAGAAAACCATTAGGCAAACACTCCAGTAATAATTGTTGTAGATAAAAACCATTGATAGATATAGATCTAGTGAGTGAAAGTGTGATAAGAAATGAAGTAATATCTTTCCATGAGATACTTATTAATTACAAAGGGAGAAACCTGAAAGATACTACTTTAACTAGTTATTCAAAGATAACTTCACTAGTAATAAGACATGTTGATAACACATGCCTCCTGATATGAGGCCCTGAGAAGAGCGCACAATATCACTTCCTTAGTATTCTTGCAAAAAAAATTCATGTCCTGAATCTAATTAGAAGAAAACCTCAGACAAAAAATCTACAAAGTAACTAGTACCCTTTTTAAAAGTGTCAATGTCAAGAAAGATTAAAGTCTGTGGATTAGTTAATAGTATTATATCAATATTAATTTCCTGATTTCAGTAATTGCACTACGTAAGATGTTCATACTATGTGAAGTTGGTAAGAATAAAGGAAACTTTTACTTTTGCAACTTTTCTACAGGTCTAAAATTATTTTTTTAAAAAGAATATCCAAAAGATTTTTAAAATAACAAAAAAATTAATAATGTTCATATTTCACAACAAAATGACCACTATAAGAAAGGTAAATAAGACCAGGTGCAGTGGCTCACACCTGTAATCCCAATACTTTGGGAGGCTGAGGTGGGAGGATCACCTGAGTCCAGGAGTTGGAGACAGCCTGGGCAACACAGTGACACTCCATCTCTACTGAAAGTTTTTTAAAAAATTAGCCAGATGTGATGGCACCTGCCTGTAGTCCCAGCTACTAGGGGAGCTGAGGCAGGACGATCGTTTGAGCCCATGAGGTGGAGGCTGCAGTGAGGCTGTGATGGCACCACTGCACTCCACCAGCCTAAGTGACAGAGTGAGACTTTGTCTCAAAAGAAAAAAAAAAAGAAAAAAAGTAAAAAAGGTAAATTATATAGGTATGCTTCAAATTTTGTTTAAAGTATTAAATATAGTAAAATTGATTTAAGTAGTGTAGAGCTGGCATAAGAAAATGTTTAAAAGTCTAAGTCCAGAAAAGAGACTTACAATATACTTTATATGAGAATTTAGTATTCTGCTAACAGTGACATTGCAAATTAATAAGAAAATGACATTATATTCAATAAACAGGCCAACCAAGTAGGAGAAAACACTAAGCAGGCTGTTACCTCATTCCTTATGCTTAAATAAATTCCAAATATAAACCTAAAATCTAATTTTTTTTTTTTTTGGAGATGGAGTCTCACTCTGTCGCCCAGGCTGGAGCGTAGTGGCGCAATCTCGGCTCACTGCAAGCTGTGCTTCCTGGGTTCACGCCATTCTCCTGCCTCAGCCTCCCGAGTAGCTGGGACTACAGGTGCCCGCCACCACACCCGGCTAATTTTATGTATTTTCAGTAGAGACGGGGTTTCATTGTGTTAGCCAGGATGGTCTTGATCTCCTGACCTCGTGATCCGCCTGCCTCGGCCTCCCAAAGTGCTGGGATTACAGGCGTGAGCCACCGCGCCGGGCCCTAAAATCTAATATATATATATATATTTTTTTTTTTTTGAGACGGAGTCTCACTCTGTCGCCCAGGCTGGAGTGCAGTGGCGCCATCTCGGCTCACTGCAAGCTCTGCCTCCCGGGTTCACGCCATTCTCCTGCCTCAGCCTCTCCGAGTAGCTGGGACTACAGGCGCCCACCACCACGCCCGGCTAATTTTTTTTGTATTTTTAGTAGAGATGGGGTTTCACTGTGGTCTCGATCTCCTGACCTCGTGATCCACCCGCCTCGGCCTCCCAAAGTGCTGGGATTACAAGCGTGAGCCACCGCGCCGGCCAAATGATTCTTGAATAAAGGTGAAAGGAAACAGTCTGTGGCCAGGAGCAGTAGCTCACACCTGTAATTCCAACACTGTGGGAGGCCGAGGCAGGAGGATCACTTGAGCCCAGGAGTTCGAGACCAGCCTGAGAAACATAGCTAAAACCCCATCTCTACAAAAACAAAACAAACAAAATCAGCTGGGCCTGATGGCCTCCGCCTGTAGTCCTAGCTACTTGCAGGCTGAGGGGAGGATCGCTTGAGCCAAGGAGTTTCAAGCTGCAGTGAGCTGTTATTGCAGCACTGCATTCCAGCCTGGGCGACAGAGCCAGACTGTTTCTTAAGAAAGAAAAAAAAAAAGAAAAGAAAAAAAAATTTGCACAGAAAAGCACATCTTAAACTACAGAGGACTTACCAACAGTTAAAATAGGTAGGTGAGGCTGGGGGGAAGCTGTGTTAATGCTGGGTCCCTATAGCTGCATCCACAGATAAAAGTTGGTGCTGGAGAGGCAGCATGCAAAGCGAAAAGAAGAGACTGCTTTGAGTTCTAGACCCAACGCCTCCGGTAACCACCTTCACTTCTCTGGCTTCTGCTGGCTCATCGGTAAAATGAGGGGTGGTATTTTTATAGTTCTAACACGTTATAGTTCTAGGTGGCTGTTTCATGAAGCGTCGAGTGCTGCTCTCTTAGCGGGTCACAAATGTAACTCGCAAGGCTGGGCTGGGCATTACGACTCTCGCGGGCAGGGAGTGGCCATCTTGCTCGCTCCTCTGAGTTGCGAAATTGGCCTTCATGTATTGCTCAGTCGAGCACCACTGCCAGTATAAACGCCCTCCCACACGACCTCGCTGGAGCAATGTTTACCTCTGTACCTACGTCCCCAGAGCGCCCACAGGTTCGGGTAGCCCGAGATCTTACCCAGGTGGGTGTTACATCCCCAGGTGCCAAGAGTGATGGGTCTTTTTTTTTTTTTTTTTTCGAGACGGAGTCTCGCTCTGTCGCCCAGGCTGGAGTGCAGTGGTACAGTCTCGGCTCACTGCAAGCTCCGCCTCTCGGGTTCACGCCATTCTCCTGCCTCAGCCTCTCCGAGTAGCTGGGACTACAGGCGCCCGCCACCACGCCCGGCTAATTTTTTTTTGTATTTTTAGTACAGATGGGGTTTCACCGTGGTCTCGATCTCCTGACCTCGCGATCCGCCCGCCTCGGCCTTCCAAAGTGCTGGGATTACAAGCGTGAGCCACCGCGCCCGGCCTGGGTCTGACTTTTAACTGGAAGTCTAAAGAAGCGAGCACCCCCACCAATGTTAACCCTTGCCTGAAGTCTAAGGTTAGGCGCTCTCCCTTTCCCCAGGGACCACCAAGCTCACCGCAGAGCGCAGCCTCCGCGGACCCGAGGACCGCCCTGTGCGCAGTCTCGAGCAGCAACCAGAGTAACACCACTGCGGGCCGGCGGCCGCCGCTCTACTGACCACTTCCTCCTACTCCTTCTCCTCCTGCTCCGGCCTCCTGGCGCGCTGCTCCAGGCTCTCCGGCGCCCTCCAGCCAGGCACCGGCCGAACCGGGTAGTGCCGCAAGGTGTAATTACTGCTTTAAAACTTAAAAGGCATTTGGAAAGAAACTAAGGGTTATGGTTACTTTTTTTGTTTTTGATTATCATTTTTTTAGGAGACACAAAGTTTAAAAACAGAAAGCAGAAAATGTGACACATTATTTAAAGATTTAAAGTAAATAAACTCTTCCGATTTACCTTATAACATGATTTTCATACATTGGATTTGTTTAAAACAGACTGACTACATGGATAACTTTTCTAAGAATTGTTCTTAACTCTGATAGCTGGTTCAACTGATGTAGGCATTAAAATAATGTCATATTATCATCTTTCCTCCACGAATTGATGATATTTGACTATAGCTTTGTCAGGGTTATGTCCAACTATTGTATAATATGTGTCAGTTTCCTATTGCTACCGTAACAAATTACCCCAAATTTACTGGCTTAAAACAACACAAGTTTACTATCTAAGGTTCTGTAGATTAGAAGTCTCACTTGGCTAAAATCAAGGTGTCAGCAAGCCTGTGTTTCTTCTGAGCTCCAGAGTAGAATTTCTTGACCTGTCTTTTCTGTCTTGTAGTGGTTGCCTGCATTCCTTGGCTCTCAGGGCCTCCTTCTCCATCTTCAACAGCTTTGAGCTTCAAATCCCTGCTTCTGTTATCACATCTCCTTCTCTTCCTCTGATTCTGCTGCCTCTCTTTTATAAGGACCTTTACATTCAGACCACAGAGATAATCCATGATAGTCTTCTCATCTCAAGATAATTTAATCACATCTTCGAAGTCCCTTTTGCCAGTTAAGGTAACACACATTCACAAGTTTTGGGTTTGTAGAACATGAACATCTTTGGGGCAGGAGGTCATTATTAAGCCTACCACATAAAGTTTCTGATTATCTTATTTTTGATTTATTCTCAGGTTGGTTCCCAAGCATAAAAAAAGCTATATTTAACTGCAAATAGATTTACAGTTAAAAATTAAAATATTTGGCCAGGTGCTGTGGTACCAACCTGTAGTTCCAGTTACCAGCAGACTAAGGCAGGAGAGTCACCCGAGCTCAGCAGTATGAGGCTATAGTGCACTATGATCAGCCTGGGTGACTGAGACCCCATCTCAAAAAAAATTAAAATATTCATGTTTAAATGGCATTATTAAAGTGTATGTCCAAGGAATCATTTCATTAAGCATTTACTTTTAAATTCTTCAGTTATCAATAATTTAATAAGCTATAAACCATTTCAGATT
The DNA here is from genome assembly GCF_009828535.3 of Hylobates moloch. NCBI lineage: Eukaryota > Metazoa > Chordata > Mammalia > Primates > Hylobatidae > Hylobates > Hylobates moloch. The sequence goes on along the minus strand of NW_026652277.1, from coordinate 117,353,164 downwards.
TCTAGACCTGTAGCAGGACGAGTCTCAGACAAAACTCCTCAGACACCGGATTAAAGAAGGAAGAGGTTTTTTTATTCGGCCGGGAGCATCGGCAGACTCGTGTCTTAAGAGCCGAGCTCCCGGAAAAAGAAATTCCTAGCCCTTTTAAGGGCTTACAACTCTAAGGGGTCTACATGAAAAAGTCATAATAGATCAAGTAAGCATGAGGAACGTGACTGGGAGCTACATACATCAGCGAACAGAACAAAAAGTTTTACAGTGCTTTCTCATACAATGTCTGGAATTTACAGATAACACCAGTAGTTTTGGTCAGGGCTTAATATTATTATTTCAACCACCAGGGCCAGGTGGTGGCACCAAGGTCGTCTAGCTATTTATCTTACTTCTGTTTCTTTAACTTTTTGCTTTCTCCCTTTTCTCCTGTCTTATAAACCACGGAAAAGGGGAGGTTGGGGAGAAACTGGGAAGGAGAACAGGAGAAGTGGTGGTCTCATACCATATTTCCCCCCTTTGAGAATTTTCACTTTTTAGTGGGAGTTCTCACTCTTATCCTCACTTTCTGAGTCTCTTTGTGAGATAGAGCGATAGTGATTCATATAATACACGTGTGCTGAAGTTTTCTGATGAACCAAAGTAACAACAAAACTTTTTATCATTTGAAAAAGCAAGGGTAACACACAGGGGAGCAGCAAGCAAGTTCCTATTACTAGCAATACACCTACAATGAGGGGTTTAAGTCCTCCTATAGCTGGAAACCATTTTCCAAATAAAGACTCAGGATTAAACTCGTGCCAAACCTGTACAGGCACATGTGCCACCTTTGTCCTGTCCCTGACTATGTTTTCAATCACCTGTCCTTGATCATCTATTTGTAGGCAGCAATTGGTTAAGTTAAATTTTCCACAAACTCCTCCTTCAGCTGCTAGCAAGTAGTCCAAGGCCAATCTATTCTGATAGATAGCATTCCTCATTTGGGTTTCCTGCCGAGCTAAAACAGTCGAAGCTCTGCCAGTTTCATTAGTAATTATTTCTAAGATGGCCTGCCACCGTATGATCCAACTGAGCATGTAGATGGGGGTTCGGTATCCCCATGAGCCATCTTGTGCCTATGTGGCAGGCCCATAATACTGTATAATCCTTTCAGGGGGCCACTCATTATCTTTCCAGTTTCCTATAACTATGCCTGTCTTTTCTCGGGAGGCATAGACAGGGAAACCTAGGAGCTCACCGGTTCTTATGGGTAATAAGAAAAAGGATGGCTTAATAGTGCCAATAACACAACTGCCTGCCCATTTATTAGGTAACCGAATGTAGGCTCTGTGCCCACATATCCAGTATAGTCCAGCGGGAGCTGTCCGGTCCCGATGAGATTCTGGATGAGCTCAAGCAGTTTTTAATTTAGAAAATTTACTAAATGGATTCTTTTCAGGGTGGTTTAGGCCCCACCAAGTAATTGTCTTTGTTGTGCTGTTATACAACTTCTGTCCTATACAATTAAGCTTTCCTACAGGGATGATAAAGTCTTTCCCTTCTCTAGCTATACAGTATTGTCCAATAATTGAGGTTTTTAGGACCCAGAAGTTGCTAGCTTGGGCCTTCTGAACTGGAATTATATCAGGAGCTGGATCAGTAGGCACCGACTCTCGGGCTTCCCAATGCCATCGGTCTCGGATAGTGGTTTCCCTGCATACATAACAAGAAGTAACATTAAGGGAATGAGCTACATTTTCTGCTAACTGGAGAAACAAATTTTTTTGTCTTTTTCGGAAGTTCTGGTGCTGGCAGATTTAGCTCCTCATAAAAGGTTTGAAATACTGGTTTGGGAGAGCGCTTGTGGACCTCCTCTCTAATTAAAATGGCAACTTTGGGGTTTAACCCTGTCCCATCGATCCCCAGGGTTACACGTTCTTCCTTTTTCCAACGGGGATCTAGGGGATTGGTAATTATTAGTTCTAGTGGGTTACAGTGACCGGCAGCACAGGAGGAGTTGGCTTCCCCCTTCTGAAGATAAACCGGGTCCTTTTTGTTCTTTTTCCAAGTAGCCCAAATAACACATGGCCAATAGGCACAATTTTCACAAACCCCTGACTCATGACAAACATATTTATTTTCTACTCTGTAGCTCCTTTCCCAATTAAGAGAACCACATCCTATTCCTAGCTTTTTACTATTTATTAATGGCTGCACAAGCATCAAATCTTAAAGTTATTTGTTTGGGGATTCTTTTTTCTTCTGTTCTAGTTATTATTTTAATTGTATCACCTAGAAAAAGGCCAGTTCTTATTCTTATTTCAAAAATGGTGGTTGCAGGGGGCTCAGATGGGTTATAACACACATCAGATCGGTCATTTCCCAGTGTACATACCTTGTACTGAGTGGCATTATACAAACAACTTTCTTTTAATGTTCCCATACATTCATAATAACTACAGAACAGAAAGATTGTTTTAATTTGCTGTCCTACCTCGGTGACCTGATGAATACACTGGGAACAGTCCCCAGTTTGAGTAAGGTCAGTTGAAGCCCTTACTGTATAAGTCCAAAATTTAAGAAAAATGAATCCCA